>NC_135881.1:199048033-199685533 GCF_964194155.1 Cetorhinus maximus
CTCGGGGGAGGGTTAGAGAGATAGTGAGGGGTGTGGTCTTGGAGGTTTTGGAAAGACCAGTCCAGGGATGAGAATTTAAAAATTTTGGCATTGTTTAACCGGCATAGTCCGCATCAGGACACAGGCAGCAGAATTTTTGATTACTTTAAGCTTATGGAGGGCAGAATATGGGAGGCTAACAGGAATGCGTTGGAATAGGCAAGTTTAAAGATAACAAAGTCATGGATGATGGTCAGCAGCAGATGAGTTGAGGCAGGTGCAGAGTTGGACAATGTTACAGAGGTGGAAATAGGTGGTGTTCAAATAGCTGAAATATATCCTCAGACCATTGCCAGGAAGAGGGGTTGAGGTAGGAGCTAGGAAATAGACTTTGTAACAGGGACTGAAAGCAATGATTTTCCCAATATTTAGTTGGAAGAAATTTCTCCTCATCCAGTAGTTAATGTGGGACAAGTAGACTGACAATTTGGAACTAGTGGAGGGACTGAGAGAGCTGGTGATGAGATAGAACTGGGTGTCATCAGCATGCATGTGAAAACTATGTTTTTAGATGATGTTGCCAAGGGGCAGCATGTGGATGAAAAATAAGGGTGGGGGTGCAAAGATAAGTCGTTGGGGGACACCAGGCGAAGCAGAAAGAGAAGACATCGCAAATGATAGTCTGGCTAGGATTATCGGGATAAGAACAGAACCAGGCAGATGCAGTGCCGCCTAGCTGGATGACAATGGAGAGGTGTTGGAGGAGGATGGTGTGGTCTATCAGGTCAAAGACAGCAGGGAGATCAAGAAGGTTTACCTTTGTCAGGTTTACATAGGATGTCAAGTGGTAAAAGCTGGTCTGGGACTATAGTAGGGACCTGGTTGTAGCGATTCAAACATGGGGCAAAACTTTACGGCCTTGTCGTGGTGGGGACAGGGTTGTAAAATTCAGCGAGCAGTTCAAAAGTCCACTGGCTTTGGCAGGACCGGAAAATCCCGCTGGCAGGAGGACTGGAAAATCCTGCCAGCAGGAGGGCCATAAAATTCCGCCCATGGAGTTCCAGGAAAGATAATTTGGGAGGTGACTGCACATTGAAGGACTTTGGAGAGGAAAAGGAGGTTGGAGATGGAGCAGTGGTTTACAAGGACAGAGGGGTGAAAGGTTTTTATTTTGAGGAGAGGGGTGATTTGAAGGAGGGTGGTAAAGTATCCGAGGAAAGGGAATCATTAACATCAGCCACCATGAGAACCAGGAAGGAAAGTTGGGTGGTCGGCAGTTTAGCGGGAATGGGGTTGAGGGATCAGGAGGAGGGCCTAATGAACAAAATAAGCTCAGAGAGGCATGAGGGAAGATGGGAGAGAAACTAGAGAAAGATAGGATTTCAGGACTAGGACAGGGGTCAATGTTAAAGGAAGTGTAGCCAGGTGGACAAGGGAAATGGAACAAAGCAGCAAAGGTAACTGATCTGATGGTCTTAAACTTAGTGACAAAGAAGTCCATGAGTTGCTCGTACTTGTTGTTGGAGGTGAGGGTGGAGGAGACAGTGGAGAAGGGCTTAAGAAGACCATTTGCAAGAGGGAAAAGAAGCCAAAGGTTGTATTTGTGTTTCACGATGGTCTTGCATCATGAACTGTTTTGGCAGACAAGAGCAGGACCCCTTAATGCTCTAAGTGGTCCAGCCAGATATGGCAATGGATGGATAACTCCTTGGTGGCCTCACCTTTTCTCATTATCTTGATTGTCTGGTTTGCCTGTGCTGCTTATTTTGTAGGAGCCGTTTATACAAATGGAAGACTATATGAGGCATTAATTATATGCCTTATTAACGTTCACTTACATCTAATAATTCATCACTTCCCAATGTGAATAAATGAGGAAATGTTCTTTCCGATCAGCTGAGTTTCTGACAGGGTGGCACATACACAGGTCACCACTTTTAAATATCTCCAAACTCGACTACCAAGAAAATCCACACAGGTAAAGTTTATCTGATGTGGAGGGCACACTCCCTCTTCCTTAGATATTCATGTTGCATATCTAAGTCCATAGGTGTCAGGCACAAGATAGCAGAATCAAGACTTGAATGTCACAAAAACTGTTGGAATGTAACCAGCTAAAATCCTTGCAGTTCACCAGCACAGACCTGCTATCCTTCATAGTGCTTACTTAGCCAGGACCATTGCAGTTGTTGAAGAGATTCCTAATTGACTAGCTCATTGTTCAAGATGGTGAAGGAGCACATGAGATACCCTGGTAACTCCATGAGCAAAACCATATCATCTACAAAGAGACACATTTCAATGCCTTTTAGAAATGTGTGTAACTGACTCCTTGAGGAGAGCTCTTCCAATGCCATTCAACTCATCACCGATGAGAGCGTTGACCAGGAGGGATGAGAAATGACAATTGTGCCTCACTCCTTTTATGAGAGAGTTGGATTTGATGACTCACTCTTCTACCCTTCCACGGCTCTTGGAGAAGGCGGACCCAGCGAGTGTTTGTTGCACACTCACAAAGCTTCTTACTTCTACATGAGCACCATGTGGTGCACTAACTGAAAGCTTCTTAAAACTCAGTGAAAGTAATGCCAGTGATTTTTCCTCAATCTCGCATATGGTCATAACCTGCCCTGCACATTTTTTCAATAGTGAAGTACAGTCTGTTCCTTTCTAATTACCACATGGGCTTCCGAAGCATCCAATATATTTGTTGTGACAAGACAAGGAACCACCTTAGGAGCCGGTGGGGTAGATTTTCACCATGAGTGGGCTTTGAGCAGCCGGACTGGTGGCTGATACTGTGCAGAGTGTGCACGGTGCATGCTCCACCCAGAACAGCCGCAAAATGGCAATCAGGGTCCCGAAAGGTCATCGGACCCCTAGTTGCATATTAAAAGGGCTGGCCACTTGATTGAGGTGGGCAGTCTGGCTGTACAGTGATAGGCCCATTTGAAGAGCTCATTAAATGCGTTGGGATGGGAATGTAATGTTTCAACACCCCCCCCCCCCACGGTCATTTTTGGCGTAACACTCACTGTTCTGTCCCACTAAAACCAAGATTATTTGGTCATTTATCTTTTGTTGTTTGTGGGATCTTTATGTGTGCAAATTGAGTCACATTTCCCTATCTGGCAACAGTGAGGACACTTCAAAAAAAAGTTCATTAGTTGCAGAGCACTCTGGGAGATCCTGGGGTCATGAAAGGTGCTACAAAAATGCAATTCTTTCTTTCAATTTATGTTAAGGTAAGATCCCATCTGCTTCTCCAGGTGAATCCTTCAGATCCCCTGGCACTATTTACAAAAAAGAGCAAGGTTTTCTTCTGGTAATCTGGTTATCTATCTCTCAACAGTGACAGTGCTTTCAAAGTACTTCATTAGCTGTAAAGTGCCTTGGGACATCCTAAGGTCATGGAAGGCTCTAGATAAGTGTCGATTCTTTCTTTGAAAGTAAAAGGTTTGCTGGGTAGTGCTTTGTGATATTCTTACAATGTGAACAGCGCTTCGTAAAGATAGGTGCTTTCCCGAATTATTTCATATATGACCACCATTATTGATAGAAAGGAGGTTTTCATTGCATTAGGCTGACCAGCTCCAAATTTAAGTGCTGGAGATGAAAAGCTTGTCTTTTCAAACCACTCAGCCACTTATCGAAATATGCTACTGATAGATGCTGTAAGTATCTTCTTCCTTTTCAGCTCTCTACCCAAAGGCAGGTCCAACCCACAGTGCCATGATCTCCACCATGAGCAGGGCAAGGGCAAGGGCAAGGCAGGTCCCGAATCCACCCCAATGCGTAACAGGGATCAAACCCTCTCCTGTTGGCACCAATCTGATCCACACCAGCCATCCATCCACCTCAAGGAGTCCAAGTTGCTGTGGCAACGTACATTTTGACAGGCGTGTTGCAGTTCGGAGCTATAGACAGTGATGGGAGAGGCTGCCCGAGGAATCTCTCCCACTCCTTCTGCCTGCCATTGATGTGTGTTGGAAGGATTTACAAGATACTCAACCTGTCAACGTTGTGAAAACACCTAGATAAAAGCAAAAAACTGCGGATGCTGGAAATCCAAAACAAAAATAAAAATACCTGGAAAAACTCAGCAGGTCTGGCAGCATCTGCGGAGAGGAACACAGTTAACGTTTCGAGTCCGTATGACTCTTCAACAGAACTAAGTAAAAATAGAAGAGAGGTGAAATATAAGCTGGCTTAAGTCGGGGGGGGAGGGGGGTGGGACAGGTAGAGCTGGATAGAGGGCCAGTGATAGGTGGAGAGAACCAAAAGATGTCACAGACAAAAGGACAAAGAGGTTTTGAAGGTGGTGATATTATCTAAGTAATGTGCTAATTCAGGGTAGATAGCAGGACAAGCAAGTTACAGATAGCCCTAGTGGGGGTGGGGTGGGGTGAAGGAATCGAAATAGGCTAAATGGCAGAGATAAAACAATGGATGGAAATACATTTAAAAATAATGGAAATAGGTGGGATATTGGGAAAAAAAAGGGGGGGATCGGAAAGGGGGTGGGGATGAAGGAGAGAGTTCATGATCTAAAATTGTTGAACTCAATATTCAGTCCGGAAGGCTGTAAAGTGCCTAGTTGGAAGATGAGGTGCTGTCCCTCCAGTTTGCGTTGAGCTTCACTGGAACAATGCAGCAGGCCAAGGACAGACATGTGGGCATGAGAGCAGGGTGGAATGTTGAAATGGCAAGTGACAGCGAGGTCTGGGTCATGCTTGCGGACAGACCGAAAGTGTTCTGCAAAGTGGTCACCCAGTCTGTGTTTGGTCTCCCCAATGTAGAGGAAACCGCATTAGGAGCAACGAATGCAGTAGACTAAATTGAGGGAAGTGCAAGTGAAATGCTGCTTCACCTGAAAGGAGTGTTTAGGCCCTTGGACGGTGAGGAGAGGGGAAGTAAAGGGGCAGGTGTTGTACCTTCTACGGTTGCATGGGAAGGTGCCGTGGGTGGGGGTTGAGGTGTAGAGGGTGATGGAGGAGTAGACCAGGGTGTCCCGGAGGGAATGATCCCTGCGGAATGCCGCCAATGGGGGTGAAGGGAAGATGTGTTTGGTGGTGGCATCATGCTGGAGTTGGCGGAAATGGTGGAGGATGATCCTTTGAATGTGGAGGCTGGTGGGGTGATAAGTGAGGACAAGGGGGACACTATCATGTTTCTGGGAGGGAGAGGAAGGTGTGAGGGCGGATGCGCGGGAGATGGGCTGGACACGGTTGAGGGCCCTGTCAACCAACGTGGGTGGAAAACCTTGGTTAAGGAAGAAGGAAGACATGTCAGAGGAACTGATTTTGAAAGTAGCATCATCAGAACAGATGCGACGAAGGTGAAGGAACTGAGAGAATGGGATGGAGTCCTTACAGGAAGCGGGGTGTGAGGAGCTGTAGTCGAGGTAGCTGTGGGAGTCTGTAGGCTTGTAATGGATATTGGTGGACAGTCAATCACCAGAAATTGAGACAGAGAGGTCAAGGAAGGGAAGGGAAGTGTCAGAGATGGACCATGTGAAAATGATGGAGGGGTGGAAATTGGAAGCAAAATTAATAAATTTTTCTAGGTCCCGACGAGAGCATGAAGCAGCACCGAAGCAGTCATCAATGTACCGGAGAAAGAGTTGTGGGTGGGGGTCAGAGTAGGACTGGAACAAAGAATGTTCCACATACCCCATAAAGAGACAGGCATAGCTGGGGCCCATGTGGGTATTTGGAGGAAGTGAGAGGAGTTAAAGGAGAAATTGTTCAGTGAGAGAACAAGTTCAGCCAGACGGAGGAGAGTAGTGGTGGATGGGGATTGTTCGGGTCTCTGTTCGAGGAAGAAGCGGAGAGCCATCAGACCATCCCGGTGGGGGATGGAAGTGTAGAGGGATTGGACGTCCATGGTGAAGAGGAGGCGATTGGGGCCAGGGAACTGGAAATTGTTGATATGATGTAGGGTGTCAGAGGAATCACGGATGTAGGTGGGAAGGGACTGGACAAGAGGAGAGAAAATGGAGTCAAGATGTCAAGAAATGAGTTCCGTGGGGCAGGAACAGGCTGACACGATTGGTCTTCCGGGACAGTCCTGTTTGTGGATTTTGGGTAGGAGGTAGAAGCGGGCCGTCCGAGGTTGGGCGACTATCAGGTTGGAAGCTGCGCGTGCCCCCAGTTTCATTTTATTCTTCGAGTCATCTGACGCCTCAACAAGAAACTTTGTCTCTTTCTTTCAGGTGCAAAGGAATGCAAGCTCCAACAACTCATCGACACCAACACCCACCCAGGACCCTCCACCCCTGCCTGTCCCTCTGTCCCCATCCCGTCTTCCAATCCCAGCCCCGGCCGTGTATTCACCATACCCCTTGACCTTCCCCTCTCCGATGCTGAACGTTCAGTGCTCAGCAAAGGACTCAGTTTCATACCCTTACGCCCTCATCTCAATGAATTTCGGGCTCGGAACGATGCTGAACTCTTCTTCCGCCGTCTTCGTCTCCGTGCTCACTTCTTTGGGCAGGAGTCCTCTCCCCGTTCAACGGATCCTTTTACCCACCTCCAATATTCTCCCTCCACCTGGACCCATCCCTCTGGATTCTTACCTTCTCTTGATCTTTTCATTGAGAACTGTCGGCGTGACATTAGCCGTCTCAATTTCTCTGCTCCTCTCACCCATTCTAACCTGTCTCTCTCTGAACTTGCTGCATTCCGTTCTCTCAGGTCCAACCCTGACATTGTCATCAAACCTGCTGACAAGGGTGGTGCTGTTGTTGTCTGGCGCATTGACCTCTACCTCGCGGAGGCTGAGCGTCAACTCGCAGACACTTTCTCCTACCGCTCCCTGGACCATGACCCCACCACTGAACATCAAGTCATTGTTTCCAGGACTGTTACTGACCTCATCTCCTCTGGAGATCTTCCTTCCACAGCTTCCAACCTGATAGTCTCCCAACCTCGGACGGCCTGCTTCTACCTCCTAGCCAAAATCCGCAAACAGGACTGTCCCGGCAGACCGATCGTGTCAACCTGCCCCACGGTACTCATTTCTTGACATCTTGACTCAATTCTCTCTCCCCTTGTCCAGTCCCTTCCCACCTACATCCGTGATTTCTCTGACACCCTACATCATATCAACAATTTCCAGTTCCCTGGCCCCAACCGCCTCCTCTTCACCATGGATGTCCAATCCCTCTACACCTCCATCCCCCACCGGGATGATCTGATGGCTCTCCACTTCTTTCTCGAACAGGGGCCCAAACAATCCCCATCCACCACTGCTCTCCTCCGTCTGGCTGAACTTGTTCTCACACTGAACAATTTCTCCTTAAACTCCTCTCACTTCCTCCAAATAAAAGGTGTGGCTATGGGTACCCCCATGGCCCCAGTTATGCCTGTCTCTTTATGGGGTATGTGGAACATTCCTTGTTCCAGTCCTACTCCGGCCCCCTCCCACAACTCTTTCTCCGGTACATCGATGATTGCTTCGGTGCTGCTTCATGCTCTCGTCGGGACCTGGAAAAATTTATTAATTTTGCTTCCAATCTGCACCACTCCATCATTTTCACATGGTTCATCTCTGACACTTCCCTTCCCTTGCTTCTCCTCTCTGTCTCAATTTTTGGTGATAGACTGTCCACCAATATTCATTACAAGCCTACGGACTCCCACAGCTACCTCGACTACAGCTCCTCACACCCCGCTTCCTGTAAGGACTCCATCCCATTCTCTCAGTTCCTTCACCTCCGTTGCATCTGTTCTGATGATGCCACTTTCAAAAACAGTTCTTCTGACATGTCTTCTTTCTTCCTTAACCGAGGTTTTCCACCCACGGTGGTTGACAGGGCCCTCAACCGTGTCCGGCCCATCTCCCGCGCATCCACCCTCACGCCTTCTCCTCCCTCCCAGAAACATGATAGGATCCCCCTTGTCCTCACTTATCACCCCACCAGCCTCCGCATTCAAAGGATCATCCTCCGCCATTTCCGCCAACTCCAGCATGATGCCAGCACCAAACACGTCTTCCCTTCACCTCCCACTGGCGGCATTCTCCAGGGACCGTTCCCTCTGGGACACCCTGGTCCACTCCTCCATCACCCCCTACACCTCAACCCCCTCCCACGGCACCTTCCCATGCAACCGCAGAAGGTGCAATACCTGCCCCTTTACTTCCCCTCTCCTCACCGTCCAAGGGCCTAAACACTCCTTTCAAATGAAGCAGCATTTCACTTGCACTTCCCTCAATTTAGACTACTGCATTCGCTGCTCCCAATGCGGTTTCCTCTACGTTGGAGAGACCAAACGCAGACTGGGTGACCGCTTTGCAGAACACCTTCGGTCTGTCCGCAAGCATGACCCAGACCTCCCTGCTGCTTGCCATTTCAACACTCCACCCTGCTCTCATGCCCACATGTCCGTCCTTGGCCTGCTGCATTGTTCCAGTGAAGCTCAACACAAACTGGAGGAACAGCACCTCATCTTCCGACTAGGCACTTTACAGCCTTCCGGACTGAATATTGAGTTCAACAATTTTAGATCATGAACTCTCTCCTCCATCCCCACCCCCTTTCCGATCCCCCCTTTTTCCCCCAATATCCCACCTATTTCCATTATTTTTAAATGTATTTCCATCCATTGTTTTATCTCTGCCATTTAGCCTATTTCGATCCCTTCACCCCACCCCATCCCCACTAGGGCTATCTGTATCTTGCTTGTCCTGCTGTCTACCCTTAATTAGCACATTCCTTAGATAATATCACCACCTTCAAAACCTCTTTGTCCTTTTGTCTGTGACATCTTTTGGTTCTCTCCACCTATCACTGGCCCTCTATCCAGCTCTACTTGTCCCACCCACCTTAAACCAGCTTATATTTCACCTCTCTTCTATTTTTACTTAATTCTGTTGAAGGGTCATTCGGACTCGAAACATTAACTGTGTTCCTCTCCGCAGATGCTGCCAGACCTGCTGAGTTTTTCCAGGTGTACTTTTATTTTTGTTATGAAAACACCTTCGTTGGCCATCAAGATCTAGGCCAGGATTTTTCCAATGGCGGGGCGGGCTCGGTGGGAGTGCGTGGGTGCGATCGCGGAGTAGACCACCACCCACCATCAGCTCCGCGCCATCATTGGACGCGGGCGGGCTAATTAAGGCCCGCCCAGTGTAATACGTGGCTGGTAACGCTCAACGCTACCTGTGCAGGCGGAGGGAGGAGGGAGAGATGGGGCCAGCGCTCTTTCACGCATGTGCGCAGAGTGCAGCAATCTCCCTGAGGCAGCTCCGTGCCTCAGGAAGATTGAATAGATATTAAAATTAAAAAAAGAATTGATTTTAAAACTTATTTAAACAAGTCCCCTCATGTGACTGTGTCACATGAGTAGGGACATGTTTTTATATTGATGAAAATTAATTAATTAATTTAATAAAAGCTTCAGGAAACCTCATCCCACTCGTGGATGAGTTTTCCTGAAAAATGTGAAGGCTGCTTCGGCTTTCCACCTGTCTGCCAACCTTAAGGTTGGACGGGCAGCGTTCTCAAGTGGCTCAATTGATTACTTAATGGCCTTCATAGGCCGTTTACATTTTGGCGGGCACGCAGCCGACTCCGGTGCGCGCCCGCCAAACAAATTATTGCGATAACGTCAGGACTGACGCCTGATGTCATCGTGCGTCATTTTAAGTGTCGGCGTGTCGGGCCCGCCCCTGCACGCCCACCGGAAGATTTTGCCCCTAGAGTGGGACTTGAACTCGGAGCTTCTGGCTCAGAGGCAGGGACACTACCCACTGTGCAACAAGACCTCCACAATGTACGTACAGTATTGGTGAAAAATGAGGCAGGTTTTAGTCTTCAGCCTGTGGGCAATAATCTGGCAGTGCAGGACTGCCCACTCTTTGCCCAATTTTCTATCCAATGTAATCCAAGGCAGATTATATAAAAACCAATTGATGGGCTACACCAGATTACTGCCCGGCAGTGAATATTATAATCTAGTCCAATGTGCCCAGACATATAAAATTGCTTCCCCACAACAGCGACTACACTTCTAATGTACTTCATTGACTGTGCAGCACTTTGAGGTGTCTTGAGGTTGTGAAACGTGCTATATAAATACGGGTTCTTTCTCTCCTTGCTAAATAACTGAGGAATTACCTCGTTATAAGTTTACCACCCCAGCATTTCTCTCACTCTTGTTAAGGCCCAAATAACAGATCAAAACAAAGAAGTGGGAGGGGTGAACAGTTGGGTTAAAGATGTAAGTGACAGTGAAACAAATAGGAGGGGAGTGGTTGAGAGAGTAATTCGAAGGGTAAGAGTTAGGGCTAGGGATAGAAATTATCAGGAGGAACATGTTCAGGACACAATGGGAGGGCGGGACTGGGAAAACCACATGAGTGACTGGAGGAGCGGGTGTGAAGTGAGTCACATGGCTACATTTTCCCTGCAACCACCATCCCAATTGTAGCCTCCAGCTATTGGTTGATCTTTCTCTGACCTGCCACGTCATATCATTCACCAAGCCCCACCCTAAATAGGAAAAAAAGAGATAAGCAAAAGGCAGTAATAGGGAGAACAGAAGAGAAAATGCCATGTGTTCTTGTTGTCTTTTAGTTCCCCGATGTTGTTACTAATCACACTTTAAGCTTGGAAAGATCAATAACTCTTTTATGTTTAATGTTGCTATGCTTCCTGGCACAAGAAGGACCAGATTGAACTGGTTCTGTTATGCTTCACATGAGCCTGTAGCGCAGCAGTGAAATGTGGCCCCCTGGAACACTTAAACATTAGCTCCTAAGATAGAAGCAAAATACGGCGGATGCTGGAAATCCGAAACAAAAACAGAAAATGCTGGAAAATCTCAGCAGGTCTGACAGCTCCTCTGAAGGAGGGCCATGTGGACTCAAAACGTCAACCCTGTTTCCCCTCTCCACAGATGCTGTCAGACCTGCTGAGATTTTCCAGCATTTTCTGTTTTTGTTCCACATTGGTCCCTGGCTATTCACAGGTATTCACAGAGAAGACAACAATATGTAGCAGAGAGGGACAATCAAATGCAGAAGCTGAAGGTTAAACCAGCATCACAACAACATCAGAGCCAGGTAAGAGTGAGGATAATTTATTTGACTTGTATGCATTAAAATTACTACCACTGGGCTATTATTGATGGAAAACGATTTCATCACTTGTTGCATTTCGCTATATGTTTTCCCCCATTTCAGATGGTCCAGATCTCACCTAAATCATCTCAATTGACGTTTCATTTTCGTTGCATTTGGTTTTGACCAATAAGCAGGGCACTAGTTAACTTCCATCAAACATAACACAGCAATTACCATTCTCCCAGTGACCTAATGGAAGGTTCATTTTCTTGTTGATGCCTGGCTCGCAAATGTTAAAATTATTTCACCTCCCGCTATTGGCTCAGGCAGGAGCGCCCCACCCCCAAGCCACCCAATTGGCTGTTACCCCGACCTATAGCCCACGGGGCTGTTGCCAGGCTGGCCAATGGCTGACGGGGGGGGGGGGTGGGGTGGCTTTGCGGATCTGATTGGCTGGAGCGGCTGCATCCTGCGATTGGCCGGAGCGGCTGCATCCTGCGATTGGCCGGAGCGGCTGCATCCTGTGATTGGCCGGAGCGGCTGCTGCCGTGGCCTCAGGTGTTTGACTGACAGGTCAGGGATCTGGGCTCAGGCAAAAAAAAATCACATCTGGAATTGGGCAAAGTCCAGAGGTTTGGTCCCTCTGACTCTGCAAATGAATGCAGGCAGCTTCATGCAATCCCCTCTGTAGGAAAGGATACATATTCTGTATCTACATTTACAGACAGACACAGACACATTAAGCTTATCACGTGCCTTGTGCTGCTTTTCCTCTCTGGATGTCACTCCACGGCTGAGAATTGGGGTGTTCGTGATCGGCAGCAGTTTGGCTTCAAAGCCCATCATCCCGAGAGACCGTCACCTTGTTCGCAGCCTCCAGAGAGAGGTAGGTGGGATTGGGCTGGCTAGGCTAGGCTAGGCTAGGGTAGGGTGGGATATTGCAAGGAGCTGCATCTACCGTAGGGGCAAGTGTCAGTTTCCTCCTCTTGGGACTACCTGTACTGTACATAAACCGCGGGGCATGTTCAGCTTGCTAAATAGTAACCGGCTCGCTTGTATGCTGCTTTCTGTTTCGCGTTTAAGATTCCCAGACATCACATTCGACTTTTTATACAATGCTGGCCTAAATTGCACCCCCCCCCTCCCCTTTTTTTTTTCCGCTCAAACCCTCAGCCTCGGGGTTTTGCTTCCCGAATCAACTTGCTGCAAATTTTTGGTTAAGGGGAGTATCCGCACCCACAGCCAGTGGGTTATATTCCTAAATGTGTGGCAAGTCAGGAAGCGCCCGAAACCTGGGGTGTTGGTGGTGGGTGGTGGTGGTGGAATACAATGTTTCCAACCGGTTGCATGTCAGAGTGCAGAGGGATGAGGGGGGAAGAGAGTTACTGTATCATCCGTGTTTGCAATAGGGGTGGGGAGGGGGTGGTCCCAGGGGGTGGGGAATCAGATCACACAAGTTCATGGACAATTCGTCCCAAAGGTCATTCCAAGTTACAGACTGGTTAAAACACCCATCACCACACACACACACACACACACACAGCTTCTATTCCTGATCTTTAGGATCTGGTCCAATGCTGTACAACATTCTGTAATGATTGCTGGTACTACCTGACTTTATCCGGTTTTATTCCCCGTCCTTGTTTGGTTGAAAGGAAGGTTCGGATTAGAATGCTGATGACCGGTTCCTATCACTGCAACTGCGCACACCGTGCATCTTCATGCAAAGACAGATACATACACACACACACACACATGTGTGTCTGTATATATATATATATATATATAGCCGTGGCTTATTTCCCCCCTGCACCACATTATCCCACATGGTTTATGTGGCTGTACAGAATGACCTGACAGGACAATGAATTGATATGCTGAAGTCTTAGCTTTAAAAAAAAAACCGAACATTTGAGAAAGTATGTACTGAACGCCCACGTCAGTATGAAGCGAGCGCTGCCAGGTCCCAGGGCGATGTCTGTTCTTTGCCATGGCTCCCTGCTCTTCGTGTATATTGTGAATATAAGGTGACAGTTTGTGTTTACAATAGTTTGAATTGCTCGACTCGTCATTTGCAAACTCTGTAACTGCAGGGATTATTTTTGATCATCTTTACCTTGGTATTTTGTGCATTCGCAGGATACCCTATTTGATTGAGCAAAGGGTTAAATTTGCAGTATCTCCTGCCCATTCAATAAAGTGAACAAATATGCCTAGCAGTATTTTGGTAATCTAACGGATAAAGGTGTTAACTGAGCATTAACATACATTACACCGCCCTTTGCCTGTAGAGCTTCCTTGTTTAAATAAGGATTCAGTGGATTGTCACACACACAAAACAGAAAATGCTGGAAACATTCAGCAGGTCTGACAGCATCTGTGGAGAGAGAAAAAAACAAAGTTAACGTTTCAAGTCCCTTCTTCAGAGCTGTGGGTTATCATTATTGGTTGAATTTGTGGGGAACCAGTGCCAATTCATTCTCCCCCAGTAAAAAATGTTAAGCAAATGGACTTAAGTTTAAAATCCAATTCTGTTTTTACCATTAGAACAGTGTTAACCTACCTTAGAATAGTGTCTGGCTACATTTCATGAACTGTGTATCATGCATGTAAGGAATCTGTGTCAAAATAACTAAGTCATTCATCAATGGTTAATAGACTGGGTTACACACAGGCCTTCCCGCTTCTGATGGGGTTCACCCTACGACTGGGTGTGAAGCTGTGAATGAACGTTGGCCAACTTGATTCAATTCCTCGTGGGCTTAGGCGCGACATAGAACAACTGGCACTCAATTGCAATTAAGAGAGGCCAATATCTCTCTCTGGTGCAGTGGGGGATGTTTGTGTGTAGTTAGAGTTGCTGTGGAGTAAAGAGAGCTTTGCTATACTTAACCTGGGAGTGCTTGATCCTGACACTGTCAGAAGCAGAAAGTGTTTTCCACCATTATAAGCAAAAGCAAACCCTTCTTTTCAAGTTAAGTTGATTGATTAATTATTTTAATTTCTACTTAACATGTATTTAACATTTATTATTATTTATAAGCTGGAAGTGACTTGGTATGAATGTTTACTGTTTTTATAACAATCCTCCCTGCTTGTTTAGTGAGGTATTTATAATAATTAGGTAATCGTCTGTGTTAAATTAGTAGGGTTAGGTGTTAACTTGCTGATATCACTTACTGTTGTTTCCAAGTTTTTAACGCAAAAGTTATTGAGAGGGAAGCATAATTTGGTTCTCTTGAAACAACAGTTTAAAATGTTAAGTTTATTTTATGGAAACAAAAGCAGCAAATGTCCCACAGTCCATTAACATGCATAATTGTTTTCACAATGATGAGCATAAAGCTTAAAACTCAAAAGTCAATTTTATACATCAGTAATACATTGAAAATCACAGATGGCCTTTTCATTAAGCGTTATGATAGAAACTGAGACTTTAAAATGTGTCCAGAATTCATTCTTTGCTCACTAGTTCATCTGAAGGCAGCAAAATGGAGTTACATTTCCATTAGTGCACCCAGAACCTCATTGAAGTGATGGCTGTTCGTATGGGAGCTTGCAGATTGGCCTTGGCAAACTGTTAATTGTCTCAGCTTTGGCTCAGTTGGTAGCACTTGAGCCTTTATGTCAGAACGTTGTGGGTTCATGTCCTGCTCCAAAGACTCGAGCACACATGTGCTCCAGTGCAGCACTGAGTGTGCGTTGCACTGTTGGAAGTGCTAAAGTGCTATCTTTTGGATGAGATGGTAAACTTTCAGGTGGACATAAATTCTGTGGCACTGTTTTGGAGAAGAGCAGCAGCGTTATCCCAGATGTCCTGGCCAATATTTATCCCTCAATAGGACTAAAAACATATTACCTGGCCATTATAGCATTGCTGTTTGTGGGACCTTGCTGTGCCCAAACTGGTTGCTACATTTTCCTATGTTATTACATTCATTGTAAAGCACTCTGGGATGTCTTGATTTTGTGAAAAGCATTACATAAATGCAGATTTTTTTTTAGACCAGGTAGCTTATCATTATGGAAAACCAGTCCTATCCATGTGATAACTATGCACATTTTTGAGTGGAGATTCCTGGCTGGTAATCAGAAGTGGGAACCTGATTGATTTCGCTTCCCATCTTCCAGCTGATGCTTATAAAGCCTCTCCCATCTCACTAGATAAGGACAGCACCTACCACAGATTGAAATTCTTCACTTCCATGAATCTGTACCATACATGTATTTACATATTGAGCCACTGGGGGAGCCAGAGTACAGAATCTTTAGATATTTGTGTGCAAAGGGATGGGAGCCTGAATAAAGTAGAAATATAGTTGGTGTGAAATGAGTGATTGTGTTCAAATACAGATAAAACCTTATTTTACATATTGTAATTCATTCAAATTTTACAGGCAAGGTATTGTGGAAGATTAACAAAACTAATACGAGTTGCAATTTTAAATTAACTTTTAGGCATAATATCAATAACCATATTTTGGCTAGGGATCGTTATATGTCTCCCCTTCAATGTTATTTAGTTCTTCAATTAAGTACCAATTATAAAAGGCTCTTGACAGAGTAGAAAACATGCGTGGGATTGCAATTACTTTTATTAAAAGCACCATTCTGTGGATCTGTGGTGCAGTACAATGCAATCTTTGAAGTTGGGAATCAATAACAACTTACGCCTATATAGCATCAACAATGTAGTAAAATGTCCCAAGACACTTCACAGGAATGTTAGAAAGCAAAAATTGACACCGGTCCACATAAGGAGCTAATTGGGCAGAGGATCACGTGCTTGGTCAAAGAACTAGGTTTTAAGGAGCGTCTTCAAAGAGGAAGGAGAGGTGGAGAGAAGGAACTCCAGAGTTTAGGATCTAGGCAGCTGAAAGCACAGTCACCAATGGTGGAGTGATTAAAATTGGGGGTGCTTATTAGGCCAGAATTAGAGGAGTGCAAATATCCTGGAAGGTTGCGGAGTTGGAGGTGATTAAAGAGACAAGAAGAGAGAAGGCAATACAGGGATTTGAAAGCAAGGATGATATTTTTAATGTCAAGGCGTTGCCTAACTAGAAGCCAATGTGGATTAGCAGGCACAGGGGTGATGGGTGACTGGGAATGGTGAGAATTAGGACAGGGTGTTATCATCGTAGACCAGACTCCCCTAAGTTATTAAGATCCGGTTAGGGACCAGTAATCTTTTCTTTAAAGTAGACAAAGTTTGAGATTCAAGACATTTGCTAAGGGAATAAAGCCACAAGATTCCATGGGTTTTATGAGGTCCATGTGAATTAAAAGACAAACTGTGGTTGAACACATCACACTATACAATAAACGATAAATGTGACCAAGACAGATCCCACAAATTTCTCAGCAACCCACCCAGACATCAGTAAACAGAGTTAACCAATCTTGTTGAAACTCTGTCTCTTTCACGAGGAACTCCAAACTCTTCAGTTTCGAAGATTGAGCCTCTGAATTTCCTTAGAACTACTCCACCTCAGACTGACTCAAAGACTGCATACCTCCCTGGGTTTCAATCTCGTCTCCTGAGACTCCGTTCCCTTGGATTTCCAAGTCTGCCCTCCAGTCTCCACTTGTACAATTTCAGCTATCTTCACTGGGCTGGCACTGCCCCTGGACTTCACCAAGTTCCAAACACCCGAGCTACAACAAGCTATAAATGGACTTCCAGGACTTCTTCTGAGCCCTAACCCTTTCTAGTTATTAACCTCTTGAGTCAACATGGCCCAAGCTTTTAAGTGTAATAGTCTTCAAGCTGCTTTAGCTGCATTTATCCCATTTTCTACAATTCAACTTTAATCTTCCTAGAACTTAAAATTACCTCCAAAATATTAACATGAGCCATGAACTAGATATTCATTACACAGGGGAGTAGAGGTTAGGATGACTTCAGGCTTACGGAGAGTAGAATGTGGGAGGGTGGCCAAGAGTGCATTGGAACAGTTGAATCTAATGATAACAAAGAGGGTTTCAGCAGCAGATGAGCTGTAGCAGAGGCAGTCAGGCAGTGGTACAGAGGTGGAAATAAGCGGTCTTCATGATGGCGTGGATGTGTGGTTAGGGCTCATCTCCGAGTCAAGTGTAACAAGTTTGCAAACAGTCTAGACAGTTTCCAGGGAGAGGAATGGAATCAATAGCGAGGGAACGGAGCACATGGTGCGGACAATGGCTTCGATCTTCACAGTGTTTAGCTGTAGGAACTTCCTACTCATCCGGTACCGAATGTCCGACAAGTAGTCTGACAATTTAGAGATGGCACAGAGGTCGAGGGGTGTGGTGGTGAGGTACAGTTGGGTGTCCAGGTAACAACCAAGGCCTGTAGAAACAACAGGATGGAAATAAAAAGTAGGATAGGAGTGGGCTGTGACCACTTAATTCATTTCTGCCTGGGCACCTTAGAAAGAAAGGAAAACAGAGAGGAAAGGCGTTCTATACCTTTGAAATCCTGGAAAGAATGCACCAGGCAGCATTGCTTTAAATTCAGTAAGAACTAAAGCAAGGAAATGGATATTTGAAGCAAGAGTTTTCAAAGTGGCAGGGACTGTTGCAGAATTAACCAGAGGCCATAAAAATTTGTTAGAAAGAGATTAGCGATTAGTGAGGGGGAGGATTACGTCTCGGACAACCAGCTTCACTCCCGCTGCATCCCACTCCAAGGTTTGTGCATAAAAAAAAAATCAAGGCTGATGCTGCAAGTGCAGTACTGAGGGAGTGCTGCACAGTCGGAGGGTCAGTACTGAGGGAGTGCTGCACAGTCGGAGGGTCAGTACTGAGGGAGTGCTGCACTGTCGGAGGGTCAGTACTGAGGGAGTGCTGCACTGTCGGAGGGTCAGTACTGAGGGAGTGCTGCACAGTCGGAGGGTCAGTACTGAGGGAGTGCTGCACTGTCGGAGGGTCAGTACTGAGGGAGTGCTGCACTGTCAGAGGGTCAGTACTGAGGGAGTGCTGCACTGTTGGAGGTGCCATTCTTCAGATGAGACATAAACCCAGGCCCACATCTGCCTACTTGGGTCGATGCGAAAGATCCCATGGCACTATTTCAAAGAAGAACAGGGGAGCTATCCCTCATTCCTGGCCAATGTTTAGCCCCCCAAACAATATCGCAAAAGCTGATTATCCGGCCATCATCACCCAGCTTTGTGGGAATTTGCTGTGTGCAAATCGTGTTTCCGACATGGTGACAGTGACTACGCTTTAAAAGGATTGGCTGTAAAACACTTTGAGGCATCCGGTGGTTGTGAAAAGTGTTATATAAATACAAGTCTTTCTTTTCTCTTGTAGCCTTTCTAAAATTAAGTGAGGTGTGCAGAACAACCTCCCCACTTCTGGTAATACACAGCATGTTTATCCACCTTGGCATGAATTGGGAGACCTAGGAAGATTCCAACGTCAGCTTAAATTGATGCTCACATTTGGACATAAGTAGCTATTTCACTTTGGACATAGGCACTGTAGTACTCCGTACTAACTAAAGATAAAGAAAATGGACACCATTTCCACCATAAACCTCCAAACCTTTCTTCGGATTGTTTATAGAGCAGTCTTCATGGAAGTTGTGGAGATGACCAGACATTCCTGTCACCTCAATTTGAAGTCTTAAGCTTATTGATTTTGTTTTTAGAAAAATAAGATAAAACAGATAAAATAAACTTACTTTACTCAAGAAAGTACTACGTCCCTCAAGACAAATTGCAAATTCTTGGAAGGGAAGAAAGGGAATATATGTATAATATATACATTGTAAATTTAAAATAAAATGCAGTGGAGAAAATACTCAAAGGTTACTGAGTCTTTGATGTTCATGCAAAATATTTTTCAAAATGAAAATGATCAAGTTATCACCTCCATAAAAATAGCATGCACGGACCAAGTATAATTTGGCTAAAGTTGATCGACCAAATTTCTTGCATGGAGTCATAAGAATCGAAGATTAACCTTTTTGAAGAATTGTATGTCAGATATCCACTTTTTACTGTTGGACAGTATGGAATTTTCTTTGTATAGATTTTCATCAGAGAATTTTGCTTGTTGAAATGCCAAGAATAAAAGGACTCTGAATCCTGGATGTATAAAGATGTATACAATCTTTGATTTAATATTGTCTTTCACCCACATCGTCCTGTCCTGTCCTGTGCTGTGCTGTGCAATACAAAGGTCTAGTTTGTTTAAAAATAACTGCAAGTAACTTCCATCGTGATCCACGGAACATGTGAATTCTCAAAAGTGAAATTCTGCAACGGCCGGAAATCTGAAAGGTTCTGACGAGAGATCATTGACCTGAAACGTTAACTCTGTTCCTCTCCACCGATGCTGCCTGACCTGCTGAGTGTTTCCAACATTACCTGTGTATTTCCAGATTTCCAGCGTCTGCAGGATACTTTGCGAAGTTGTTTCCTGCAGGTCCACAAACAGATTATGTTCGTTTGTGTTTATTGAATTTTGTGCTCATCAAAGTTAGTGCTGGGAAATGGAACACTTTTGGTTAGAGGCATCCAGTGTCAACATTCCGCACTCGCAGGCCAGGTATGAGCTGGTTAGGTGCAGGGTAAGGCTCCCAATACTTTGCCCTAGGAATGAGCTCTAACCTCAGAAGAGACATTACCTTTTCCTTGTGCCTTTTTAAGTGAGGTTGTGAATCTAGCCCAGTCTCATATCACATTCGGCCCTTACAGCCACCAGACAGAGCAGATCTATGATGCTAACCCTCTAAGCTATTTGAACCCAGTTTCTCCATTCGAAAGGACAGCATTTGATCAAATCAGTCTTTGTATTTGCCTTTTGGCTACATATTGCTTGCTTAGTGCTTTGTGCTGAATCAAATTTAAACATCAATCATTTATCACTATAACAAACATTCATAAAGCAAATTATATCTACTTGTCATCCAATCTTTTGACGTGCTGAATAATTAATAAATGTCATGATTTGATGAGGTTATGTGCAAACTGTAGATTCATTTTAATTGAGAGAAAAAACGTTTGGAGACCTATGGGGAAAGAGCACAGGAGTGGAAGCAATTGAGTAGCGCAGAGTCGATGGGTGGAACAGCCTCCTTCTGTGCTCTCTCATTCCATTAATGAGGCCGAAATTCCCCTGCACAAACCAGCAGGTGCAATAACTGTTCCAGATTTGCCCTCTGTTTGTGCCATTTAAGGAACATAGAACGTTGCTCACCCTTTCAAAAAGCATCTGTGCTTTACAATGCACTTAAAATATGCTAAACCCAAGTGACCGGTTGGGAAGCACCTGTAAGAATACTGTGCAATTAGATAAACATCCCAATTAACCCATTATAAATAATGCAGGATTCCATTCAGGTTAGGGTTGTGCAACTTGAGTAAAATGGAGGGCGAACACGTTTATGAGAGAGAATACGTAAACAATAATATGATTAAATACGACAATTGGATTATTTTCTTCATCTTTTAATGCTGTCATTAAAATTTTTAGGTGAAGGTTTCAGTTGCTGACCTGGATTTGGAGTTGATATTTTTGTCCAGACCTGAGAGACCATATTCAGATCGTGTAGTTAGGCACAGGCAGGTCGCTGTGGCCGTCTGGAATTCAAATGGCTTTACCACTGAGAAGAGCTGGAAATTTTCTCCTGAGTGGGACAGGCAACCGGCCCTACAAAAATTGCCAGGATAGATTGGAGAAGTGAGGGCTGCTTTTTTTTTCATTCTTTCAGTTTTTTTAATTAGTTCACAGGATGTGGGTGTCGCTGGCTGGGCCAGCATTAATTGCCCACCCCTAATTGCCCTTGAGAAGGTGGTGATGAGCTGCCTTCTTGAACCGCTTGTAGTCCATGTGATGTAGGTGCACCCACAGTGCTGTTAGGGAGGGAGTTCCAGGATTTTGATCCAGTGACAGTGAAGGAACGGCGATATATTTCTAAGCAAGGATGGTGAGTGGCTTGGAGGGGAACTTGCAGGTGGTGGTGTCCCTATGTGTCTGCTACCCATGTCCTTCTAGATGGTAGTCGTCGTGGGTTTGGAAGGTGCAGTCTAAGGAGCCTTGGTGAGTTCCTGCAGTGCATCTTGTAGATGTTGCACACTGCTGCTACTGTGCATCGGTGGTGGAAAAAGTGAATGTTTGTGGATGGGGTGCCAATCAAGCAGGTTGCTTTGTCCAGGATGGTCTCAAGCTTCTTGAGTATTGTTGGAGCTGCACTCATCCAGGCAACAGGCAAGTGGAGGGTATTCCATCACACTCCTGATTTGTGCCTTGTAGATGGTGGACAGGCTTTGGGGAGTCGGGGGGTGAGTTACTCACCACAGGATTCCTAGCCTCTGACCTGCTCTTGTAGCCACAGTGTTTATATGATGAGTCCAGTTCAGTTCCTGGTCAATGGTAACACCCAGGATGTTGATAGTAGCTGATTCAGCGACCGGAATGTCATTGAATGTCAGGGTGCTATGGTTAGATTCTCTCTTGTTGGAGATGATCATTGCCTGGCACTTCTGTGCTGCGAATATTACTTGTCAGCCCAAGCCTGGATATTGTATAGGTCTCCCTACATTTGGACATGGACTGCTTCAGTATCTGAAGAGTTGCAAGTGGTGCTGAACATTGTGCAATCATCAGCAAACATCCCCACTCTCTGGACCTTATGATGGAAGGAAGGTCATTGAAGCAGCTGAAAGTGGTTGGGCTGAGGATACTACCCTGAGGAACTCCTGCAGTGATGTTCTGGAACTGAGATGACTGACCTCCAACAACCACAGCCATCTTCCTTTGTGCTAGGTATGACTCCAACCAGCGGAGAGATTTCCCCTGGTCAAATGCTGCCTTGATGTCAAGGGCAGTCACTCTCACCTCACCTCGGGAGTTCAGCTCTTTTGTCCATGTTTGAACCAAGGCTGTGATTAGGTCAGGAGCTGAGTGGCCCTGCCGGACCCCAAACTGGGCGCCAGTGAGCTGGTTATTGCTAAGCAAGTGCCACTTGATAGCACTGTTGATGACCCCTTCCATCACTTTACTGATGATAGAGAGTAGACTGATGGGGCTGTATTTGGCCGGGTTGGATTTGTCCTGCTTTTTATGTACAAGACATACCTGGGCAATTTTCCACATTGCAAGTGTTGTAGCTGTACTGGAACAGCTTGGTCAGGGACACAGCATTGCTCTGGAGCACAAGTCTTCGGTATTATTGCAGGTATATTGTCAGGGCCCACAGCCTTTGCAGTATCCAGTGCCTTCAGCCATTTCTTGATATCACATGGAGTGAATCAAATTGGCTGAAGACTAGCATCTGTGATGCTGGGCACCTCTGGAGGAGGTCTGGATGGATCACCCGCTCGGTACTTCTGGCTGAAGATTTGTTGCGTATACTTCAGCCTTATCTTCTGTACTGCTATGCTGGGCTCTCCCATGATTAAGGATGGGGATATTTGTGGAGAGGTCTCCATTGAGTTGAATTGTCCACCGCCATTCATGGCTGGATGTGACAGGACTGCAGAGCTTAGATCTGATCCATTGGTTGTGGAATCACTTAGATCTGCCCATTACTTGCTGTTTATGCTATTTGGCACACATGTCGTCCTGTGTTATAGCTTCACCAGGTTGACATCTCATTTTTAGGTATGCCTGGTGCTACTCCTGGCATACCCTCCACTCTTAATGGGATGTGGGCGTCGCTGGCTAGGCCAGCTTTTATTGCCCATCTCCAGTTGCCCTTGAGAAGGTGGTGGTGAGTCCCATTCTTGAACCGCTGCAGTCCATGTGGTGTAGATACACCCACAGTGCTGTTAGGAAGGGCGTTGCAAGATTTTGACCAGGCAACAGTGAAGGAACAGCGTTATGGTTCCAAGTCCAGATGGTGTGTGATTTGGAGGGGAACTTTCAGGTGCTGGCATTCCCATGTGTCCATTCTCCTCAGAAGAGAAGGTCAAAAGTCATCCGGGCTCTGTCTAGAATGGAAGGGGAGAAACTGTTCCCATTGGCTGAAAGGTCAAGACGCTGATTTAAGGTGACTGGTAAAAGAGCCAACAGCGACACGAGGAAAACCTGTTTTACACAGTGAGTGATTAAGGTCTGGGAGTGCACTGCTTGAGGTGTGGTGGAGGCAGTTTCAGTCATTGTAACAAAAGTATAATGTTCATAATATTTTTCTGGTTTGCTGTAAAGTAGTTTTATGGGTGTGAGTATTGATGGTTCTGTCTGTGATTTAATTACATTTGGAGTCAGGTAGACTGCAAGCTTGAAATTATCAAAAGAAGCTAGGTGTAGAAGTGTACTTGAAATGCTAATGAGTAAACATGGACACTGTCTTAGCATGTCAGGTGTGAAGGGAATTTGCATTTTTAGATTAGTGAAAAGATTGTTTGGATTTCAAAGAGATGTTAGTCTGTTTACAACTAGCCAGATGAGCAAGGCTAAGGAGTGTGTTTATTTTTCCCAAAGGTTCCTGACAACATTGGCAACATGAAAATTTTTATATTATGAGAAAGGTACAGACCCAAAGATATATATGGAACAATGGAATTTACATATTAGAGCGAGAAACATATATAAAGGAGAATGAAAGGCTATGTTGACGGCCATGTAAGATCTAACAGGAGTGTGTGAAACAGCCTTGAAGAAGCCTCCTGCTATATGTGCACAATTACTGTTGTGTCCAGTAATTGAAGTTGGAGAAAGCCGTTTGGAATTCCACTGTCAAGTGGGTAATGTGTTTCTGGTTTTTTAAAAATCTAAAATCTATTTTGACTGTTGCCTTAAAGAGAATGTGACTTGGCTTGGAGTCAGATTAATTAGGACTTTTAGGAGTTATTATAGTTGAGTTAAGCTGTGAACGTTCCTCCAGTTGGTATGTAATTTCCATCACATTGGAATGAAGTTCCTGTCTGATACAGGTGGATACCTGGGCTTCCCTTATGGAAGCCCCAGGAAAATCGCAGTGAGTGGGAGAGGGACAGGAGGACGGTGGCAAGTACAGCGCTAAGGTTTTCAGGTTGCTACTGCCGAACTAAATTCTAGTGGCCCCTCCATTTTTCTTGTTCTAATGTTACCAAAAGTTCCATTTTAAAAAGCATGCAACAGCTTAATTTTGAGGCAATAATCTCCACTCGCGCATTGTTGGCAATTAGAAAAGGTCGATGCTAATCACAAACCTAAGGCAGAAATCGATTGCTCGCATCTGAGATGGAGGAAGACAGAAAGATGGAGAGAAAGAAAGACTTCAAAAGAAAGAGAGATGGTCCTGTTTTGTCCATCTTCTAACTTTGCAAATGAAACAAAGCCTCTTTGAGGGAAAGAGATGGGAAGATTGAGTAAAGGCTGGTGCGGGGGTGGGGTGGAGCTGGGAGTTATTTCCCTTTGTGGGAGAGTCTAGGACCAGAGGGTATAATCTCAGAGTTTAAAACAGAGATGAGGAGGAATTTCTTCTCTGAGGATAGTCAATCTGTGGAATTCTTTATCGCAGAGGGCTGTAGAGGCTGGGTTGTTAAGTATATTCAAGGCTGAAATAGACAGATTTTTAATCAGTAAGGGAATCAAGAGTTGTGGGCAAAAGGCAGGAAAGTGGCGTTGAGGATTATCAGATCAGCCATGATCTCGTTGAATGGCGGAGCAGACTCGATGGACCGAATGGCCTATCTCTTCTACATCTTATGGTCTTATAGGGGTGTGATCAGGAGGGTGGGGAGGGCCAGAGGGAAATTGGTGTGGATAAGGGGTCTCTGATCTCCGGGCACCTACTGTTTTTGGGGAGTGGGGAGGTGTGCGGTGGGAGGGAGGTGGGGGAAGGGCATGTGTAGGAGGGTCGGGTGGAAAGTAAGGGGGAAGTGGTTGTAACATTAAGCCTGAGGTAAGTGGCAGCGATACAAGGAAGAAAGGGAGCCAGAGGGGCTGAGTGAGTAGTTCAAAGAGGAAGAGGAGGGATTTTTGAGGAGGAGGATAGGGGATGGTCTATGACTGTTATCTATATAGACTCCTGGAAGGCATTTGATCAGATTGTGTTTAAGATGTTATGACCATGTGAGGAGGATCAAAAATTGGACCCCCCCACCTCCCCCAATTTATTACTTCAGTCTAGCTGTAACAGAGTTGTGTGTGAATTTAGCAAGGATGTGCTTTGCCAATACTGTCAGAGTCACACTATGTACACTTTCACATTATAAAAAGTTAATCAGACAGGTTTTCTGAGTTTAAATCAAAAAATGAGATCAATTTATTGACCCTGCTTCCCGAATTTAAAACAAACACTAAGTAAATTGTAAGCCTCATTCACATGTCATACACACTCCCTGGGCCCCACACACATTAGTCCAGGTGGTAAAATACGAGGATAGACTTAAAAATATTTGACAGTTTGTAAAGAAGATAAGCAATGAAAGAAATATACGGTCTTACGACCCACCCCCGTTACGACCCACCCCCGTTACGACCCACCCCCGTTACGACCCACCCCCGTTACGACCCACCCCCGTTACGACCCACCCCCGTTACGACCCACCCCCGTTATGACCCACCCCCGTTACGACCCACCCCCGCAAGTGAGGCTCCCCCACCTTGTTGTAGATCCAGGCGAGACCCCTCAGTTTGTCACAGTCCGTCTGGGACACCCCCAATTATTATGCCCCCCGGGTGAGGAGGGATGAACTGGTTCCCTGTTTTTGTTCAGCCCCTGCTGCCACCCACCCCCCACCCCCCCCTCCCCCCACCAACACCATCCCACTCAGCTCTTGCAGCCTTTCAGTATATCCTTCCGTTCTCTGCCCTGACTTGATTAAAACAGTTCTTGCTGTCTGTATATTCCAGAGGAATTCGATTATTATGTCTACGGTAGTTATTGTGTTGTAGACCAGATCAATACATTTTTTGATATCTCATCTCAGAAACCTTTGAAGAGTAATAGTGTATAAGCCAACAGGAGATGGGGTCTTTCACTTTTACCGGGGGTGGGTGGGAGGTTTGGTGGTTGATGTTCGAGTGTCTGTTTGGGGGCGGTATGTAAACTGTATATTTGGCTCGCTGGCAGTCTTTCCATTGTAGCGTTGGGATTAGAGTCTGTTTAAAAATCTCAGCCAGAAGAAAAAGGTATTAGAAGTTGTAACATTTTAATTAAAAGAAAAATCCTCGTAACAAAGAGAACATTAGCATAAAGGAAAACGCACAGAATTGGAGGCAATCTTGTGATGTCACATTGGAAATTGCTCTCTCTCCGCCTTCCCAGTCAATGATGAAGGGTGAGTACTTGGATTAGGGAGAGGTGACAAATGGTGTTCCCCAAGGTTCTGTGTTAAGGCCTCCTCAGCATTCCATCATTTTTATCACAACTGCACCGGTGTTAACTTTTTATGTTCCGCACCCGTATTGCCTGGTAGCACCTTTATCAAAATACTTTTACGTTTGCTGTTTCCTCAGTTCTATCACAGGGTCAGTGAGAACCATGTAAAATCTCCCAGCGTTGACCAGGGTGAAACTGGCTCCTGTCAAACAGAATTGTAGCCCCATGAAATAGGCAGTTACTGACCTGCTGAAACACTAAAGGTAAGAGCGCCTTGAGTGAGGTTGACGATTTGTGTGCAACCCCAGAGCACAGTCACGATGAGCTGGATTCAAACTATCTTGAGTGCATTTCACATGGATTCCTCAGATTTGAAGCCAACTTCTGCAGATGAAAGGCCACCACCTGACCCACAGCACCGGGTTACCGTCAATAAATTCAACTTAGATTTGAGTCGCTGCAAATGAGTGATTAGCTGCTTGAACAGAGTATATAGGGACTCCAAAATTAGAATGCTTTTTGCATTTACATTTTTTTAAAAAAACGTTTAAAAGGCTGCAGGAGTTCGGGTGTTTAACAATGAATTTATTTGGTGGTTTATAGTATCGTCTGAACGCATTGTTTTTCTGGAAGTCACCGTGTGGCTGCACAGCCTGAAGTATCATCATAAAGGGTCCCAGGGTCTGTTTAAAATAGACGGCTGGAAATGAAGCCTCTAGGAACTCTCAAACGTTTAATAACAATATACAATTACGTGCAGGGATAGATAAGCATGGGGCTCCTTCCAGAAGCTTCTGTCTGGGTTCCAGTGACACGTGATCTGACATCGCTGATGTATGTTAGCCATTAGCATGATAGCTATATTGCATCCCACCCTAAACTGGAACCGGTAGGCTTTGGCCTTGTGTAAATGCCACTGTAACTCGCTGGCTGGGGAAGAGCAGGATATTGCCTGCTTTGTTAAATCATATCTCTCAAGACTGAATTTTCCTTTTGCAAAATGGAAGGAGGTGGCATCATCTGGGATTTATGTTAAAGAAGGTCGTAAGTGTCGGCAAGCAAGCCTCTTCCAATAAATCACCTGACTTGGTTGTTTGGTTTGAACTGCAACCACTTTAATTGATGGAGGAAAAGAAAAACGGCAAAGGAAGATTGGTAACTTGCTGGAAATCACATGGGGGGAGAGGGGAAAAAAAAACTTTAAAGTTGTGAACCTGCTGGTTTGGAAGGCAGTCTTGTTGGGGAACAAGCTGAGGAAGGAAGGCTACCCTAACTGGCTCCCCCTCTCTCTACCCTTGTCTAAAATTGTGCGTGGCTGTCAACCTGTAGCCAGAGAATCCTCATCTGAGTGTAACTAGTCTGCATTTGGACCTGCACAGCTGAGACCAGCGAACTTCCAGACATCCACATCGGGACCAGCAGCCCATCTGCGCACGAGGGAACTCCAGCTCGACAGCGCCGAGACCCTGCGGACCTTAACTTGTATAACTCCCATCTCTGCAGAGAGGCTTATCTGTTTGTCCTTTTGTTTGTATGTGTGTGCGCTGGAGGAATTCTGTAGGAAGAGAGATAGTTATTCTTCCCAATGACAGTTGTGTGTTAACCAGTACTTGCAACTTGTTAAAAAGTCTTTTTTTAATAAATTAATTATTCTGAGTTGTTTTTTGGAAGAAGCCTGCTCAGAGTCTCTCTTCTGGGTACCGGAGGTCTAGGTACACAATTGGCAATTTCAGTGAGAAGGTTAAACATCTAAGTGAATGGTACAGCCTGCGGAGTAATGGGGCTTGGTAACTCACGCACTCCTCCCATCCCGGTCATAACAGCTTCCACGGGTCAGTTAGGTCTGGGAACAGGGAAGGGATGGTTGGGGGATGGGGGGTGAGGGGGGAAGGTGGGTGGGGGATGGGGTGGGACGGTGGGTGGGGGATGGGGTGGGATGGGAGTGGGGGATGGGGGGGGATGTGGGTGGGGGATGGGGTGGGACTGTGAGTGGGGTGGGATGCTGGGTGGGGGATGGGGTGGGATGGGAGTGGGGGATGGGGATGTGGGTGGGGGATGGGGTGGGATGGGAGTGGGGGATGGGGTGGGATGTGGGTGGGGGATGGGGTGGGATGCGGGTGGGGGATGGGATGGGGTGGGATGGTGGGTGGGGCGTGGGGAGGGGGCGGGGTGGTGTGTGTGGGGAGGGGGCGGGGTGGTGTGTGTGGGGAGGGGGCGGGGTGGTGTGTGTGGGGAGGGGGCGGGGTGGTTTGTGTGGGGAGGGGGCGGGGTGGTTTGTGTGGGGAGGGGGCGGAGTGGTGTGTGGGGGGGAGGGGGGGGGGCGGGGCGGTGAGTGTGGGGGGAGGGTGCGGGGCGGTGTGTGTGGGGAGGGGGCTGGGGTGGTGTGTGGGGGGGGAGGGGGCGGGGCGGTGTGTGGTGGGGGAGGGTGCGGGGCGGTGTGTGTGGGGGGAGGGTGCGGGGCGGTGTGTGTAGGGAGGGGGCGGGGTGGTGTGTGGGGGGAGGGGGCGGGGTGGTGTGTGTGAGGGGAGGAGGCAGGGTGGTGTGGGTGGGGACGGGACGGGGTGGTGTGGGTGGGGAGGGGGTGGGGTTTGTGTGGGGAGGGGGCGGGGTGGTTTGTGTGGAGAGGGGGCGGGGTGGTGTGGGTGGGGAGGGGGCGGGGCGGTGTGGGGGGAGGGGGTGGGGCGGTGTGTGTGGGAAGGGGGCGGGGCAGTGTGTGTGGGGGAATGGGGCGGGGCGGTGTGTGGGGGGAGGGGGCGGGGCGGTGTGTGGGGGGAGGGGGCGGGGCGGTGTGTGGGGGGAGGGGGCGGGGCGGTGTGGGGGGAGGGGGCGGGGCGGTGTGTGGGGGGAGGGGGCGGGGCGGTGTGTGTGGGGGAAGGGGCGGGGCAGTGTGTGTGGGGGAAGGGGCGGGGCAGTGTGTGTGGGGGAATGGGGCGGGGCGGTGTGTGGGGGGAGGGGGCGGGGCGGTGTGTGGGGGGAGGGGGCGGGGCGGTGTGTAGGGGGAGGGGGCGGGGCGGTGTGTGGGGGGAGGGGGCGGGGCGGTGTGTGGGGGAATGGGGCGGGGCGGTGTGTGGGGGGAGGGGGCGGGGCGGTGTGTGGGGGAATGGGGCGGGGCGGTGTGTGGGGGGAATGGGGCGGTGTGTGGGGGGAGGGGGCGGGGCGGTGTGTGGGGGAATGGGGCGGGGCGGTGTGTGTGGGAAGGGGGCGGGGCGGTGTGTGGGGGGAGGGGGCGGGGCGGTGTGTGGGGGAATGGGGCGGGGCGGTGTGTGTGGGAAGGGGGCGGGGCGGTGTGTGGGGGGAGGGGGCGGGGCGGTGTGTGGGGGGAGGGGGCGGGGCGGTGTGTGGGGGGAGGGGGCGGGGCGGTGTGTGGGGGGAGGGGGCGGGGCGGTGTGTGGGGGGAGGGGGCGGGGCGGTGTGTGGGGGGAGGGGGCGGGGCGGTGTGTGGGGGGAGGGGGCGGGGCGGTGTGTGGGGGGAGGGGGCGGGGCGGTGTGTGGGGGGAGGGGGCGGGGCGGTGTGTGGGGGGAGGGGGCGGGGCGGTGTGTGGGGGGAGGGGGCGGGGCGGTGTGTGGGGGGAGGGGGCGGGGCGGTGTGTGGGGGGAGGGGGCGGGGCGGTGTGTGGGGGGAGGGGGCGGGGCGGTGTGTGGGGGGAGGGGGCGGGGCGGTGTGTGGGGGGAGGGGGCGGGGCGGTGTGTGGGGGGAGGGGGCGGGGCGGTGTGTGGGGGGAGGGGGCGGTGTGTGGGGGGAGGGGGCGGGGCGGTGTGTGGGGGGAGGGGGCGGGGCGGTGTGTGGGGGGAGGGGGCGGGGCGGTGTGTGGGGGGAGGGGGCGGGGCGGTGTGTGGGGGGAGGGGGCGGGGCGGTGTGTGGGGGGAGGGGGCGGGGCGGTGTGTGGGGGAAGGGGGCGGGGCGGTGTGTGGGGGGAGGGGGCGGGGCGGTGTGTGGGGGGAGGGGGCGGGGCGGTGTGTGTGGGGAGGGGGCGGGGCGGTGTGTGTGGGGAGGGGGCTGGGGCGGTGTGTGGGGGGAGGGGGCGGGGCGGTGTGTGGGGGGAGGGGGCGGGGCGGTGTGTGGGGGGAGGGGGCGGGGCGGTGTGTGGGGGGAGGGGGCGGGGCGGTGTGTGGGGGGAGGGGGCGGGGCGGTGTGTGGGGGGAGGGGGCGGGGCGGTGTGTGGGGGGAGGGGGCGGGGCGGTGTGTGGGGGAAGGGGGCGGGGCGGTGTGTGGGGGGAGGGGGCGGGGCGGTGTGTGGGGGGAGGGGGCGGGGCGGTGTGTGTGGGGAGGGGGCGGGGCGGTGTGTGTGGGGAGCTGATGCTCCGCCCTGGAAATGTCAATGGGGGTGAGTCCCACAATTTGCATATTTGCATACATTTGGCATATTGACTGTAGTCTCTCACTAACAGGCCTGTTGTTCACCCATTGACAGCCCCATCTGAAAATTGTCACAGAAGGAGCCTTGGCATTATTGATATCACCAAGATCCCCTCAAATTTACGCTTGCCTTTCAGGCGATAAACAGGCGCTCAGAATTTCAAAATTGCTCCCCCACCCCAGTTGATTGTATTAAGTTACTGCTAGCTGTAAATGATGACAATAATCATCAACAAATTATATAGATTTGAGCAGGGGTCTAATTGATATCTACAAAATTATAAGGATTTTGAGCTGTCATAGTTTTGTGGGTAGGGGCTTGGGTGAAAAAGTGACTTAATGCATCAATACCTAAAACAATCACTGTGATATATTAATTTGAGTTCAGAGGGGGACATGGATGCCAGAATTTTAACAGGAGCCAAATGACTCCAAATGTTTCTTGAGGGACCATTGGGAATGATGATGATGGGGCAGGCCGGAGAATTAATCCTCCTGCTGTCGGACATGGATGGGGCTGGAAGCTTCAGGGGAGGTGGGGCAGATCCATCGAAGATTAATCAAACGAGTTAAACGTGCTCGAGGATCATAAAACAACAGCCAGCCAGCCCAGAGTTTCAAAATTGGGTCCCTTTTGCCACCCGGGCAGGGCAGTTAACTGGAGCGTCTCCAGAAGCTAGTATGGGTTGGAACTGGGTGGAATTTTTGGAAGATACGGCAAGTTGTTCAAAAGTCCGACTTTGATGGGAAAACCCTGCCAGTGGGAGGGGCCATAAAATCCCCCTGTCCCACTGTTTCTGCGGTATACATGCTTCTAGCGGGCTTTATGCTAACAGAGGAGCCCCAGAGGTTTCTGCCCTCATGTGATGTCTTGGAAAGTGAACTGCTGTGCCAGGAGTGATAGGTTTACACCACTGTTTTACTGTGAAGTGGTTTGTAACTAGCGCAACTCTCGTGTGGTTTACATCAATGACTTGGACTCAAATGTAATGGGCCCGATAAAGAAGTTTGCAGACGGTACAAGAAAATTGGGCGTGCGGTTGACGGTGAGGAGGAGAGCTGTAGACTGCAGGGAGATAGTGATGGACTAGCCGGTCGGGCAGAGAAGTGGAAGGTGGAAGTCAATCCAGAGAATTGAAGTGAGAGGTCATGCATTTGGGAGGCGCAACAAGGGGAGGGAAACAGTAAATGGGCGGATGCTGACTACTGTGAAGGGACAGAGGGCCCTTGGAGGGTATGTCCACAGATCCTTAAAGGTATTTAAGACCGAGATAGATAGGTTCTTGATTGGTAAGGGGATCAAAGGTTAGGGGGCGAAGGCGGGAGAATGGGGTTGAGAAACTTATCAGCCATGATTGAATGGCGGAGCAGACTCGATGGGCCGAATGGCCTAATTTCTGTTCCTATGTCTTATGGTCTTTTGGTCTTATGGTAGTAGGACAGGTCAATGAAGTGGTTAAGAAGGCTTATGACATGCTTTTCTTTCTCAGTCGAGGCATGGAACATTCCGCTGGGTTACTGCCAAGCGATGAAGATTTAAATAAAAGCAAAATACTGCGGATGCTGGAAATCTGAAACAAAAATAAGAATAGCTGGAAAAACACAGCAGGTCTGACAGCATCTGCGGAGAGGGATACAGTTAACGGTTTGAGTCCGCATGACTCTTCATCGTGATGAAGATCTAAAGTTACTCCCAAAAGTGCCTGCCTGTTCTTTTTTGTGAATTAATAGAGAGAAAAAGAAATAAAATGACCATTTGCCAGGGCTTTGCAGTATAGGAAGGGGTAACAATCGAATATGCCAGTCGTTTTGAACAGGAAACCCATTTTGAGATTTTTATTTTTTATCTTTTGTGGTGAAACGTCAAATCAATTTTAACAACCGCTGCCTTTTGCAATTTGGTGTGGCTATCTCCGCCTGGAAAGTGTCACTTTCAACCTCTCTTCACTTCCAAAGCAGAGAAGGTTGAAGTGGTTCATTTTGGTAGGCAGAACAAGGAGAGGTAATATAAAATCAAGGATACAATTGTAAAAATGGTGCAGGAGCAGAGGGATATGGGAATATTATGTGCGCAAATTATTGAAGGCGGCAGCGTGGGATGAGAAATCGGTTAAACAGGACCCTGGGCTTTATAATATGAGGACAAAAGTAAGGAGGTAATGATGAACCTGTATAAAACACTACTTCGGCATCAACTGAAGTATTGTCTCCAGCTCTGGGCACCACATTTTAGGAAGGATATGAAGGCATCAGAGCGGGTGCAGAAAATATTCACTAGAACGGTTCCAGGGATGAGGAACTTCAGCGATGCGGATAGGTTGGAAAAGCCAGGGCTGCCCGGACACCCTTACAGAATTAAGAGAAGGTTCGGAGGAGATTTAATCGAGCTTTTCAACATCATGGGGGTGTGGGCAGAATAGAAAGGGAGAAACTGTTCCCCTTGGCAGAAGGGTTTGAGAACCAGAGGGCACCGATTTTAAGGCGATCGGCAAAAGAAGCAGCGATGACAGGAGGAGAACCTTTTCACTCAGTGCGCGGTTAGGATCTGGAATGTTCTACCTGAGAGTGTGGTGGAGGCAGATTCAATGGAAGCCTAGCCTTCAAAGAGATTTGGATATTTTACATGTCGCAAAAGGGCTGTGGGGAGTGGGGGGGGTGTTGGAGGTGGTGGAGTGGGACTAGGTGAGTTGCTCTTCCAGAGAGCTGGCATAGATACGATGGGCTGAATGGCCTCCTCTACGAATCTCTACGAATTTTTGTCAAAGATTCTTTATTGTTCTGGTATTCTGATTTCACAATAACTGCAAGATGAAAACAGCCAATTACAGCATTCGTCATTTTTTTCCTTATCATTTATGGTGATCTAATATGACACGGATTCTGGAACATCCCTGTGGTTGTCATGACAATGAACTCCTGCTGGATAGACGCAAAGAGTTTCTCATTTCCTTTCCATCCTATATCCACCTCAGCATTAAAATGGCAGTCCTAAGTGTGTATGTGGGCGTACACATGTACGCTTGCACTAGCTGTCAGAATGACAATAGATCTTCTACTGTTTTAAATGTTACTGAATTTTACTAACTAAACCCTGTTTTGATGATACGTTAATTTATGTTTAAGCGAGCCTGTCTGTAAAATTTGGAATAATCAAAGAAGCAATTTAATGAAAAATTCTAGCGTTTTTTTTCTCTTTTCCTTTGACCTGTGTCAGTCCAGGCCATAACTGCGTTCCTCTTATCTAAGAAAAAGGGGGTAAAAAGATGCTCATTAATTTTTAAGTAACTCAGTGTTTGGGTGAAGCACAGGAACTAGATTTATAAATGATGTTGTTTTGGGACTGGATTCCTGCAATGGATTGTTCTGTCCATGATTTAACTGTGTATCATTTCCACTTCTTGATCCTTTAAACACTTCACGGTGGTCCAGACACCCATTCTGCTTTTAGCTGCAAGGCAATATGGAAAATGGTCATTATTACACTGACTCATTAGAAATTTACAGCACAGGAAGAAGCCATTCGGCCCATCGTGTCTGTGCCTGCCGAGAAAGAACTAACCAGCCTAATCTCACTTTGCAGCTCTTTGTCTCTGTAGTCTACGACACTTCAAGTGCATATCCAGGTATTTAGAAACAGAAAAATAGAAGCAGGAGTAGGTCATTCGGCCCTTCGAGCCTGCTCCACCATTCAATATGATCATGGCTGTTAAATGAGATGGTTTTCTGCCACTACCACCCTTTTGAAGCAGTGAGTTCCAGAACCCCAACGCCACCTGGGTGAGAAATATTCTCCTCAACTCCCCTCTAATCCTTTTAGCAATTGTTCTAAATCTGTGCCCCTCATTCCATCCCCCCAACCTTCCCACACCCCCAACCCGGTTTTTGACCTCTGTGCTAATGGAAATAAGTCCTCCTTATTCGGTCTGTCTAGACCCCTCATAATTTTATGCAACTCAATAAAATCTCCTCCCCTTAGTCTTCTCTCTCTTCCATGAAGAAGAAACAACCCCAGCTTATCCAATCTTTCCCACCATGCAACTACCTCAACTCCCCTCTACCTCTCTCCAGTGTAATCACATTCTGTGCTTACTAAATAAAGTTTTTTTTCTGATTTATTCATGGGGTGTGGGCCTCGCTGGCTGGGCCAGCATTTATTGCCCATCCCTAATTGCCCTTGAGAAGGTGGTGGTGGGCTGTCTTCTTGAACCACTGCGGTCCATGTGGTGTAGGTACACCCACAGTGCTGTTGGGGAGGGAGCTCCAGGATTTTGACCCAGCGACAGTGAAGGAACGGCGATATATTTCTAAGTCGGGATGGTGAGTGGCTTGGAGGGGAACTTCCAGGTGGTGGTGTTCCCATCTATCTGCTGCCCTTGCCCTTCTAGGTGGTAGTGGTCGTGGGTTTGGAAGGTGCTGCCCAAGGAGCCTTAGTGAATTCCTGCAGTGCATCTTGTAGGTGGTACACACACTGCTGCTACTGTGTGTCAGTGGTGGAGGGAGTGAATGTTTGTGGAAATGGTGCCAATCAAATGGGCTGCTTTGTGCTGGACGGTGTCAAGCTTCTTGAGTGTTGTTGGAGCTGCACTCATCCAGGCAAGTGGAGCCAGTAATGAAAGTGGTACAATGATAGGGAATTGATTGCAGATTGGAAAAGCTATGGGGCGAGATCACAGATGGAGCCATTAACTCAATCCGATTGTTATTGGGCCTGAAGCAGAGTGCATTTGCAGGAATTATTTGCCATGTCAAAATGTACAGATTTTCATCCTGTATTGTAAACGACTGTTTGTTTTACTTCTGGCTAAGAATAATTTTTTATTGTAAGGGACGCTGACAACGTTCATGATCAGTACGTGGAAAAGAGAATGGCCGAGAGTCCGAATGTGGAATTGTCCACAGTGTAGTCTTTTTCTTATGAACTGTTTAATGTGCGCACACATTTTCATTGTTGTGTGGTTGGGTAGAGGAACACAAACTTTCTGCATCCCTGTGTTACAAAATCAGCCTCGAGTAAAACTCAGCAGCCAACTGCGGCAAAATTGCCTGAATGTCGTGTTGACCATGTGGTCCTGGTTCAGATAAATTGCAATACAATAACACAACTCCCTAGGTTCTTTCCCATACAGGTCCTATATTTCTCCCTTTTCCTCCAAAGGATGAGAACATGTGCACATGTAGCAAACTTGCAATTTAACTGTCATTTTAATTTATGTTTTCAATTAAACTTTACAACCCTCTTCTACCTTTTTGTTTCTGTCTTTTCCAGCATATGTCTTTCCACTATTTCATTTCATTTTACTTTTCTCTTGACCGTTTTCACAAAAGCAGAGCTAGAGCTCTGTTTGTGTCCTTACCTTTTGTTGATTGGATTGAAGTTTGAGACAGAGCGAGAGGGGATAGATAGATGCAGTTAACAAACCCTATATGGGAACATTCTGGTAATGGATGTCGAGCTTGGTATGACAAACATTGGAATGGGTTTTTGTCTGTGTTGAATTTTCATCTTGTGTATTGTATCGCCGAAAAACACGCGTGCTCACAGCTCAGACTAGACAAATTATCTGCAGTGAGCTTCACAAAGCTTGAGCAGCTTAGATAAGTACAGTGAGATGCTTTAGAGTTGTAAATTGGTTGAATGGTTTGAAGTGTCACATTCAATCAGACTCCCATGTCATCGTCAAAGGTTGGCTATCCATTCAGTATTGAGAAAGATGTGGTGGCTGTTTGACGTCATGTTATTCCAAGATGTATCCATCTATGGTCAGTTGTTCCTAGGTGACTTGAATGAGTTGGAATTGTATTTCTCAGGGAGGTTTGCGTTGCTTGGAGGGGCCAGTTTCAGCCATGCAGACAGTGCTGAAGAGCTCCGTGTTTTAACATTGAGTCTGCCCCAGTGAGGGAAGTTAGGCCTGATCGAGGCTCCAGAGAATAAGAGGGTAAGAAAGGGGGGACAGTGGTGTAGGGGTAATGTCACTGGACTAGTAATCCAGGGGCCCAGGTTAATGTTCTGGGTGACTGGTTCAAATCCCACCACGGTAGCTGATGGAATTTAAATTCAATTCATAAATCTTGAATTGAAAGCTAGTCTCACTAATGACAAGTATCACTGTTGTAAAAGATTGTGTTTGTTGCCAACGCTGCACATGTGCCATTGTGTGCAGGGCTGCCATTTTTATCAGGGCCACGCGTGATCATCGCTGGCCCTAGAATTGCAAAGGTTACAGTGCCGCCAGCATCAAGATAACTTTTTTTTTGCAACAATGCAGTCCATCCATAGCTCACCCCAAACCTCTCGGACAGGCGCCTGGAAAGAGCAAGTGGCAAAAGGGACCCACTCCATCGCTCATCATCATCCCTAACCCCAATTAAAATGACACATCATGTTGGTGTCTTTTTAGAAATTTATTAAAAGATGAAACATCAAAAGAAATGGGTGGGGGGGAGGGGGTGTGGGTGGGAGAGAGAAATGGCCTAGAAAGCCACTCAGTTCAACTGGGGAAGGGCAATAAATGTTAGACTCAGCTGCTATACCCACATCCCATGGAAGGAAAAAAGAGAAAGTATCTTGGCCCCAAAAATGAGTGGGTTTGGGTCAGATGGAATGTTAAAACTTGAAAAAAAATCTCAAACCCAACCCTGTTCTACCTCTAACAAAAACAGGAAATGCTGGAAAAGCTCAGCAGGTCTGGCAGCATCTGTGGAGAGAGAAACAGTTAACGTTTCGAGTCCTTCTGACTCTTCTTCATATGAACTCGAAACGTTAACTGTTTCTCTCTCCACAGATGCTGCCAGACCTGCTGAGCTTTTCCAGCATTCTCTGTTTTAGTTTCAGGTTTCCAGCATCCGCAGTATTTTGCTTTCGCCCGCCTTACCTCTAGCCTGCTCACTGCTGGTTTTTATGGAGCAGCATAGTGGGGCGATGGTAGATGGTACAACCCATTCCGGGGGCGAGGGAGGTGGTTGGGGGGAGGGTTTAGCCATTTTCAATGTTCTAATAAGGCTGGATCCTATCCTGCAGGTTTTAAACTTGTGCCTCTGGAATCCTGGCAGCTAAAGAGCCCTTCACCCCAGGATTGACCACTGACCTTCAAGATCCAGATCCCGCCCACACCGCCACTTCGTGCTCTCGCTAGCCCAGCTGTGGGCTCCCTACCTGCTCCAAGCCTGTGGACTCTGCTGGAGTGCTCCCCGTCTAATGGGGAGCCAAAGGCTGCCAATCAGGCTGGCTTCTGGGTGAGGGACCTTCTTGGTGGCAGTGGGGAGGGGAAAGACTAGTGTGGGGGAGTCAAAACAACTAAAAATACCTGTGGCTGCCCCCACCCCCTCTCAAAACCCACATCTGTAAATTTTGGGGCCTAAGTGTGTGTGCTTTAGATCGCACGCCTGGATTTTAAGTCCTGCAGCGGGTTGTGCAGGCCAAGGCTGGGGCAGACAGGAAAATGTCTAGCCCTTAGCCACATGAGGGCCCAAGAGATTTTTAACTCCTGGCTTTGATCTACATAGTCCACATTCATCTCAGTGGAAAGGGCAAGCTGGTGGACAGTCGGGTAACTTGTTAAGATTGGGGTTGGGGGGTGCGGGTGGGGAATCCTGAGGCAGAGGAGCCTCGTGCTCCCTCTTTCTCTGGAGGTTTGTTATCTTTAGCTTTCAAAGGCTTTGTCCAGGCCTAGGCAATCAAGCACAGTGAACAAAGATCAGTGAACAGACTAATATAATCAAATGCAGATCAATTAAACCCTTGAACACTACAGTCTTTTTTAGACTGAGTTAACCGGTCTCACAACCAGCAGGTCATGGAAGAAGCTCCGTGGCTTTACCACATAGGGTTGCGAACGGTGGGGGACAACCAGAAAACTAATGAGAGGAACTGGCATAATCGCCATCCGCATCCAGGGTCACCAACTCTGGTCAAAAAATAAATAAATAAGAGACACTTCATCATGGAGGTGCTAGCAAACCTGTGAGAGCAGGGGGTGAAATGGGGGAGGGGGGGTGGTGTGCTGGTGAACCTGGGGGTGGGGGGTTGCAGGGTGGTGCCTGCGGAACATCTGAGAGCAGAACCCCCAACACAAGCCGCGAATCTGCTCCGCCCAAAGTGTGCGCAAACAAAAAATGGTCTGCGGAGACATCAGAAATACCGTTTTTAAAAAAACCCCCTGCATCCAGGGAAGGCCTGAGCCGGGATGCAGGACAAGAGCCCGAATTACGGAACGCTCCCCAGAACATCAAGGATAGTTGGTCACCCTATATCCCAACACATTCGACTTCAGTCAAAAGTGCCAAGTGGACATTGCTTGTTGCCCACCTCATGTGGTTCCCATGATCATCAATGGCACTTTCCAGGCAATTCAATTCACTCTACGTGACATTAAGAAGCAGAGTACAAGGCACAGAGCAAAGGTTACCAGCTCTGATCACAGCCTGGCCGTAGTGCTGAACACCTGTGCAATAGATTTAGCAGCTCCCCTAGTCGAGCTATTCCAGTCCAGCTGTGACTCAAGTATCCATCCAGCAATGTGGAAAATTGCTTGGGTATATTCTGCCCACAAAAAGGTGGGACAAATTTTATCCTGGCCAATTCCTAACCGATCAACTCCCCCACCCCCCCCCACCCTATCCAATCATTAAAGCGATGGAAGGAGTTATCAGTAATACCACCAAGAAATACATATTCACCACCGACTTGCTTGCAAATGCTCAGTTTTGCTTCTGCCAGATTAATTTGACTCTGACCCTTATCATCGTCCTGTTTAGGACATGATCAAAGGAAAAGTAAGTGTGATTAAGTTTGACATCAAGGCAACATTCGACCAAATAAGGCACCAAGGAAGACCAGCAAAACTGAAGTCAAAGGGAACATTTTTAGTTACAGTTTTAATAGTGGTAATAAGATGAAAAGAAAGATATAAAGTGCCAAGTGGACATCACATGTTGCCACCTCATATCATAAATGTCAGTGTCCAGGCAATTCAATTCACTCCACGTGACATTAAGAAGCGGAGTACAATGCATTGAGCAATGGCTACCATCCTGATATAAAGAGAGATTCTTGTGATTTTCAGATCCAGTAGCTTTTCCGGGTAGCATCCTCAGCTCAATCATTTAAAACTATTAGACCAATGGTCTGTCTTCATCATAAGCTCAGGAGAGATACAGATTGCTGATGATGTCTCAGTCCAGGACTTGAGCACCAAAATCAAGGCTGACGCTCCAGTACAGGACTGAGGGAATGCTTCACTTTTGGAGGTGCCGTCTTTTGGATGAGACGTTCAACTGAAGGCACATCTGTGCTCTCCAGCTGGATGTAAAGAAAAATCCCTGGTACTATTTTGTAGAAGAGCGGGGAGTTCTCCTCAGTGTCATGGCCAATATTTATCCATCAATCAACATCAAAAAAACAGATTATCTGGCCATAATCACATTGTTATTTGTGGGAGCTTGCTGTGTGCAAATTGGCTGCTGCATTTCCTATGTTCCGACACTGGCTACACTTCAAAGGAGTACTTCTCTGACTGTAAAGTGTTTTGGGATGCCCAGAGGTCATGCGAAGGGGCTCTAGAAATGCAAGTCTGTTTTTCTTTTTTTTTACAGTCCTACAGTGTTCCCTTCTATTCATGGTTCTTCCAACAATGAAGCCACATAGATAGTCTGCAGCAAGAATTGAACAGCACTGGAACTTGAACTCACAAGTGGCAAGTAACAGTCTTACGATGTAGGTGCCAGGCAATGACCGTCTCCAAAGGAAAAGTGTTTTGACGTGGCAGATGGTGTGTGCCAGGTGGATCAAATCCATGAGGGAATCTTGATCACGCGGTCACAACTGTTTTGCAATTTGTATTTTATTTCAAGGTGCGTGCTTTGAATTCGGAAGTAATAAGACTACCACGACATGAGGTTTTTAGAAAACTAAATTAAACATTTATTAACAAAAGAAAAGATTTCAAGCACATATATAGGCCTACAATCTACTATAATATCTCCTAAAACCTCTAATTAACCTGGCTTCCAGTTACACCCCCGTAAGGCAACAGTATAAACAAAATGATTTAAACAGACCCAGGCAAAGCCACACAATACACTGGACAGTCGAATTCAAGGTGAGTTTTCTCAGCTTTGGTTCCTGTAGACAGTAACTTGATGCAGAGAGGCTGGAGGCCTTTCACACTTGTGTTAGATCTTAGAATGCCTTCTTCGCTTACACATAGCTTCATCTCCTTTATACATGCCTCTCCCTTTTTAATGCAAATTCCATTGTTCCCATATGTTTTTGCAATGTTACTTTTCTCGTAATATAAACACTATGAAAAGATTTATATCATCAGTAACCTTTGGCTTAACTTCTTTTAGCCAGCTGTAACATCTTACCATCTCTTTGAAATTCAAACTAACCTAATTTATCTAAAAATGCAAGTTTTCCTCACCCCTCGCATTCTAAAACCTCAGCCATGTTTACATATTTAGCATTTCAAACCTAGCTTCTTGATTGGCTCAAAACCTCTGGACCAGCTGTCTCCATTTCAATTAAACCCCACACACACAAACTATCCAGCCCCACTATTAATCCACTTTTACAATAAGTCACAATATTATGAAAAGTATTATGTTTTCATGACAAAAGGCCTAACTGTCTTGCCCTGACCATCAAAATTACTTCCATTGTTGATGTACTACACGAGTCAGATTTTATTACCAAAATCAATATACGAGCTACCTCCTGTGCCACCTTAAGCACACTGCTCCAAGAAGCCTTCATGTCAGAAAGGTGTTGCAAGGTTTTGCTTGACTAACCACCTTGCAAAAATTAAATATCGAATAATAGCTATCTTTTACCAGTTTGAGCTTGTGTCTCCTTGTCCTAGACCTGCAATTTAATTTGAGCAATATTCTGTCATTACCTTTTCAGATTGTCTTGTACCTTTTGTAACAGCATTTCCCTGTGCAATCAAAGCTGAATAGGTAGTTCTCCAGTCTTTATTCATAAGGATGTAGAGAACAGTGCTCAATTGTGTGATCCTTGAAGTAGCCTCATGTATTTACATCGTAGACTGTGTGCTTTATCTTTTTTGATCTAGTCTGGGTGTGCTTGACCTACACAAACTGTTGTTATAAATTGGGAGGAGGCTGCGTCTTCTCAGTTAATTGTGCGAGCTTCCAACTGTTGATTGGAAGAGGAGAATTTAGTTAGTCAGTCTGACCTTGCTTTGAACCCAGACCTTAGAGATGGAAACACATTGACCACTAAAGTCTAAGTAACTTTTTTAAACCTGGTTTATTAACACTCCCCTTCCAAAGGCATGGATTTTCTGTTGGGATTTGGTTCTGCAGATGGCCCTTACCTCAGTATATCAAACAAACGGTCATTATTTGTGTGTGGGTCTTGATGGTCTGTATAACTGGCTCAGTCAGTCACAGTCTTGCCTCTGAGACCAGAAGGTTGTGGGTTCAAGTTCCACTCCAGAACTTGAGTGCAGCAAACAAGGCTGACACTCCCAGTGTAATATTGAGAGTGCTGTGCTGTCAGAGATGCCATCTTTCAGGTGAGACATTAAACAGAGGCCCCAGCTGCTCTCTCAGGTGGATGTGAAAGAGCCCATGTTACTATTTCAGAGATGAGTAGAGGAGTTATCCATGTTGCCCCAGCCAATGTTTATCCCTCAATCAGGATCACGCAAACAGATGATCTGGTCATTATCACAGAGCTATTTGTGGGAGCTTGCTGTGCCGAGATTGGCTGCTGTGTTTCCTATATTGCAGCAGTGACTACACTTCAAAAGTACTTCTTAATTGGTTATAAAGTGCTTTGAGATGTCCTGAGGTTGTGAAAGGTATTTTATAAATGTAAGTTCATTTTTAGATCTTACTTGACATGGGCAAAAAGCTGAGCCTTACATTGTCTAAATATGTACATTGTCCTTGGGAGCCAATTGGAAATCAGGAGCAGGATTTGAGTCTAAAGAGGGGTGACTGAAGCAATGTCTCCTACTGAGATAAACTAACTCGGAATAAGCCAGGAATGTAACCCAAGACCTTCCTGGTCTGAAGTGCTAAGCTACTTGTGGTACATATGCGCTGGGCCACAAGTGGCGTCTCTATACAGCTCTGAAATGTTTCCATTCACGCACTAACAGGAGGCAGGAAATTCTCACCTGCTGACCCTCACTATCTGTCCACCTCTGCCGCCTTTTGGCCTACCTCTGGAAGCGATGGGCCCAACTCCATCCCGCCCCTGCCTCCACAAAAAGAAAGCCTGGCAGGCGGGAGCCTTTACAAAGGAGATGGGCCTGGCAAGTCGGGAAGTATCCTGACTCGATCCTCCCTCTTCTTCCCTGAAAATCTGGCCCAACGTCCTTCCCTGTTTTGCTTAGATTTGGGATATGTTTTCTTTGAAGTAAGAAGTGTAGGTTGAAGTTGGCATAAATGCTGCCTCTAGCATTGAGCCCATTTTTAAAAGACTTGGGAGAAAAAAAATTCAACTCCTTGCCGCCCATTTTCCTGGTGTGTATTTGGTGTAAATCCCTGTGACTCTTGACATGCCCAAAATTTGGCAGAATTACACCAGATGCTGAAGAATATTAGTCATCAGATTAGACAGGCTCCCAAAGCAGGCGTTGTTTGTATTAAATATGCAAATCTAGATTCTACGCTGGCTATAAAACCATGAATGAGGAAATTTGGGTGCAAATAGGCAGAGCTTGTGATGTGCTTGCTCCACCTAACTGTAATCACAGTATCTGTAAAGATACTGAGGGGCATAACCAGGGACGGTTGAAGTGATTGCAGGAGTTCCATAGGTAAATAGTAGTGGGGTTATTATATTATTGACCTGGAAGCAAAGACAAGATGGAGACATAAAAGATTTTATATTTGAGAGGATTTGAGTTTCAAAGAGGTATGACAAAAATGGAACCTGAGGTGAAAGGGAAATAAAGTATTCTAGTTACTGTAGATTGCTAGAGGTAGCTGGAGCTGTTTGAGCTGTTGAACTATAGCAGGCGCTTTGGACTGGGAGTAGATGTCGGATGAACCAGCCATCCAGTCAAGCTAGAAAAGTCTTGGGCTGCAACAAGCAGCTTTATTCTGAAATGTATTCCAGTGTGTAGAGCTCATGTTGTATGCCTTTATTGAAGCTGCAACAGTTTTGCCTTGTGTAATATTGCTGGATTTTTATAGTTGGATGTCTTATAAGGGAGTGTTGCCTGGAAGGTGTTTACGTGTGGGTTTGACCAAGTAGAGGGGTGTTTTGGGGGGAATTTGTAAGACCAATCTTAATTGTGTAACTGTGATCTTGTGTGCTTAAGTTTTATTTTATTCTTAATAAAGCTTATAGTTTTAAATTTATAAAATCCCCAAAGTGTTACTGGGCCTCTTGCTGCTCCAATGTTGGAAAAAAATGACCCTGGAAATTTTGCATTTATTTAGTCCTCCCCCTGGCACGGTCAAGGACTCCACCACCACCCCCAAGCCAACAAGGTCAGGATAGTCCCTGCCCCCACCCCACCCGCCCCCCCCCCCCCCCCCCCCCCCCGCCCCCAGCTGGAGCTGCAACATCCACTGCAGCCGGATGCCTGTTTGATGCCTGCAGCTCGCAAGTGGCATTTCAGTGGTTCAGGTCAGAGACCAGGGTGAACTGGGTGATGCAGCCCTTGTCACAACATCCTGGCTGCATCAAATTTGTCGGCCTTAAACTATAAGTTTTCAACTTTTACGTTGGGGAAAATGCGATTATTATGGGCTGGGAATTCGCCTCGGGCCAAGGCACAAAAGATGATATTGGATCGACTGCTCGTAATAGGCAGCATGGTATTTAATATCATTGACTGACTACAGTAATGATTCTTGGCCAGATCTTGCCCACCCCCACTTCGCCCCACCAAGTTGTTGTTAGGATCTGGTTAGCAACCAATAACATTCCATTTCAAGTAGATAAAGTTTGAGATTCAAGACACTTGCTCAGTGAAGAAAGCCATAGGTTTTGAACAAACAAAAATAAACTTTACTATATAAAGCTAGAAAGATAAGACAATTTATAATATCGATCTTGTACATAACATTAAGGGTTACTGTGAGGTACATATGAGTTAACAGGCAAACTGCACAATAAATGACAGACGCGACCAAAGCAGATTCCACAGATTTCTGAACAACCCATCCAGATGTCAGTAACACTGAGTTGTTGAAACTTGGTCTTTCTCACGATATTTCCAATCTTCACCTTTGAAGATCCTGCCTTGCAATTCTCTCCAAGTTGTGAATTAAATGGCTGAATCCTAATAGAGGCTGTTCATATTGTTCTGGTACTTTCTATGACCTTTGGAGCACCTTTCTTGACATTGAGTAAGCCAGGGCTCCATGGTGTTGGCCAACAATGACCCGATTCACTTTTGCAACTAAAGATTGTGCATCCAACATTATTGTCAAACGTTTCTATCTTTTAAGTTGCAACCCAGGTAATTACAGTCCCGTTAGTTTAGCACCTCTGGTCGAGAAAATCTTAAACTCACCTTCAGTTAAAGAATCTAATTATTTTATTCATTTACGGGATGTGGGCGTCGCTGACTGGGCCAGCATTTATTGCCCATCCCTAATTGCCCTTGAGAAGGTGGTGGTGCGCTGCTGCCTTGAACCGCTGCAGTCCATGTGGTGTGGGTACACCCACAGTGCTGTTAGGGAGGGAGAATATCTATAGAGAAAATAATTAGCAGCAACTCTTCTCAGATTTTGGAAGTAAAGATGAAGCTTGACAAATCTTTAAAGTTCTGATGAGGAGGCGACATATGTGTTGGATGGTGGGGAATGTAATGGATCTGATGTTCCCCAGCCTGCCCATATCTGTATTACCAGTCACCGCCAACCACCTGGAAATGAACAAAGCAATGAAAATTGCAATCATTTTATATTGTGTCTTATCATTCACTCTATTTCAACCCCGTCCGAATACTGGGATGCAAGGAGGAGTCGAAACCTGTGTTTACAGCATAAAATTGGTTTCTTCCTCCAAAGTTACCTAGTTGAAGTTATTAAATAGAGTTTTACAATGGGGTGCTGAATTTTTGCTTTGGGGACAGGAAAGGGGAATTGGAACAGTTCCTGGGTCATGAACCCACCACCAAGGGGAATAGTCCCTTTTTGGGATTTTCATGGTGGTGTGCCCTTGGTTGCCATGGAGACAGGTTCTCTGCCCAATTGAGGGCAGCAGCCGGGTCCTCCAAGCTGTAGGACCCTTTGGAGGCCTTGCGGCTTCCAAGGAGCACCTGACCTGCAGTAGAGGGTAAGTATCTGAGAGGGTGTTTCAAGATGGAGGGGCCTGTTTGCCATCCTTTAAAAACTTTAATTAAAAAAAAAATTAGATTCAGTAGCCAGGCCGCCACTGTGGGAGTGGAATCCCTCTGCACAGGAGTGGTCTTTTGCTGCACCCATACCCAGGCAGGGAGGAGGGAGGGCCTGTTGGTCTGTCGGGAGCACTGGTCCCCTGCAGGGCGCCTTCCCCCAAAAGTTATTTGACCATGAGCTTTCTGGAACTATTTCAGACTGTATAAACATTTAAAAAAAGACCTAAAATCAATGCCTGTTGCAAGTCCCTCTTAAATCCCAGTTTAATTTCGGAGAACACTTTTGAGCCGTAACGATTTTGGATACTGCCTATGAAAAGATCTAAACAGCAGGGAAAGGGACTGTTTCTTCATGGCCGTATCTCCTTGCTTTTTTTTTTAAGCTTAATTCAAGGAATGGACCGATTTTGTTGAATGCTGTGATTTTCAAACGAATTGAGTGCAACCAGAAAATGTTGGAAATACTCAGCACGTCAGACAGCGTCTGTGGAGAGAGAGAGAGAAACATGTGTTACTGTTAGCGGTTGGTGACCTTTTCATCAGTACTGGAAAAAGTTAGAAATGTGATGGGTTTAAACTAAATATAGAGGCAGGGGAAGTGGGGAGGGGAGGCAGAACAAAAGGTCTGCGATTGGGCGGAGGACAGAGAGATTAAATGACAAAAGGGATTATGGTGCAAGGTGAAAGGTAAATCCCCATGGGGCAAGTCAAGATGGACAGGTGGATAACTGGTTTATTGAAAAATCATCATGGCGGCTGGTGCTGAATGGTGATGGCAATAATAAAAATGATGACAAATAAAACAAGTGATCATAATTCATAGTTAGACAACCATTAAAATAACAAAGTATAAAATAATAAAAGGATTGCCCAATTATGATCATTTCAGTATACAAATAATGACAATACATTGCAAAATGCAGGTCTCAGTTTACAGAATGGAAATGGAAAGTCACGCACACTCTGCATTTCGTATTAAAGTCCATGGATCATATGTTGTCAGGTCTAGTTCATTAAATCCTCAATCATTTACGTACTGTTTATGAGTTTTATAAATTAGCGGATTTTACTTTATCTTTTCCACTATCTTACTTGTGCAATGATCTCAAGAAACAAAAGGTGGGTCTTGATGAGGTGCGGATGGCAACTTCAGAATCACTACCAGCTGCTGCTGTCTGAGAACGAAATGAACAATGACTGTAATCCGAAATTGTTGACCTTCATGTCAATTCCAGAAGGTTGTAAACCTAATGGAGCACCATGTGTGTGCGCTACAAGCTCATCGTTATCATTTTTCAGGAATTAAGGTTGTTTTGTTTTGGAGTTCTCCTAGCATTAATAGATTGTAAATACCGATCCCTGTTAATGTGCCAGTCTTGTGTAAGGATCGATCAAAGCACTTGTATACCCTAACGTGTTCAGAACCCTTCTCTTCTGGTTTAGGTGGTCCTTCGGGTGCTGAAGCACATTTTTGGAGAAGGGCAGAGAGCATGGGAAAAAAGCTTGACTTGTCTGGTTTGACAGACGATGAAGCCGAACATGTGCTGCAGGTTGTCCAGAGGGATTTTGACCTACGGAAGAAGGAGCAGGAACGACTGAGGTAGGAGCTAGCCTTTGCAAGTACTTTTTTTTTGTGTGTGTTTAGACCCAGTTTATTGGGTGGGATCCGTAACCTATTTTTGAGAGTGAAGGACAGTAGGTATTTGCTGCCCAGCAGGCTGTGCTGCAACCGAGAATTGCAAGTTCTGAAACACCCTCAATGAATTGAGTATATTAGATTTCAGCAGTAGGTATATTTCATTGGGAAGTTGATTTAAATTGAAAGACCTGTATAATAATAATAACTAGGGCGTGTATGCAGAAAGCAGTTGTATGCGTTGCTTTTTGTGACTTCCTTGTCAACTGTGATTGGTATTCTGTGCAAAGGTGTGTTGTCCCAATTGCTTGACCGAAACAAATCCTTGCTTTTTGGTTTTTACACTTCAGTTTAGCGTAGTTTTTCCAACATCAGCAACTGAACTGTATAGAGACCAGGGCATTCTAATAACTGTTGCGGAACACTGAATGTACGGCTGCTAAATGGATAGGAAAGTAAGTTATGAAGAGGACATAAGGAGTCTGCAAAAGTGACATAGATAGGTTACGTGAGTGGGCAAAAAAGTCTGGCAGATGGAGAATAATGTGGGAAAATGTCAACCTGTCCACTTTGGCAGGAAGATTAGAAAATCAGTGCACTATTTAAATGGAGAGAAATCACAGAACTCTGCGGGGCAGAGGGATCTGGCTGCCCTCGTACATGAATCACGGCAGTTAGCATTCAGGCACAGAAAGTGATTAGGAAGGCAAACGGAATGTTGGTATTTATTGCAAGGGGAATGGAATATAAAAGTAAGGAAGTTTTGCTACAGTTGTACAGGACTTTGGTGAGACCACATCTGGAGTACTGCGTACATTTTTGGTCTAAGAAAGGTTAAAATTACATTAGAAGCTGTTCATTCAGTTGATTCCTGCGGTGAAGGGGTTATCTTATGAGGAAAGGTTGGATGGATTAGTCCAGTGTCCATTGGAGTTTAGAAGAATGAAAGGTGATCTTATTGAAACATATAAGATGCTGAGGGGACTTGACAGGGTGGATGCTGAAAGGATGTTTCCCCTTATGGGAGAGACTAGAACTAGGGGACACAGTTTAAAAATAAGGGGTCTCCCATTTAAGGTGGAGATGGGGAGAACATATTTTTCTCAGAGTCATTAGTCTGTGGAATTTTCTTCCCCGCAGAGCAGTGGAGGCTGTGTCATTGAATATTTTGGAAAGCTGAGTTAGATTGTTAATTGACAAGTGAGTCACAGGGTATGGGGGAGGGGTGGGGAGGGGTGGGGAGGGGTTGTGGTAGATAGGAAAGTGGAGTTGAGACCACAATCGGATTAGCCATGATCTTATAACATGGCAGAGCAGGCTCGAGGGGTCAAAAGGCCCGCTCTTGCCTCTAATTGGTGTGTTTGTAGGTTCATATCTATCTTAAAATGTAATTTGCATTACTGTAGCTCTTGTACTCAAACATCTTTGTGATTTGGACTCTGTTTAATGAAAAGTGATTGAATTGCTTCAGTTGCCTTTTGTGATGTGATGTATCTGAAGCTTGAGGAGGAAGGTACAACAAATGCTACTGGACATTTATGAAAAATATCCTTTCACTGATGAATGTTGTCATCTGAGGGCAACACACAGTTGTGTGTCTGTATTTCCACCCACATGAACTTGGCACAGAAATCCATCTGCAGTGTCCATGTATAAAATAACGATACCTCAAAGTAATGAGTTTCTGAAAGCATTCAAACTTGAGGACTTAGCTCAACTGACTTTATTCTCAAAAAGGTTTTGTGTTTCTATAATTGTCATTAGGAGCAATGTTAAAATCAGTCATGAATTCTGATTTACTGATTATGCAGCTCAAATGTACTATGTGCAAGTAAACTGGAGAACATAAGTTAAACAAATGGAAATGTTATGAAAAGTGGCCAACATTTTTTTTTCAACTAAAGTTGCTTCTTTTTGAATCTTTCACCTTTTAAAAAAAATTAAACAACATTAAATCCCCACTTATTTGTGCGCTAAACCTTCATCGTTTGGTAGACAGGTGACCAGACAACCTGACTCCCCAAAGCCTGTCCACCATCTACAAGGCACAAGTCAGGAGTGTGATGGAATACTCCCCACTTGCCTGGATGAGTGCAGCTCCCACAACACTCAAGAAGTTCGACACCATCCAGGACAAAGCAGCCTGCTTGATTGACACCACATCCACGAACATTCACTCCCTCCACCACCGATGCACAGTGGCAGCAGTGTGTACCATCTACAAGATGCACTGCAGCAAGTTACCAAGGTTCCTTAACAGTACCTTTCAAACCTGCAACCTCTACCATCTAGAAGAACAAGGGAAGCTGATGCATGGGAATGCCACCACTTCAAGCTTATCACTATTCTGACTTGGAACTATATGGTCATTCCTTCACAGTCACTGGGTCAAAATCCTGGAGTTTCACCCCCCCACCCCCCCTCCCCCCACAACAGCACTGTGGGTGTACCTACACCACATGGACTGCAGCGGTCCAAGAAGGCAGCTCACCACCACCTTCTCAAGGGCAATTAAAGATGGGCAATAAATGCTGGCCCAGCCAGCAACACCCACATGTGAAAGGATTTGAAAAGCCCGCTTCAAGCCAATTTATTATCTCGTGTCAGGTGCTGGCAAGCGTGTGAAAGTTTCCTCAATGGGAAACTCGATGGGCCGAATGGCCTCCATCTGCGCTGTAATGATACTGTGGCAATTTGTTCTATCTGCGGTTCCTTACAGACTGCTGTGCTCCTCCTTCACCTCGATCATAACTGAGATCAGGAACCCCCCCCCACCCTGTAGGAAAGAAATATAAGAGAGGTTCAGTGTTGACACTGATATGGGTATCAGTCAATTAGATTGATTTACTAATCCATACATTCGAAGCGTTTCATGCAGGAAGAGCAAATGCAGAGATCTGAGCTGCCTGGGCAGAGTGCTTCACTCAGCTCACTGTCCTTTATTGGTGTCCCTGCACTACATGCTGCTTGTGCATTTTCTTTTACATCCCTTTACAGCCACAAAAGCTGAACACCATTGAAACTGTCACAGTTAGCACTGTACCTTTGCTAATCAGGCAATGCGTATGCTGTCTGCTTCCTAACTTGTCTGCTAATCGAGTTAACCTTTGTTTCCTTCTTCGACATCTCAGGGGAAAAAAAACATGAGGTGTTTTACCCTCAGCCCAGCTTGTTACTATGATCAGGGACATCTGTTTATCTGTCCTGCTTTTCCCTTCACTTCAGCGACTCACTTACACCAGCACCTTCATACCTCATGATGCAATTAACTTCTGACTGATATGCAACTTCCAATAGCCATCGTTTGTCTTTCATTGGCTTTGAACTGGCTCATTTTGACTATGCAAGGCATGCTGGTAAAGTGTCAGTTTCTAAGTCCTTCGGGAGAGAACTTGCAGTCCACACCTTTCATGAACCAGGGCCCCCCAAACTGCTTCACATCCACTGGAGAAGAAGGTCTAGCATTTATATATCACCTTGCACAACCACAGGGCATACCAAAGCACTTTATAGCCAATGAAGTACGTTTTTGAACTGTAGTCGCCGATGTAATGTAGAAAACGCAGCAACCAATTTGTGCACAGAAAGCTCCCACAGTCAGCGATGTGGTGATGACCAGACAATCCGCTTTTGTGATGTTGACCGAGGGATAAAGATTGGCCAGGACACCTTCTTCAGAATAATTCCATGGGTCTTTAGTTTAATGTTTCATCAGAAAGAAGGCACCTCCAACACTGTAGCACTCCCTTGATTTTTTGTATTCAAGTCCCAGACTGGAGTGGTACTGAACCCACAACCTTCCCACTCAGAGGCAAGCCTAGTACCTGCTGAGCCATGGCCAACAAGGCTGGTATTGGAGCATCAATGTGGGAGGTCATGGGGTCAACCTGCTTTCTGTGAGCTCATGGTAGAACATGTTGGGACTGCAATACAGTGCATCACTACCAGCAGCTCCTAGGATTTTCTGTTAATTCAAAAGTAGTTTGATTCATTTTTTAAAATTGTTTTTTTTAATCCTTGCCGATTATTTCTTTCCCGAAAGTCAGTCTGATTTGAACCACTGTGCTATTCCATGGGTGCACTTAAAAGATGCGACTGCTTTGTTCCCTTTTATTTCAAAGCCCCATTTTCAGGAAGTAATGGGACCGGAACCCAACCCGCTGGGTCCTAGCCCCTGCTCTGACCCACCTGATTTTCTAGCGTCACTCCTGCGCGTGAATGCGGAGAGTGACGTTTTACACAGGCTATGAAAAATCTAAGGAAAGCAGGAAGGGATTATGCAGGGAAAATCTCCAGAAAAATATTAAAAAGAATATTAAAGTGCTCTACAAATAGATCAGTAAAAAGGAAATGGGGAAATGCGAGGTAAGCCTCTGCGAGGATTGAGAGTTAAAGAACAGACAGAGATCGGCAGGAAGCGGAGGTTGTTTTTCTTGGGGAAGAGAAGATTGAGAGGAGATTTGACAGAGGTATTCAAAACCACGAGAGGTCTGGACAGGGGTAGATAGAGAGAAACTGTTCCCGTTGGCAGAGGGGTCAAGAAGCAGAGGGCACTGATTTAAAGTGATTGACAAAAGAACCAACAGTGACATGAGGAAAAGGTTTTTTTGAACGCAGTGAGTGAGTGATTAGGAGCTGCCTGATAGGGGGGTGGAGGAAGATTAAATCTTTGCTTTCGGAGGCAAATTGGATAATTATCGAAAGAGAAAACCTTTGCAGACCTATGGGGGAGAAAGGCAGGAGTGTGTGATTAGCTGAATTTCTCTCGCAGAGAGCTGACAGGGGTCGAGGGGCCTGCTTCTCTGCTGTGATCCTTCTATGGATAGTTACCAGAGGTTTTGCTCAGCCTTTACCAGTCTGAAGGCTACTGGGGATTGAGTATGTTCTGCATTGGTTAAAAGTAAGATGAGAGATATCATAATCTTAAGAAATGTGCTAGAGCAGTTAGTTAATCTAAAGAAGGAAATGATGCCAAGACCTGATGGGACACATGGAAGGATCCTGAGGGAAATGGTCAAAGAAATTCCTGAGATGTGACAAATTGGAAGTGTTAATTTTACCCACTGGGTGTGAACGGCTAAGTTTGGATCCGTGACAACATTAGGGCTCTTGGGATTGGTGGTAACAGGCCGGATTTTTGTGGACTTTTTGGAGACACTGCGGATCTTTAAAAATGTCCGACGGGACCAGGTTCCAGGATTACCACCCCTATTCCCAACGTCCCCAATTTTCGCTCATGCAGCAAAAGCCCACACCCTGCACTCCCAGTCTGGCTGGTCCCATTGCAGGGGTTGGCATCTAGCTCCACACAATTTGCGTAGAGTTGGACCAGCTTCTCGAGGACTCATAGTTCACGGCCCCTCAGAGGTGTCGTGAGCCGCAATCTGGATGCGGGAACCTTTTTGCCCCCATACCCTCCATGACAACCCATGCCCTCATCCACCCCCAATGGCCCTCTTACCCTCTAAGCCAACTCCTAGCACTTCCATGGCCATTCATCCAGTGTGAGCTCTGTACAGAACCATTGAACTCTAATATCAAAGGCCTGTGTGGAAATGTTTAAAAAACAGCCATTCGTAACATGGTACTGAAGACTTGGCTCCAGAACATGCCACGTCCCTAGCCAGGCTGTTCCAGTACAACAGCAACACTGTAATCTACCCAGCGATGTGGAAAATTGCCCAAGTATGTCCTGTACACACAAGACAGGACAAATCCAACCTGGCTAATTATCACCCCATTGGTCCATACTCAATCGCCAGTAAAGTGATGGAAGGGGTCATCAACAGTGCTATCAAGTGGCACTTGCTTAGCAATGCCCTGCTCACTGATGCTCAGCTTGGTTTCCGCCAGGGCCACTCAGCTCCTGCCCTCATTACAGCCTTGGTTAAAACATGGGCTAAAGAGTTGAACTCCCGAGGTGAGGTGAGAGTGACTGCCTTTGATATCAAGGCCACATTTGATCAGGTGTGGCATCAAGGAGCCCTAGCAAAACTGGAGTCAATGGGAATCGTGGGCGGGGAACTCTCCGCTGGTTGGAGTCATACCTAGCACAAAGGAAGATGGTTGTGATTGTTGGAGGTCAATCATCTCAGTTCCAGGACATCACTGCAGGAGTTCCTCAGGGTAGTGTCCTCGGCCCAACCACCTTCAGCTGCTTCATCAATGACCTTCCTTCCATCATAAGGTCAGAAGTGGGGATGTTCGCTGATGATTGCACAATGTTCAGCACCATTCGCAACTCCTCATATGCTGAAGCAGTCCATGTCCAAATGTAATAAGAACTGGACAATATCCAGTCTTGGGCTGACAAATGGCAAGTAACATTCGCACCACACAAGTGCCAGGTAATGACAATCTCCAACAAGAGAGAACCTAACCATCGCCCCTTGACATTCAATGGCATTATCATCGCTGAATACCCCACTATCAACATCCTAGGGGTTACCATTCACCATTGATCATTGACCAGAAACTGAACTGGACTAGCCATATAAGTACTGTGGCTACAAGAGCAGGTTGGAGGCTAGGAATCCTGCAGCAAGTAACTCAACTCCTCACTCCCCAAAGCCTGCCCGCCATCTACAACCCAGAAGAAAAAAACAGAAAAAACTGGGATATAAGAAAACTGGTCCGAACTGTTTTTTACTTCTTGAGAAGATACAAGTCAGGAGTGTGATGGAATACTCTCCACTTGCCTGGATGAGTGCAGCTCCAACAACACTCAAGAAGCTTAACACCATCCAGGACAAAGCAGCCCGCTTGATTGGCACCACATCCACAAACATTCAGTCCCTCCACCACCGACGCACAGTGGCAGCAGTGTGTACCATCTACAAGATGCACTGCAGGAACCCACAAGGCTCCTTAGACAGCATCTTCTAAACCTACTACTATCTAGAAAGACACACGGGAACACCACCATCTGGAAGTTCCCCTCCAAGCCACTCACCATCCTGACTTGGAAATATATCGCCGTTCCTTCGCAGTCACTGGGTCAAAATCCTGGGACTCCTTCCTTAACAGCACTGTGGGTGTACCCACACCACATGGACTGAGCAGTTCAAGAAGGCAGCTCACCACCACCTCAAGGGCAGTTAGGAATGGGCAATAAATGCTGGCCTAGCCAGCAACGCCCACGTTCTTAAAATGCTGCTGCAACAATCCTTTAAAAGTGTCAATCAACCAGACCTTTAAAACATCAATAACAGAAACAATAAGCACTTGACAGCCCTTCTTTCATCTTGTATAAATAAACATTGAGCCAGTGACAAAATAGTTCACACAAAAAAGCTTGTAAACCTGTCAATCTAGTAACGTTTTCCCTTCTGTGCATCTGCTTCAACAAGGTAATGGAAATCTGGGCTCTCAGCCAAGCCTCATTTAGATATTGTGAAGGGAGGGCCAATCGGAGGGGCCGAATGGCGGACTGTCCCGCAATCCCATGAGAAAGGTGAGGGCTGCTCAGAGAGACGGCAAATGGGTGGACGCCACAAGTTAAAGCCATTCACATTATGGTGACGGTATCCGATCAATAGCGGGCAGAGTCATCTTGGGGATCAGCCTACAAGGGCACTGTCTCCGAATGACTCCTTTGCCTTGCTGCATTAGACCGTTTTGCTCTCTCAAACATCAGTTTGCAAACTCACATAATAACCCCCCTGACCTCCCAGTGTGTCCTCGCCTTCGGTGACGAGGTGAGGTGCAGATACAATGGGGGTTCCGTTCGCCTCTGGCAACCCGCCATCACGCTATGAAAATGCCTGTGAGTTGGTCTCTCAATGGCCTTAATTAGAATGCCACTGCTGCTAGGGAGATTGCTGCCTGCCCTACCCAGCCTGCTCTCGAGAAAAGTGGTCAGAGGGTGGAACCTTGTTGGGGAACCTTTTCCCAGACCTGCCCTATCTCGAGGGCCACGTGGGATGTGGGCATCGCTGTGAGGCCAGGATTTGTTCCCGTCCTAATTGCCCTTGAATGTAGTGGCTTCTTAGGCCATTTCAGGGGGCATTTAAGAGTCGACCACATTGCTGTTGGTTTGGAGTCACATGTAGGCCAGACCAGGTAAGGACGGCAGATTTCCTTCCCTGAAGGACATTGGCGAACCAGATGGGTTTTTACAACAATCAGTGTTGTTGGTTTGCCGGCCACACCATGGCCTCAATGCTTCCTCGCTCCGGGCGCTATATGTAAAGTGCACCGGAGCGCAGCCTACTTCATGTCTACAGTCCAGGCAACAATTGCCCCAAAAGGCAAAGAAGACAGCAGCCCCCATATTTAGCGACGCCCTCTCTGGGGCGCCTGCTGGACATAGTGGAAGGCCGCTGTGATGTCCTCTACTCTAGCTCTGGCTGCAGGAGGTCCACCAGAGTTACCGATTCGGCCTGGGAGGTGGTGGGGCAGCGGTGGTCATCGCCATCGGAGCACAGAGGAGGTCAGCCATCCAGTGCAGGAAGAGGATGAATGATCTCATCCATTCCACCAGGGTAAGTCAACCACCTCATCACTCTCAACTCACACACTCACAAACCCATCACATATCCAGAGGGATCTCACTTCTGGCGACAACACCATTAACTCTCTCACACACTTTTACATCTCCATCAGGTTCATATCCTTTCGAGCTCGCATCCCTATCCTGTCCATGGCTCCGCTCACCACACAAACATTCCACACAGTGCCATGTGTCCTGCTCACACTCTCTCCATCTGTTTTCATGCGGGAGAAGCTGGCTCACAGCAACAGGGAGAGGTCCCAGCCCGGGGGTGGAATGGCCCACATTAGGCCCCTCACTCGCTTTGAGGAGTGTGCCATCGTGCTGACTGGTGAAGACGAGGAACGTGTCTGTGGCAACGGAGAGATCGGCAACAACACCTACGTGAGGATCCTGCGCCACATCATCCCCCTCACAACGAAAATGTGAGTGCTCTCTCTCCTGCTTTTGACTCTGCTGCCAGGTCCTCACCGCCAGTCAAGAAGGCACTTCCTCCATTGAAGAACTGGAAATAAGCGGTTTGGAAGACCTGTCACAGCGTTTACCCACAACCTCCACCAGCGCAGAGACACGCACACCTCAGTGGGACCTAGATCTAGAACAGGCTCAGGTTCACAATCTGGAGGTGACTGTACGGACACGTGTCCGCAGGAGGAGGAGGCAGGTTCAGCCGAGCTGCCTGGCACTTGGAGGTTTGCTGGGGAAGAGGCATCTGTGAGGCCCGAATCAGGTGACAAGCCTCTGGATTCAGCCTTCCATCTCATCGTGGAGAGTCAACAGAAGGCAGGGGGACATCACACTGAGCTGTTGGAAGCCTTCGACAGAGTGGCATGCGAGTGGGAGATGTGCGTCCTCCTGCTCTCTGAAGTGGTGCCTGCCTGTGTGAATATGGAGGTCTCTATGGGAAGGATGGTGGACACCATGGAGACCCTGGCCCAGCAGAATGCGGAGATGTGCACAGATCTGCACTCTATCATGGTAGTCATGGGTGAGTTCCTGCAGTGTCAATGTGAGAGGGAAAAGAGGCACCTCGACGCTCCTCCAGGTGCTCCTTCCCCTCAAGGACTCAGGCCGGGGCCCTCGGGCACCCGAAGGGAGGAGGAGCAGCAGCCGGACACCTCTGGGTCATCCACTCAGGCATCTCAGAGTCTGTCCTCTCCCTCCAAGTCCCCTTTGCCTGTGACCCCCATCCACCCCGTTCAACCTCGCCCTCTGTCACCGCAGAGTGAGCAGATGGCCCACAGGAGGACAACCAAAGCAAGCCAGGTTCTTCAACGCCTTGGCTGTGTGGAGGACGCACGCTGAAGTCATCAGAGGCATCGGGGCCAAACATTGCACAGGCTGACTCCACCCCAGCTGTGGATGTCAGGGTAGCAACTGGAAGAAGTGGTAGGCCTAGAAAAGTGAAGAAATCCTGATCATAACTGATTCATGGGTGAACATATTTTGCTACTTTATAATCTGAAAGTATAATCACTTTCACTGAATAATGTGGTATTGGTGTCTTTCAGTTTCATTGACAGGCTTTGCGAGTCCTCCCCCAGCGGTCCCTTGCGGTAGTGGGACAGGTAGTTAAGAAAGCATGTGGGATACTTGCCTTTATTAACTGAGGCATAGAATATAAGAGCAGGGAGGTTATGCTGGAACTGGATAAAACGCTGGTTAGGCCACAGCTAGAGTATTGCGTGCAGTGCTGGAATCCACATTATAGGAAGGATGTGATTGCACTAGAGAAGGTGCAGAGGAGATTTACCAGGATGTTGCCTGGGCTGGAGAGTTTTAGTTATGAGGAGAAATTGGATAAACTGGGGTTATTTTCCCTGGAGCAGAGGAGATTGAGGGGGGACATGATTGAGGTGTATAAAATTATGAAGGGCATAGATAGGGTTGACAGGAAGGAACTTTTCCCCTTGGTGGAGGGATCAATAACCAGGGGGCATAGATTTAAGGTAAGGGGCAGGAGGTTTAGAGGGGGATGTGAGGGCGAATTTTTTCACCCAGAGGGTGGTGGGAATCTGGAACTCACTGCCTGAAAGGGTGGCAGAGACAGAAACCCTCATAATATTTAAGAAATATTTGGATGTGCACTTGCGATGCCATGGCATACAAGGCTATGGGCCTAGTGCTGGAAAATGGGATTAAAATAGTTAGGTACTTGTTTGACCGGCGCAGGCTCGATGGGCCGAAGGGCCTTTTTCTGTGCTGTAGACCTCTATGACTCTATGACTCTGACCCTATCCTACTCCCCACTAGCAGTTCAGCTGCACGCAGCCGAACCACAAGTGATTCTGGAGGGAGAAGTGCGTGTGTGTGTGCGGCAGAGTCTTTCAGAGCCTTGTGCAAGCACTCTCCCACACACGTGGAGCCTTCATCCATTACAGTCCTCTCAATGTCCCGAGCATTTTTAGTTGTCCATTTGAGCTGACCTCCATCTCTGCCCACCCACTGCACTCCTAGGCAGCACCTGTGCCTGTCCAACTCGAGGCTGCATTCACTTTCGATTTCGACAACCATGGTATTATGAAATGTACTGTTAGCTCCCCTGTCCCCTCCCCCAGTCACCCATGTCCTTTCCCCCATCACTGTCAGCCACCACCCCCCATCATCACTGTCCACCTCCCCACCATCACCCACAAACTTGAACCCTTGTCTTTCCGGGATGTCCAGGTGAATGTGCACGTTCCCACCTGCCTGAGAATCCCACCCTCACCCACACTGACCACCCTGACCTCCTCCTTCCCACCCCCCGTCAGGGTCCGTGCCTACCTCTGAGTCCCCACCAACCACTCTCACCTTCTATCGCTACCAATGCACCCTCACCCTCCCACCCTACCAGCTCCCTCTGTCCCCTCTCACATTCACCCTTCCCTCCTACCACGCCCACCCTCGGTTCGCTCCCCAGGAGGTGGTCATTGACTCCACAGATCCCTCCCTTGCACATTCACCCGAACATCCATCCTGCCCCTCACTCCCTCCTGCACCCTCCGAACTCCCTCCTCACCACTTGCACCTAACCCTCGCCAACCGCTCGTCCCCCCCACCCCTCCTTTGTCAATTACCCATAGCAGCCCATGGCCAAGACAGTGATGTTCTGAAGCAGACCCAAAGCATCAATGGAGACCTCCCACCTTCCGTGAGCTGCTTCGCAGTGGAGCCATGTCCATGGGAATCCACCCAACATGTGATGCACGTGTTCCTCCAGGGTTCGGTTAGCTTTAGGGCTTCAGCATCGTCATCTCCTCCGATGTCCGCGATGTGAACAAGGCCCTAACGTTAAGTCCCGACTTCTGCATGTCGCAGTTGTCCAGATGTATTCTGGGTCGGCATGTTTTCCTCCCTGGCACAATGGTAAATCCGGCGTGGGGGGCGGAGGTGGTGATTCTGCTCGGGCCTTACTTTGCGTCCCATTACCGGGATGCAAATCAGGTTCACGACGGCCTCCAGCGGGATTGGCGTTCCGACATGGCGGACACCATCGGATGATCCTGCTGTGCTTTCACGCCGGTGTGAAACCGATTTCTGCCCCTTCTGCCAAATTGCGCCCCCACCCACCCTGCCCGCCATGACGTCCATCACCAACAGGAATGGAGGATTCTGGTCACAGCTTATAACCTTGTGTGCACCTCTCTGTTTATGAGTCTATATGTATGTGTGTAGATATGCCTGTTTCAGGAACCGTGTACGATTTAAGCCTTTACTGGGAAGCAGCTCACATGCTTATTGCCTATCCGACCATGTGTAATTGCCCTTCAAATAAAAATATTTGTTTTGGTGAATTTGTCCGGGGATATTAAAACTGAGCTGAAGCAAGCACACAACCTGCTGGACTCACCTTGACAGTTCCTCGAAGATTAATATAAAACTCTCTCTCATTTGGTTTCTGTTGATAGTTTAATCAGTGGTGTGAATCTATTACTATTGTTTGCCTCATAGACCACTGCCTGTGTAAAACACGTAGAATAGTTAATTTAAAATTTACTCATTTAAAGTTTTATTATTCGCAGTTTTTTGGCTCCTCATCTTTTAAGTTTCAATTGATAATGAAGCTTTGGATGTTATTATTTCTGCTCCTTTCCGTCCCACTGGTGACATTTAATACAATTACTTGCAGTAATTTTAAGAAGCACATTCACCAGGATATGTGGCGGTGGAAATTTGTCTTGAATGCTAGCACTAAACAGGCAATATTGTATTGGCAGCCTGTTATGCGCCTTGCTTGATATGAACCAGAGCAGGTAAGAGAAGTAAGCATAGGGAATACCTAGGCAACAGCGATCACAACACAATGGCCTCAATTTTTCAGGTGGCGGGCGGGCTCGGCAGGAGCAGGTGGGGGCAGTCGCTGAGCGGATCACTGCTCGCGATCGGTTCTGCGCCGCCATTTTACGGTGGGCGGGCCAATTAAGGCCCACCCGGTGTAAGACGTGAGTTATACCGCTCAGCGCTACCTGTGCAGGCGAGGGGAGGAGGGAGAGTCGGAGCCAGCGCTCTTTCGTGCATGCACGCGAAAGAGCGCTTCAATCTCCCTGAGGCACGGAGCTGCCTCAGGGAGATTGAATCGCTACTGAAATTATTAAATAAATGGTTTAAAAATTTAATTAAACATGTCCCCTCATGTCACATGAGAAGGGACATGTTTTTATATTTTGGAAAAAAAATTTATTTAATAAGAGCTTTAGGAAACCTCATCCCGCTCGTGGATGGGGTTTCCTAAAAAAACGCAAAACCTGTTTGGCCTTTTCGCCTGCCCGTCAACCTTAAGCGTTAACAATTCCCTTAATCACTTCCTTAATGGCCTTCATAGGCTGTTTACATATAGGCGGGTTCACAGCCCACTCTGCGCACCTGCCGAACGAAACAGCGCGATGACGTCGGAACGCCCGCCCAACAGCATCACGCGTCATTTTACACGTCAGCGTGTCGGGCCCGCCCCCGCACACTGACTGAAAAATCCTGCCCAAGAAGTTTTAAGCTAAAGATTGAGAAGGACACAAGTCAAGTAGACCAATTTTCTTATTTTGAATATAAGGACATAAGTCGCGATAGATTGGAAAAGGCTGACATTGAGAGGATGAGAACGGAACTGGAGAAAATGAAGGTAGAACATAAGTGAGGAACATTTTCTCTTACTCAGTTTAGCACTTTGTGGATGTATAATACACACTGGAATAAATTTTTAAATTGCAAGACACACTATGTATCCTAATTCTTCTGCCCATCCTTTGAGGCCGCTGGTTGTGACTGTTATTCTTATATATATAAGAAATTGGAGCAGGAAAAGGCCATTTGGTCTCTTAAGCCTGTGGAAATATTCTATAAGATCATGCTGAACTTCTACATCAACTCCATTTCCTTGCCCTATTGCCATATCCCTTGATTGCTTTGGTGCCCAAAAATCTATCGATCTCAATCTTGAATATAGTCATTGGCTAAGCACCCACTGCCCTCGAGGGTAGAAAAGTCTGAACTTTCACAACACTGAGTGAAGAAAGTTCTCCTCATCTTGGTCCCAAACAGCAATCATTTTATCCTGAGACAATGAAACCTCGTTTTATACTCTCAGCCAGGGTAAATAGTCTCTCAGCATCTACCCTGTCAAGGCCTCTCAGCGTTTTATACATTTCAAGGAGATCACCTCTCATTCTTAATTCCTGAGAATATAGGTCCATTCTATTCCATCTATCCTCATAAGCCAACCCTTTCACCCCAGGTATCAACCTGGTGAAACTTTGCACTTTCTCTAAAGTAACTATGCACTTGGAGACCAAAGCTGTACACAGTACTCCAGGTGTAGTCTCACCAAAGTCCTGTACAGCAGTAGCAAGACATCCTTACCCATACTACAACACCCTTAGAATAAAGTCTTGCATGGCGTTTGCGTTCCGAATTGCTTGCTGCACCTGCATGTTAACTTATTTGATTTGTGTACAAGGGCACCCAAATCCATCTGAACACCAATGTTTACTAGAGTTCCATCTTTTAAAAAAAATCTTGCTTTTTCTATTTCCTCCTATCAATGTGGATGCTTTTATATTTCCCCACGTTGTACTCCATCTGCCACCATCTTACCCAGTTACTTAACTGGTCCATGTCCCTTTGCAGCCTCTCTACGCCCTCTTCACGGTTTACTGTCAGAACAGTTTGGCTGTGTATATCTCCAATGGCTGGAGCCAATTCTGCTCCGGGCTCTGACGGCAGGAGACCTTGGACTCCGAAACAGGGCTGACCCTCCCCTGGCCGGATTTCGGCATATGTCTCCATCTAGTGACCCCACTGCACACACCGATAGTTCCGCAATACAGAATTTAATCGTCAGAGGCTGGGAATCAAATGCTTTTGCCCAAGGCAATGCACATTGACATTTTGGATGCCGAGATGCTCGCGTTCCGTGCAACTTATACGATCATTCAGATGAATGAGCTCCAGCATTTTTAAAGGATTTATCCTGACTAATAGATTTCCTGTTTTGTTGCTTACAAGGATGATGGGGTGGGGAATGCTGTTTTCACTTTGGGAGACTTTGTAAAGCAAACAATATCAATTCAACCACGCGTTATGCATCTTTTCTGAACTGAAGCCTCTCCAAAGTCAAAATGAACAAATTGGAGCTCGAGGCTGAATACACAAGACTGAAGCTCCAGGAAGAGGGAGAGGAAGTTGCCGGCAGCAGCTCTAGAATGCAATGGTAAATTTTGGGGATCATTTTTACAATGATGTAATTTTTAATATCCGTTGATATGTATTTTAGATTGAGAAGGAACGATTTGGTTCTCAAAATATGGACTTAAATGCAAAGTGTTGATTTAAAAAAATATATATATTTCCTGGGATGTGGGCGTTGCTGGCAAGGCCAGCATTTGTTGCCCATCCCTAACTGCCTGTGAACTGAGGGGCTTGCTAGACCATTCCAGAGGGCAATCGCATTGCTGTGGGTCTGGAGTCGTATGTAAGCCAGACCAGGTAAGGATGGCAGATTTCCTTCCCCATTAGTGAACCGGATGGGTTTTTACAACAATCTGTGATAGTTTTCATGGTCACTAGCTTTCAATTCCGGATTTGTATTAAATTAATTGAATTTAAATCCCACCAGCTGCTGTGATGGGATTTGAACCCTTGCCCCCAGAGCATTAGTCTGGGCCCCTGGGTTACTAGCCCAGTGACATTACCACAACACCAAGGTCTCCGCACAAGGCCCGGTAATTGGTAATTACAGCTTCTGAAAATTGTGCAATTTAGTTTAGTTGGTGAATGAAGCTTATTTTTGTCTGGCCTTCGGTCAGTTTCTGGGATATTTGAGTGAATCGCAATTTGTTTTACCAGACAGCCATGAGGCCTGTTTAACCCGCATGGCGTCCTTGAGGTGATGAACCTAGAGTAAGTGTCATATTTGCAAAGCCTTCATGTGGGTAGTTTGAAAGAGCAATATTAATTTGTCATTTTCTTCCCACTCCCCCTAAGATTCCTCTGGGCTTTTCTCCCTTCATCCATAGTGTCCTGAAGCTGTGGACACCTGGACAGTGGTGATATGCTCCTGCTACTTCAATCACGCGGCTATCTTTCTTGTGTGGGTGGGTGTTATGAGATTGAGTGAGTTCAGACCTTCTGTAATTTGGCAATGACCACACCCAGGGGTGTGGTTCACTGGGTAGTAAGAGGACCAGGAACCCCTTCCTAATATCAGCACTGGGTGCAAGAGCAGGCCCCATAGGGGAGTGAGAAAATTAGAGTATGTAGTCCAAGTACCCAATCTAACTTACCACAGGCAAATAGTTTTAATTCTATCAAGCGATCCATGAATGAAATTCTAATTTTTTAACGGCCTAAAATTGTGATTTAGAGTTTAGTCTTCGGATGCTTTGCCATTCCCGATGGATGCCCCCTTTTGATTCCAACATTGGCTCAATCCTGCTCTTGGTCCTTCATTTATCCACCTGACTCCTGACACCATCTGACCAAACAGGTTGCGTAAGTAAAGGGGGAAACTGTAAGTCTGACAACGAAATGTGTGAGGTTTTTTTAGGACATTCAACCTTTTGTCTTTTGGAAGGTGACTCATGAGCTGTCAGAATCTAGAATGTACAGCTGGGTTGAGTGTGTGTGTTTTATAATGAAATTGGTTTGTACAGAAAGGGGCCAGAAAGCCACTTCAAACTTTAACTGCCAAGATTTGATGTGATAGCTGCAGGGATGATGTAATCAGTTCCTGACATCCTGCTGTGTTCGTTTGCCCTATAGGGAATGGCGCTTCAGTAATTTAAAGCACCCATTGTTGCCGCTTCCCTTCGTGAACGTAAGATGAGACGGTTTGTAGTGCGTATGTGGAACATACTGCAATGAAGGCAAAAGTTGTGTTGGGCGGGAATTTTAGGGCCCCGTTGTGCCGGGGTGGTGGTGGGGGGGACTGTGAAATGCGGCGAGCCGTTCAAAGGGGGGTCCGTTGACTTTAGCGGGACCGGAAAATCCCGCCAGCGGGAGGGGCTGTGAAATTCCACCCGTTAAGTTATTTCAAAGTTTTGCTGTCAGCTCGGGGATTCTCACCCCTTAGGAGTGGAAACTATCGAGCTGTGCTGCCAGGTTGAGTAGCTTAACATTAATATTACCTCCCTTTAACATTGACCTTGAAAGTGGCATCACGAAAACCCTGCAAAGACCTTGTGGACAAATTTAAGTACCAAGCATATCCTTATATATATTTTTTTTCGTTTGCACCTATCTTTAGTTTAAGCACTGGCTGCGAACTGGTACCACAAACAATGGTGGAAATTTCCTGTCATTCCATACGTCCTGTTGGGGAATGTCTTTTGGCAGTAAACTGACATGGTGTTCATGGCAGGTTTCGCATTTTCCACCACCCTTGCTGTAGCTTTCGTTGGGTGCTTTCACTTAAGGAGTTCCCCCCCGCCACCCCCGTTTTGTTGGGTAAATGGTTGGAATGCGTATCATCAGGGTATGTGACTAATATTAGTGAACAAAGGCAAAAATATCTGAGGAAGTTGCAAACCAAGGCACAACATTAATTGCACAAGTTCTGTGGAAAGAATAGGCTGAATCACTCGTTCTCATTTCATGCTTCCTTATAGGATTTGCTGTCAAAATGACAGCAACTTACAACAAATGATTTTTCTTTCGTTAAAGGTATTTGAAGAAGGCTCATCTGGGTCTTCTACATTTCTCTGCTATGTAGTTGGTCATAAACGAGGATTGTAATTGTAAATTAACATTACAAATACCAGTTGTTTTGCATGTCAAAACTAGCCTCAGAGCAGAAATGTACAAAAAAAGCAACATCAGACCTTTAGATGTTCAGAGGAGCAGAAAATCATTGAATAGTACAGCAGAGGAGGAGGCTATTTGGCCCATCATGAATGTGCTGGCTGTGTACAGGAGCTATCTGATGAGTTCCATTCTTCAGCCCTTTCCCCATAATATTGATGCACACATAACAGTAGAAATAGTGATCAGTGTCTTTTTTTCATCTACTTGGCACTTGTACCTAACCCCTGTCTATCTTATTTTAATGCAGATATTAACTATCTGTAATCAAATCAAAATACTGCGGATGCTGGAAACCTGAAATAAAAATGGAAAGTGCGGGGAACACTCAGCCGCTGTGGTGGCATCTGTGGAGTGGGAAACAGAGTTAATATTCTGAGTCCGATATGACTCTTCATGATCTAACTGTGCTGCTCTTTAATCTAGCACGAAATATCTGTGCCAAGTATAATTTATCTCTTACATTTTAAAAAAAGAAAGTTAATGGCCTCTTGTCACTGTAACTTTAACATGCTGGCAATAGAAGTCTGATTGGGGGGGGTGGGGGGGGAGAAAGAAAACACTAAAACAGAAGTGGGGAGGGGGCTCCTGTAGCAGATATGTTTATTTGCCAATGCAGATTGTCAAGCCAATAGGCATTTGTGTTAATACAAAACCTGCATTTAGAGATTTTGCAATAAAGAAAAGTTTCCAAAAAATAACTTTCGGCATGCTCCAAATTTGCAATATTTATAGTGGTAAACAGGAGGTTGGTTTTTTTTTTGGTGATTTGACTTCCTGTTTGGTCCACTAATAGAATCTTACAAAAATTGTAGCAAAATGCAATACACTGAGATTCTTAACTGGCTACACGTTATCATAAATTCAAACATAATCAACTTGCTAATTAACACAAACTTTTGACACCTCATACAATTAGAACTTTTTTTTTTAGGAAGTTTAAAACCTTAGTAGATTAGATTTAAGAGGAGGGAAAGTCTGTTTATTCACGTGTTGGAGGGAAGAATATCAAAGTTAGGGGCAGCTTGCACCTTTTACAGAAAAATAACTTCACCCCTTGCCAAGAATTTTGATATTTTGCATGTTTTTATGTGGGCAAACTTTCTGGAAAAAACGCAGTTGAAATTATGTGTGTGGGATATTATCCTTTTTGTGCACTGTTCCACTGAATTCATAATGTGTACTTTCTGCAGGTCTGTGACTAACCTTGATTTTGTGTGATGAACTAACCACACAACCTGTCACCACCAGCAACACGGCTGTGAAATAAAAAGGAAATCTGCATTTAGAACAAAAGGCCAGAAATGTAGAGGCTGCCTCTTGTTCCCATCTTGCATCTGGTTCCTATCATTTTTTTTTTTCCCCCCAATGTTGATTGGTGTTAAGGGCCCTGAAGTCACTATGGTCAACCAGAATTAAGGTTAGAATCGCACACTCCCACTGTGTTTTCGCACGCTTTGAATTCCAAGTTCAGGAATCTGAGGTCCTGAATTTCCTGGATCGCACCTGGGCAGGAGTCACACTTAAATCTACTCTAGTTTCTGTGCTGATCTTGCTGGGAGGAGTTTGCACCATGGGCAGGATTTTTCAGAGGGCGTTGGCAAAGAGTTGGCAGGGAATGCATCCCCACCAATCACAGCAGCCCCACAGCCATTTAACGATTTGTTGAGGGTTAATTGGCTGGAGGCGGGACTTCTGCCCCTCACTTAGATGGAAGTCCTGCCTCAGAGCTGCTGGCAACCTGATTTGGCCATCAACTCTGTAGCCCCAGCAGCAGCCGTGGCCAGGACTGGGACTGCCAGCAGTTACTAGAATCTAAGTCCCAGGGTCCAGGGCCAGGTGAGCACAGCGGAGTCTCACGGGGAGGGGAGGCAAGGCCTGGTGGAATTGGGGAAGAGGTGGGTTGGGGTCTTGATGGGGGAGGTCAGGAGGGAGGGAGCATCCGCGAGGGGCCTGACCTCGGGGGAAGGGCGTGCCTGATGTTGAAAGGTGGCCCTTGAGGGAGCCCCGAGTGACCTGCTGGGCTTCCCCCTTCGCCCCTGAACCCCAAATGTAATGTGCACAAAGTGTAAAGGTAAGATTTCCACAGGGGTTCTCCCAATTTCCCACCATCACTTTGTCATGAGATTTGATGCAAGGCATGGCGTAAACAGCCATTTACGCTGTTGATTGGCGGCTTCTTCTGAATATCTGCCAAAGTTCCAACAGGAGATTGGAAGAACCCATGTGGACATCACTGGTGATGGAATCATTACATTGTTAAAATAAAGCCCATTGCGCTGGTGCTAGTGTTAGCTCTTCAGCCAAGTCATCTGTACAATCCCATTTAATTAACCTTTCTCAGTATCCTTTTACACTCTCAAGCGCTTATCCAATTTCCTTTCAAATTTTGTGATTCTGCTTCAAGAGCCACTTCTGCCAAAACAATCCATGGTCTCATAATCTTCCATGTGAAAATATTCTTCTAAATCTCCTTTATGTTATAATGATATAATTACCTCCCGATAATTACTTCCCAAGCAGTGGAAGCAATGCTGTCACTAGTTACCCTCTCAAGACCTTCCATCGTTTTAAAGTTTAAAACCCCACGGGCAGAATTTTGCCGTTGGCGAGCAGGGGGCGGGGCCCGCTTACCGACGCGTAAAATGACGCGGGGTGACCCCGGGCGGAACCCCCTACGTCACCCCGCCCCATTTAAATTTTCAGGAAGGTGGGGGCGCAGCAAAATCAGCTGCGGGCCCGCCGACCTGTCAATGGCCACTTGAAGCCATTGACAGGAACATTTAAACGATTAAAGGACCTGCCCGTCCAACCTTAAGGTTGGCGGGTCGGCCAGGAGCCCCGGCAGCAAATAGAGAAAACATGAAACCTCATCTACCGGCGGGATGATGTTTCATGTCAGGATTTAAAAATTGTAATAAAGTTGTTCTGTAAATTATGAACATGTCCCAACTCATGTGACATTGTCACATGAGGGGACATGTAAGGGAATTTTTTTTCTATTTTTAATATTTTTCAAAGTCCAAGCGATCTCCCTGAGGCTGCACTTAGCCTCAGGGAGATGTGCGCTCTTTCATGCACATGCGCGGAAGGGCGCACTCTCGATTTCAGGGATTCCCCCCCCTCCCGCCTGCACAGGGAGTGCATAGCGCTTCCCTGCGGACATCACGCTGGGCGGGCCTTAATTGGCCCGCCCACGTAAAATGGCAGTGTGGCCCTGATCGCTGGCGGCGATCGGCTCTTCTCCCGCCGGAGATTGGGTCGGGCCCGCCAGGCAGAAAATTCTGCCCCATGTGTGGCTCTCATTAGGAAATGGCCTCTTTCACTTCTTAGCTTGAGCGTGGTGGGAAAAGTCAATGTGAGAAAAGCCAGTAAGGGAACTCCCTCATGGACTTGCCTCAGTTTGTCTTCCCTCTGTATTATTTTCCCATTGCACACCTGCCACCTGTGGTTATAGGTGGGCCTGTTAATTTTCCCCTAAATGCTGTTGTATCCATCTATTGTTTGATGTTCATGAGTTTATACAAGTATTATTAATGGAGTTTTTACAAGTATTATTAATGGAGTTTATACAAGTATTATTAATGGAGGTGATCAAAAATGATTGTTGCATTACAATGTTAGCCCACTGTTTTACAAGGGAACCACTATGATAAAGCAGAACCTTGCTGTTTTAGGATATTTAATATCAAACATGGGCAAATGCATAGCTGCATCAGCAAATTTGTGCAGAGATTTTTAAACAAATCTATAATGAATAGAATAGCTCGTTTGTTCGACCTCAATACAGAAATATGTTTGTTATTCCAGGGTGAAAACTATGTGAGTACACTGCTCCTTGAAGGAATTCCCATCTTTTGACTTTAGGTGGCCTCCCTCTGCTTTACAGTATTCTGAGCCATATGTCTATCTGTCAGCTGTGTGGCTCAGTTGGTGGTACACTTGCATCTGTGGGTTCAAATCCCACTCCAGGGCTTGAGCGCAAAAGCGAGGCTGACGCTCCAGTGCAGTACTGAGGGAGTGCTGCACTGCCGGAGATGCTGCCTTTCAGATGAGGCATTAAACTGAGGCCCCCATCTGCCTGCTGAGGTGGATGCAAGAGATCCCATGGCACTAAAGCAGGAGAGTAGTCCTGGTAAATATTTATCCTTCAATCAACATCATAAAAGGCAGATTACCTGGTCACCAACACATTGCTGTTTGTGAGAGTTTCCTGAGTGCAAATTGGCTGCTGCGTTTCCTACATTACAACAGTGACAACACTTCAAAAAGTACTTCATTGGCTGTAAAATTGAGGTACCTGGTGGTCGGGAAAAGCATTATGTAAATGTAAGTCTTTGACTCTCGTTCCTTTTGTTCCCTGCAGTCTTCCGCAGCAGAAATTATTCATGCTCTTAATCTGTTTATTGACTCTGCAATTATAGTCCAAAGTTTCTTCCCGCAGTGTTTGACTAAATAAGGACATCTGTTGTTTGTCTGAGATTTTATTTTGACAGCCAAATTTTGATTGCTCATTCATCCTGGGTATTGGCCTTGGTAAATTCACCTCGGCCACAGGAGGTTGCAAAATCTGGGTTGAATTTTTTAGCTAATCCCAATTTGGCCACTCTCATTTTCACACTACTTTTCGAAGGTCTTGGTCTCCTCCAGACACTGTGTAAAAGCTTGGTCACAAGCGGTCCCTGTTTTGGGCTAAACCAGATTATTCGCAAACTTGGCGTCCTATTGACCCTGAAATGACCTTCCGGCCACATCTCTACTCCATTAACAAGACTGCCTACTTCCTCCTCTGTAACACTGGCCACCTCCGCCCCTCCATCATCAGCCCCAACCTCTCTTATCTCCTTTAAGGCGCTCCTTTAAAACCTACCTTTTGACCAAACTTTTGGTCACCTGTCTTAATATCTCCTTACGTGGCCTGGCATCAAATTTGATAGTGCTCTGGTTATTGCCTTGGGACTATGTTGAAGCTGCTATATAAATGCAAGTTGTTGTTGACTCAATCTTGCAAAGAGCTCCTAACTGCGAGGATGTTGTAGTTTGATTCCAGCGGACACAGGCTGACCACTCTTTCCGGTTTAGCCCAAGAGCAAAACGTCTAGTTCAGATCAAGGCGGTGATTTTCCTCGTGTGCACTGGCAGTGGGGAAGCTGACTCATTGTCGAGGTCAATTGGAAAATCATCGGTAAGCTGTAGACCAGGCTTGCCCCAACCAGTGGCCTGTGGGCCGGATGCAGCCTCCAAAGGCCAATCTATGTGGCCCTCGGGGCCAAGTTTTCAAAAAGCTGGTGGGTGAGCCTGTTTTAACTTAATCGTTTATTGCTCTGACATTTTTGCTCAGGACATTGCTCTCTTTTGTTTTTGCTCAGCAGTTGTTTCTTTTCTTTAAACTGAGTTTCAAAAAAAATAGTATGAAGTAATGCCAATCCTTAACAAAAACAGAAACAGAAATACCTGGAAAAACTCAGCAGGCCTGGCAGCATCGGCGGAGGAGAGCGCAGTTGACGTTTCGAGTCCTCATGGCCCTTCAACACCTTATCTTTCTGAAATTGGCCCCTTGAGTGAAAAGAAAATGGAAATGTGGCCCACTACATCATAAGCCTGGTATAGATGACACTGTTGCTATACACTGCCAGTGTATACTTGGGTGGGGGGGGGAAGGGCAAAAACTGGCTCCCAACTGTTGGTGAGAAGCGTTCCCTGGAATCCGCCTGTAAATGTGGTCCATATGAACCATATCCCAGTGAACGTGACTGGGCAACAGCTTCGTTTCTCCTGGTAGCTACATAACCACCTTCAACATTAATCTTGCACTTAATTTTATTCTTTCATGGGATGTGGGCGTCACTGGCAAGGCTGGCATTTGTTGCCCAGCCCTAATTGCCCTTGAGCTGAAGGGATTGTTCAGCTTTACGGGGGTCATTGGGTGGTTGTGGAGTCACATGTAGGCCAGACCAGGTAAGGGAAGGAAATCAGATGGGTTTTTACGACTATCAATGATAATTTCATGGTCTCCATTATTGAGACTAGCTTTATAGCTTTATTTTCCAGTTTTTAAAAAATTAAATTGGTGGGATTTGAACCCACGTCCTCAGCATTAGCCTGGGCCTCTGGATCACAAAGTTGAGTGGCATTGCCACCACACCACCATCTTCTCATTGCGTTCAATAGATTTTACCTAGCCTTCAGCTTCAGTCACCTGCTGCAGTCGGATCTCATTCTCTGACCGGAGTGTCTACGTCCAGAACTGTTTCTTGGGTAATTTTAGCGATCTTTGATATCTTCCAAAGCACTCATGCAAGTTCTAACTCTAGTGTTGATCTGGAACAGCTAGGACACCCAGACATCGCAAAAACGGTCCCCGTCTGTTACGTCTGTTCAGTGATGTGAAAACGTGTCTCATGAGAGAAACCCACAGTCTGAGGAGCTTCCATTAGTGCCATGTTCTCAGCCATAGAACAAAGGTCTCATCCATCGCAACACCATACGATCTTGGTCCCAGCCAACAGAGACCACCTGTGAAAACTATTTTGTTAAATACCATTTTTACAGCAGTTACTAACAATTCCTTAATGAAAGATATGTGCCAGTCTACAAGGGAAATCAGTGCTCTTGTTGAGTCTGGAGGTCATTGATGCTCGTGTAGCAGTGTTAGGCAACTTTTAATTATGCTAATAGATCTTCCCTAACACAGCTCTGCAGTAAACACTTGTCCAACAGATACATGTACCTGGACAAAGGCACGTTTGAGTTTGCTGCGTTTATAGAATACGTCCCTGAGTATTGCTGAAAAAAGAGACATGCTGTCGAAGCTTTTCGTCTTACACTCACCTGGACAGATGCGCAAGAATACCAAATCTCAAAGGGAACAACAATTCATACTGCATGAGAAGATGCTGCTGAATGGTTGGCATTTAGACTCTCATTGGTAGAGGCATTGCCATGGAGAATGTACCAGGGAACAGTTAAATGCCAAGCTTTTGATTAAATTCAAACCAAGTGGGTCAACCCTGGTCAAGGCATTGTCATGGGGAATGAACCAGGGAATGGCTGTCCCCAAGCTTTTGTTTAGTTGAAAAAGGTGGAATAAGTGGACAAGTTCTTTCTGTCTGTTTGCAAATGTTTGTGAAACTCTGGGCACATTTGACCTGTCTGCTTTCACCTTTATTACAGCTGTTGATTCCAGATAAACACATTTCTGGATCTAATCACTGTAGGCACAGTGATTAGATGACACTTGCCGCATTGGTGGCAAGGACTTTGTTTATATTTAGGCGGAAGTTTTAAATGAATGGCTGTGTATTGTGGTGGCACATCAAAGGAAACTTGACCTGAGTATAATCCTCATTCAAGCAGAACATTTCTTTGGCTAAGGTAGTTATTAGTATTTGGCATTAGCAAAGGGTTGCCATACATAATTAGTGGAAAGGATCTTGTGTGTACCAGTTTTGACCAGTGTCCTGCTCCTGCTCGAGAGTGGCAAAGTCGAGTGCAAGCGTGTTAAGTCGCATTTATTAATATCAGAATGCTCGTCGTACTATTTATCACACAAGACCCATTTTAACTTTGCCTGTTTGAGCATTGGGAATGTAAACCGATAAGATTGTCCATTGTTTCAGAAAATTTCCTCAAGTGCTGAAAATATGCACATTATAAAGAACAGAACAAATAGGAGCAGGTGTAGGTCATTTGGCCCCTCAAGCCTGCTCCACCAATCAGCAAGATCATGGCTGAACCTCTTGATCTGCTCCACTTTCCCACCCTATCCATTTTCTTCAATTAGCATCCAAAAATCTACCAAATATACTCACCAACTGGGCACCACAGCCCACTAGGGTGGAGAATTCCAAAGATTTGCGACGTTCTGAGTGAATAAGTTTCTTCTCACTCAGACCTAAAAGGCTGAACCTTTATCCTGAGACTATGACTTCTAGTTATAGACTCTCCAGCCAGGGAAAATGGCCCCTCACCATCCACACTATCAATCGATCTAAAATTTTTTAATACGTTTCAATGAGATCAATTCTCATTCTTTTAAACTCCATAGAGTAAGGCCTAGTGTCCTCTATCTCCCCTTATCGATAGCTCTCTCATCTCGGGAATCAATCTAGTGATTAACTACTGCCCCCTCCCCAAGGCATGAACGTTCTTCTTTGGGTAAGGAGATCAAAACTATGTACAGTACTCCCAGTGTGATCTCAGCTAAGCCCTATATAACTGCAGTAAGACTTTCTTAGTCTTATATTGCAACCTTCTTGCGATAAAGTCTAACATACGATTTGCCTTCCTAATTGCTTGTTGTGCTTGCATGCTCCACCATTCAATATGATCGTGGCTGATCCTGAGCTTGGGCTTCAAGTCGACTTTCTCACCTGCTGTCAATACCCTTTGATTCCCTGAGAGATCAAAAATCTGTCCATCTCAGCCTTAAATATATTCCGTGTTGGAGCATCCACATCCTTTTGGGTTAGAGAATTCCAAAGATTCACAATATTTTGAGAGAGGTCATTTTTCCTCATCTCAGCCCTAAATGATTGGCTCCCTTATTCTGAGACTGTGCCCCTTTGTTCTAGATTCCCCAGCTATGGAAAACAATCTCTCTGTACCCACCCTGTCAAGCCCATTCATGATCTTGAATGTTTCTACGAGGTCACCTCCAGAGAATATAAATCCAACTTACTCGACCTCTCATCATCGGACAGGCCTCTCAGTCCAGCAACCAAACTAGCGAACCTTCACTGTACTGCCTCCAAAGCAAGTATATCCTTCCTTAAATTTGGAGACCAAAATTGCACCCAGTATTCCAGGTGTGGCCTCACCAAAGCCACGTATGATCATAGTGAGACTTCTCTATTCTTGTACGCTGGTCCCCTTGCGATTAAATGTCAACATGCCATTTGCTTTCCTAATTGTTCGCTGTACCTGCATGTTAACTTTTTGTGTTCCTTGTATGGGTACACCCAAGTCTCCCTGAACATCAACATTTTACAAGTTTCATGCCTTTGATATTCTGCTTCTCTATTCTTACGACCAAAGTGAATAACCTCACACTTCCCCACGTTCTACTCCATCTGCCACATTGTTGCCCACTCAGTTAACATGTCCATATCTTTTTGCAGACTCTATGCATGCTCCTCATAGCTTGCATTCCCAAATAGCTTTGCACTATCCTATTTGGTACATTACTCTGTCTCTTCGTCTATGTCATCAATGTGGATTGTAAATTGCTGAGGCTCCAGCACTGACCCTGTGGCACTCCACTATTCACAGCCTGCCAACTTGAAAATGCCACATTTATTGCTACTCTCTGCTTTTTGTCCATTGACCAATCCTCTTTCCATGCTAATATATCACCCCCAACTCCAGGAGCCCTTATCTTGTGTATTAACCTTTTGTGCGGCACCTTCTTGGATGCCTTTTGGAAATCCAAGTATACTGCATCTACTGGTTCCCCTTTATCTACCCTATTAGTTACATCCTAAGAAAACTCTAAGTCAAACAGGATTTCCTTTTTGTAAAACCATATTGAATTGGTCTATGCTTTTCTAAATGCTTTAAGACTTCCTTAATAATAGATTCCAGCATTTTTCCAAAGCCTGATGTGAGGCTAACTGGCTTGTAGTTCTGTTTTTTCTCTCTCCCTCCTCTCTTGATTGGCGGTGTTATATCTGCTAACTTCAAATCGGCTGGGACCATTCCTGAATCCAGGGAATTTTGGAAAATTATAACCAGTGCATCCACTATTTCGGTCTTAGAACCCTAGGATGTAGGCCATTGGGTGCTGGAGATTTGTTGCCTTTCAGTCCCTTTGTGTTTCTCTAGTACTTTTTCTCTTCTAATAATACTTACCTTAATTTTCTCAGTTCTTACTCGCTCCTAGGTTACCCTTTATTTCTGGTGTGTAACTTGTGTCTGTCTTCACAGTTGAAGATACAGAATATTTCTTCAAAGTCTCTGCTATTTCCTCATCCCCCATGATAATTTCTCCTGTATCTGCTTCTGAGTGACCATTGTTTACTTTAGCTACTCTCTTCCTTTTTATGTACTTGTAAAAGCTCTTGCAATTTAAAAAAAATATTTCTGGCTAGTTTACTCTCATTCTATTTTTCTCCATTTTAGCAATTTTTTGGTTACCCTTTGCTGGTTTCTAAAACACTCCCAATCTCGGACTTACTACAATTTTTTTTGCAACATTATAAGCCTCTTCTTTTAATCTAAAACAATCTTTAATCTCCTTAATAATTCATGAATGGTTCTTCCTCACTAAGCATTTTTTATTTCTCAATGGAATTATTTTTGTTGAGCATTTTGTGTTGTTTCTTTAAATGTTTACCACTATTTATTTACTGCCATACTTTTTATCTATTTAGCCAGTCAACCTTAGCCAATTCTCCCCTCACACCCATGTAATTAACCTAAGAAAGGATATACTTGACCTAAGAAAGGATATACTTCCCATAGAGGGAGTGCAGCAACTGATTCCTGGGATGGCAGGATTGTCGTATGAGGAGAGATTGGGCCAACTAGGTCTCTATTCACTGGAGTTTAGAAGAATGAGAGGGGATCTCATTGAAGCATGTAAAATTCTGACAGGGATGGACAGACTGGATGCAGGGATGATGTTTCCTCTGGCTGGCGTATCTAGAACAAGAGGTCACAGTTTCAGAATACGGGGTAGACCATTCAGGATTGAGATAAGGAGAAACTTCTTCACTCAGAGGGTGGTGAACCTATGGAATTCTCTACCACAGAAGGCAGTGGAGGCCAAATCACTGAATATATTTAAGAAGAAAATAGATTTCTGGACTCTAAAGGTGTCAAGGGGTATGGGGAGAGCATGCAAGTACGGCGTTGAGTTAGAGGATCAGCCATGATCATATTGAATGACGGAGCAGGCTCGAAGGGCTGAATGACCTATTCCTATTCCTATTTTCTATGTTTAAGATTCGTGTTTGTTATTAGAGTATGTTGTTTTCAAACTAGCGTGGAATTTAATTATATTATGATCACTATTTCCCAGTGGATCTTTCCTGTGACATTACTGATTAACCCTGCCTAATTGCACAACACTAGATCTAAAACAGCTTCATCCCTAGTTGGTTCCACAATGTATTGCTCTGGGAAATTATCATGAAAGCATTCTACACACTCTCCTTTTGCCAAGTTGATTGTCCAAGTTGATATGAAGCCACTGACTCCATCCTTCTCCCTGGGAACTGTTTGAGGCTGAACTAGACAGTTCACAACTTTGGTATCATATTTGACCCTGAGATGAGCTTCCAACTACATACCCATGCCATCACGAAGACTACCTGTTTCCACCTCCATACCATCGCCTGGCTCTGCCTCTCCCTCAGCTCATATGCTGCTGAAATCCTCATCCATGCCTCTAGACTTGACTATTCCAACACATTCCTGGCTGGACTCCCACAATCCACCCTCCATAAATTTGAGCTCTCAAAAAGGTTCTATTGTCCATGGCCTAACTCCCATCAAGTCAGGCTTGCCGCTCACCATTATACTCGCTAGTTTACTTCGGCTCCCAGTTAAGCAATGTCTCTGTCTTCTTTAAAAAAAAAACGTTCTCATCCTTGTTTCCAAAGACATTTGTGGCCATGTCCCTCCCTAACTTTTAATCTCCTCTAGCCTTCCCGGTTATCTGTGTTCCTCCAATTCTGGCCTCTTGCGCATCCCCAATTTTAATTGCTCCACCATTTTGGTGGCTGCGCCTTCCAAAGCCAAAGCCCTATGTTCTGGAATTCTCTCCCTAAACGCCTCTGCCTCGATTTCTACCTCTCCTCCTTTAAGATGCTGCTTAGAACCTACTTTTTTTTGACCAAGTTTTTGGTCACCTGCCCTAACATCTCCTTATGTCGCCTGGTGGCAAATTTTGTTTGATAACTCTCCTGTAAAGTGCCTCGCGATATTTTACTATGTTAAGCTGCTACATAAACACAAGTTGCTTTTGTGGCACCAGAGCCCAGTACATAACAGTGAAAAGAAAAGGGGATAATGTGGTAGAAAATCCTCTGCAAGTTTGGCCAAAAGCCTGAGCAATTCTCAATGTTAGCTTTTGAAACTTGAAAGTGCTTAACTCCCAGGAAAGATGAATAGTCTTATGCTTTACAATTTTGGGTAGACTTTGATCAAGTAAATTTGCATGCAGCACTGATTTTCAATGTCAGTGGTTTAATCTCCTATTCATTCTGCATTTTTGTGCAGTAATTGAAGCCAAAGTTTATTGCTTCATCTAATTAAAGATATTTAGTGACTTGCAATAAATGCTGATTTGCCACGTATATGCTTCCATTATAATACATCCAACTCCACTGATTTTTTTTCTTGTTTTCCCCCCCCGCCCTGCAGTCGCACTTTTTTTCTCATTCATGGGATGTGGGCATCGTAGGCTAGGCCACCATTTATTGCCCAACCCGAACTGCCCTGGAGAAGTTGGTGGTGAGTCACTGCCTTGAACCACTGCAGTCCCCGTGGTGTAGACACACCCGCAGGGAGGGAGTTCCAGGATTTTGACCCAGCGACAGCGAAGGAACGGCGATATAGTTCCAAGTCAGGATGGTGCGTGGCTTGGAGGTGAACTTGCAGGTGGTGCCGTTCCCATGCCCTTGCCCCTCTAGCTGGTTTGTGAAATTAGCTCTTGGCAAATTAGTAACACATGAATAGTTTGCATGAATAGAGTTTCGTTTTATCTTTACAGTGAACTTTCAACAACTGGCGAGCAAACCATGAAATTAAGTTCAAGTTTTCAATGTCCTACTCCAAAGATCAATAAAAGCCATGGAACAATGCAAATTGTGGATCATGAGCTCCTACACGTGCTTACAATATGTTAACAATGTGAGGAACCTGGGTGTACATGTGCATAAAACATTGAAGGTGGCAGAACAGATTGAGAGCAATTAATAAAGCAAACAGTATCCTAGGCTTTATTAATAAGGGCATAGAGTTTAAAAAAAAGAACATTGCATTAAACTTGTATAAAACACTGGTTTGGCCTCAACTGGAGTATTGTGTCCAGTTCTGGGTGCCACAAGTTAGGAGAGATGTGAAGGCATTGGAGAGGGTGCAGAAAAGACCCACAAGAATGGTCCCAGGAATGAGGAACTTTAGTTATGTAGATAGATTGGATCGGGACCGTTTTCCTTGGAGAAGCGAAGGTTGAGAGGAGCTTTGGTAGAGGTATTCAAATTCACGAGGGGTCTGGACAAATAGGGAGAAACAGTTCCCATTCATGGAAGGATTGAGAAAGAGAGGGCACAGATTTAAGGTAATTGGCAAAAGAAGCAATGGCGACATGAGGAGAAACTTTTTCACACCGTGAGTAGTTAGGGTCTGGAATGCGCTGTCTGAGAGTGTGGTGGAGGAAGATTGATTCGAGGAAATCAAGAGGGAATTGGACTGTTATCTGGAAAGGAAGAATGTGCAGGGCTATGAGGAGATGGCAGGGCAGTGGCAATGGGTAAGTTGCTCCTACAGAGAGCTGGTGCAGACGTGATGGGCTGAATGGCCACTTTCTGTGCAGTGACAATGTTGTGATTCTGTTAGCCTCCTTGATGGTCTTGACATCAATGTCCAATGCTGTAGCTTTGTTGGAAGGAAGCCTTTGTGAGTGATTTCTTCACATGCAGAGCAAGGTGACATCAAAAAGCAAGAAGGTAGATGGTTGTTGCCCATAGCTACAGAGTACGTCTGTCGGCTGCAACAGAATAAGGGTAAAATGTGCTGAATTTGTGTGATGTTGATGTGCTTAACTTTGACTGTCAGATCCTAATGCTTATTGCGGGTGAATCTGCTTTTCCAATGTATGTGACTTTGATTGTCAAAGAAGCTGGTAATACCCAAACTTGAAACCCTGGGATCACACTGTATTATAATGCTACATCTCTCTGCATTGCCTACAAAGCTAGTGCATTTTCATTTTGGCTCAGGATGGGGGTGAGGGGTGGTGGGGGGTTGTGCTTATTTAGTGCTGTCTTGGGTTTCTGAAAAAAGAACGGAACACTTAGCTGCACATCTACCTACACGTACATGTGGAGCCTCATTAAAATATGTAAATCATGGCCCTATGCTGTTTTCAGGATCCTGAATCAATTATCATCAGGTACCAGTGGGTGGGCACATGTATGCTGCACTCTCTGCCCATTAGCACTGACTGTAGATCAGCCTATCGGAGGTCTTGTGGCACGAGGGTAGCGTCCCTGCTTTGAACCAGAAGCATTGGTTTGAGACCCACCCCAGGACTTGACAGCCAAGGAAGGTGCAGTCGTAATACAGCCAAACAGGTTGAGTATCAACCTGTAAATCCTTGCTACACGCTAGTGGCGGGTGGTAAGAGCAGGAGAGATTCCCGGCCATGCCATCTGGTGGAAAGAATGTTGGAGACTCTACCGATAGCTCCAGACTGCAACATTGGTGTAAAAGTGCATGTTGCCACAGCAACTTGGACTCCCTGAGTGAACTGTAACACGCCACCATCACCACACAACAGTCTAACCAGTGGGGCTTATATGCAGAAGGTGCTCCAAATAACACTTCTAAATGACCCGTGGAATTGAGTTTTGAGTGTTAAGGAGGACTACATAAATCACCGTTGGTCCTGTACACCCTACCTGTCCCCTCTAACCTCAGGGTCAGTCATGGTTCAGTTGGGAGCACACTTGCTGGTGTGTCAGAAAACTCTGGGTTCAAGACTCACTCTAGGACCTGAGTGTGAAAATCTAGGCTTGACACCGCTGCAGCACTGAGGGAGTGCTGCACTCTTGGAGGTGCTGCCTTTCGGATGTGAAGTTAAACTGAGGCCCGTCTGCCCTTTTGTGGGTGGGCATTAAAAAATCCCCTGTTTGAAGGAGAGTAGGGAAGTTATCCCAGTGTTCAGGCCAATATTTATCTCTAACATTTCAAACACTGCGTGCAAATTAGTTGCTGCCTTAGAACAGTGATTGTACTTCACTTTACAGCCAATGAAGTACTTTTGTTTTGGAATGTCTGGTGGTTGTGAAAGACGAGATACAAATGCAAGTCTTTCTTCCTTTCTCCCCACATTAAGTCTGCCCTACCAGCTGACTGAGTGCTGACCTCTTGCCGATATTAGGCAGAAGCAGCTCTACCATAGAAATAGTTTGGGTCTCTATCTGCTGCCATTGGGTGGGTGTTGTAGAACTCTTCCCACCCCTCACTTCCTCATTCTAATCTGATTATTCTTAAAGTTGAATTTGAATCTGAAAGCCCTCTTTCAGGGAAGCTGAGAGTGAGAATGGGAGGAGAAGAGCTGGTTGGCCTCTCTCCACCCTGCCTTGGACTCAGTGATTAGGTATAGGTGAGAGGGTGAAGGGCAATAGAGCAAGGGGCTGGGGAGAATGGAGATGTGGGATTGTAATGAAACCAAGACTGTGGGTTAAAGGGGAGTGGAGAGTGAGAAGATGAAGAAGAGGTTGAGGACATGATGAGAAAGACATTGTTTATGGGGACACAAGCGATTGGAATTGAGAATAGCGCATGGGGGCCAATGAAGGCCACATTTTCACTGCAATTCTCACCTTAAATGCTACCTGCAGCCATTGATGGCTTCTTTCTCAGCTGCACCACACCGTAATCACCTTCCATCTCCCTTCTCATAAACAAAGGTAAAAAGACTGAGGGAAGCCACAATAAGAATTAGTGGAAGAGAGAGGGGAGCTGAAGGTAAGAGATACAGGGGAGTAGCAAATGAGAGACTGAGCGAGACACACAAAGGTGAGCAAGAGAGATCATATTAGCTGCCATTCAACGTGTGTCATTGCTACTCATCTTGTGGTACCTCCATGTGGAACGAGATTCTCATAGCGGACGGGTGCTCTGCTGTAGGTAACCAAGTTCAGCAACACATGTTAACGAATAAACAGCTGAAGTTTACCAAATCAATTAGATTCAAAACTTGTATGAAGCCTATTGGGTAATTTTTAACTTTGCAATCTAGATTGTGTCTGAGCAGGATCACCCACCCATCGGAAAACCTGCCTGGTTTTTTTCCCATTAATTTCTGTAAGTGGCAAGTGATCTACTCCACCACATTGGTGCTCAGGTAGGGCATGCTCACAGTTTGAAAAGTTTGAATGACTTGATGGGCTGAATTTTAACGCAGACTATTGGACCCCGTTATCAGGATCAAATGGGTGTCCTAAGCCCACATTTGACCCCGTAGGACTGGCTCGGTGATGCTCCCAGGGACGGCCTGCTAATTAAAGACAGCGGATAGGCTCCAGGTTCCGCCTGGAGCAAGCGGAGAGCCGGCAGCTCTGAAACCTCAGCAGCGTCACAGGAAGAGGTAGGCACTGCTGAGGCAGCTCAGGAGACCGAGAAGCTTCAGAGGGGTAAGTTAAATTAAAAAGAAATTGTTGATGTCTGAGGGGATGGGGGGAAGGTGCTGTGGGTTGGAGCAGTACACCCTCTGGGGGGAGGGGGGGGGGAGGCGGGCATCATTGGAGCTGTTCCTCCATGAAGTTGGCGGCCTCTCCATGCTCTTGGGAGATGCCCTGCCTTTGGCAAAATGCTGGCGGCCCCGCCTAATGACTTCTAACTGGATCCTTAATTGGCTGCCCACGTTGGTGGAGGTGGCAGCTGATCTGCTTTGGGGCCTTTCTCCTGCCCACCACTGGGAAACTTCTCCAGCGGCGGGACAGCATTGAGGAGCCATCCAGCGACGGCTCCCCACGATTTACCAATCCTCTCCTCGTGGCAGCCCCTGCCGCCAAGGCAGCTGGTAAAATTCAACCCGATATCTTCCCTTTGCTACCTGCACCTTGTGGTTTGCCCTGTAGTGTGTCATGCCAGACATCAAACTATTAGGTTACTACCCAAAGTCTCCCATTACAAGCGTATGCAATAACAACGGAACGCTCAAAGCGACTAAACAACTGTCGGAATGGTGCACAATCCTGTCCATGGTTGAAAGTAGCCTGACAACTATTTAAAATTTGGTAGCGTTCAGCTCTAGAGTTGAAAGATATACATTTAAATATGTTTCTGAAAGGCCTGAAGTTTGACCACAAGCCTAAGGCCTGTCATAAGTATGAAGTGCATTTGTCAATCTGTCAGGCCCTCAGCATATTAGCTGCTGGTGTGAGCCAGTGAAAATTTCCATTGAGTTTATATTTATTTCATTAATAGTTCGCTTGAAGCAGTTGTAGCTGTTATGGAAATGTGTGATTTATAAATTCTCGACTACAAAGCACTTCTGGTGGCTCTTCAGAGTCTCTGAATCATTTTGCAGATACTATCTGCTTTTGTAAGAGTTTATTTACAATCTTGCCTGAATGTGAATAGCTACGAAGTAATATCTTTGGTTAATATTTGCTCTTCAGCAGAATGATCGTGCAGTGTTTGCTACCAAATCGCTTCAACCAAATAAATGCCTCTTCGAACTTAAAGTACAGTTGCAAATTTAAATTGAACTGTATTTAAAAATGTCGACTCACCTCAAGCGAGGAATCATTATCATATTGTGGAGTTGGCAACCAGGACAGATGATCTGAAGTGGAGAACAGGAGTGCCTCAGCAATCCTTGTAACCTGTAGGAGGGCAGATTGCTGGGCCGATGTGTAGGCCCTGCATGCTCCTCTGAAAACTGGTGGCCTAGTTCCGGGATTCCCAGCTCCATTCCCGCCGCGCCCTCCCCCCCTCCCCCCCATCCCAAGTTTCATTGGTCTGGGCCAGTGAGGTCGCGAGTTTGCGCCCTGCACTCCCAACCTGGCCAGCTCCATTGCCGGGGAAGGCATCTCCTAGCCCTCTGCAATTTTTGTGGAGTTGTACCAGCTTTACAAGGAGGGTGGTTCATTGTCCTTTCCATGCCCATTCACCCAGTATACAGTCTGTACAGAACCAGTGAACCCTATTGGAACAAAAGCACATGTGAAAAAGCTTTAAAAGAAACAGACATTTACGCGTAACTTTCTTTAAAAAAAATGCTTTTACTATAGAGGTGGGCAGCTGATTTGCATAATTAAGGGTCCTTTGGGTGGAAGGCATAGGGGTATGGGTAAGACCTTTTGAACTTGTCTTTCAAAGCCAAATCCAGATTATGGTTCATTGTCCCTCAGAGGGGCTGTGATTCATGAAAGGCAAGTTCAGAAGGCCTTACCCATGCCAACCTGTGCCTTCCACCCAATCTGACAGGGTTCTTAATTGCCTCCATTGTAAAAGCATTATTTTAAAATTGAATGACTTTTTTTAAAGCTTTTTCACACATGCCATTGTTACTATAGGGTTCATTCGTTCTGTACAGTGTGTATACTGGGTGAATGGGCATGGAAGTGGCATGGAGAGTATGAGGGACCTTGGGGGTGGATGGAGGTGCATAGGTTGTCATGGAGGGGGCATGGGGAGTGTGTGCAGGGGGGAGGTGGTGGTGGGTGAGGACTAGAGCTAGAGCACTGCTTCTGTTTCGTTGCTTTTAGTGCAGCTGGGGAAAGGTCTCAGAGCACCAAGGTGGGCCTTTTAAATAGACCACCTCCACACCTGGAATAGACTACCTCCACACCTGGAATAGACCACCTCCACACCTGGAATAGACCACCTCCACACCTGGCAGTCACTGTGGCTGCCTCCATGCTGTTTTCAGGGGCAGTGAGCCTGACTGCAGTTAGCACTTGCACCACACCACCCCCCCTCCCAACCCCACCAACCCCACCACCACCCCAGACACTTTCCCCCTAGATGGGTGGGCCGAGCCTGGAAATTTCGCAACTCTCGCCGCCCACCTCTAGGATGAAAATCCAGCCCATTGGGTGGCTCCCGCTTGTGCTGCACTGAAAGTTGAGACATCAGCCGCCAAACTCTGCGTCGCGGTTTGGTCTGCGAGCGCTGAGTTGGCCACCGCACCCACGCTGGAAAGGATGGGCTCTTAAACTCTGAAGCCCCCGTGCCAAGTTGGTGCCAGACTCCTCCATGCTCCTGGACAGAGTGACGAGAGGCTCAGTGGCAGGTCTGCTACGGCATCGCGGTGGGCATGGCCATTGGCATTCTCCTGTGCGCCACCCCATCAAAGCTCTCATCTGAACCAACTTCGCCTGCGACTTCTCCGCTGCTGTGGTTGAGCTGGCACAACCCTTTATCCCTGGCCTGGCTGCCCACTCGTGCTTGGTGACTCATCACTTACTGACCCCGACTTTATACCGCCGGGTAAGGTATGCATTCCCCTCGCAATAAGCGAGCGGCAACATTCCATTTGCCCCTCTAACCACTTGCTGTACCTGCATACCAACTTCTGGTGATTCATGTAGCGGGACACCCAGATCCCTCTGCGGGAGATTTGGCGGCCTAGCCAAAAGCCCATGGACGTTTGGTGGGACTGGACAATCCTGGCCTTGGGCGCGGCCAAAAAATCCCATTTATTTCTTCCTGTATACTCTGCCCTACCATGTAATTACTGTTATAAACCACTCCCACAAGTGACCTCTTACCTTTCCTACTTCTTATCACTACTCAAACTGATTCTACATTTTTGCTCTTCTGAGGTAAGGTCATCTCTCACTACTCTATTAATGACATCCTTAATTAAAAGAGCGACCCACCACCTTTCCCTAGCTTCCTATCTTTTTGAAATATCAAATACCCTTCAATATTCAGCTCGTAGTCTTGGTCACCCTGCAACCAAGGGCAGGGTCTTCCGGTTGGTGAGCGGGGGTGGGGCCCGCTTGCCGACGCGTAAAATGACGCGGGGTGACATCGGGCCAACGTCACCGTGCGTCATTTAGATTGTCAGTTCGGCAGGCACACAGCCGGGTCAGCTGCCTGCCCGCCAAACTGTCAACGGCCACGTAAGGCCTTTAAAAAGATAATTAAGGTAATTAATGGACCTAACCGTCCAGCCTTTAAGGTTGGCAGGCAGGCAAGGAGGCCAGGCGGCCTTTAGAAAAAACATAAAGCCTCAACCTCGGGCAGGATGATGTTTCATGAGGGATTTAAAAATGTAAGAATATTTCAAAATAAAAGATATGGGCATGTCCCAACTCATGTGACAGTGTCACATGAGGGGACATGGCAGCGAAATTTTTTTCTCAGCTTTATTCAAAGTCTAACATCTGAGCCCATCTCCCTGAGGCAGCACTTTGCCTCAGGGAGATCTGTGCGCTATTTCACGCGCATGTGTGAATGAGCGCACTCCCGGCTGAGGGAATCCCCCCCCCCCGCCCGCACGGGGAGCACTCAGCGCTTCCTGGCGGACGTCACGCTGGGCGAACCTTAATTGGCCCGCCCACGTAAAATGGCGGCGCACCCCCAATTGGGGGTGCTGATCGGGAACCCGCCTGCCTGCGCCCACTCCCACACATTCCCCCCAACGGGGAGGGAAAATGTTGCCCCATGTCTCAGTGGTGACTATCAGGTCATAAATATTTATTTCTATCTGTGCTAACAATTCATCCATTTTGTTATGAATGCTGCACGCATTCAGGTACAGAGCCTTTAACTCTGTCTTTTTACCATTTTTGAAACCTCTGGCCTTACCTGCTGGTGCACTCTTAACTTTGTACTCTGTCCCTTCCTGCCACACTCTAGTTATTACTTCCCAAATCACTATCACACTTGTTCCACTTTGATTTATTCCATTTCTTGTATGATCCCTTCCTCCCACTATTTAATTAAAAGCACTTTCTACCACCCTAGTTATGTGACTCATTAGAACACTGCTCCCAGCATAGTCCAGGTAAAGCCCATTCCAATGGTACAGCTCCCCAGTTTCCCCAGTACTGGAGCCAGCGCCTCATGAATTGAAACCCATTTCCCCCACACCACCCTTTCAGCCATGCCTTCATCTCTCTCTAATCTTATTTACCTTATGCCAATTTGCTTGTGGCTTGGGTAATTATCCAGAAATGATTAGGTTTTGAGGTTCTGCTTTTTAAGTTAGCTCCTAGTTGCTCATAATCCCCAAGCAGAACTTCTTCCCTAGTCCTATCTATGCAGTTGGTACCCATGTGGACCATGACCCTGGATCCTCCTCCTCCTCCTCCCACTGCACATTTCTCTCCAACCCCGAGCTGATGTCCCGAGCTCTGGTTACTGGGCAGCTAACACAGCTGTCTGGGTTCATGATCTTGGCTGCAGAGAACTCTGACTACACTGGCCCCTACTACCAATACATTCCTGTTAACAGCCCCTGCTTGAATAGCTTTCTGTACCGTGGTCAGTTCACGTATCCACCCTGCAGCCCCAAATACTGTATCTTCCATGTTTCTGCTCCCTGTGTTAAACCGATGTCGAGAGCGTCGAGGGAACTGCTCGGATGTGTTCAGAAAATTTCCAGACAACTGATGTTTCTGAACATTAGATTTCTGGACTGGGGGAGGTCAGCGTGTTACGATTTTGTTTGAATTAGAGTGCTTTTCTCTTGCCTAAACTATAAAAGGCATACAAAAACTCCGTACACAGATTGTCCTCTGCAATTTTCACAGTGTAAGATGTGCCGATCTTCCTTTGGAAAGCAATGAATGCGGTTGTGGGTTAACAAACACCTATGGCGTGCTGACCCATCGGAGTGATTTTTTACCATAGGTACCTGTTTGGAGTGTATCAAAGAGGAGAGAAAGGTCAGAACGTTGATAATAATTCCCAGAGGCAAACAGCAGTGTCAGAGCGCTGCAATGCAATGCATTTTTTTTTTCCCGAAGATTCTTAACTTGCATGGAAGATCCCGTCTGGCGTGTGGGGTAGAATATTCTGCTTTTGCATGCAGGCTGGATTCTCCGGGGTGCTTTTGCTGTGCTTCATGTTCCCAAATTCTTTTTTTTTTGTATTTGGTACATTCTTGGGCTCAAACACTATGCAACAGGCTTGTCACACAGTACAGGACAGAGTTATGAACGTTCCATCCTCGCCTAGATGGTTGAGTGAAGAGGAGGATTAGGAGGGAAAGGCATACAAAACAGATCGCAGTTTGGAAGTCACTTGGTTAGTCTCAGCTGTGGAATGGTGTCTTTTGTGGGGGAGCTGAATATCCATTAGAGTCCGCTCAGGAATGCGAGTAAACTTTTTAAAAAAAAACTCATCTACATTAAAGTAAACTGATTTAAACATCACTGAACTTCCTGAAGGCCCTTAATGCAACAGCCTAGTGCGGTTCTGCGATTTTTACTGGCAAAAAGTTGTCCTTAATGTTGGTGTGCTTGTACTGGGGAAGAATTGAGCTGGAAATCTTTCCTGCAATTAGTGGAAAAATCAGTAAAGTCGGCTGGTGAAAACTGTCGGCATCTCCAAGCCCCAGATTGGAGTTCCCATTTTCACTGGGATCACCAGTGACTGCCCCTTCCCTCCATTGGAATGCTGATGGGGGCAGGTTCCTGGTGTTTTCCCCTTCCGCCTGTGTCTCTCATTACTGCTCCCTGTGTGTGACCGCCTGGAGAAAGGTGGCACTAGCCCCTCCGCCCCCACCCCCCAAATCCACCCCAAGTTGTTGGTGGGTGGGGCTCAAAGTTATTGTAGTGGGTTGAAGGGAGCCTCTCTGCCTCCCACACCCACCGTTGGTACGAATTGATATTGGCTGAGCCCTAGAAGGAAATGTGTTTGTCCAGGGGCTCCTCTCCTTCGTTTACCACCTCTTAGTACCTCTTCAGCTGGTGGGCTCCCTTACGGGGTGGAAACTTCACCTGGAACCCATGACGTAGGAAAAATGCCCTGGCCCAGGGAACGAGGGAAATTTGGAGGGTCACCAAGAAGAGAATTTCAGCTACTGCCTCTTAACATTTATTTCTGGGACTTTGTTGTCATGAACCACGATTTGCTTAAATCCCCTTCAGATGCACTGGTCACCCACTGTGAGCCAAATTGGTTTTCATTGCATCTTCTGCACCATTAGTCACATTAGGTAGTTCTAATATTGGTCTCGTATCACATGATCACAAGCAGAAAAAAATTGCTATCCACTGTGCTGTAATTGCACCCGAATAATGTAAGATTAAAGTAAAAAAATGACTCTAAAGTTGTGATCTGTGAATGGCGATTACTTCAAAGGAGCCCAAAGTAGCTGCATTTTTAATAATCTTTTGTTCTGAACACAGTTCTGTTCACAAGCCTCAGCAATTGAGCCTCTGTTCTCCACCTCTGCACTGCACATTCCCACTTCAATTTCAGATTGCCTTTTTCCTTCAATAGGTGAAAGAGATGGTTATTAACATTTTCCATATTTTGGCCTTTTACCAAATAAGTGAATCAAGAATATTAGCAAAGTCAATCAGCTAACTGGGTCTGCAGGGAATTCAGTACAGTATTCTGTCTTTTTTAGTGCAGTTTTTGCAGAGCTGCAGGGCAGATGCTAATGGGTTTTACCCAGCGCACGTCTGCAATCTAACCTCCCTGTTACCTTTATTCACTAGCAGTGATGCACAGCTATCACTGAATACTAATGACATCTTACTGTACATGCCGCACTGTATTGTCAACGCTGTACAAACAGAGCAGATTGCCTCGCCTCAAGCTCTCATCTTACATTGTCTTTTGGAACCCTCTGAATTTTAATTCTCCTCCATGTCCCCAGGCCTCCAGCAAACAAAGTTGATTTCAATTACGACACATGTCTACATGGTGTTGATGTTGACTTGTGTGTAAAGTGCCGCAATCAGCTTGCCAATGTTGTTGCTATGACTGGAGGGACTCTAGACAAAGAAAGGGTTACCAACTCTTGTCTGGACGTATTGCCCAGAGGTTTCAAGACACCGCCTCTTCTATTCAGCTGCTCCACTCCCACTTCCACCTCCTAGTTGCTCACCCAACATATGCGTTGCCACAATGGAACATTTTCCTACACCAGTTGGAGGACACATTCTTCATTCTCTGATTGCACGTTCAAGAATAATCCAAACATCCTCTTCTTTCCCAACTCCAATGCTTTATAACTGTTGTGATATGATGGCATGCACCTTAAAGGGTGCACAACTTAAACTACTGTCAATCATTACACATCTCGACAAGATGTGATGGATTAGCCCCATGACTTGCAGACAGCCTGTAAGCAGCAGTGATGGAGGTCAGGCGTGTGCCTCATGTTCCTGTTCCTGCTTAAACTTTGCAGCAGTTAGACTTTTACTAATTAAGCTCACCCAGATCTGAACAATCTTACCAGTCTTACCTGTGAATGCTATCTGTATATAGTCTTATCTTCAAATAAAGAGCCCACCAATTGTTTCACCAACCCTTGAGTATGATTGGTACGTTTATGTTGAAGAAGTAGAAGAACATAACATAGTGACATGGTGGAAGCATGGTTTTGAAGTTCGGACTGAGCAGAATACAAGCCCTTTGCATCCAGCAGAAGAAAACAACTGGGGTGAAAGTGAAACAACCATCAAGCCCCACCGTGTTTAAGTGATTCTACAGCTCTGTAGAAATATTATACATAATACACCACACCCTGTTCTGGGATTGCAGCTCACTCCAGCCGGCAGGCATCTGATCCTGGTAAGATTGTTCAAATCTGGGCGATCTTAATTAGTAAAAGTCTAACTGCTGCAAAGTTTAAGCAGGAACATAAATTAAACAGCAGACTGCAGGTGGGCTCACTTTAATTAGAACTCCACAGACAGGAAAATTCATTACTGCTGAGATTAAATACTCTAGACTGGGCGTGGTAGAAGGATCTTTCTAGTAACAGTTCCTAGCAGACCAGAAGCCTGTGAAAAAAGTTTTTTTTTCTCTGTTTGCTTTCACTTTGTCGGTCCCTCAAAATCACTGTCTTATGGGCAGAGCTTGGAGTGAAATTGGAAAAAATCAGAAAGAGCTCAACAGTGCCACCATTGCCATCAAGCAGTAACCTATGACCAGCTATGGCAGTGGGCGCTAAAGGCACTGCAATTAACTCTTTAGACAAAGCAGGAAATAACTCGCATAGCTGTCAAAAGCTCCAGATAGCATTAAAATCCCTGCAAAATGTTGGGATGACCACAAAATTTCCAACACTCAATTGGAAGGCAACAGACCTCCTGTCTGGATTCACTTTGTTCTGACAACGTGTTGAGCTGTGTTTCCAGGACGTTGATGTCTCCGAAACAGATAAACAAGTCGTTAAAATTAAAACTGCTACAGGCAGTGAAGGTCTTCACAGACTGAACATGTCAGGTCTGTCCGCCGGCCATCTTAAAGAATCTAGAAGAAATACAGTCAAAACCCGAAGATTAGTTGAGTCAAACTCAACTTTAGAATGTACCGTCTGGAATGTCTTTTAAGCAACAACCGACAGAGACCATTGAGCGATTCATAAGTAAATGCAGAAACAAGGGGCATGATTGTGACTTTACAGCGGCAGAGCCAGTCGACAGAATAATCAAGCTTGTGATAGCATTTACCCCAATGGAATCATTCCAAAAAGGCAAAGGTTTCACTGTGGAAACACTACTACAGAGCAGACACAGGTATGAAGCCATGCTAATGGGTAGACAGTCCATAGGCTATGTATAATTTGTCCACCACAAAAACAAAAATACCTGGAAAAACTCAGCAGGTCTGACAGCATCTGCGGAGAGGGATACAGTTGACGTTTCGAGTCCGTATGACCCTTCGTCAAAACTAAGACATATAGAAATGAGAACAATAATTTGTCCACCATTGGCATCAATGTAGACAAGCCTAGTAAGCAATGTTGGCAGCGTAGACTCCTGCAAACACCCAGAAATTTCCCAGCTGTTAATGCTGTATGCCAGATGTGGCACCAGAGGGCATTAGAAGCGCCACAAACTCCAGAGAGCAAAGGCAAACAAGTGGTTCGACATCACAAGAAGCTACAACCAGAGGCCAGCCAAGTGCAGCATTCTAACCAACCAAGAGCACATACCGAATACTGCCAAGTCAAGGTCCACGTAATATCAAGCGAAGCTATACAGTCAGATGATGAGGATGACCAGAACATCGACACACAGTGAACTGACATTCAGCACTGTGAACATCAGAGAATGTATTGGCACAGTGGTACCAACAGGAAGCCTTTGCCACTGCCAGATTATATAACCACAGATGAAGGTTCAGCGTAATCGAAATGTAAAACTGGATACCGGTGTAGGTGCAAACATCCTTCCACTTTACATACTGCAACATATGTACCCACAGAAGTGGCAAGTGATGATTTGATCAACCAACACCAAACTCGCCATGTCCAGTGACACAACGATTCCATCCTGGGATCCATTAGACACAAGTATCATCACAACAGCTCACTCTGGTCATCCCAGAAATTTTATATTGTGGACAGCACAGGTCAGTGTTTGTAGGCCTACTGGCTTGCAAGGACCTGTTCTTCACCATCCATACTGTCATCAAGACAATGACGAGAACCACAGACCACAAGGAGCAGCATTGGAAACCCTGTGCTTACACTGGGAGAAGATCACCCAACTCTGCAATCATCACACAACAGGCTACATGACGCTGTTTGAACAGAGTACATATAATCACGCCAAGCTTGCAAACATCACACTGCAGAACCAAAGCACAATTACTATTCAGCCAATAAGTGTAGACAAACCTCCTCAGTTATCACACGCTGATACTCCCAGGATTATGTGATCCATCACTTAAAACAGGGAAAGATGAAAGATGTCCACCGCTGGCCTGCGGGCGACGAATTATCAACCTGAACATTGGACAGAAAGTTTGAGTATAAAAGCCCAACTAATGGCACCTGGAATCCAGCAGAAATCGTCAGCCCAGGACTAAGATTGCATTGAGTACGAAAACCAAATGACATGATCGTGCGATGAAACAGATGCCAAATCAGAACAATACCACATCCGAGACACCGGGTAATCCTGTTTCGACTAGAACATGGGGCAGAATTTTGCCCTTGATGGGTGGCGGGCGGGCAGCTGATCGCCGCTGCCGAAACGGGCCCCGCCGCCGTTTTGAGTGGGCGGGCTACCCGATGGGAAGCACTATGCACTTCCTGTGCAGGGGGCGGGAGGGATTCCCCATCTGTCAAAGTGCGCTTTTTTGCGCATGCGCACGAAACAGCGCACTGTTCCCTGAGGCTAAGTGCTGCCTCAGGGAGATCGCTGACAATTTTATAAACTTCAAAAATAGAAAAATAAAAAAATTATTAACATGTCCCCCTCATGTGACAATGTCACACGAGATGGGACATGTTAATAAATATCACATAAACTTTATTAAAGTTTTTTAAACCAGACATGAAACCTCATCCCGCCAGTGGATGAGGTTTCATGTATTATCAGAAGCCCCCTGGGTCTCCTGGCCTGCCCACCAGCCTTAAGGTTGGACGGACAGGGCCTTTAATTGGCTTAACTACCCTGTCAATGGCCTCAATTGGCCATTGACAGGTCGGCGGGTGGACAGCTGATTTCGCTGTGTCCTCGCCTTCCTGAATACTTAAATGGGGCGGGATGATGTCGGGGGTTCCTCCCGACATCATCCCGCGTCATTTTCGCATCGGCGAGCAGGCCCCGCCCCCAAATCGCCGACGGAAAAATTCTGCCCATGGTCTAAGACGCATGGCAAACAAAGCAGCCTTGAGCAAAGATCATAATAACTAAAACCAGATGAATAAGCAAACCACTGCTAAGTTTCAGAGACATGTAAATTTATTGCACTGTGTAAAAGTACGCAACAAATATAATGTTATTTTGTTTTGCTGTCATGTAAATAGTTTGATTCTTTAAGGGTAAACCTTTAGTTAGAAAAAAAGGTGGATGTTGCGATATGATTTGCATACACTTTCAAGGGTGCATATCTTAAACTGCTGTCAATTATTACACACCTGAACAGGATGTGACATATTAGTCCCATGACTTACAGGCAGTCTACATGCAGCAGTGATCAAGGTCAGACAGGTACATCAGCTCCCAGTGAGTACTACCTGTATTCTATCTGTAATACTATCCTGACTCCCCAAAGCCTGTCCATCATCTACAAGGCACGAGTCAGGAGTGTGATGGAATACTCTCCACTTGCCTGGATGAGGGCAGCTCTAACCTGACTCAAGAAGCTTGACAGCATCCAGGACAAAGCAGCCCACTTGATTGGCTCCCCATCCGCAAACATTCACTCCCTCCACCGCCGATGCACAGTGTCAGCAGTCTTTGCCATCTACAAGATGCACTGCAGGAATTCACCAAGGCTCCCCTGACAGCAACTTCCAAACCCATGACCACAACCATCTAGAACAACAATGGCAACAGATACAAGGGAGCACCGCCACCTGGAAGTTCCCCTCCAAGCCACTTACCAGCCTGACTTGGAAATATATCGCCATTCCTTCACTGTCGCTGGGTCAAATTCTTGGAGCTCCCTCCCTAACAGCACTCTGGGTGTACCTACACCACATGGACTGCAGCAGCTCAAGAAGGCAGCTCACCACCACCTTAAGCACAAATAGGGATGGGCAATAAATGATGGCCTAGCCCACCATCCCATGAATGAATGAATAAAAAAAAAAGTCTTGCCTTCAAATAAAGAATCCACATTATTCTTTGGCCAATCTTGATTGGTACGTTTACAGCGATGAATGTGACAATAACCAATAAACAAACGTATTGTAAGAAAATGATTTTTTGATTGAACGCCCTAGGATTCCTTTCCCTCCAGGAATGCCCTATACAATGTCTTGGAGGTTTACACCAATTCCCGGAGGCTTCAGTATGATCCTTGGAGGGCTGGCAATCCGATATACACAGTAAACTGATTGGAAAAGAATCTGTTTGTAAGAGGGCCTCTCTTAATGATGCCATAGTTACATGCTGAAGCTTAGTTGAACAAGAAATACATTAACTCAGAGTTCAAGCCAGGCCATGATATTTGCAGATGAAGCATGAACACAGGAACAGAAGGATCCTCTTCCAGATGCTCCAATGTTATTCAGTGTGATCGTGGCTGATCTGTAAGCTAACTTTTGTGTATCCCTCTTTGCTCCATATCCCATAATACCTTTTGATTAACAAAAATCCAGCAATCTCTGATTTAAAATTTAAGATAGTTCCAAACTCCTGCCGCCCTTTGTGCGGAGAAGTGTTTCCTGGTTTCACTCCAGAAAGGTCTGGCTCTAATTTTTAACCCCCACCCCAGCCTTAGACTCCCCAGTGAGTGAAAATAATTTCTACCAAATGATCCCATCTGTGCCTCTTAATATCTTAAACTTCAATCAAATCACTCCTTAATCTTCTAAATTCTAGGGAATGCAACTCTAGTTTGTGTAATCTCTCCGCGTTGTTTAACCCTTGGAGTCCAAGTTCATTCTGGCACAACTACACTTCATTCTCTTCGAGGCAAAGAGGAAATATTGGGGGTGACTTTTCTCATGGTAATGACCATTTTCTGCTGAAGTTTTGTAGCAGCATTTGGTTTTTCAGTTATGAGGTATTTTGTATTAAAGGTCAAAGTGCAAAGGTTGAACAGAGAAGATGGGGGAAGCGGCAGTCGCGCTGGTGATGCTAATCTCCTGCTCTAAGTATCTGTTTGTAAATTACAACTGTCTTGGACTTTTTTTTTGTTCTTCCCAACTTACTCTTTTGAAGGCAATGTGTCCAAATTTACACACATGGGGTAGCTTCCCCGCCCCCCCTACCCCCCACCAACTCTTTGGGAGTGGGCAGGCAGATGGGGAGTAGGGGGGCATAAAATCAGGTGACATGGCAGTGGCGCTGTGCCCATCGTCTATGGCAGGATAGGCACCGGGCGAACCACCAAACCTTGGGTCAGTTGAGGCTCTTAAGTAGCCAGTTAATAACCAGATAAGGGCCAACTCCTGCCGTTGCTGGGATTTTACCAGTGGTGGGAGGTATCCATGCCACATGGAAACCTGAAAGCTTTTTTGTGTCCTGTGCCCAACAGAGGCTCTGCCCCCGCCAACACCCAAACTCATACTGCCCCAACCCCGCCCCTCCCCATATCCCTTTGCCAGGGCCAGCTAGCTGTCGAGCCCTGGTGAAACACCGGACATGGCTCCTTGAAGACTTGCCGCACTCCCAGCCTTGGCCGTCCCTTGCAGTAGCTGCTGGGACAAAGGGAGCTGCCCAGCATTTGATTGACCGGCAGCTCTTGGAGACAGAACTTCCTCTCTTTGGGGCCGGAGTCCTGCCCTGAGCCAATTAAGGGCCTGATGGCTGTTAAATCACTGTGGGGTGACCTGGCCAATGAAGGCAGGCTTGCCCCAGATTTTTCAGCTAGGGACAGGGCCATTGCCTCCCCACAAAATTCTGGACCCATGTCCCAAACGTGGCCTCACCAATGCAAATACAAGCCGAGAAAATTTAGACCTATAAAGATTAAACTAAGCAAGGCTGCCTTTCCAGCATGAGTAGGCTGTGTTCACCTCCCATATCCAATGGTTTGGTCAGTGCTCTTTTTCCCACTTCCCTTCTGGAGCATTGCAGCAGAACTCTGCATGGTGTGGTCTTCCCAGTCCATTATTTAGCCCTTAGCATAACTGCAGGGTTCTAGTTCATCATATAGCTATACATGCCAATACTTACTAACTTTTTAAATTGCTTAACCATATCATCTGTATATTGACTGTAACAAATCTACTATTATTCTTCCAATCCTCTCTGTCTTCTCTGCTAATTCTGTTTTGTGCCAAGTGGCACATTATTTCTTCCAGTACCTTACATCTGTCACTTGAGTTGGTTCCATCATGCCCAGGGTTGCCGACCCTCCAGGATCGGCCTGGAGTCTCCAGGAATTGAAGATCACTTTCCAGGACACTGCTGTGTGCAACCCTGGAGAAACTTCATAGGGACATTGAAACATTTTTTTGTCAATTTCTTTGAGCTCTTCTCTCTACCAGATATTAAAATATTGAAAATGGAAGAAAAAGGCTGTTTGACTGACAGTCAAGCACCCATCCAATTGGGTAATGAGTCTTTTTGCTTTCCAATTGGCCCAGGAAGGCAATACATCACAAGGATGGATGTTTTGGCTGACTAGTGGCAGGGGCGTGGGGGCAAGTCATGTGATGAAATCTCCGGGAATACATTTAATCACAGATTGCAACCCCAGTCATGCCGATTGCCAAATGTCATGCCATAAGAAGAATCCAGCACAAATCGGTTAGAATATTGTGACCAATTTTGGGCACTCTACTTTAGGAATATTATCAAGGTCATAGATGGGTAGGGGAGCCATTTTCTAAGGTTAAACACTGATATGAGATATATTTAGTTTTTGGAAAGACCAGATAAATTGCCATTCAGTAAAGCAGAGGAGCCTAAGGGAAGATCTGATGGTTAGTTAGTCAAAATGGTGAGAGATTTTGGTGAGGTAAATAAATAGCAAGAAAACAATTTCCTCTGCTGGGTTGGTCTGCAGCAAGTAGATAAAAGGTTAAGATCATTGCTCTAAACCTTTCTGCCCTTCTCTCCATCTTTTAAGATTCTCCTTAAAACATATTTCCTCAACTAAGCCTTTAAACGTCCCTCCTAATATCCCCTCCTTGGCTTAATATCAATGATTGATTGATTGTCTGATTACACTTTGATGAAGTGTCTTGAGACATGTTCCTGCTCCTAAAGGCACTATAAAAGTGCAAATTGTTGCTGTAATAAGATTGCAAGATATCTGCCACAGTTTGAAGCAGAACATCATGTGAATCCCATGGCACTTTCTTCTGGAATGAAAACAATTTAATGATGTATCTCACACAGTGTAGCACTCAGTTTTGCCCTAGATGGAGCCTTCATTAGATATCAGCTATCATATAATATTAAATCCATGTGTAATGAATTTAATATGATGGCTGATATCTAGTGAAGACAGACTACATCTTTGACTGCAATGTTTCCTCTTTTCAAAAAAGCTATGGATAGATTGTAAAGGTATATTGGAACAAGTTTGGTGTTGGATTTGTTCATTTGCACTCATTTCTGTACAATTTGACACTATGCAAAGCAAAGCAGCCTGTTTGATGCAATCTTAAACATTCACTCCCTCCACCAACAGCACACTGTGTAACAGCAGAGTGTACCGCCTACAAGATGCAAACACTTGCCAAGAATCTCCCGACAGCACTTTCCAAACCTACAGTGTCTATCTACTACCTAGAAGAACAAGGGCAGCAGGTGCATGGGAACACCGCCATCTGCAAGTTCCCCTCCAAGTCACTCACCATCCTGACTTGGAAATATATCGCCGTTCCTTCTCTGTCGCTGGATCAAAATCCTGGAACTCCCTTCCTGACAGCACTGTGGTGTACCTAAACCACATGGACTGTAGTGGCTCATGAAGGCAGCTCACCACCACATTCTCAAGGGCAACTAGGGATGGGCAATAAATGCTGGCCCGGCCAGCGAAGCCCACGTCCCACGAATGAGTAAAAAAATTGCAATCACGTAGTCATCCCTGGCCTTGCAATGTTCTGTTTCTTAATGCTTATTTGGCTTCTTTCTCCTCTCTCACCATTTTACTACAGTATTCTGTCATTTTATAGTGGCATTATAAGTACAGCCTAATGAAGAACCAGCGCAACTACTATTTAGTACGTCTTTGGTGGCTAATGCTCATATTTTTTTTAAAAAGAGGGTCATGCTAATGAGTGCCAGCTACGTGTGCTTTTATGTAAACTCACATTTTACATATCTATACAATTTGCCTTTTCACATCCTAATTAATTTGCTGCCATCAATTACAAGCTATTTTCCATCATTCCCGCACTGCACTGCATTACTTACCTCGAATAGGAGCGTTGTGCTACATTCATTTTAACAGCCACAGTGCCTGCTAAGGTCATAACATAGACTTTTCTTTAAAATCCTGTTTTTGCATTCTGAGCAGATCTCTTGAGATTTGCTCCCACACTTATCCTCAGTGTTATGTGCTGCATGCTGTGAAATGATTAGATTGTGTTAAACATAATTGTACTGTCTGCATGTAGCGTCTTGCTCCTGAGCGTCCCTCTTTAAATATTCATTCTTCAATAACTGAAAAACCAAATACATTTTGTGACAGTGACGTTTAATGACGTTTTGTGATGCAATCTGTCTAGAAGCGTACATGTCTTTTGAATGCAATGAGCCAGGAGAGAGATGTGTTTGGGGAAAATATAAGTGGTTCTAAGAACTGCTTGCTATATGTATCATGCTCCTGAAATGATGGGAAAGAAAAGGAGAGTGCTTTTCATGCAACCACTGTACATATTTTAATAATTGCATCTACCTGACCAAAACAAGTTAAGACAGAGAATGCTCGAAAAACTCAGCAGGCCTGGCCACATCTGTGGGGAGAAATGTTTCATATCTGTAACCTTTCATCAGAACTGAGCAAGTTAGAAATGTAATAGGTTTTAAGCAAGTGAAAGGATGAAAGAGTGGGAAGAAGAGCAAAAGGCGAGGCCTGTGATAGGGTGGAGAGCAGGAGAGATTAAATGATGCCACAATGAAAGTTAAAGGGAGCGGTGATGGATGAAGTGGTGAAGCAAAGGAAGTGACTCGAGGAGGTGTGAATAGCAGGATGGCAGCCATTCGAGCACAAAGTAAAGGAATTAGCAAAAGAAAGCAAACCGGCAAAAAAAAAAGAGAAACACAAAACAAAATGGAGGATTAGGTTATGATCTAAAATTGTTGAACTCGGTGTTGAGTCCAGAAAGCTGTTTAGTGTCCGGTCGAAAGGTGAGGTGCTGTTCCTCGCACCTGCTTAGAGCTTCATTGGAACATTTCGGCAGGTCAAGGACAAATGCAGCTTCCTGACACCACAGTGTTTATTCAGGCAAAGTTCGTAAAATTTAAACATGCCTCTTTTGGAATGAATTCCGTTGGTGTTACGGTAGCGCATAAACTTCTGTAATTCACAACATATCCAGGATTTATGTAAATATATCAATGATCTGCAATGGGTTTTAAAAATTAAAATTGGTTACAGTATTGGATGAGATCACAGCAAAGGAGTCATGAAGAGGTTGACCCAAGTATAGTTGTTAAAACATTTCACGTGTTTGGATGAGGGAGACTGCATCAAGTAAATGTGAATTAATTTTCTTAATACAATTTTCCAATTGCAGGAGAATATAACCATTATTCTAAAGCCCTTTTTAATCTGCCAACTGTTTATTTTCTGGAGATTTACTGCTGTTAAGTCCTCGTACTGGTGGAGTTTGCTGTGTAACAGTTTAGGTTAATTGGATGAATTTCTTCTATGCCAATAATTTGTGCTTTTAGTCCTTTGTCATAAAACGTTTGCTGCCTTGTTAAATTTACATTGGACATGCAGACTGGAATTAATGCTGTTCGAAGATCATTGGTTGCCAAGGTTCAGCTTTATCAATAATTTTACGCCCACTTACTGGCATGTCGTAAACGTCATCTAAGCATAAATACTTCAATATCATTTACCACGTGTTCACAAGTGGATTTAAAAATTGCTAACACTCTAAGCCTAAACAACTGAGTGTTCAACACAAGCTTGTGCGTTACATATGGTGCATAGGAATGTTTCAGTCCCAAAATGGCATCAATTAATTAGGCTGTGGTTACCCCTCATTGGCCCAATCCTTCCAATTTGCTTTGCAGCAGTTTGCTATTGTAGCTCCACGAATTAACTGATTTATACCTGAATTTTTAAGCTGACGCCATGTTATACATTCTCATTCTAAAACTTTGGTGTTGATTTGGGGTAATTTTCTACACGGGTGTTAAGCTTGTGGGGATAGGGCAGGAGAGTGGGATTAGCCGAGTAGCTCTTACAGAGAGCCAGCATAGACGCGATGGGTCGAATGGCCACCTCAGTCCTCTGTGGGCTGGAGCTGGAACTCGGGCTCAGGGCCTGGCCTCACCCCTTTCCTGCGGACACCTGTAATGGAAAGAGGAGAGAATGAGTAACTGCAGGGGCTGCCTCCCACAGTGCGCCGAGCGTCACTCTCCGGTTTCAACGTGCAGAGGTTAAGCTTCCTCAGTGGGTGCTTTGGAGAGGCTGATCTCGCCGTCGGCCCGTGCATGGTCATGGTTCCCCCCCCCGCCAGCTTGGCAGGCCACTCTTCATACTGCGAGCGGGCAGACGTCGGGCACGCCACCTCCCTTTTCCTCCCCCTCTCGCCTGTTTTGCGCTGTCTTCTCCTGCGTGAAGATAGAAGACGGTTTGGGAGTTGCTTCTGAAGCAGGTGTCGTTCGCATGCTGCCAATCTCCACCACCGGCCCATTGGCAACCGTGTGCCATATGAAAGATGCGCTGTGGCTACCCACCCCCTCCAAGAGTACTTCGGCAGCACCGTCCAGAGCCGCGAACTCTAGCAGCTGGAAGAACAAAGACGACAGAGGCATTGCGGCAGCAGCAGCATCTGCAGCTGCCCTCTATGCTGACCACCACACCCCACTCCCACCCAACCCAAAGATTTGTGCCTTCAGTGTGGCTGGGTCAGTGACCCACAGTTGCCTCCCAACCAGCAGACCACATGGACTGCAGTGGGGCTATGAGGCAGCACCCCAGCACCTTGCGAAGGGCTTTTAGTCATGGGCAGCACAGATGGCCGCCTTACCATTTGAGGCCCATGCCACAGTTCCCATTCAGTGAGGTGAGCATTGAGTGAGTATTAGTATTGAGGAGGCGGGGAGGCTGCAGAAGGATTTGGACAGGTTAGGAGAATGGGCAAAGAAGTGGCAGATGAAATACAATGTGGGGAAGTGTGAGGTCATGCACTTTAGTAGGAAGAATAGAGGCATAGACTATTTTCTAAATGGGGAGAGAATTCAGAAATCTGGAGTGCAAAGGGACTTGGGAGTCCTAGTCCAGGATTCTCTTAAGGTTAACTTGCAGGTTGAGTCTGTAGTTAGGAAGGCAAATGCAATGTTGGCATTTATTTCGAGAGGACTAGAATATAAAAGCAGGGATGTGCTGCTGAGGCTTTATAAGGCTCTGGTCAGACCACATTTAGAATATTGTGAGCAATTTTGGGCCCCGTATCTCAGGAAGGATGTTCTGGCCCTGGAGAGGGTCCAGAGGAGGTTCACGAGAACGATCCCAGGAATGAAAGGCTTAACATATGAGGAACGTTTGAGGACTCTGGGTCTATACTCGATGGAGTTTAGAAGGATGAGGGGGGATCTGATTGAAACTTACAGAATACTGAAAGGCCTGGATAGAGTGGACGTGGGGAAGATGTTTCCATTAGTAGGAGAGACTAGGACTTGAGGGCACAGCCTCAGAGTAAAGGGAAGACCTTTTAGAACAGAGATGAGGAGAAACTTCTTTAGCCAGAGAGTGGTGAATCTATGGAATTCATTGCCCCAGAAGGCTGTGGAGGCCAGGTCATTGAGTGTATTTAAGACCGAGATAGTTAGGTTCTTGATTGGTAAGGGTTTCAAAGGTTACGGGGCGAAGGCGGGAGAATGGGGTTGAGAAACTTATCAGCCATGATTGAATGGCGGAGCAGACTCGATGGGCCGAATGGCCTAATTTCTGCTCCTATGTCTTATGGGTATGGGGACTAGAGGGTTCACTTACCTCTGGCGGTGTGGATTTGATCATTTATTCTTTTCATGCACTGCCGGGCGCTCCTCCTCTGAAAGGAATTGGCATTGATCACCCTGGCGACCTCCCCCCGGGCAGGTGCGGTGAGACAAGCGGGGCCTCCTCCTCCTCCTCCTCCTCCTTCCCATCGCTTGGAAAGAGGACGTGTTCCTGCCCCCCACCCCCAAATCCCCCGTCCCCCACGGTGCAGCAGTGTGTCCAGCCAGGCATTGCTGAACCTCGGGGCTGGTGCTGGCTGTTCCCTGGCAGCCATGTCTAGGTCCAAGCCCCTGGCGCGATGAATGAGTGGCTGTCTGGACGCCTTTTTAAATATGGTGGCTGGAGGTGATGGCGGCGTGCACGACTTCCTGCCCCGCCCCGCCACACGATTCACCAGGAAACCCCCCCCCTCCCCCAGCTGCACAGTTACCAAGTCCAACATCGTGCAATTGGGCAGGTTAATTGGGTCCGGAGTGGTAAATCCCGGCCATTGTGTGAACAGCATAGATTCAGTCCAATGACAGCATGTGAAAGCTTGTGTAGTTTTGAATTGTAAATATTACAAATTGGCATGAAAGCTGTTGAGGAAGTTTTACAGATTGCGGTGCAGACATTTCACCACCAGCCTCACGAGAGTGGATATTTATAAAATTGTTCCGATTGCCCGAGGGGCATGAATCGTCACAGCATAGAGCAAATTTATAAGGTGCAGAGAAGGCGGTAGGTGTAATTTTGACACTGAGTGTCATGGCAGCCAGATAGGGAGAGAGATAAAACAAATAGCTATCGCCACTTTACACTGTAACCCAAAGTCAAAGCTACCCCCCCATGTCTTTTAATGTGACTCAAGATAAGATAGGCTGTGAAGAATATTATATCCATTACCCACCTTTACTTTTCTTGGGGATTTTGTTCAGAACTGCTGATTGGATCCATCTTTTTTCCCCTAATTTCCTGTCCTACTGCTGTCAAGATCTGAATCCTACTGGAATAGAGTCCCCTTGTGATAGTGACCTACTAATACCTTTACCTTAATACCTATTCTTTGCCTTTCAGTCTGGACATTTGAGCGTCAATGAACTAGCTTTCTAATGGGGGGGGGAGTCCAGCATAACTCACCTAATGTAGTCAATAATGTGAAACCTGAAAGTCAACCCTCGGGCCAAATCGCTGAATCTTTAGGCGCTGATGAGAGTGGGCATGGAGGCGGGTGGCATGGGATTTTGCATCGGAGGCTGGATGCCTGATCCCCAGCTTCATCCTGCTCCTGGGCCATTTTCCCGGAGGTAACTAGTTAAGGGAGTTCAGGACCGATTGAGGCCCATGGTTGGAAGCCGACTAGAAATTTCCATTTGGCCTCCGGGTCTCCCCCTCCCTCAGGGTGTTGGGGAACAGACCAGTGCCTGGAGGTGGTCTCCCAGCGGCAGATCAGAGACTAACGCCCCAAGCAGGCTTGGAGGCCCTCCCTGCCTACATGCCTCCAGCTCCAGATGCAGGTTGTCCTGCAGCAGGTATTCCCCCACCCCACCCTCCCCACCCTCACACCATAATGGCCTGGCTGCTTAATCTATTTGTTTTAAAAAAAAAATTGGAGAGAGGGCACCTCAAAATGGAGACGCCCTCTCTCTCTCTCTCTCTCTTACTCGAACTGGAAGCTGCTGCGTCTTCAGTGGTGAAGGGCATCTTGTTGGCCCTCCATCTTCAAGACCCTGCCTGCCACCCTTAATTGGATGGCGAGCCTGCCCTCTGGCCAATAATTGGCCAGTTCGGGGGAAAATCACAGTTGTGTGTCTGTTTACCCCACAGTGCAGTCTCCTGACCTCCATTTGCCTGTGACAGTGGGGTCCCGAAGCCCGCGGGGGAACCAATCCTGCCCATCAGATTTTCCCCTCATGATTAAAGCTGCACATTTCTCTTGGGTTACATTTGTTGCATGGAGTCCACAAAGTCGGGTGGACCCATCGGGGTTTGTAGAGGTGGATTTTTAACAACCGGTGCCCGACCATTATTCCGGCGGGAGACCATGCCCATTTGAAAGCCGGGTCTCAACACAATGCCAGTCCATCCATCCATCCATCCATCCCCCCTCCCCTCTCCATCCCTCCCCTCCTACCCCTGGTTGCAACTTGCTGGTGCTGTGAACTGACACAATCCCGAGCCCCTCGGAGGCTGACTGGGGCACGGTAAGTCTGGAAGTGCGATGGAGGCGTTGGCGCAATCACAGACTGGCAGTTGAGCCAACGTGATGGTTGCTCCAAGATGATTTCTCCTCCTCCTATCCCAGGAACATAATTTAAAACTTAACCTTGCCTGTACTGTCCGGTGAAATTGGGATGGAGTGTGCACAGTGTACACTCACCCCACGTGTCCCTTAGAGTTATAGTTGGGGTCCTGTATGTACGTATGGAGCCTTGAGTTGCGTATTTAAAGGGGCTGTTGTCCCATTCATTAGTCACTTGCTGATGAGAACTTGCAACCCATTTGTTTCTCGACACTGTTGTTCCATTCCTAGCGCACAGTGCAACGTATTTAAAGTGATTAGTCGAAGGATCAGAGGGGAGTTGAGGAGAAATTCTTTCACCCAGAGGGTGGTGGGGGTCTGGAAATCATTGCCTGAAAGGGTAGTAGAGGCAGAAACCCTCTTCCCATTTGTAAGGTACTTGGATATGCACTTGAAGTGCTGTAACCTGTGGGAATGTGGACCAAAAACTGGAAAGTGGGATTGCACTCAGTAGCTCTTTTTAGGCTAGTACAGAGATGATAGGCCAAATGGCCCCCTTCTGTACCATAGCTTTCTATGATTCTGTGATATGCAGCAGCCTCCTGTCGCTGAGCTGTAGCTGTGACGTTTATTGGCTAATTTAGCTGATTTGGTGTAATTGTGGCAGATATCGCTGTCTCGTTTCTGTCTCCAATTGTTTTCCTCTTCCCCACACCTGCTTCCAGCTATGGTGATAACCGAAATGTTTCCGTCTCCCAGCATTTCTAGTAATGATTAGATGCGTCGCATCTAAACATTATTAGCACAGATATTACTTTGAATGTTTTCTGGTTATTATTAGCAGAGCTACTCCTGGACTGTGGTGATGTGCTTTATTTTCAGTTCAATTCCACGTGCGTTGTTATTCGTCCTGGCTTTACTGATTTATAGTCTGGTTGGGATCATTCTCTTTATTTTCAAAAAATGAATTAAAATAAGTGTACAGAAAGCACAAGTTGCTGTCATGTTAGAGCTGATTCTAACTGTCCAGATGGCAATATCTAAAGTGCCCCCTCTCGTCCATCTCCGGCCTTGTTACTGTACCAGAGATCAGGTCACCGGGTGTTAGTAATAGGTTTCTCTTGGCTTAGTTTTGATGTCTGCTTATGGGATGGGCTAGATGAAGCCATGTTGCCCATTATTAATTGACTATGAACCATAAATTTCATGTACTATTATTTAATACAGAAATAACCATGAATAATGTAGCAATTTAAGTGCAATTGTTCTGCTTCTCAGAGTTGCTTAAGAGGTTACACCAATATCCTGCTGTTCCTCTTGAGATTACTGGATTGATATATAGTGAAGGAGGTGGATACAGAAAGAAACGGACCAGGATAATCTGAGCACTGAATTTCCATTAGCGATTACAATAATGTGCATCTTCCTCTCTGCCCCCCCTCCTCTCATCAACGCCTCCTTAGGATTGATTTTTCCCGGATTTAATTCTGAAATGTTAAAATTCCCGGAGTTGAACCTTGAAGTTTTGAGATGGGCACTGTCTAACTTGGAGTGGAATGTGCAAATTTCGTTCCTTGCCTTGTCCTATGACTGGAACATGTTATGTAAGATATTTCCTGTGTGCCAAAAACGTCTCAGGTGATATTAAGGGATGAATCTCTCTGCCTTTTTTTTTTGTTTCCTGTAGATTGATCTCACTCACCCATTTATAGACTCCTTTAAAATGTTTTTTCACCATATGGAGGTGGTGGATGGAGCGCACTGGAGTAGAGATGTACAGCCCCATGGAATTGTGGCAGATGAGTTTGCACATCACACTACTGAATTTTCAACAGCAGCTGTTACTGTAACACTGAGTGAAAACCTGTGTTTCTGCACCAGCGGGTGTGGGAGATTAGAGGGGGAGTCGATGCTGAGTGGCCTATGCTGCAAGAGACCCGGAAAATGGGCAGAAAAAGGGAAAAGGAAATAATTTTTTTTTCGTTCATGGGAGGTGGGCATTGCTGGCTAGGCCAGCATTTGTTGCCCATCCCTAAATGCCCTTGTTCAGAGGGTATTTTAAGGGCCAAATACATTGTCAGTCACATGTAGGTCAGACCAGGTAAGGACAGCAGATTTCCTTCCCTAAAGGATGTTAGTGAACTAGACAGGTTTTTACGACAATCGGCAACGGTTTCATAGTCATCATTAGACTTTTAATTCCAGATTTTTATTAAATTCAGTTTTCACCATCTGCCATGGTGGGATTCAAACCCAGGTCCCCAGAGCATTACATTGGGCCTCTGGAACACTAGTCCAGTGATAGTACCACTATGCCACTGTCTCCCTTATTTTCAACTTCATTAGGAACATAGGACTTGGGAGCAGGAGTAGGCCATTCAGCCCCTCGAGCTTGCTGCACCAATTAGACAAGATCATGGCTGATCTGGTTGTGGTTTCAACTCCACTTTATCATCTGCCCCGCATAACCCTCGACTCGCTTGTCTATTAAACACCTGTCTAACTCTGCATTGAATAAATTCAATGACCCAGCCTCCACTGCTTTCTGGGGAAGGGAATTCCACATATTAATGACCCTTTGAGAGAGAGCAATTCTCCTTATCTCCATTTTAACTGGTAGACCTCTTATTCTTAAACTGTGTCCTCTGGTTCCAGTCTCTCCCATAGTAGGAACATCCTCCAGGTGTGTGCCCTATCAAGTCCCCTCAGGATCTTGTATGTTTCAATAAGATCATCTCTCATTCTTCTAAACTCCAAGGGGCATAGACCCAATCTGCTCAACCTTTCTTCGTAAGAAAAGCCCCTCTTCATTACACTTGTCTCCCCCCGTTTCCTGCCTGAGAGGACAGGTGATCTACTTTCAGCCCCTGGAGGTGAGTGGGGACCTGACTCTGTTTCCTGCAGCAGTGTCATTACTTTTACCAAAGGTAAAGTTAAAGGAAGTGGAAGTCATTTTACTCATTTCCCTTTTTGCACAACTGACATAAAGATTGGATGTGTGGTGTGTGGTTGTGGATATGTTTTATATTGCTTGTGAGGGATTTGTAGTATCTTGTGGTTACTTTGAGGATATCCTCCATACTATTTTAGTAGGAATATAGTATTTAATCAGAATAAAGCGCTGTGAATCCTGGTTGATTATGACTTTAGAGAGGTGGAATTGGCATTGGGCAGTAGCACTCCTGGACTGTGATGTTGTGCTTTATTTTCAGTTCGATTCCACATGCATTGTTATCTATCTATCAAAAACTATCTTACACTCTAATGTTCACAGTAAGTACACAGTCCATGTAAACCTATAGGCGACCTGTGGTCAAACACACCATACCCAAGATGGGCTATGGTGAATTGGCTGACCATTTTGCACCTGATTTTCTTTTCAATTACTTCAGTGGCTTTACCCAATCTGTGCTATCGCCCAACATCAATTTCACCCCGGGACTTATCAATTTTGTCAATATTATTAGGAAATAGAAGCAGTTTAAATAAGTTATAATTGTATTTGTGTGTGTTAGGAATAAGGTATATCTTCAAGTTTAAGCTTAGTTTATATATTTTTTCTATTTGTGGGTTACAAGGTGAAACCTGGGATCTAGTTTCACTTTGAGTGGAGGCAGTGAGCCTAAAGCTCTGTTGTATACCTGCATTTCTAATGAGATTTTTATGACTCTTGAAGGAGAGTTAAAGCAAACAAGTATAGAAAAAGCTGTGCTTTTGCCTAGCAACAACGGTCCAAAGAAGGAGACCACACACACACAAACATGTGTACTCACACACAAACACGTGTACTCACACACAAACGCATGTACTCACACACAAACACATGTACTCACACACAAACATGTGTACTCACACACAAACACGTGTACTCACACACAAACATGTGTACTCACACACAAACACGTGTACTCACACACAAACGCATGTACTCACACACAAACACATGTACTCACACACAGCAACAGAGAAAGCTAAAGAAAAGCAGTTTGACTTCGGTTCGAAGCAGTTGCCAGCAGAAGCAGGTTCCAGAAACTAAAGTCCCCAAATCCCAGGGGAGTGGAACAGGAAAGGTCCAAAGAGAACAGTCTAGTCAAAGGGCAAGGACAGAAACCTAGAAAAGGTTCTGTTCTGTTGAAGTGAAAGTAAGGAGCAGAGAGGAAGAACTCTAAGTTTCGAGCTTAAAGAGAAGAAAGTTGCAGGAAGCAGATTTAAAGCAAGAGTCAGAAGGTCCAAAGAGACAGCTGAAGGTCTGTAACTATGAGCATGTGACGTAATGGTGCACTGTTGACACAGCTGAACCAGTGAGAAAGTGTGTGTGGAAGGAAGCTCGAATGCATGTGGTGATCCAGGGAAGAGGAATATCGGAAGGAGAGTTTGAAACCCTGCAGATGGACCCTTGTGGAGGGTGCCTGAGAAGAAGCATTGGTTTGGGAGAAGATCCCAAAGTGAGTTCTTGGAGAGTGGAGATTGGAAACCCTTGTGTGAAAGACTGAGTTCAGTGAGACTGGATGACTCATGGTGTGACAAGCATCTGGGGGGAGTTGGAGAGAGATCCATTGGATCTGTTTGGAGTGGCATCTGTCACTTGGTTTGAGTATGATGTGTTTGACCACAGGTCATCTATTGGTTTACATGGACTGTGTGCTTACAGTGAACATTAGAGTATAAGTTAGCTTTTGTAACTTGTGTTATCCTTACAAATCTGCATATATCTGTAAAGGTATAGTTGTGGGTGAAGGAATATTATAATATAGTTTATCTTTTCTTGTTTAATAAATGTTTTATTCTTTTGCTAAAAGTTCATCAGCTGACTCCTGTGACTCTGTTCAGTAGCCATTCTTCATGTATCTAAACAAAAAAATAAAAGTTAGGATCTATCAAGCCAGGTTCCACCCTGGGATCTGGATTGTCCAGTTGTAACATCAGCTGGGATTATAACAATATCTTTTTTCCCTTCAGTTCTTTTTTTTTATATTTGGCTCATGGGATGTGGACATTGCTGTCTAGGCCAGCATTTATTGCCCATCCCTAATTGCCCTTGAGAATGTGATGGTGAGCTGCCTTCATGAACCACTGCTGACCATGTATTCAAATAAAGACAAGCAATCGTTATCCCCATGATTCACATCCGATGAATTACTTTTCCAATGTAGACTCTGTTTGGGACATGGGAGGTTGGCCCACCAAATCGAACCTCCTTGCATCTTTTTTCTATTGAGGAGTGGGGTAAATCTAGAGGTGGGGTGGAGGTGAGGGGAGGGTGGTGGGCAAGTTGTGTCAGCAGAGGATTGCAAATTTACTGTAGAACATTCCAGTTGAACAATTGCAAGCTCTCTTATACACCAGACAGCAAGAAATCCTTCAGCTGTAAAAAATAAATAGTAATATATTTAGTGATGGGAAGAAGATACCCTCTCAAGTCTTCATCTTTTACACATTAGATACATCACAACTTTGACTTTTTTTTTGAAAGAAGCTTGATTATCCTTGACTAACAACATATCCAACAGTACAGTAATGAATACAGTGACAGTATACAATCCAGTAACTTGAAAGATCTTTTTGTATGTTTGGAAAAGTGCTAACTGCTGTGTGTCTGAGCATTTTTTAAAAAAGGATTTGCATTTATATAGCGCTCTCCATGACCGCTAGACATCTCGAGGCACTTTACAGCCAATGAAGTACTTTTGAAATGTAGTCACTGTTCATACAATGTAGGCAGAGAATTTGCAGAAAGCAAACTTGTGCAGACAGCAATGTGATCTGGATAATCTGTTTTCTGGGATGTTGACTGGGGGGTAAATGTTGGCCATAACGCCTGCAATAACTCCCCTGCTCTTTGTAATTGCCATGGAATCTTTCATATCCACCTGAGCAGACAGATGGGGCCTATTTTTAACATTTGCCAGAAACACACTCAGTGGGGGCTCATAGAATTGGGGACACTCCGTGGAGGGGTGAAAATAGTAGCCGCGATCCCATTCCAGGATTCCCAACCCCATTCACGGGGTCTCCAGTTTTCAGGAGTGCCTTTTAAGGGTGCGGGCTGGTTCAGGTCAAAATCCCACACCCTGCACTCCTGACCTGGCAAACTCCATTGTGGGGATAGGCATGTCCTAGTCCTCTGCCATTTTTATGGAGATGGGTCAGCTTTTCAATGAGTCGTGGTTCAAGGCGCCTCCAAGGGTGACGTAAACCATTGTCTTCATGAGGGAACCTTTCGGAAGTGAAGTTCCAAAGGTGGTCCTCATGCCCTGGACCCGCCCCCAATGCCAAGGTATGCCCTGGACCCAACCCCTATGGACCCTCATGTCCCCATGCCAAGCTATGACATTTCCATGCCCATTCACCCACTATACACTATATAGAACCAATTAACCCTATAGTTGCAATAGGAGAAAACAGCCATTCATTGATAACTTTCTACTTTCTTATAAGAAAACTCCTTTTTACCAATAAAAACATCCAAAAAGGGGGCGTTGATCACCCGGAGCCTTTGAAGTATTAATAGCTGAAACTGCAAGGACTTGAAACCTCTCTATCTTGTGTGAATAGATATTTTGCTATTGACAGAAGAGATCAGGGAGCCAGAGCTGTTAGTCAATCCATGGCTGGGAGCTCAGGCATCCACCAGAGTACTGAAACACCTGGGTCCCAAGGAAAATATTGCTTGATTGAAGGCTCTGATCTCTCTTATGAATTTGAATCTGTCTCCCCAGAGCATTGGCCTGGGCCTCTGGATAACCAGCTCAGTAACATTAACACTGCACCACCATGTCCTCTAAATGGTGCTTATATATTTCCTGAATAAATGTACAGATCTCGCTTTGGTTCAGGGGTTATCAGAAGAACATGGTTTGTTTGGTACAGCTAATTCCTTTTATTTCTCTAGTTAGCAATTATGCAGTGAATTAAACCCCAACAATTTAGTAGTCAGCATAACAATACAACATAAGGCAATTTCCTCTGAATGTGAAAGCACTGGCAGAGGTGTGAAAAGGTAGTGCATGCTGCAGTAATTACCATAAGTCAAAGTCCGAAATTAAAATAAGTGAATCCTTTGTGTATTCTCTTTCTCTTTCTCTTTTCTCATCATGGCCTTTGCCTCTTATTATGACTCAGATGGCTGTTTGTTTATAACTTTGGCGCATTCTATCATCCAAACAATAAAAGCAAATGGTTAAGCAGGTCTAAGATATAAAGAGGATAATGATGCCTCTTCAAAGGCAAAAGGGGGACCTGCAATCCAGCATTAAATTTCAGCAAGTCATCGTTTCTCTGTTCAACCATGTCCTGGCATTGCTGTCTAAAAGGGAGATGTGTACGTGAAAATAGAATTGAAGTTATGCCCGATTTGTAAGCAATTGCAGGTCCAATGAATCATCGTCTCTGTGCCCATGAGAGATCCCTTTGTTATTTCACTGTTGGTTGCAGTATCAGTTGTATGTCAAAGATTAACTTCACAAAAGCTGTTTTCGTCAAAGAGACAGGAAAATAGAAACAGAGAATTGAACAGAAATGCTCAACAGGTCTGCAGCACCTGTGGAGAACGAAACAGACTTGGGCTGGCTTTTTAGGCCCCCCTGGGGCCAGGATTGGATGAGGGTGGGAGCTGAAAATAGCCGGTTGGCCTGCATGCTGGTTCCCCCGATCTGGGCCATTTTTGTGGAGATGGGATTGGGTGACGGGGGTAACGGGGCTACCTGCTCGCGTGTGTCAGTTAGCCGACACAGCTAAGGGCCACCTAAGACCGATTAATAAAAGGCAACTGGCAGGGGCCAGCTTAAGTGCCTGGAAGTTGCCTCTCGACGGTCAGGGAGTCGTTGCTCGGCCAGGCCTAAACATGCTGCAACAGGCCCCCGCCTGTAGTGACCTGGCTGAAAAACTATATTTTTTTATATATATAAAAGAAGTAGGAGAGAGGGTGCCTCCATTCTGAAGCTCCCCCTCCCTTTCTTACCCTCTGTGGCATCCTGCTGCTCCTTTCAAGCCGGAAGGCCTCTGATTGGCTCTCCAGCTTGGACAGCCCACTCGTCATCCTTCATTGGGCGCCGCGGGGAAAATCGCCATAAGCGACTGTTTCCCTCATGGTGAGCCCTGTTTGAGCCTGGTGCAGGGGTTCAGAAGCCCGCAGAGGAAAATCCAGCCCAACGTTTCAGGTCAATCGTACTTCATTGGCGTTCTAATGAGAAGTCATGGATGTTAACCCTGTTCCTCTTTTCGCAGGTGCTGTCAGACCTGCTGAGCATATCCAGCATTTTCTGTTTTTATTGGAAATTTTCAGCCTCTGCAGTATTTTGGTTTTGTATTAGTGTTTTTTTTTAGTGTAAAGTGGGGGAACTAACAAAGCAGGACCCTACAAACAGAAGTGCGATAATCAGCCAGATAATCTGATTTAACCATTTGGGATGACAGTATGCTGCTCAGGGCACTGGGAGAACTCCCCTGTGCTTCTTTGAAATACTGCTATCGGATCTGTCACGTCCACCTAAGAAGGCAGGCTCAGCCTAAAATCTAAGTTCTAAACTTAAAAAAATCCAGCACCTTGGACAGTGCAACACTTCCTCAGGACTGTACCGGAGTGTCAGCCTACATTATGCACTCAATCTTCTGACAGAGTTGAGAGTGCAACTCATGAGCCAAGGCTGAGCCCTTATCTCTTACTTATTTACTTGCATTTCTGGATTAACGCCTTTATTTCTGCACTCTCTTTGATTCTTTTAAAATAGTAAAAATTAGAATTCTAATTGCTCGTGAAGAGTTAGCAAAAGGTTCCGCTAATTTTACAGATATTACTAGCTTAAAGAAAACACAGGGAAAGGCCTGGACTAAAATAGTGCAGAGAGGAATTCGGTGCAAATGTATTACAAGAGCAGCAACACTCCTATTTTGTGCCTTAATAATTTACTCTCCTGTCTGCAGCCCTCTCTGTAATGCTATCCTATTGTGTTCTAATTTCACCGGTTATTAAAGTGGAGGAAGCTGCTGTCATGAATGTTATACTGCTATGGACAGCAGTTGAGAATTGGAGTGAATAGAGAAAACCTGGAGTGGCAAGTGAGATGGTTTCCGGACCTTCTACTTTCCTATAATATGATGGCGTTTTATTCCACCAGCTCATTAATGCATGACGGGATCCTTTGACAATGAAGCATATTGTGCTGATGGAGATGATTTATCTCTTCTGCATTTGGTGTGACATTGTACTTTTTTATTCATTCTTTCATGGGATGTGGTCATCGCAGGCTAGGCCAGCATTTATTGCCTTTGAGAAGGTAGTGGTGAGCCGCCTTGTTGAACCGCTGCAGTCCATGTGGTGTAGGTACACCCACAGTGCTGTTAGGAAGGGAGCTCCGAGATTTTGACCCAGCGATAGGGAAGGAACAACGATATATTTCCAAGTCAGGATGGTGTGTGGCTTGCAGGGGAACTTGCAGGCGGTGGTGTTCCCATGTACCTGCTGCCCTTGTCCTTCTAGGTGGTAAAAGTCGTGGGCTTGAAAGGTGCCATCAAAGGAGCTTTGGTGTTGCAGTGCATCTTGTAGATGGTACACACTGCTGCCACTATGCATCAGTGGTGGAGGGAGTAAATGTTGTAGGTGGTGGATGGGGTGCCAATCAAACGGGCTGCTTTCTCCTGGATGGCGTCGAGCTTCTTGAGTGTTGTGGGAGCTGCGCTCATCCAGGCAAGAGGAGAGTATTCCACCACACTCCTAACTTGTGCCTTGTAGATGGTGGACAGGCTTTGGCGATTCAGGAGGTGAGTTACTCACTGCAGAATTTCCAACCTCTGACCTGCTCTTGTAGTCACAGTATTTATATAGGTGGTCCAGTTCAGTTTCTGGTCAATGGTAACCTCCAGGATGTTGATAGTGGGGGATTCAGCGATGGTAATGCCATTGAATGTGAAGGAGAGATGGTTAGATTGTCTCTTGTTGGAGATCGTCATTGCTTGGCACTTGTGCGGTGGGAATATTACTTGTCACTTATCAGCCTGAATGTTCTCTGGGTCTTGCTGCATTTGGACATGGACCGCTTCAGTATCTAAGGTGTCGTGAATGGTGCTCAACATTGTGCAATCATCAGTGAACATCCCCACTACTGACCTTATGTTAGAAGGGAAGTCATTGATGAAGCAGCTGAAGAAGGCTGGGCCTAGGATTCTGCCATGAGGAACTCCTGCAGCGATGTCTTGGGACTGAGATGATTGATCCCCACAACCATACCATCTTCCTTTGTGATAGTTAGGACTCCAGCCAGTGAAGAATTTTTGGAGAGATTCCCTTTGACTTCAGTTTTGCTGGGCTCCTTGATGTCAGACTTGGTCAAAAGCTGCCTTGATGTCAAGAGCTTGTCACTCTCACTTCACCTCTTGAGTTCTGCTCTTTTCTCTATGTTTGGACAAAGGCTGTAACGGCGTCAGAAGCTGAGTGGCCCTGGCGGACCCAAACAGGTTATTGCTGAGTAAGTGCCACTTGATAGCACTGTCGATGATACCTTCCATCACTCTGCCAATGATCAAGAGTAGACTGAAGGGGTGGTAATTGGCTGGGTTGGATTTGTCCTGCTTTTTGTATACAGGACATACCTGAACAATTTTCCACATTGCCAGGTAGATGCCAGTGTTGTAGCTGTACTGAAATAGTCTTGCTAAGGGAGGAATGGATGTCCAGTTTGAGTTGCTTGATCTGTTTGAAATCTGTCATGTAGCACAGTTGTAGTGCCACACAACACAACGGAGCATATTCCCAATGCAAAGATGGGGCTTTGTCTCCACAAGGACTGTGTGTGGTCACTCCTAACAACACTGTCATGGAGAGATGCATCTGCGACAAGTTGGTGAGGACAAGATCAAGTATGATTTTCCCTCTTGTTGGTTCCCTAGCCACCTGCCGAAGACCCAGTCTAGCAGCTATATCCTTTGGATTCTGCCAGCTTGGTCAGTAGTGGCACCAAGCCACTCCTAGTGATGGACATTGAAGCCCCCCACCCAGAGCACATTCAGTGCCTTTGCCACCCCCAGTTCTTCTTCCAAATGGTGTTCAGCCTGGAGGAGAACTGATTCATCAGCTGAGAGGTGGGGTGTCCAGGGGGAGGCAATAGGTAGTAATCAGCAGGAGGTTTGACCTGATGCCATGAGACTTCACAGGGTCCAGAGCCAATGTTGAGGACTACCAGCGCAACTCCCTCTACACAACCACAATTATTTATACTGTAGAAACAAGCAATTTAGCCCAATGATCCATACTGGTGTTTATGCTCCACACTAGCCTCCTCCCACCTTGCCCCCTCTTCTGATCCCACCAATGTATTTTATTCTTTTCGCTCTTATCAACCTTCCCTGTGAATCCATGTAATTCATCAGAGATCCCACGTGGTAGTGAGTTATGCCTGCTAATTGCTCTCCAGGCAAAGAAGTTCCTCCCAAATTCCCTTTTGGATTTATTAATGACTATTTTGCATGTACGGCCCCTTGTTCTGGTCTTGTTTGCAAGTGGAGACATCTTCTCTACATCGAACCCTATCAAACCCTTTTCATAATACTGAAAACCTTTATCAGGCCACCCCTCAGTCTTCTCTTTTACAGAGAAAAGTGCCCTAACCCGTTCAATCTTTCCTGGTAGGTGTAACATTGTGATTCAGAAACAGGAAGCAGGGTGATCACAGCCTCAAATATGGAAGAGTAGGTGAGTTTGTTTCCCTGTTTGCAAGAAGCTGTCTATTTTTTTTTTATGAATGCTAGGGTTGAATTAACATTCACTCTACTAGGGGTACGGACTGTAAGAGAAGAAACAACACTGAAGAGCTTTGAGGTAACCGGAAAAAGACTCCAGGAATGAGCCATCAGCCTTGAGGAAATCGGGTAATCGTAGCTTTGGTGGGAGGTCAGTTAATGCAAGTGCATGGTCAGTCAAGGGCGATTGGTGAGGAGATGCCCATTTGGCATTGGCAAAGGGCTCAGCATTAAACCTTGTTCTCTCTTGATGAGGCCACAAATCCCTTTAGTGAGCGTCATTATACACCAAGGCTTTGTCAGTAGCAAAAGAAATGAAGACTCCCACACTTCTCTTAAATGTAGCAGATATTTTTGCGGTTTATGATGTAACTGAGTTCAAATTATATTGTGCCATTCTACTTCCTTCTCATCTATCCATTATTTTTGTGCATTATGTATGATCGCTGTATTACAATGTGGTAGAAATACAATTGGAATGGTTAATGCCTCTTAGAAAAGGTTGAAATTCTGGTGAAGTTTAGCGGTAGAAATATGAATCCACTGCAATTTTGGTGATAAAGATATTTTATCCCTATTATGTAGTTAAGAATAAATTTTCTCTCCTTTTAGGCCGCTCTACTGCAACACCATACATTTACCTTAGTCAGTGAGTTAACTTGACAACTGCTCACAGTCAATTGGAATTTAGATATAAAGGAAGTAGGTAAATGAACCACATTGGCTGATCCTTTAATCTTTATTTTAAAGTCTTTTTTTAAGCCCTGTGAGGACGGCTGACATCCAGTCCTAGCTGAGCAGAAATTTCCTCCAGTAAAGTATTGCGATGACTGAGACCAGCGTCTTTAATCGCCATTGCTCTTCCCTCGCCACTGCGTCCATCCCCCTCTGTGTCAACTGACTTTGTTGCCGAGAGAGAGGGGTGGAGTCAGTAATTAGGGAATGGGGTTTGGAGTGGGGACCAAAAACAATGGCTTCACTCTTCCCAATACTTAACTGGGGGAAATTTCTGCTCACCCAGTACTGGATGTCGGATAAGCAGTGGAGGAGATGAGAGGGGTGGCTGTGAGGTAGAGCTGGGTGCCACCAGTGGACATGTGAAAACTTACACTGTACTTTTGGATGATGTCACTGAGGGGTAGCATGTAGATGAGAGATAGGAGGGTGCGAAGGATTGACCCTCGGTGGACAGCAGAGGTAACGGTGCAGGAGCAGAGAGAGAAGTCATTGCAAGTGATTCTCTGGCTACAATTAGATAGATCAGAATAGAGCCAGGTGAGAGAGGTCCCACCCAGCTGGACGACAATGGAGAGGCATGCTGAGGATGTAGGAGGTAGTTTTATTAACTAATAAAAAAATGATATGAGCAATGTTCCAAATATCATTTGTGCCTCATTTAAATACTTCAATGGGTTCTCCAACTGTTTCCAGCAAAGCATTGAACTCCACCTGAAAACGCGGTACAATACATGATTTTTATACCAGTGATGCTAAAAACAAGGAAGCAACAGGCAGATGAAAATCACCTCTCTGGTGTCCTGGTCACTTGCACCAATACAGAATGGACTTCATTTCAAAAAGGCTTTGCATTTTAAAAAAAAATCCTTTTTCTTCATTTGAATACAAGTCCAAAAATGTAATGAGAAGTGCCAACAATCGGGGAATTTAGAGCGTTACTTCACTAAACATTGCTTCTGCATAAAACTGGAGCTTCTGAAGAAGTGAGTGCCTTGAGGATCCAAATTGAGTCCCTTGGTGGCGTGTACTACAGAAGAACATTCATATGCCTCCTTTACTGAGTGATTGGGTGGGAAAGAATCTAGTCCTGTTCCCCTTGTGTGCCTTGAAGTGTCAGAACGGATTACTCTAAGCAGCGAGTTTCTTCCTGTTTGCACGCCAGTAAATTCTCATTCCCTACCGTTCGTGCTGTCTTTCTGACAGATCTGCTACTTTGGGAATAGCAGATGAGCAATGACTGCGGAGAAAGTGAACTTTTCTAGGTGGCAATTTTTAGCTTCATGTTATGTTGTGTAACAGCTGGAGGACTGCTTGTGATGTGGAGAGGTAAGGAGAGCAGCCTTTTTGTTGCTGGGTAGGGGGGCGGGGTGGCTGCGGGGGGGAGCGGTCGGTGTAACTTGCAGTGGCGAAGAGTCTTTGAGAAATGAGAGAGGGTTAAGAGTGTTACTTTTGCCAGTGCTAATTTTTAAGTTGTGTTGCTGGTGATGCTGCTCAGAGCAAATGGAAGGGGCTGTGATCGGTGCAGCACTGTGTTCTTGGAATTAGTCATGACTTTCACACTTCCCACGTTGGATGTTAGAGTAGGATTAGGAATCCACCTTAACAGAGACACGTTGGGCTGGATGTTGCCCCCCGCCCCCAGGGACAGGAAACAGAGGTCAGAACTCTTTTCCAGGTCATGAACTTGCCCTCCACCACCCCTCGTGAGGAGAAACAGTCGCTAATTGGAGTTTTCAAGGGGGCACCCCCTGAATTGCCAAGGAGACAAGTTCTCCATCCAATGAAGGGACAGCGGGCAGGCTCGCAAAGCTGGAGGGCCAATCATGGGCCTTCCAGCCTGAGAGGAGCAGCAGGCTGTAATGGAAGGGACGTAAGTGAGAGGGTGCTTCAAAGTGCAGGCACCCTCTCTCCAACTCCTTGACACCTTTAAACAACAGATTCGGATGCCAGGCCACTATCGTTCAGGGGTGGCGTGGGAGGGGGAAAGCCCCTCTACCGGTCAGCCAGTGGCTGTACCCCTGCACTGAGGCAGGCAGGGAGGGCCTCTGGGCTTGCCTGCAGCACAGGCACTTTGGTACCCTGACAGAGCAAATGGTCCATTGGTTTCAAGGGGATGAAAATGGGGCGGGTTTGACCACACTGCCCAAGCAGTGAAGGAAATGATGTAACATCAAAATGAGGTGTGGATGCCCTTGTTTGCTGTAACAAAGTCAGCTGTGGCTCAGTGGGTAGCATTCTCACCTCTGAATCACAAGGTTCCAGGTTCAAATCCCACACCAGGGCTTGGCGCAAAAATCAAGGCATCATGATGCTCCAGTGCAGAACTGAGGGTGTGCTGCACTGTCCTGTCAGAGGTGCTATCTCTCAGATGAGATGTTATACTGAGGCCACATCCACCTGCTCGGGTGGATTTAAGGATCACATTGCACTATATTGAAGAGGAGCAGGGGGTTTACCCCCGTATCCTGGCTCACATTTATCCTTCAATCAAACATCACCAAAAAAATGATCACATTGCTGTTTGTGGGAGCTTGGTGTGTGCAAATTGGCAGCTGCATTTCCTACAGTCATTCAATCACTGCCGTTTCTCATTTACACAGATGACCTTGATACTGGGATCAAATGCGTGCTTATCACATTTTCAGATGACAATGAAGTGGAAAGGTAGAAATGGAGGAAGCAGCTGAGGATTTGGGGAAGGATTTGGATTACTTGTATAAACAGGAAGGCAGATGGCAGATGAAATGTGACGTGTGCTATACTTTGACAAGGTGATGTGACAGAGTATAAAATGAAATGATAGAATGGGTGTAAGACTGACTAAGGAAGTTGACACAAATAGTGGACTTGTCAATGTCTGGCCATGGTGATCAGCCTATGTGAAGGTTTAATATACTGGAGCACGAGTGTATTTAAATCTGGACCCTATGGTATTGTTAGACCCCCCTTCCCCCCCCACCCCCCCCCCCAAACTTCATTTTAACTCTATCGCTGAAGTTTCGCTAATGCTAGACCCACTGATCAAACCGGAACTTGTCTTTGTGAGTCCTTGAGGCTGTAGTTAAAGGGGCAGTGAGCTGCTGCTCATTGGAGCGTGAGATCTTAGTTTCCCAATGGGGAGTTTCCAGCTTCCAGGTCACTTGTTTCATGTTCTCTTTTTCATAATCATCCCAGTCAGCTGTTCTTTGCTCTCTTCATGGGTTTTATACGAATTAGGAGCAGGATTAGGCCACTCGGCCCCTCGAGCCTGCTCCGCCATTCAATAAGATCATGACTGATCTGAATGTAACCTCAACCCCACATTCCAGCCTACCCCTGATAACCTTTCACCACCTTGTTAATCAAGAATCTATCTACCTCCGTCATAAAAATATTCAAAGACTCTGCTTCCACCGCCTTTTGAGGAAGAGTTCCAAAGACTCTCAACCCTCTGAGAGAAAACATTTCTCCTCATCCCTGCCTTAAGTGAGCGACCCTTTATTTTTAAACAGTGACCCCTAGCTCTAGCTTCTCCCACAAGAGGAAGCATCCTCTCCACCTCCATAATTCCTCGTTTTTCCTGGATCGAGGAACACATGGATGGGGAGGAGCAGCGACCTCAGCCACCATCAAGAACAAGGGCTGCACTTCTTACAAGACAGCAGGTAAAGGAGGGCTGCTTGTGGGAGGCCGTAGCAGGTGCACAGGATTGACAGGCCGAGAGTCACCTCCTGGGATCTAACATAGGAACGGTGCAGGAAGGCCGCCTGTTCCCAGGGCAGATCTCTGCAGCCTCTGACAAGGCCTGCAGCCTGCTGTACTGGGCTGAGGGGCAGGCTTTGCCAGTGGCTCTCAAAGTCAACATGGCCCACTGCTGCTTCCTTCAAGTCTGTTTCAGGGGAGGTCTGTAATCCAGAATGGCATTAAGCAACCTCTTTGAGCCTCTCCACCATTTTCAATAAGGCCATAGGCAATATTCCATCTCAGCTCTACCATCCCCCGCTATCCCCAAATCTCTCACTTCCCCTTAGTACCCAAAAAATCCATGAACCATTGTTTTGGATGTTTTCAAAGGCTGAGTGGCCAGACCATTCTGGAGTAGGGGATTGCAAAGGTTCTGAGTGAAGACATTTTTCCTCATCGCCGTTCTAAATGGCTGATCCCTTTTCCTAAGACCATGACCACTAGCTCTGGATTTCCCAGCCGAAGGAAGCATTTTCTCAGCAATGGGGTGAATTTTGTGCCAGCGGCCCTGACGATGGGCCAGAAAGCTGGGGAGCGACTGCGCCTCGGGCCATTTGTGGGGGACCCCCAGCTGCATTTTACAGGTAACTAATCAGGTGCCGTCGGGCCTGTGGGTGGCCGCCGCCCCCCCCAGGAGCTTCCAGCCAATTGGAGGGGTGGCAGTCTCAGCAGCTCCACTGGGGAGCAGTGGCCGCTCCTGGAACTGCGCCTGGAAGAAGAGGGTGGGGCATGGAAGCACACGCCCTCCCAACCCCAGGTAGGCAGGCCCCAGAGTGGGTCAGGTGGTTCCGTTGCCAATGGGAGGGACTCCTCCTTGGGTCAAAGAGCACCCGAATAGAAGAACCATCCCAACCCACCACCCCCTCACCCCCCGCCACCCCCCCCCCCTGCCCTACAACCCCCTGCCACTGAGCCCACAAGGAGGTTTCCAGGGTTCACCTGACAGCCTCTTGACATGGCAGAGGCTCACCCACTGCTGGTAAAATGCCCGCGGCGGCAGGAAAATGCCCTTAAAAAGCCATTTAAGTGGCACAATTGGCTTTCCAAGTGGGAGGGCTGTTCTCCACCTTCCCCACCATTGGCAAGATCGTATGGCGGTGAGAAGATGATGGGCACACCAATCCCACCCGGCCTGCCTTTCCTTGACATTTTACAGCACCAACGACCCCACCAACCTTCCCCCACTGCCCCCGCCCCAACCCCACCCCCTGTTTCCCAGAATGCTGGTAAAATCCAGACCAGTATGTGTGAACGCTAACTCTTTTTGTAAGGATATGGCTGCAGCATCCAAGAAGGTGACCCCACAGTCCAGGGTAGATTACAAAATGCCGGTGCCACGTGAGAGGATGACCCCACGTGGGATGGAAGAGACTCTTTCACACTCGGTCATAGCACTGACCAGAATTCCATTACCTTAACAGCCAATTGTGTGAAGGAAGCAGTTTTCATGGCTGAGCCCATGAGGTCCTTATCTCTGTCCTCAACCAGACGCATCATATAAGCAGCAATGAAATGTAAATCTTTAAGAGTCAGATAAGAGGTTCTTACGCATTTGGTCCTCTCTAAATTTCAAACCAAGGAGGAGTCCCTCCCATTGGCATCGGAACCACCTGGCCTCACAGACACATCGCTCTCCCACTCTGGGGCCTGCCTATCTGGGGTTGGGAGGGCGTGTGCTTCCATGCCCCACCCTCTTCTTCCAGGCGCAATTCCAGGAGCGGCCACTGCTCCCCAGTGGCGCTGCTGAGACTGCCGCCCCTCCAATTGGCTGGAAGCTCCTGGGGAGGGCAGTGGCCACCCACAGCCCCGACATCACCTGATTAGTTACCTGTAAAACGCAGCTGGGGGGGTCCCCCACAAATGGCCCGAGGCGCAGTCGCTCCCCAGCTTTCTGGCCCATCGTCAGGGCCGCTGACACAAAATTCACTCCGTTGCTGAGAAAATGTTTCCTTCGGCTGGGGAAGCCAGAACTAGCGGTTCCGCTTTGATGTGGGGTTAAGGAGCTATTAACCTGATACTCTGTGAAATGGCTGCATTGGTATACAATAAGTGCGGAGGGCCACAGATTGCTCATTTGCACAAGCGCCACTGATTAAAATTTCATCGCTGAGGCAACCAAAGTCCACACGATGGTCCAGCAATGCACCTAAGGCAGCTTTGGAGCTTTGCACGCAGCTGAAAAATGTTCTTTAACGTTTTAAAATTGTAGCTGTAATTCATGTCCCTCGCTTTGAAATCCTGATTCAGCAGTTTGAACACCAGAGGATGATTGACTGCTAGTGAACTTCCTGTGAGCACTGTTCTTGAGAAGGATGTCAGGCAGTAGTATAACATCAATTTGTATTTGGCACCTTATGTCCACAGTGGTAGAAGCCTGCCATCCATAATACAAAGCCCGATATTAAAAGCAAATCTCAGGCAAAGTTGCCTTAAAGTGACCTTGCAACAGTTTTATATGGAAATCAACAGTGATGTGAAGTAAATCGACTCATGCTGATAGGAAACTGTTCTCATTCCCTCCAGGTAAACCAATCAGATTTTTTTTAAAAATGTTGATTAAATACATGGAAGAATTTGTAAGAACTCAAATGTGCATGTTTTTTAAAAAAAACACTGCGAAGGATATTCCAAACTCCAAATGCTGAGAGGTGGGTTATTCCAAAGCCCTCTGACTGGCCTCCCGCCTCCCACTCTTTGCAAACTTGAGCTCAGCCGGAATCTGCTGCCCGTATCCTAACTTGCACCAAGTCCTGTTCACCCACCTCTGTTGTGCTGACCTACACCAGCTGCTGGGCTGGAAAACACTTGATTGTCAAAATTCTTGTCCTGGTTTTAAAATCGTTCCATGGCCTCGCTCCTCCCTCTCTCTTCCGGAGTCCTACAACCGCCCCATCCCTGTGCTCCAATCTGGTTTCCTGTGCATTCCCGATTTGTCACTGCATTCCCGCTGGCTGTGCTGTGAGCTTCCTGGGCTCTTAAGCCCTGGAACTCCGTCCCTATCATTTCCGCCTCTGTACCTCCCTCTTCCCTCCTTTAGGTTGTGTCTTAAGAACTACCATTTCGACCGAAATTTTGATCAGCTATCCTAATGTTTCCTTATGTAGCTCGGTGCCAAATTTTGTATGATAATGTTCCTCTGAGCACCCTGGGGTGTTTTACTGCATTAAAGGTGCTATATAAATGCAAGTTATTAGTGGGGAAGGAAGGAAAATGAACATGGTTTAAACATTTTGGGGTTTGCTTCCAGGCCTGGGTTATACTGGTTGGGTCGGTGCCGAGTGGTGTCTGTAGTACCTATCAGTGGAGAGAAAATCGAGGGCAAATTTTTTAGCCTGCATGACTGGTCATAGGGAGTATTGGTGGTGATTTGGGAACAGGCTGTGTGCTAGCCAGTCTGACAGTAGAAGCACTGCGACTAGGCAGCAAAAATAACAGAAATAACTTGTTAAAGCAGTTTTATGAGCTTCCAGCATCTTAAAATGCCTATGCAAATAAAAACACGTGCATTCCTTAACCCATGTCAATAATTCATGTAGCTTCGCTGTGACTATGAGATATTGATAGGGTGACCACAGGTTGTATCTAAATTGAATATATAACCAAAAGGGGTTTAATTGCAGCAAACTGGAGGAAGCTAAATATCTGAGTGGAGGTCTGTTAATTTTTAACAGTTTGCAGGCAAGTTCAGTATCAGCACTGTCGTTGCCTGATTTCATGTTTATTAACCCATGAATACATTAATGACAGTTAATCAATCAATGGGATTACCATCGCTGAATCGCCCACTATCAACATTCTGGGGGTTACTGTTGATCAGAAATTGAACTGGACTAGCCATGTAAGTACTGTGGCTACAGGAGCAAATCAGAGGCTGGGAATCCTACACTGAGTAACTCTGATTCCCCAAAGCCTGTCCACCACCTCCAAGGCACAAATCAGGAGTGTGATGGAATACTCTCCACTTGCCTGGATGAGTGTAGCTCCAACAACACTCAAGAAGCTTGACACCAGCCAGCACAAAGCAGCCCACTTGATTGGCACCACATCCACAAACATTCACTTCCTCCACCACCGACGCACAGTGGCAGCAGTGTGTACCATCTACAAGATACACTGCAGGAACTCACCAAGACTCCTTAGACAGCACTTTCCAAACCCACGAATGCCACCATATAGGACAAGGGCAGCAGACAGATGGGAACAGCACCACCTGGAAGTTCCCCTCCAAGCTGCTCACCATCCTAACTTGGAAATATATCGCAGTTCCTTCACCGTCGCTGGGTCAAATTCCTGGAACTCCCTTCCTTACAGCACTGTGGGTGTATCTATACCGCATACACTGCAGCGGTTCAAGGAAGCAGCTCACTATCACCTTCTCCAGGATAATTAGGGATGGGCAATAAATGCTGGCTGAGCCAGCGAAGGCTACATCCCATGAATGTATAAAAGCAAAGTAATGTACTTTTACATTTTCTGCATATGTCATTTTAATCATGGGACACTGACATCTGTGCACTAGCCCCCTCTTCTTATGTTGCTAAGTCCACTCCCTTAGCCCATAACTTGTAGCTCACCTGACCCTCCATGTAGGGTAACAGGACTATAGTTGCACATTCTCCTGAGTGCATTTAATAGTAATGTCAATCAAATTTCATATTCCAGTCAACATTGCAAAGTTTTCCTCACTAACATCTGAGGATTTGTGCCAAAATTGGGAGGGTTGTCCCACAGACTAGTCAAGCAACATAAATAAAAACATAAATAAAAATCAGCAGGTCTGGCAGCATCTGTGGAGAAAGTAAGAGTTAATGTTTCGAGTTCACTATGACACTTCAACGGAACTGTAGAGAGGCAGAGATGTGATGGGTTTTATGCTGTTGCAAAAGTGGGGAGGGTCAGGTGGGGCATAAAGGAAAGGTCAGGGATAGGTTGGAGAGTGGGGGAGATTAAATTAGAAAGATGTCATGGAACAAAAGGCAGAGAGAATGGGAATGGTATTAGTAAAGGAGCAAAGCATTGGTTCAGAGTAGGTGTTAATAGCAGAATAAAGGTCAGTACTGTCTGAAAGCAAAAACACGAGAACAAGATACAGACTGACACTAGGGGAAACAAAATACAAAATGGAGGACAGAGTTCATGGTCTCAAGTTGTTGGGCTCAATGTTGAGTCCAGAAGGCTGTAAAGTGCCTGTTCAGAAGATGAGGTGCTGTTCCTTGACTTGGGCTGGGCTGCACTGGAACATTGCAGCAGGCAAGAGCAGAAATATAAGTGTGAGAGCAAGATGGTGAATTGAAATGGCAAATGACCAGCAGGCTGGGGTCATGCTTGGGGACTGAGCAAAGGTGTTCTGCAAAGCAGTCACCCAGTCTGCGTTTGGTCTCCCCAGTGTAGGAGAGACCGCATTGTGAGCAGCCAATACAATAGACTAAGTTGAAAGAAGAGCAAGTAAATTGCTGCTTCATCCAAAAGGAGTAATTGGGGTCTTGGACAGTGAGGGGGGAGGAGGTGAAGGGGCAGGTGTTGTACCTCCTGTGACTGCATGGGAAGGTGCTGTGGGAAGGGAGTGAGGTGTTGGGGGTAATAGAGGAAACAAGATAGCAGGCAACAGCCTGACATAGCCATACTCACTGAATTATACCTTACAGCAGTGTCCCAGACACCATTATCACCACACCTGGGTATGTTCTGCCCCAATGACAGGACAGGAACACCAGAGGTGGTGGAAGCACATTGTATACATTCGGGAGAGAATGGCCTTGGGAATCCTCAACATTGACTGTGGACCCCATAAAGTCTCATGGCATCAAGTCAAACCCAGAAAAGGAAATCTCTGGCTGATTACCACCCACTGCCGTCTCTCTGCTGATGAGTCAGTGTACCTCCATGTTGAACACTAATTAGAAGAAGCAGGGGACAGAATGTACTCTTGAGTGGGGGACTTTAGCACCCACCACTAAGAATGGCTCAGTCACACCAATGCTGATCAGGTTGGCTGAGTCCTGAAATGTGTATCAACCAAACTGGGCTCGCTGTAGGTGATGAAATTCATGCCCATGATGTTCCAAAGGTCCATTAACTGTAAGTGAGATGAAATCATAGAAATTTTATGGCACAGAAGGAGGCCACTTGGCCCATCATGTCTTCGCCAGCTGAAAAAAAATGAGCCACCCAGCCTAATCCCACTCTCCAGCATTTGGCCTGTAGCCCAGCAGATTGCGGTACTTCAGGTGTACATCCAAGCACCTTTTAAATGAGATGAGGCTTTCTGCCTCTACCACCCTTTCAGGCAGTGAGTTCCAGACCCCTGACCCCTCCAGCTGAAAGAAAATGTCCTTATTTCCCCTCTAGTTCTTCTACCAATCACTTTAAAGCTATGCCCTCTAGTCACTGACCTCTCTGCTAAACCAAGTAGGCCCTTCCCATCCACTCTATCCAGGCCCCTCACGTTTGATTGAGATGTACAGAATTATATCAGATAACAATCAAGTAATCTAGATTTAGTGATTGTGAAGTTCTTGGGAAGAAGTTCTTGGCAATGGCTGAGCAAGTCACTCAGTTCAAGGGCAATTAGGGATGGGCAACATTTGCTAGCCTTGCCACGGACATCCACATCCAATGAATTAAACAAAGAGCAGGGAGTTCTCAATGTCCTGGCCACATCCCTCCTCAACCAACATTACTGTAGTGCATTGAAAATTGCGTAGTGCATTTTGACCACTTGAGGCTACCACACACATGTACCAGCAGAGGGAGTCTAGAAAGAAATACAAAGGGTCCATGCTTTAACAGTACGTGCAGTTCTGATTCTAAATGCTTCTTACTGAATATCTTACTGTTTCTTCCCAAGAACTTCACAATCACTAAGAGTTTCCTTATCTTATGAAATATTTAAGGTTCATTCGCTTTTCCTGGGACCAACCCAAAAGGTATATCACTGCTCTCCAGAATTCACTCAGATTTTTCCTTCAGTGTTCCAGCTATTCACCAAGGTACAAGATACATGGGGGTCGTTCCATAGCTTTTGACTAAGTGACCCTCCAATTTCTTTTCTGACCTCACGATTCTGGACTCCTCCACTCCAGCACAGGCTTTCCTGTGACTCTTGCACAGTGGCTTAAAACATCAGAAAACACCCTTGGTTTCCAATAACCTGCTGTTCTGGTTCCAACCTGCAATCAAACTGATTATTTCCAGAACTACAACTGCGACAAGGTTAATTTCCTTTTATTGAGGGGATTACTGTAGATTTCTTCCTTTAGCTTCCAGCTAAACAAATCTTCTGGTTGTTTCTCTCCCTTACCAGCTTTGTCTTATACTGAATACCAGCTCTCACTCACAGGCTGTGTCACGAATGATGCATCTAGCATTTACCCTACTTCAGGTGCAGGTCTGGCCTTATCTCTGGACTTCCACGGGGCTGCAAGCTACATAAGGCCCAAAGTTGACACAGGCTCTTAGTTCCAAAGGAGAGTCACATTGGACTCAAAACGTTAACTGTGTCTCTCTCCACAGATGCTGTCAGACTTGCTGACCTTTTCCAGCATTTTCTGATTTTACTACAGTCTCATAGCTGCTTTCTAACAACAACCAGCCTTGTCTGCTGGCTATGCTGTAACTGAATTCACAGAGATAAACTCAAAAACAAAGAATCTCACTACGTCCACCCATCTCCAAGGCAATATGGCACACCTGGCCTATTCCCCAGGTAAAAATGCAAATGAATTACCTTTTAATTTCTAAGCTTTCCTTAATTCTAGGAAATAACATGAATAGCTCATTCTTTATTGGGATAACTGCAGATGTCGTGTCTCCAGTTCTTTAACTAAATAAGCCCACCTGCTGTTTTATGGCCTTACCTTTCTAGCTGCTAACATCTTAAGCCAGCACGGCTCCTACCTTTTTAAGTGTAATAAACTCCAAACTTGTTTGGACTGCATTTACTTCAGAATTGCTTGTACCAGCTTCTCAACCAGATACCCCCATTTTTCCTTTTACAGTTAAAACGTTAATTCCTAGAACTAAAAGTTATATTAACACATCAGAACAGTGAACGAGATATGAGCAAAACCAGTCAACTTCTGAAACTCAAGTGATTCTGAAAGTTCCAGATGTTGGTACATATCCTGAATATTAACGTCTAACACAAACAAAGTCTATCTAATGTAAGGACTAACTTTTGTGACTTGTCAATGGAAAATAGCTGCTTATATTTTGACCTGATACAGTATTTACAGTACGGAAAGAGATAAGGCCAATGCTGATATTTCTGCTCCACTTAAGCCGCCTCCCATTTTACTTCCTCTCACCCAATCGCCATTATTCCTCAACCCCTTTGTCCTTCTGTACTTATCCAAACTTTGATGACCTCCTGCTGTCAGTGCTTCACGAGTGAATTTTCATGGGATCCTCCCACTCTGTAACTTCACTAGAAGAGCTGCAGAAACCCAGGATATATCTGCAGCTGAGTTTGAGTGGGTGAAACCCCAATGGAAATTCACCCCCCCCCACCCTGTCCCCAGCCCTGCCACAGTCTGAGCTGCTGTTCCGTTCTAGATGACTCGGTGCCGATGGGAGATTTGTTTGCGTTCTTGCCAATAGTTGAGGCACAGAATGGTATTGGCGAGAAAGAAAGCTTAAAAACCATAATTTTTTAAAAATTTCATTCGTGGGATGTGGGAGTCACTGACTAGGCCCATTGCACATCCCTAATTACCCTTGTTCAGAGGGCATTTAAGAGTCAACCACATTTCTGGGGTCTGGAGTCACATGTAGGCCAGACCAGGTAAGGACAACAGATTTCCTTCCCTAAAGGACCTTAGTGAACCAGATGGGTTTTTACAACAATCGACAATGGTTTCATGGTCGTCGTTAGACTTTTAACTCCAGATTTTTATTGAATTCAAATTCCACCATTTGCTATAGCAGGATTTGAACCTGGGTCCCCAGGGCGTTACCCTGGGTCTCTGGATTACTAGTCTTGCAAAAATACCACTGCGCTATCGCCTCCCCTGGTTTGCTATTGCTTACGATGATTCCAGGTTCAATCCCACCCCCACCCCTGCACTTAGCTAGTTGGAGGGGTAGTAATGAGGAATCAATAAATGGTTTGTGCATTTCTGGATCAGGAGAAGACTAACTATCGTCCCCTGAGCCTGATGGTCAGACACGGCTCCTGGTGTGAGTGTGAGTGCGAGTGTGAAGACCTGTGTCTCTGTGCGTGTGGAGAAGCCGAGGTTAACAGAAAGCGGAAGATGAGAAGCCGGTCGGGAGCAGGCTGGAATAGTGGAGCCTGGAGGTGATGAAGGCACAGATGAGTGTTTCAGCAGAAGGTGGGCTTAGGTAGGGGTGGCGACGACTGATATTATGGAGGTGGAAGTAGCCTGGCTTTGTGATGGAGCGTTCATGGTGATGGTGTCCAACTTTGAGTCCAGTAGGATGCTGAGTTTGTAAACAGTCTGGTTCAAACGGAGACTATGGTTGGAAAGGGAAATGGAGTTGGTGGTGAGGACTGAAGACAATGGCTTCTTGACCCCTGTTAGGAGTCTGGGCATAGATGCTAAGATAGCTCAAAATAAAAGTAATGATCGTGCAGACAGTTTCTGTGCTTAAAGAATTGCTCCACAGCCTGGACAGGTTAGGAGGAGCTGCATCAGTTAGCAATAATAAAAAACCAGCTCGCCTGGGCAGTAAAATGTGCAAAACAGTGAGAAGCCAAACTGACTCCCTGAGAGAGGACAGCAAGAGCCTCTCCCATGGAACCACGGCCACGCTCCAGGGACCTGCGGACAGCCTTCCTATGGCTCTGCACCAATACAGCGTCCAGGAATGATATGACACTCTGGGAGCCCCTCTCGACACAATGGACCCCACAGCCAAGATGTGCGCAGGCTGAGCTTCCTTCGCAGCAATGTGAGCTTCCGTTGAGCAATGTGTCAGAACTGTGAACAGACACCATTGCGTGGTCGCCATTGTTGTATTCATGCAGCGGACCACTCACTCCATGTTGGCCAGAATGGTCTGTATGTTCGGTATGAAGTCCTGACACAGATTGGAGTTTGACTCCTCCATGCTCTGAGCCATGATGTGCAGGTTCATTGACAGACTGCCCAGTGCACCAGGATTTCCTGGTGTATACCAATTAAGCTCCTTTGATAGGTTGGGACCCTCGGTGCCAGCATTTGAGTGTTGAGGGGACATTTTTTCTCTCAACGGGCCTTTTAGTCTGTGGAATGCTCTTCCCCAGAGAGCTGTGGAGTTAAGGCTGATCTAGATAGCTTCTGGACTGACAAGGGAGTCCAAGGGTATAGGGGGTAGACAGGAAAGTCAAAGCCGCAGTCAGATCAGCCATGATCTTATCAATAGGATTGAGAATGGCCACATTTGTATATTTGTGAGTTCTGCATCAGAGCTACTGTGTGATCTTGCCCTTCAGCGAATTGGCACCAGGCTCATGATTTACCCTGCGAAGACACCCATTCCAACCCATGCTGTGAAGTCCACATATTGCCAGTCTTTGAACCAGTGCTTGCTAGAATCAGATTGAGTGGACCTGCATCTTCAGGGAGAGGAGGGCAGCCTTTCTGAAGAGGCACAGGGACCACAACATTTCCTGCGCCTTTGAAGAGAGAAGGGACAATGGTTAGAGAGAGAGAGAGACAGAGATGAGTGGCTGATAAAAGCAGCTGCAGTTTTTTCACACAGTGTGTGTCAGCTTCAAAATAAATGATGTCCCATTTAAGACGGAGATGAGGAGGAATTTCTCCTGAGGGGTCATTAGTCTGTGGAATTCTCTCCCCCAGTGAGCAGTGGAGGCTGGGTCAATTAATACATTCAAGGCTGAGTTAGACAGATATTTGATCGACAAGGGAGTTGAGGCCATAATCAGGTCAACCCTGATCTTATCAAATGATGGAGTGGGTGGGAGGGGCCTACTCCTGCTCCTAATTCTAGTGTTCCCTAGAAGAAAGAAGGAAATACATTATCTGCAGTCTTGTGAGATGTTCTGACAATGTGCTGTCAGGATTGAATAGTTTGTACGTTGTTGTGAGGAAGCAAGGTTTGCATTACTAGTGAAAGTAGGAAGTGCAAAATGGGTGAGTGTGAGGAGGAGAAGGTGGTGCAGTCATCGTATGAGGATGAAGAGAAGCAGGGGGAGGGGCTTGTCATAAATTGATAACAACGTTTGCCAATGAAATAAACTTTAAGGATTTGATTTAAATAGAAATTCATTAATGCTTTTGCATCATTGGATGCCAGCAGAAGTGGTTGTTACTGGTTCTATACTGAAATCACTTCATTGTCACCTTTGTTTACTTTACTTTAAGCCAGGGGATGATACATCACAAGAAAAATTATTGCCATTACTGTCGTGCCCGTAATTTTAACAAAGTCTTGCATTTACGTAGTTAGCACCTTTCACAAGCACCGGACATCTCAAAACATTTACAACCAGTGAAGTACTTTTGGGGCAGACCTTCTCGCTCTGCGTGATGGCGCGTGCCCGATACTCTCGAGTGTAAAATAGTGCGGGATGACGCTGGGTGAGCGTCCCGACATCATCGCGCACTTGTGCGATATTTCGGTCAGCAGGCACATGCTAAAAGCAGAAGCGCACCCGCTGACAATTAAGAGGGTTATTAAGCCCATTAACGCCGCAATTAACTGGGATTTTTCGCTGCCTGTCCAACCTGACGGTTGGCGGGCGGGCGAATCGGCCAGGCGGCCTTTGCATTTTTCAGGAAACCTCACCCAAGGGTGGTTTTCCTTCATTAAATAAAAAAAAAAAGGTTTGGGCAGGATTTTCTTGCTGTATGTGTTCAGGTGACTGTTTCCGATGGGTGGGTCTTTTTCCCTTTCAGCATTAATGAATTTCTATTTAAATCAAATCCTTTAAAGATCATTATTTTGTGTATTTATATTCTTCAGCTCCCTGAGGCTTCCTTCAGGGAGCTTTCATTCTGCGCTCCCCCGTGTCTGTGCTGCACTCGCCCTCCCCCCCCGTCTCCAAGCCAGGCAACACTGATCGTATCAACACGTGCTTCACTCTGACTGACCATTGATTGGCCAGCCAGCGTGAAATTGCATTCAGGGCTGACCGCGGTCAGTGGCCTGTTTCCCAACCACTCCCGGGCCTACCGCTGAGCTGAAAATTCAGACCTTGAAGTGCAGTCACTGTTGTAATGTAGGACATGTGGCAGCCAATTTGCCCACAGCAAGCTCCCACAAACAGTAATCTAATAATGATCGAATAATCTATTTTTATGATGTTGATTGAGGGATGAACATTGGCCAGGATACTGGAGATAACTCCCCTGCTCTTCAGAATAATGCCACGGGATCTTTTACATTCCCCTGAAAGAGCAGGCGGGGCCTCAGTTTAATATCTCATCCAAAAGACGGCACCTTCAACAGTGCAGCTCTCAGTACCTCACTGGATTGTCAGCCTTGATTTTTGGCTCAAGTCATGGGGCTGAATTTTACAGGCCACCCATGGTAAACAGACAGGTGGACCGGTAAATTAGGGTGCCGTGCCATTGTCGGTATGCCTGCCCCAAGCCTGACCACCTCGCCCCACCATGATTTTATAGGCAGCGGGGGAAGGAATTGGGTGGGCTGCCTGCCCTTGGCCAAATTCGGGCCCTTAAGTGGGCGGTTAATATCACCATGGACTGGAGCGGTTCAAGAGGGCAGCTCACCACCACGTTCTCGGGGGCAATTAGGGATGGGCAACAAGGGATAGCCAGTGACGCCCACATCCTGTGAAAGAATAAAGAAGACAAATATCGCATCGTTATAATGGTAGTTACACTATTAATTACTGGACCTCACACGCTGGGGCAAGTTCAATGGGCAGTTAATGTGCAAATGCAGCAACTGCATGTAAATCGCTGGGTAGTTGTAGGCGAGATGCCATTTGAAGCCATCCAGTAACGTTACAATTCGCAGGGTATCTTCCGAATTACAGTTTACGATCCGATATTTTGCCTTAATAATTGCGTGCATCGTTTATAAATGGCAACATTTTTCTACCAAAACCTAGCACATTGTCTTTTTAAGCAGCTGTAGAAATCCTGATCTAAGCAGAATGTTGATGTAATGATGGAAGTGCTGGCAAACAACCTATTCGCTTGCTGGGATTCGAACGACACAATTGAAAGTGACTTTCTGATGATTACTCTTGACCAGTTCTATTGCTCTGGAATTGCGCACACATTCTGCTCATGTCCTAATGTAACTTTGCAGGAAGTGTAGACGGCTGAAACTGACCAATCGCACTCTGGGCTTTGGAGGTTTCCCAGCTGCCCCCCAAGGAAATCAGGAGAACCCCATCTTGGAATTTCGCCTCCAATTATGATTGTTTGATTTCCTGAGGAATAATTGCCTTCGCTGCTCTTTGGGATCAGTTTACCAGTTTGTGTTTGCAGAGGAACGGAATAAAGATCCACCTAACCCCATTTGAGCAAATTGAGATGAACATTTGGGTTTGTGTAATGGGAGTTGTCAGCCGTCTGGCACCCAATGCCAATTGCATCAAGTAATCCCAAGCCAGGTGTAGCGTGGCTTAAGACTGTCACGCCACTTTTGAAAGCAAGCCCAGCTTGAAGCTTAAATTCAACCCTACAGCATCGTGGACCGTGGGAGAGGGTGGGTATGAGGGAAGGTGGGAGACTGTGTGGTGAGGGGAAGAGTGGGGGTCCCCCAAAGCATTCAGTGTCAACCTGAAATGCTGGTGGTTGGCACGTGTGCTATTTCTCGCCGCTTCCTCAACTCCATAATCGCAATCTGTGTTTCAATTATTGACAATGATACTAAAAAAAAATTTCCACTGTTATTGTCTCATTTAGGGCAGGATGGCAGCACAGCTTGTCATAGTGAAATAAAAACAAAGTGCTGGAAAAACTCGACAGGTCTGGCAGCATCTGTGGAGAGAGTAACAGAGTTCACTTTATTGGAGCCCAGTATGACTCTTCTTCCAAACTTCTTCGTAATAGTGAGGGATGAACTTCCATCGGAGTTCTCCCACTCAACCTCTTTCGGCAAAACAGCCTGAGAAATCCCAGGAAAATGGCATCAACACAGTTTTTCCCTTGTCTTGGCCACTGTTATAGTGGACGAGTGGGAGGACCCCCAGGACCCCCTGTGCGTTGGCGATGGCAGGTGACCACAGTCCCTAGATAAGTCTACAAAAGAGAAAGGGGTAGAAGGATATGGTTCAAGGATAACTGTTCAAGAAGGCAGCACACCACCACCTTCTCAAGGGCAGTTAGGGTTGGGAATAAATGCTGGCCTAGCCAGCGACGCCCACAGCCCATGAATGAATAAAACAAAAGATGTGGTGATGGGGTGAGAAGTAATAAGGTGGGAGGAGGCTCATGTGGAGCAGACACTTTGGCATGAACCTGTTGGGCTGAATGAGCTATTTCTGTACTGTTTGTTTCAAACCTTAACACACACCTTTTTCCTTTTGGGGAAGTGGTGGAAGGATTATTAGGCTGATTAGTAACCTGTTGAACCTCATCATAAACACTCCTTCTGTGACCAGCAAGTCCTGCAATGGGACTTGAACCCAGAGCTTTTGGCTCGGAGACAGGGGGGCGCTACCTACTGACCCACAAGACCCCCTATTTCTGAGTTGAAAGTACTATATATTATTATGCTGATCAATACCATGCTTATCCAGTAACAAAGCACATTAATTCCAGAAGGAGGCACTGGACAGCAATTGGGAGCGGAGACTGGCTCGTTTTCTTCCTCTTTACTCACAAGAGCCTGAAGCCTTTTTTTCGTGTCTCTCAGTGCAGCTAAGCGATGCTAACTTGGTGTAGGTGAAGAGATAAACCTTGGGTTGATTTTTAACCTACGTGATAGACTGTTAACGCCTTGTGCATTCACCCATTGAACCATTGGGGAAATTCATTACAGGGTAAATTTTATGACTTTTGCGACCCATGCAGAAAGCTTTGTGCAGTGAGAATGGATGTGAGCAATTGAGTTAAATTCAACTTGCGGCCTACACCCTTTTTCCATTTGCTTAAGCCCATGGATATTATATCATACAGCCATGAAAGAGAGGCCATAAATTCATATAATTCTGCATTAGACCCTGAAACTGTAAAACTTGCCTCGAATTTAATCAATCTGTAAAGTGTGATGTTACGTCGTGGCACAGGCTTGATGGACGAAATGGACTCTCATATGTGCTGTAAACGTAGTAAATATTGTAACTCAGCATTACTTAGATATTGTTGCACTTGTCAAAATACACTTAGTATTGTTTTGTTATGGTTGTCCTTTTGATAAATAATTCTTCCCACACTTTGGAATTCTATACTTATTCCCAACTCACGGGGCCAGAGAAGGCCACGAACTGATATTCTGGTGAATGCAGAGGAAGATTTTTACTGGGCTTTACTTATATCTCTTCCCTTCCTTTGAAGGTGGGGAGAAACACTCTGTAACCCTCTGGAACAGTGCAATGAACTTAAAACAGATAGAGATTAGACATTTCAGTTCAATTAATTAGGTTGGGAATATTTTCACAGTATATGGTTGGTTAAACATTTTAATTACAGGTTTATTGCTTGTGTTGCTTAAGTGTTGTATAATTCTGAGGGGAGCTTATTTAAGACGCTCTTATTTCTTTTTATGTTTGTTGTGCAATTCAGTGTTTTCATCATTTGCTGTTTCTGCTGCAGGGATCCCACAGTGATGAGAAATGATAGCCCTGAAATTAGTTGTCTTGTTCCTTTATCGTGATGAATGTCAGGCACTAACTCTGCCCCTGACAATTCAAAATGACTTTGAGTTATTTCCTGCCTCTCGTGCAGAAGTTGTAAGGAACTGTGGAAGAAAAAGTCATGTCAGCATAGCTGAGGCTTTTGTACTTCTTGTCCGGAGTCAGTAAGTTGAGATTCGAGCTGCACTTCTTCTGCAGTGGAGCATGTGTTCCAGGCTGCCACTGGTGCAGTACCGAGGGAATGCTGCACTGTTGGAAGTGGAAGTCTGCAGGCTACAACCCCAGAGCGGTGAGCACCCATGACCTCCAGTATTGAGCCTGTCAGGGCTTGGCATGGTGATTGTGTGGGCACTTCATTAGCATGGAGCCAATGGGTGCCCTTGCCACATCTGGCTTGATTCAGAACCCCCACCTCCCCCCCACGACCTTACTGGAAGCTCCAGTGCCCACCAGTTATCCAGGAGTGGGTACCCGCAGATTTCAACCTATGCCACTTTGGCCTGCTTCTTGGCGGACTGCCACATCTAAAACAACATGCCGCCCTCCAGTTTTACACCAGGTCACTCATCAGATGATGTAGTGGGAATTCCCAGTGTACAGAGTCCTGACCCTTCTTCTCATGGTTGGCCATGTAAGGAGTGGGTGGAAGTTTGACCCCTTTGAGGTCAAGCAAAATTCCCCAACTCCGGTCAGGAGTGGCATATCCAGTTTCTGACTTGCTTCTCAAGGCCATTCCATATAACTCCGCAGACACCCCCCCTGCCCCTCCGTTCTCTTCTCCCACACCCTGGAGTAACAGCTGTAACTTGGCGGAATAGCCAAGGAAATTCAGGCCCTGTCTTTTAGGTTTAGGGGAAATTCTTCTCCTCTTAGACCCTGTTCAATAACCGGTTGGCTCTCGATGCAGAATGAGAGGAAATCTGAGCAATGAGGTTGACAGAAGTTTCCAATCCTCCAGCTTCTGAGACTGTCCTTAGCCATAGCTCCCCTGCTCCCCATCCCCTACCACATGAACATACACGCAGAGCCCAGATTTCATGACAACACATTGAGGAATGTAAGCGTAATACTAAGAAATTAAAACGTTAGCTTGGATGGGTGAAATTCTCTGATCTGCTAGATCTTTTGTGCGTGAGGATAACACCACCAGCCTGCATTCGTACAGAGCCCCTTTAACGTAAAAATCCCGAAGGTGTTTCACAGGAGCATGGCCAAACAAAGGGTGAGGCCGGGCCAAGGAAGGGAGATATTAGGGAAGATGATTTCTTTTATCTTTTACCCTTTCCTCTCTTTGTGTGGTCAGTCCTGTAAAAGGGCTCTCTTGTCTGCTTTCTGTCCAAATGAAGGATGCCTGTGAAGAGAGACGTGCATTTATGTAGCGCCTTTCATGACCTTGTGACTTCCCAAAGTGACAGCCAATGATGTACTTACGAATTATAGTCACTGATGCGCTGTAGGAAATATGCCAGCCAATTTGTGCAAGCTCCCGTCGCGATAATAACCAGATGCTTATTTTTATTAAGTGGTATTGCTTGTCGGATAATCACTGTACAGGACACTGGATACAATTTCCTGCTCCTCTTTGAAATAGTGATATCAGTTCATTTGCATCTAACTCCAAGGGTAGACAGAGTTTCATTTTAACGTCTCATCTGAAAGATGCGCCTCTGATCATGCGGCACTGCCTCAGTACTGCACTCGGTACAGCCTAGCTTTTGTACTCAAATCTCTGGAGTGGGACTGGAAGTTGACTTGGAGGTAAGGAGTGATATCGATGCAGCCACAGCTGACTGTCTACCTAACGGTTATTTATTTCTGTTCCTTCATGGGATGTGGGCGTCGCTGGCTAGGCCAGCATTTATTGCCCATCCCTAATTGCCCTTGAGCTGGTAGTGAACTGCCTTCTTGAACTGCTGCAGACCATGTGGTGTAGGTACACCTACAGTGCTGTTGTGGGGGGCGGGGGAAATTCCAGTGACAAAAGAGTGACACATTTCCAAGTCAGGATGGTGTGTGGCTTGGAAGGGAACTTGCTGATCGTGGTGTTCCCATGGCATCTGCTGCCTTTGTCCTTCTAGGTGGTAGGGCTCGTGGGCTTGGAAGCTGCTGTCGATGGAACCTTGGTGAACTGCTGCAGTGCATCCAGCGTCTTGTAGATGGTACACGCTGCTGCTGCTGTGCGTTGGCAGTGGAGGGAGTCAATGTTTAAGTTGATGAATGGGGTGCCAATCGGTTGGGTTGCTTTGTCCTGGATGGTGTCAAGCTTCTTGAATGTTGTTGGAGCTGCACTCGCCCAGGCAAGTGGAGAGCATTCCATCATACTCCTGACTTGTGCCTTGTGGATGGTGGACAGGCTTTGGGGAGTCATACTCTGTGCAGAATTTCCAGCCTCAGACCTGCTTTTGTAGCCACAGTATTTATATGGCTGGTCCAGTTCCGTTTTGGTCAATTGTAACCCCCAGGATGTTGGTAGTGGTGGTTTCAGCGATGGCAATGCCATTGAATGTAAAGGGGTGATGGTTAGACTTTTTCTTGTTGGAGATGGCCATTGCCTGGCACTTGTGTGGCACAATGTATTTTGTCTTTTTTTAATATGCTGTCAGACCAGCTTTGTATTTTCAGCATTTCCTGTTTATTTCGATTTGTAGCATTTGCAATTTTCCTTTTGCATTTGGTAAGACAGAAAGTTCAAATCTTTAAAATTTGGATTATGTTCCTTTTAAAGGCTTATCATTTTTTGGCTGGGCTTTTGTGACAGCTGTCTTTGTACAACAGATGGCACCTGACATTCCTGATGTGAAGCCACCTCTTTGAGATTATTTCTGCTCAGTATTTGCTTAAAGGCATTGTCCCTATAATTACTAAAAGACATGCTGCGGCCCTCCAAGCCATAACTGAGGAAAACCAATGGCTCAGTGCTGGCATATTGGCATTAATAGAGCAGCAAACTTCTATTAAAGTACTTGATGGCCTTATGACCAATGTAGCATGCTGCTTTTATGTTTTCATTAAGAGAGAAAGCCTCAAGTGTGAGACTGGCCTGAATGGAAATTGTCTGGTTTTGTCTGGTGCTAACAGCTGTGGTTGCAGTGTTCAGTGGTTTAGTTGATCTGTGTTTGATTATTTTAGTCTATTGACTGATCCATATTCGCTGTGTATGATTGCTTAAGCCTGGGTGTAGATTCTGAGTAAAGTAAACAGAAGCTTCCAGAGAAAGACCTGAGCTCTGAAAATGTGTGGAGCCATCTTGTAAATGCAGAGATATTGTAAAGCACTGTAAATAAACCTGTTGTAGACTTAGAACTAGTGTCATCTCTGTGTTGCTCCTGAGGTCGATCAGGTTTATAAAGTATACAGCAAACAGGAAAACACACAACAGTGGTGAGATCCCCATTGTGTGTGGAGCTTTATAGGTTTCGGTACTTCTCGGACATTGATACTAAGCTACAGCAGAAGACAAGACAATATGGTGTCTGAAAGGGAAATCCTGAAAATAAACAGCGTTGTATCTGAGGCAGAGATCTGTAGCATATTGAAACTTCTTTCCCTGTGTTGCTGGTTGGTGCTATTTCCCTTTTGCTTTCTGCAGTTCTGACAACTGCCGGCTGGTACTGCGTTCACAACAAGCTTATCAGGAATTGGGGAAAAGTGCCTTTAAATCAAAGCCATCTGGAGGATGATTGCTTTGGCAATTAACAGACTAGAAGCTGCAAATCTCTGTAAAGGTAACTGGTGCAAGAGGAGAGGAAGGAGAGAGCAATGCAAGAGATAGAAAGGTGATGAGATATGAATAAAAGATAAAATGGGCTTGTAATGTGGGATGAAGCTGCCATCCTAGATCAAGGATAGCAAAATCTCACCTAGAAAAGAAGAACATTGCATTTATATAGCACCTTTTATGACTTTGCCCTTTACACTTAGTCGAGGACCGATAGGATTTGTAGAGTGAAACCCACTCTGGGCTGGATTTTCCAGCAGACATGGGCTTAAGGTGCTCCAAATTGGTGCTTGTGCTCGTCCATTGTTAAATAGAAGTCCTGATACTGACTCCTTGAACTCTGGCAGGGTCAGTGCTAGCGTACACTGTGAGGGGTAATCCCCATGCCATCGCCAGGATTAAACTTGATAGATTCCTGAACCCCTGTGTCCATAAGACTCATGGGCTTTTGCAGTTAGTTGGCACAGCTGAACTCAAGGGCAGGATTTTGTGTCTTGAGTTGGGATCACAACATCAAGGGTCAAACGGGGGTCCCAACCCCACATTGCCCCAGGAGCAGTCACCTGGCAGTGATTTTTTTTCCCCTGTATTGGCCGTTTTGTGGTCAATTTTTTGTTCACTGTCCAAGTAAGGATAGCGGGAGGGTTCACATTAAAGCATATATTAAAGGGTATGATGTTACATAGGCAATGGATAGTCTTTATTACATAGTTTACAGCAACTATACATTCTTTCAAGGCACAAAACCTCCCAAAAAAAGACAGTCAACTGTGGCTAACAAAGGAAGTTAAGGATCGTATGAGATTAAAATAAAGGCTTATAAAGTTGCCAGCAATAGTAGTAAATCTGAGGATTGGGAGGACCATGAAACTGATAAAGGGAGAATAGAATATGAATGTAAACTAGCAAAAAACATAAAAAACGGACTGTAAAAGCTTCTATAGGGACATAAAAAGGAAGCATTTGGCTGTGACAAATGTGGGTCCATTATAGGCAGAGTCAGGAGAATTTATAATGGAGAAATGGCAGAGGAGCTAAATGATTACTTTACGTCTGTCTTCGCCGAGAAAGATACAAGAAATCTCCCAAAATTAGAGATCCAAGGGACCAGAGAAAATGAGTTGAAGGAAGTTAGTTTAAGTAAGAAGGTTGTATTGGAGAAATTAATGGGACTGAAGGTTGATAAGCCCCTGGGACCTGATATCCTGCATCCCAGGGTGTTGTAAGAGGTAACTATGGAGATATAGTGGATGCTTTGGTGATCATCTTCCAAAATTCTATAGATTCTACAATGGTTCCTGCAGATTGAAATGTCACCTCACTATTTAAGAAGGGAGGGAGAAAGAAAACAGGGAACTACAGACCTGTTAGCCTTACATCAGTAGTAGGGAAAATGTTAGAATCTATTCTAAAGGATCTGATAAATGGACACTTGGATAATGATCTGGTTGGGCATAGTCAATATGGATTTATGAATGGGAAATCGTGTTTGATGAACCTGTTGGAGTTTATTGAGGATGTTACTAACAGAATTGATAAGGGGAGTCGGTGGATGTAGTATACTTGGATTTTCAGAAGGCTTTTGATAAAATCCGCCCACAGTATGTCAGTTTGCAAAATTAAAGAACATAGGAAAGGAGGTAATATACTGGTATGGAGAAAGGATTGGTTGACAGGCAGAAAACAGAGTAGGAATGAACGGGACAGTCTCGCATTAGCAGACTGTGATGAGCAAGGACCAGTACTTGGGCCCCAGATGTTCGCAATATATATATCGATGATTTGGTTGTGGAGACCAAATGTAATATTTCCAAGTTCACGGATGTTACAAAGCTAGGTGGGAATGTGTGTTGTGAGGAAGATGCAAAGCGGCTATAAGAGTATTTGGACAGACTTAGTGAGTGGGCAAGAACATGGCAGATGGAACATAATGTGAAAAAATGCGAGGTTATCCACTTTGGCAGGAGGAACAGATGTGCAGAGTATTTCTTAAATGGTAAGAGATTAGAAAGTGTAGATGTACAATGGGACCTGGGTGTCCTCGTCAATCAGTGACTAATGCCTAACATGCAGATACAGCAGACAATTAGGAAGGCCAATGGTATGTTAGTCTTTATCACAAGGGGATTTGAGTACAGGAGTAGCAAAGTCTTGTTTCAATTGTATAGAACCTTGGTTAGACTGTACCTGGAGTACTGTGTGCAGTTTGGGTCCCCTTACTTCAGAATGGATATTATTGCCATAGGGGGAGTGCAACAAAGGTTCACCAGACTTATTCCCGGGATGGCGGGACTGTTCTACAAAGAGAGGCTGGGGAAACTGGGTCTGTATTCTCTAGAGTTTCGAAGAATGAGAGGTGATCTCATTGAAACTTACAAAATACTTAAAGGGATAGACAAGGTAGATGCAGGTAAGATGTTTCCCCTGGTTGGGGAATCTAGAACCAGGGGACACAATTTCACAATAAGGAGGAAGCCACTTAGATCAAGATGATGAGAATTTTATTTTGTTACTCAGAGGGTTGTGAATCTTTGGAATTCTCTACCCCAGGGGGCTGTGGAAACTCAGTCATTAAGTTTATTTAAAGCAGAGATTGACAGATTTCTAAGTACCAATGACACAAAGGGATGTGGGGATAGTGTGGGGAAAAAGGGCATTGAAGTGGATAATCAGCCCATGATCCTATTAAATGGCGTAGCAGACTCAATGGGCTGAATGGCCTACTCTTGCTCCATGTTCCTAGTGAGACGAGAGGGCCAATTGGAGGCCTTCCAGCATGGAAGGAGTTGCAGCCTGCCAATGTAGGTAAGGGGGAAGAGAGAGAACACCTTCATCTTGAGAACTCTCTGGGCAATTTTTAAAGCTTTTGAATTAAAAAATGGCCACAGCTTGGCCACCATTGGGCAGGACTTCAAAGTTTGGCTGGAGCGCAGCTCCCCACCCCCAAGACCCCTAAATCTGTCATCAGGCAGCTGGCTTAGTCCCAAATGCCCCAGCGGACTCAGGGACCAATTGGAAAATCCCAGTCAGCCTCAGACAATAAGTTTTAAACGCCCTTAATTGGTTACCTCCCGCTTTATAAAATTCATTCCTGCGATATGAGCATCGCTGGCAGCATTAATCGTCCATCCCTAATTGTCCTTGAGAAGGTGGTGGTGAGCCATGTACAACTGAGTGGATTGCTAGGCCCTTTCAGTGCACAGTTAAAAGTCAACCACATTGCTGTGGGTCTGGAGTTTGGAGCCACAGGAAGGCCAGGCCAGGTAAGAACAGCAGATTCCCTCCCCGGAGGACACTAATGAACCAGATGGGTTTTTAATGACAATCGGGTAGGTTCCTGATCGTTATTAATGAGACTAGCATTTTATTCCAGGTATATTTCAGTAATTGAATTTAAGTTCCCCCCAGCTGCCATGGTGGGATTTAATGTCATGTCTCCAGAGCATTTGTCCGAACCTCTCGATTGCCAGTCCAGTAACATCAGCGTTACGCTACTGTCCCCTTGCGAGCACCCATGTCCTGCCTCGGGGAAAATAGCCTCGGAGAGGGTGGGGGGTGGTGGGGAGGTGCGAGATGGAACCAAAGACCAGCATGCTGGCTGGCAGCACAAATTTTCATGCCTGCCTGCCTCTTTGCTCATCCCCATCAGGGTCTAAAACCTGCCCCAAGCCCATCACCAAACACAAGGCAGCCAAATGTGTCAATTCAATCCCAGTCACTTCCAGCAACGTTGTCCCCGGGGATGATTGACAGGAGAATAACCTGTTCATCTCCATTCTGGCCAGGAATAGTTCGTGTGACCTACTTTTTAAATGAAAAGGAACAATTACCTTCTATTCAATGATTATATTCAATTGTGCTGCTTCCTGTAAGAGTTTAAGTTTATGATTTGCAAATGCATTTTATTGGAAACTTGAATTATAGGGCGGAATCCTGTGGAGGTAATGGGGGTTTTTGGCTGCCTACTGGAGAGCCAGCAAGACCCCCCACGTCACCTCTTTTTGGGGCAGGCCTGGCTCATCTTGTGGCACTCGGGCACTGGACCTGCTTTTCCCCCAGGATCGAACACACAGGGGAGCAGACGTCCCGCCCACTGAGAGTTGCTGGCCAGTCAGAGGCTGGCAGCTCTTCTGTACTCAGCAGCCCCACTGGGGAGGACGTGGTGACTGCTGGTATTACACCCATCCGAGGCCTCAGATTGAGGAGGGACCCAGGCACAGGTGAGTGATGGCGGAGGGGGGTGGTGGGGATGGGGGAAACGCGGTGTGGGTGTTGTGAGAGGGGGGCGGGGTGCAGTGAGGAGGATCAGCTGTAAGGATGGGGAGTGGCTGTCAGTGGGCACCCCTTACTAATGCCAGGTCCCCTGATCAGTCACTGATTGCTGCTGGGTGGGTGGGGTAAATAGGTAAAGGGATAGGGTGGGTGAGGGGTTGGGTGGCAGCTGGGTATGATGGTGAGGTCAGGTCGGGGGTGAATTGGGGTGCCAGGGGGAGTATTGGGGGGAGTCAGGTAGTGGAGTGGGTTAGGTCGGGTTTGGGGGTGTGTGTCAGGGAGTCTGGGGGGTGTTGGGGGTGCTGGAGTCGGTGGTTGATGAGGGGAATCAAGGGGTTCAGTTGTGTAGTTACTCAGGAGTTAGACTAGGTTTTAATCTATCTAACATGTCATGTGTAACTATCCAGGTGAATACCGTGGAACTGTCCCAAGTCTCTGACTCTAACTCTTGAGTCGGAGACATTCGTGGAGGTTCCCGAGGAGCAGGGGAATTGCCTATTGGAAGTTCAAACTTGCTGGGCAATTCCCACGGAGTCAATGCATTAGGACTTCTATGGTGTCCCACAGCACATCTTGGGGGGTATGTCTATCCAGAGACTGGCAGATCTGGGCCGTTGAGGTAATAGAGCATTTTAGCATTTTGGGTAATGATAACCAGAGTGTTATCAGATAGACAGGAAGGGATAGAAAATACAAATTTAAGAGTGCACCAGCAGATAAGGCCAGAAATTGCAAAAGTAGTAAAAGCAGATAGAGTTAAAGGCTCTGTACATGAATGCAAGCAACATTCTTAACAAAATGGATGAATTATTAGCATAGACAGAAATCAATGTTTATGAACTGACAGCCTTTACGGAGACATGGTTGGAAGGTGACCAAGGCTGGAACCTGAACATTGAAGGGTATTTAACGTTTCAAAAAGCCAGGAAGCTAGGGAAAGTGGTGGGGTAGTTTTGTTAATGACGTATGTCATTAGTACTGCAGTGAGAGAAGAACTTGGCTTAAATGAGCAAGTTGTAGAATCAGTTTGAGTAGCAATAAGAAATAGATAAGGTAAGAGGTCACTTGTGGGAGTACCTTATAGGCCTCTTAACAGTAATTCCATGGTAGGACAGGGTATACAGGGAGAAATAAATGGGGTGTTTAAGAAAGGTACCACAATAATCATTGATGACTTTAATCTACATGCAGATTAGCTGAATCAGATTGGCAAAGGTAGCCTGGAAAATGAGTTCATAAATTGTATTCAGGACAACCCCTTAGGGCAGTATGTCCTGGAGCCAACCATGGAGCTATTTGAGACCTGGTAATTAGCTCAGTTGGCTGGATGGCTGGTTTGTGATACAGAGTGATGCCAACAGTGCAGGTTCAATTCCTGTACTGGCTAAGGTCATCCATGAAGGCTCTGCCTTCTCAACCTCACCTCTCGCCTGAACTCACCAGCAGTTGTTTCTCTCTAATGAGAGAGCAACCTATGGTCATCTGGGACTACAGCGACTTTCATTTTCATTTCAGTAATGTGCAATGGGACAGGATTAATCAATTACCTCGTGGTAAAGGAGTGGCTAGGCAACAGCGATCATAACATGATAGAATTTCATATTCAGTTTGAAGGGGAGAAGTGTGGGCCTGAGACTAGTGTTTTAAACCTAAAGGAAGGTAATTATAAGGATATGAAGCCAGAGCTAGTGAAAGTGAACAGGGAAACGAGGTTAAAAGATAGGACAGTAAAGATGCAGTGACAGACTTTTAAGGTGCTATTTAATAACTCAATTTATCCCAGTGAGAATGAGAGATTTATTGAGAAGGATGCATCATCCATGGCTAAATAAGGAAGTTAAGGATATTATCAAATTGAAGTGAATACTGTACAAATCTGCAAAGATTAGTGGTCGGCCAGAAGATTGGACAGATTTTAAGAACAAGCAAAAGATGACTTAGAAAGAGGGAGAAAGCATTAGAGAAAGCTAGCTAGTAATATAAAAACAGACAGTAAGAGTTTCTACAAGTATTTAAATAGGAAAGTAATAACTGAAGCCAGAGTTGGCCCTCTCGAGAGATAATCTAGGGAATTGATAATGGAAAACAATGAAGTGGTGGAGGCATTGAACAGGTATTTTGTGTCTGCCTTCACTATAGAAGATTTTTTAAAAAACTTGAAAATCAAGAGGTTTAAGGGAGGAGGGAACTTAAAACAATCACCATCATTAGGGAAAAGGTGCTGGGAAAACTATTAGACCTAAAGGCTGACAAGTCCCCGAGACCAGGTGGCCTGCATCCTAAGGTCTTAAAGGAAGTGGCTATAGAGACAGTAGATGCATTGGTTATAATCTTTCAAAATTCCTTAGATTCTGGAAGAGTCCCAGCGGAGTGGAAAATAACACATGTAATACCTTTATTCAAGAAAGTAGGGAGGTAGAAAGCAGGAAACTATAGGCCAGTTAACCTAACATTCGTTATAGGGAAATTGCGAGAGCCTATTATCAAGGAGGTTATAGCAGGATACTTAGAAAATCATAATTGGATCAGGCAGAATCAGCATGGTTTTGTGAAAAGGAAATCATGTTTAACTAATTTATTAGAGTTCTTTGAGGAAGTAACAAGCAAAGTGGATAAAGGGGAATCTGTAGATGTGGTGTACTTGGATTTCCAAAAGGCATTTAATAAGGTTCCACGTCAAAAGTTATTACACAAGATAAGAGCTCACGGTATAAGGGTAACATATTGGCATGGTAACGGATTGGTTAGCTGACAGGAAGCAAAGAGTAGGGATAAATGGGTCTTTTTCAGGTTGACAAGCTGTAACTAGTGGAGTGCCACAGTTGGGGCTTCAACTATTTACATTCTACATCAATGTCTTGGGGCAGAATTTTATGCTGGTGGGATTTTAGAGTCTTGCCGAAGTCGATGGACTTTTGACAATGGCTCGCGCTATTTTACGGCCCTGGCCCCACCCCCACCATGACGGGGCCATAAAATTCCACCCCTAGATGAAAGGACCGAATGTATGGTAGTTACATTTGCTGATGACACCAAGATAGGAGGAAAGTAAGATGTTAAGAGGGCGTGAAGAGCCGACAGAGGGATCTAGATCGGTTAAGTGAGTGGGAAAAAATTTGGAAGATGGAATATGATGTGGGAAAATGTGAACTTTGACAGGAAGAATAGAAGAGCATTATGCTATTTAAATGGAGAGATATTGCAGAACTCAATGGTAGAGGGATCTGGATGTCCCAGTATATGAGTGACAAAAAGTTAGTATGCAGCTACAGCAAGTGATTAGGAAGACAAATGGAATGTTGGTGTTTATTGCAAAGGTAATGAAGTATAAAAGTAGGCAAGTTTTACTGCAGCTGGGGTCTTAGTGAGACCACATCTGGAATACCGTGCCCAGTTTTGGTCTCCTTATTTGAAAAAGGATATAATTGCATTAGAAACAGTACAGAGAAGGTTCGTTCGACTTCTTCCTGGTATGAGGAGCTTATCTTATGAAGAAAGGTCGAACAGGCTGGGCCTATACCCATTGAAGTTCAGCAGAATGAGAGGCGATCTGATTGAAACATATAAGCTCCTGAAGGGGCTTGATCGGGTGGATACCAGGAGGATGTTTCCTCTTGTTGAAGAGACTAAAAATATGGGATACAGTTTAAGAATAAGAGGTCTCCCTTTTAAGACGGAGATGAGGAATTTTTTTTCTGAGGGTTGTAAGTATGTGGAATTCTCTCCCCCAGAGAGCAGTGGAGGCTGGAATTTATTCAAGGCTGAGTTAGTTAGATTTTTGATCGACAAGGGAGTCGAGAATTATGGGGGCGGGTGCAGGAAAGTGGAGTTGAGAGCACAACCAGATTAGCCGTGATCTTATTGAATGGTGGAGCAGACTTGAAGGGCTGAATGGCCTACTCCTGCTCCTAAGTCCTATGTTCCATTAATTGGCCACTTCAGGGTCTCAACTGGCAGTGGGATGAGATGGCCATCCAAAGGCTTTCTCACCACGGACTTGATCAGGGTGGAGTTGGGAAGACAGGGGTGGGGGTGGGGTGGGGGCGGGGGGGGGGGGGGGGGGGGGGGCGGGGGAGGTGGTTCCTATCCACCAACATTCCACTTGATTAAATGCCCCCTGCCACCAAAGTCACCACTAGGGGAGGGCACAAGATTCTGCCCATAATCTAACCAGCGCAATATCCACCAGCTTTTGGGTGCAATTTCCCATTTGGAAACTTTACTCCACTGTCTGTGACAAGAAATTACATAATTTAGAATGATCATCAGACTTGGATCACAGTTGCCTTTTCTGTAATTGAAATGTCTCTCAGTGACCTTCCCCATTGGAAAGCTCCCCCTCCTCAGTCCTGCACTTTCCATGTCCCCGGTACCCGATTTTTGTTCAAACGTGATTTTCGGTAAAGTGTGTCCCCTAGATCTAGTCTCCCCCACAGGAGGAAACATCCATCCGATCAAGTCCCTCGGACACTGCAGCTCCTAAAGTGCTACATCTAATGGCCAACTTGTAGCTGGAGGGGATTTATAAAGAATGTGATTAAAAAAAAAATGATTACCAGTTAGAGTGGTTGTTTAGCGTGTGTTCAGATTGCAGTTTGTAAACTCTGGTCCTGACAATGATGGAAAAGCTTGAAAGCACAAAAGCCCAGAGACACCATTATTATGCACTGCTGGAGATTGCTTGGAGACAGCTATGAACAAAGCAGAATAAAGTGTACATATCTGACCTCTGTCTGAGGCAATGGAAAATAGAAATGCAATGAGCTGCATACAGGGACTCGCAAACTATAATAGTGTGCAAAAGTGCATGCCTTACAGAAATTACCCCGGCACTTTTACCAGCTTCTGACCTAACCTGAACTGCAGTCTTGCCCTTACTCCTGTATTCAGTCCCAAACCCTGTGCCTTCCACCTTAATTATTATAATAATTGTATTAACGGTCCCAGAGGCAATGCCACTCGTGCCCTTATTTCCAGGGCTGTATCCATTTCAATCATCAGCCTTCGTCCAGGAATGTCCCAGACCCAACCTTTGTCACTCTCCGTTCTTGGACAAAATGCAATAAACTGCAGATCAGCCTTGCTTCAACTTGGCCTTGACATTCTGCTCCATCCAGGTGCCTGCGCTCACTTCCCCGAGCTGTAGTGTTCAATCGTTCTGTGTTGGATTATGAGAGTCTGGTAACGGATTTTTATGCTCACTGTGCCTGATCGGTTAAGCCTGTGCGTTGACTCAAGAGTTAGGTGGACAGACACACACAAGCTACGAAACTAAGAGCTGAAGCATGGTGTAGACATTTTAAAGCGTTGTAGAGAACTCTGTAAAGTGCCTGCACATTTAGAAACTAGTGTCATCTCTAAAGCTGTGAGGCAAGTCAAATATATAAAATGTACAACACCGACTGCTTAGCTGTCCGGTCGCATTTTGTGTTCTTGGGTAGATGGTTATGTTACCCTCCTGTGTTCTGCTCCTTGTTTTATTGTTCCATTCCCCCAACTAGTAGAGTACCTGTGAACAACAGCATAAAAAATCTATTAATAATAGATTGAAGGGATTTTCAATATCATACCTTAGTGTGTGTGTGTGTGTGTGTGTTTGATGCATTCTTCTTTGCATTGCATGTTCTCCATGTCTGTTGTACTGTATCTGATGAGCATTGATGTACTGATGTAGCAGCCATTCTGCATCTGTGGTCCTTAGTACAAGACTTGGGAACAGATTGCTGTATTTCTGAAGAGTCTTCTGATTTACTCTTCTGACTGGCACAGCAGGCTCTGTGTTTTTGTCCTCACTTGGGTCTGGTCATATTAGTGTTTCTGCACAGGTCCATCCTTTATTGCCTCCTTTCTGGAGGGAAGGAGTTCCTTGAGGCTTTCAGCCCAACTCAATTCCCCCGCCTCAGTCTTCTCTGGGCTACTTCCAGGGCTTGAATGTTTTCCCTGTGTCTTGGTGAGGTGTGGTCAAACTGGAGTTTTTTGTTTGACTCGTTCACGGGATGTGAGTATTGCTGGTATTACCCATCCCTAATTTCCCGTGAGAAGAGGGTGAGCCATCTCCTTGAGCCGCTGCATGCTTCCAATGTGGCGTCCTCCAATTTAGATGCTGCAATTATAATTCTGTGTTCTATGAGCTTTCCCAACACCAGAGTGATTTATTAGCTGGATTTGGTGGCGATCTTAACAATGAGAGGTCCAGCCATAGTGGGTTAATTGGTAAGTTGGGTGGGCCAGGCTACACTCCTGAGGCCTCACTGACCTGTGGATTTAAATGGCAGGTGGGGGAAATAGTGAGAATTTGGACTAATTGCCAATCAACAATTTAAACAGAAAAAAAAATTGGAGCTGTTATTTCCAAGCATGAAGGAGTATTCCCTCAATTCACGAATACTTAACAAGGAGGTTGGTACCTGAAAGGATTTTTTAAATATTAAAATGGATTCATGTAAATGATTTTGAACATTAATATGGCTTTTTGAATTTTTTTTAGCAAGATTTACCAGACATTTAAAATTGTTTTAATGTAAATGGCTTTTTAATCAAGGTTTATCAGACTTCTTCAATATGTACATCACCTTTGAAACAAGATTTCAGACTTTTTATTGTTTTAAATGACTTTAAACAAATCACATCATTCTTGTTAAAAATGTACTACCTTAGAGCCAGTTCTGATAAATCTTGTTAATAGGTTAGATAGATTCAAACATTTAAATGTCTTAATCTGTATGAATTTTAAATTTTCTATCTGGCTTTGTGTATATAAATCAGTGATTTTGAAATTTATTGCACATTTTAAAAGTGTTCAATTTTTAATTTAAAATGATTCTCATCGAAGGTTTTTCAACATGATAGATGCAGCAGCCTGGTTTATAGAGATTTTATAACAGTGGCTTCCAGTCACCCCGATCTGCTGTTTGCACCAGGGTTCTGGATGCTACTGATCCTTGCTGACACCCCCACACCCAGGAGGGAACTCCCCCCCCCCGTCTCTTTCAAATGTCAATTCACATTGTGGGAACACTTTGGGCGATTTCATCATTGACCACAAAATCTAATAACCGAGTGTGCTGTCACTCCTCCCTCCCTCCCTCTCCCTCTCTCTCTCTCTTCCCTCTTTTAGCCTCCGCTTTGGCCATTTCTGCACCATTTGTGACAGGTGCATGACAGTCATGGCATTCATGTTTAATGAGACTTCCAGGCTGCTAATCATTGCAAGTCCTTCCACACTTACATTAGGTTGGCAGCTGGCTGCATTCCAGGAACAGAGATCGCTGGTGCGAGGCTTAAACAATGTTAAATAAAAACACACACACACACACACAGCTCCAGTTACCACCTGGAGCAGGTACAAATCTCAAAAAGAACTCTCTCTTCAATGCTGCCAGTGGGTTAAAATGCACAACAATGCTTACAATAGCACCTGCCAGGTATTGTCCCCATTAACTCTGGCCTTCAAAAAATGAACTAACGACGCTTAATGTCGTTAACATCAGATGTGGGTTGTGTGGCGAAGCCGCACATCATTTTGGAACATTATGCCAGAGTTCGAGGGACAAAGTGCAGTATTAAAACCTGAAGCTCGAGCATCTGAGCCTCGTGACTCATCGCTGAAAAATCTAACAAAAGCTTTGCAAATTTTCCTCATGAGTCTTTCAGTTTTGCACTTTTTAATTTAATCTCTCGCTATTCCCATTATATTGATATTCTTTTATAATTCTCATGATTCTTGCAATGTGAATGTCGCTGGCAAGGCCAGTACTTGTCCATCTTGAGTTGCCCTGAGAACATAGTGCTGCAACTTACTAGCGTGCTTGGCCACTTCGGAGGCAGTTAAGAGTCAGCCACGTTGTTGTTGGACAGGAGTCATGTGTAGGCCAGGCTGGGCCTAAAGGACACTAATGAACCAGTGGCATTTTTAACGACAATTCAACAGCTTATTGGTCACTTTTTAAATTGGCACCATCTTCTTATTTCCAGTCTTCTTTAAAAGCTGAAATCAAATCCTGAAAAAGAAGAGACATGCTGTCAAAACTTTTCAGCTTGCAGTCATCAGGACAGATGCAAGAGTGCCAAATTTCAAACGGACCAACAATTTATACTACATGAGAAAAGGGGTGCTGATTGGTTGGCAAGTTGGCTCTGATTAATTGAGATATTGCCATGGCAAATGTGCCAAGGAGCTATTGCACCCCATGCTTTTATTTGTTCAAAAGAAGGTGCAATGTCTGGACATATCCCTTTTGCCCGCAGATGACAAGTCCCTGCATATGAATCGATGCTGTATAAATTGTTGTTCCCTTTGAAATTTGGCATTCTTGCATCTGTCCTGATGAGTGCAAGACAAAAAACTTCAATAGCATGTCTCTTTTTTTCAGCAATACTCAAGTTCTGCACTACCAAGTGAAGAAATCAAATTCTGATTTAAACTCATGTTCTTTGGATTATTGGTTGAGTAACATAATTATTACCTTATTAATGTCTGCCTTTTCCTCGGTTTCCTCCAATTCCTCCTCTTTTGGTTGTTTATTGCACCCTCTCCTCCTGTTCTAAGTGCATTAGCTCCTTCCTAGGGTTCAGTTCCATGGGTGCAAGTTTCCCTCAGCACCTTGGCCAAGGAGCCATTATGGGCATGTGAGCTTTGAAATTGAAGCCTGAGCCCCATAGATCTTTTGGTGGATCCAGGTGAGAGCCAAGGTGGGAAGATGCTTGAGGACGCGCTCACCTGTGGCCTTGACTCTTTGCACTATCTCCCCGTTGTCCAGTATCAGGAGTTGGCCACGCAGGACATGCCATCCCATATGTGGATGGGCATATGGAAAAAATATGTCATTTGAATGCTGGATGCAAGTGACATCTGTTAGACCCAAGTGCCCATGTTCAAAGATTGGTGGAAGGGTGCTGATTTTTGTTTTGGGAGCTAGGAGCTTTGCAAGTTCTCAGGCCTTGCACAGGCCAAATAGGAAACCTCAACATTTGGAAAGGAACAGATTGACTCTTACACGTGGACTGCAGGCTCTGTGGCTGGTACCAGAGACCTTGGAAGCCTAATGCAGCACACTCCACCCCCAGTTGGACATCACCCTTTTACTTAAATAGCTCCAAAGCTGAGAGTTCAGCCACAGACAGGATGGTACCTTCATGACAAGTGGAATTCCCACACCTTTGGATCAAAGGGGGCAGGATTAAATCAATGGCCTATTCGACTGAAAGGTCACACTTTCACACACACGCACACTTTGCAAATGGCCAGTGGAAACAGGCAGCCTGACTGATTTTCCTCTTCCCAAACTGAGAGTACACTGAAGTCAACTCTAGTGCTCTCAGGGCCACTTTGCCTAAGGACAACTTATTCAGCGCAGACCAGGGATTGAACTTGTGATCTTGGACATTAGAACTCAACTACTCACTGAGTCACTTTCTCTGACTGTCTGGCTCTTCTGAAGGCATGGGTTCATGCTGGCGTGGATCCATAGCCACTGACGGCTCTCCAGTACTTCCACCAGGTGTTTCTCCTTGTGTTTAAGTGTAGACGATGAATTTTACTGCAGATTTACCTCATCACATACGCACTTTTGGATAGCGGCGCGGAGCAGGAAGCATGGATATGAATTCAGTATTCAATATTAGTGATGCTGAGGTCAAATATCGCATTCTGACCTCTCTCCCAGGTGAGGTTAGTTAACTCGGTGCAGACCTGGGAGTGAACCTAAAACCTCACTAACTGTAGATCAGGTCAGTTGCATCTACCCACATACCATTGGGTGGGGAGAACAAGGTTTCTTTTTCCGGGGTTAGTTTACTCTGTTGAGCAAGTACAACTTGCATTTGTATAGTGCTTTTAATGTAGTAAACATCCCAAGGTGCTTCACATTAGCAAAAAAAAGACAAGTTTGGACAACGAGCCACAGAAGGGAATGCTAGGCCGGGGGACCAAAAGCTTGGCCAAAGAGGTAGATATTAAGGAGCAGCTTAAAGGAAGAGAAGGATGTAGAGAAGCATAAAGCCTCAGGAGGGAATTCTCGAGCTTTGGGTCCAGGTAGCTCAAGACAAGACCGCCAGTGATGGGGTGATCAAAATCAGGAATGCGCAAGAGACCAGAGTTGGAGGAATACAGGGATCTGAAATTTGTGGGGCTGGAGGAGATTACAGGGATTGGGGGTGGGGTGGGGGTGGGGGGGGTGGTGCGAGGTCATGGGGAGCCTAAAAATTGAGACTGGGTGGGAAACCTCAATAGGTCAATAGTTGGCCACTTAAGGACCTTCACTGGGGCAAGGGTGGGCGGCCTGTCTGATGCCTTGCCTGCCCCAGCGTAAAGTTGCAGAGAGGTCGGGGCGGGCAGGAACCAACGGGAAGCCCATCCGAAGAATTTTATGCTCATCGCCACCACTCCCCCACCCTTTTACTCCACCCCCCCCCCCCCCCCCCCCCCCCCCCCTCCACCCCACCTCCCCCAGCCCCCACCTACAAACCTGCCAGTGGGAGAGTGTAAAATTCAGGCCAAGGAGAAGGATTTTAAAATGGGGGCATTGCTGGATGGAGAGCCAATGTAGGCTATTGCATATGTGTTTACTTTTACACCACCTCTGTTTGGGTGACATTTTAACAAAGAGTAAAGCTCCTGTGATGATCTGAACTTTATCACTTAACCTGGAGATTCGTTGAGTCGTTGCCCTTGGAAGCTGTATAGGGTTTTTCCAGTGAGAGAAAGAATGTACAAATGGTTTCAAATTAGTTGTTGCTGCCACATCTATGAAAGTTTCCACTTGTCTCTTGTCCAAGCTCCAATGGAGCACCAGGAGACATTGATGGAAATTCAAGTCCTTGGGATATTTCAGCCTCCCATCAATACACCAGTCTAAGACAAAGAACACAATGCAGACCTTTGAACCCTGGCTTTAACCAACCATGCTGTTCACTTTGCTGTTGTCAGGAAGTAGCACTCATTAAATTAAAATCTATTTTTGACTTATGGACAAGTACGGCAACACTTTGGCTGATTAATTTGACTGCTTGCCACTTTTAATCAAGAGTTTAACATTTTGTTGGTTGAATTCACAAGCAGCTCAAACCTAATCTTCCGACTCACCCAGAGCCTAATCCTTTGAGTTCAGTCTCTGTGCGATGGAAGTGGGGTGAAATCCTTTCCAGTTTTCTCCGCTCAACACAGCGGACTGGGCTGAAGCTTGATCGAATCGAATCTCAAAGATGGCAGACTGCCAGCACAACGCCCAAGTCCATTCCTGTCTGATTACAATCAGTGGCTTCAAGTATTCAGATCGATTACTTGCCCCAAGCTCATTTAGCTACTAATGGGATTTAAAACTAAATCTGGGGCGATCCAAACGTGATTGAGCTAATAAATCTGCATAAGTAACAAAGTATGAAACATTTGGGGTCATTGCCTTTGGCAAGGAACAGGGAAACAGCTGAACTAGAACTGGCACATTGGTCTCATTTTTACTGCACATGTTTATCATTCAAACAATCATGGCAGAGTTGGGTGTTTTCCATGATAATCCCACAAAATGGCACTTTCGGCATGGGGGAGGGAGGATAACATGGGAGGTATGGAATGGTGGATGGGGATTGGGAGGGATGGGTCGGGGATGGGTTAAGGAGAAAGGGCGGGATGGTGGATGGGGTGGGGATGATGTGTGAAGAAGGATGGAACATCATGGGGTGGAGGTTTAAAGAAAAGCAGTTGCAGTAGAGATGCTAATTTCATCACAAATGCTTTGTGGGTCTCTGGTAGTATTATCAGAATACTGCGGACCAGTATATGTCCTGGTTCACCGTGTCAGTTTACAATCAGTGCCAGTAAGGACAAGGACAAAAATATGCTTTTCAAAAGACTAAGAGGAGAGCTAACGAAATGTTGAGAAACATTGTTGAAAGATTGTTTATCTGAGGAAAGATGGACCAACTTTAAAACTGTAATGCTGATTACGTGGCTATATATTCACAAGAAATCGTTTTAAGCTATGCTAATAGGCTCCTGAAACCCATGATCTTGCTTATTTCCATTAATTTATGCTGGGTTCTAGACCCACTTGCACTTCCCTCCGTAGTACAGACGCAACTATATTGCAGCGAACAGATGTGCACAACAAAATATGCTGCTCATAGAATGAAAGCAGATGCTGGAAATCTGAAATATAAACAGAAAATGCTGGAAAAACTCAGCAGGACTGGCAGAATCTGTGGAGAGAGAAACAAAGTTAACTTTTCAAGGCAAATATGACTCTTCTTCAGAACTGTTCTAAAGAAGAGCCATATTGGACTCAAAGCGTTAACTTAGGGCTGAACTTTGCTGTCGGTGAGCAGGGGGCGGGGCCTGCTCGCCGACGCGTAAAATGACGCGGGATGATGTCAGGCAGAACCCCCGACGTCACCCCGCCCCATTTAAATTTTCAGGAAGGAGGGGGCACAGCCAAATCAGCTGTGAGGCCATTGACAGGATCATTGAAACAATTAAAGGACCTGCCCGTCCAACCTTAAGGTTGGTGGGCAGGCCAGGAGCCCCGGCGGGCAATAGAAAAAACATGAAACCTCATCCACCGGCGGGAAAAGGTTTCATGTAGGGATTTAAAAAGTTTAATAAACTTATAATGTAATTTATGAACATGTCCCATCTCATGTGACACTGTCACACGAGGGGGACATGTTAGTGATTTTTTTTTTTCTAATTTTCCTATTTTTAGAAATGTAAGCGATCTCCCTGAGGCTGCACTTAGCTTCAGGTAGATGTGTGCTCTTTTGTCCGCATGCGTGAAAGGGCGCACTCTTTCTTCTGGGGAATCCCCGCCCCTCCCCCCCGCCTGCACAGGAAGCACATAGCGCTTCCCGGCGGACGTCGCCTTAATTGGCCCGCCCATGTAAAATGGCGGTGGGGCCTGCTTCTCCAGCGGGGATCAGCTCCCCACCCGCCGGAGATTGGGTCGGGCCCGCCCACCTGGCAGGCAGAAAATTCTGCCTTTAGTTTCTCTCTCCACAGATAAGCCAGACCTACTGAGATTTTCTAGCACTTTGTGTTTTTGTTTCAAAATATGCTGCTCCTTCATCTACCGCAGAACAAAGAGCGTCCTCACGTGACTGCAACTCTCAAAACCGCCACCTTTTACCATTTTCTCCACAAAACCTCGACAGACCCATTAACAAAATATCATCCGCATGACGCACTGTGCCATAATAATCATGTCTGGCGTCGTGATCTCCTACGATCTGCTGTCACCATATATGTGCAGGGTCTCGATGTAGTCCTCAAGGGATCTGTCTCTACGCCAAGCAAGATATTGAGACTGACGAGGGTTCTGGCCGAACACAGTTACATGAGGTTTATTGCTAGCAACAACAATGTCCAGCACTGCACAGGCCCTGATCTGGCCTGGGTCCTAGAAGTTACAAAGGCTGATTTCTTGACTATATGCCTGACTCATAAGGTATGCATGAAGTCTTACTGGTACAACATCACAGGCAATAGTGAACATCTAACATGGGAGTCTGTACCTTTTATCCTACCGCCTTATACATAGTAATGTCATGGTGATGTCACTATGCAGTTTCTTAAAGGTACTTGTCATTGTCTGCATTGGCATGCCTACAATATCACAAAATGTGGCATCTGCTGTAACATACATATATACATATACACACACATATATATTATATGTTGTGATGGGATGTGTGCTTTTCAAAGCTTTTACTATTTGAGGCAGAGCCTAACTGGAAACGGAGACTGAAAAGGGAAACTGAGTTCAGTAGGTCCTGCAAACTTGTACCATATTGTGGTGACAGATGTGCCCGTGGAACTCAGGTTGCCTGGGGATCAAGCTGCATCCTATAAGGAGGGGAAGGAAGGAAGATAGAATTTTGAAGGACTTTGTGACTGAGTTTAATGACCCCTATGCTCTGTGGACCTGCTGAGCCAACTCATAAGATCTATCTTAGTTGTTTCTGCCATTTAATGTGTAATTTACAGTTTATAATCAACCATAATTTGCCTGTGAATTCATGCTTAACTTAAATTGATTCTAGGTGTTAGAGTATAGGAGGTTATCTAAGATGGTATTTAGTGTTTGCTTTGTTCAATTCTTGTATAGTAAAACTTCTTCTGATTTAAACTATGGAATCTTGCGGCTTAATTCTTTTAGTAAATAACTGAGACTTCAGATTTCTTCTTTTTTAAAAAGTTACTCATCTTGTCAAGAAACTATCATATTTTTCATAATATTATCGTGAGATATTGTAAAGTAGGCTTAGGTGTGTTTGCGTGTGGTTGATTTATTTAAATTAGAGTCGGATAAACTGCAAAGTTTAAATTACAAAAGAGTTACATGTAAAAAGGCATTTGAAATGCTAATAGACAAGCTTAATAAAGGGGAATTTGCATTTTTAGATGAGGGGATATTTCAAAGAGACGTGATAAGGTTTTTTACAACTGGCAAGATAAATAGGGCAAGGTTATTACATTGATGTTTCCCAAAAGTGCTGACCAGATTAGAGATTTTTATACTATGGGAAAAGTAAATTCCAAAGACATGGGGGAATGGTGGGATTTATAGATTAAAGAGGAAGAAATATGTTTAAAGAAGGATGGAAGGCTGTGCGAGATCTGAAAAGTACACATGTGAAACAGACTTGGGGGGGAAAGCCTGTTGCCACTTTGCAGAAATCTGCTGTTCCTGTAACCAAAGTTGTGTTAAAAGCCTTTGGAATTCCACTGTCGAGTGGGCGCTTTTGGTAACCTTGCTGGATTTTCTATATAAAATTTAAAATCTATTTTCGACTGTTTCCTTAAAGGGGGTGTGTAGGTGGGAGTCTGGTTGATTAGGAATTTTTGAAATTGTTACAGTATTAAGTAACTGTGTAACTGTAATCCTGTGTATGTGTTTTATTCTTTTCTTTTGTTAATAAAGGTTTTGATTTAATGTTTAAAATCTCTAAAGTTAGTGGACTCACTACTTCTGAATTCAGTGCACAAACCTTCTCGTAATAAATACAAATTGCAAAACCGTTGTGATAGTTTGGCCAAGTTTCCCTTGTGGATTTGGTCAGCCTGGCAAATACCACCTGCCATATCATATCATAAGAACATAAGAACTAGGAGCAGGAGTAGGCAATTCAGCCCCTCGAGCCTGCCCCGCCATTCAATATGATCATGGCTGATCTCATTTCGGCCTCAACCCCAATTTTCCGCCCTCTCCCCATAACCTTTCAACCCGTTACTAATTAAAAATCTGTCTATCTGCCCCTTAAATTTATTCAGCGTCCCGGCATCCACTGCACTCTGAGGTAGTGAATTCCACAGATTCACGACCCTTTGAGAAAAGTAATTCCTCCTCATCTTTGATTTAAATCTACCATCCCTTAGGCTAAAACAATGGCCTCTCGTTCTAGAATGCCCCAGAAGAGGAAACATCCGCTCCACATCTACTTTGTCCATCCCCTTTAGCATCTTATATTCCTCAATTAGATCTCCTCTCATTCTTTTAAACTCTAGCGAGTATAGGCCTAAACGACTCAATCTCTCCTCATAAGACAAGCCCTGCATCTCTGGAATCAATCTAGTGAACCTCCTCTGAACCGCCTCCAGTGCAACTACATCCTTCCTCAAGTAAGGGTACCAAAACTGTGCACAGTACTCCAGGTGCGGTCTCACCAATGCCTTGTACAGTTGCAACAACACTTCCCTATGTTTATACTCTATTCCTATAGCAATAAATGCCAAAATTCCATTTGCCTTGATTATTCCCTGCTAACAATCTCTACTGAGATTGTAATGACCAAACTGCAGTTTGCGAGACGCATACGGCTTTTACAGATAAAGTGCAACTTTACAGATCATGTGGGGCAGTAATTAAGGCAGGGAGATTAATTGGGATCATTCTGAAGAATTGGGCGGGACTGCATCCATTGGCCCAACTGGACCTCACTGGACAGCATCTGATTGGCCTTACCATATACATTGTTGCTTTAGTCTTAGTCTGATGCCTCAGAGTGAGTTCAACCATAAATTTCAAACGTTTTGTGCCTCAGGATGCCTGAATCTGTCAATTAAGCAGCCGCTTTGAAATGTATTTTAACGTGATGTATTCTTTTATACCAAAATGCTTACATGACAGGGTTACCTCCAAGATTACTATTCGGGTAACAAGGCCCTCCTTCTATATGGGCAGCAAGTTCACTTGTTCACTTTAAACCTGAGATTGTTAGATTTTTGTTAAGCTAAGGTATCAGGGCTATGGGGCAAGGTGGGTAAATGGAGTTAGGCTGCAGGTGAGCCGTGATCTCACTGAATGGTGGAATGGGCTCGATGGGCTAAATGGCCTCCTCCTGTTCCGAAGACATTTCTTGTATATTTTTGATGAAGTGAGGCATTTTCTATGGAGTTTGTAATCTGTAGAATATAAGTCAGTGATACAATCTGAAAATGATAAGATTCTGAACATGCAGGTGAAAAAAACGTGACAGGAATATTTTCCCAGCTATACTGCGTCACAGAGAAACACACGAGATCATTCAAACTACTCATACAAAGTAGCACCTATTGACCTATTGAAAAGGAATACCACAAAAATGGTTAGCGTTCTGAAACGCGAACCTCACCTTTCCCCTCTGCCCGAATGCTGCCTGACCTGCAGAGTGTTTCCAGCATTTTCTGTTTTGGTAATTAACATTAGCGAGGTCCCTTGGGAAGATACTTGTGCGATGGTGGCGAATGCTAAACCGTCTAATTGTTGGAATGAACGACTTCTGTTTTCCAGTGAACTGAAGCAGAAGCTAAACGAAGAAAGCAACAAGCGCACAATCCTTTCCAAGCAGGAGAAGTTCAATGAAAACTGCTGCATCCGCTGCTGCAGCCCATTCACCTTTCTCCTTAACACCAAGCGCCCCTGTCTCGACTGCAAGTTCAACATTTGCAAGAACTGTGGGGCGTACAGTAAAAAGGAGAAAGCCTGGATCTGCACAGTCTGTCACCAGGCCAGGTAGGTACCATTTCGCCTCCACCTGCCCTTTTCCCGAAGTGTCAGCTGCCTTATGGTTGAATTGATTGTGTTTGATCTCCAGGCTCTTGGCGGTAGCTTGAAACCGAGTAGAATAATTACACAGGTTGGAACTTGTTACATATCCAGCAGCCAAAGGATGTTTGGAGATAATTTGATCTTCCCGCGAGTAGCTTTTTAACCAAGGCACGTGAGGGGCAGACTGTTGCTAACAGCTTACAAATAATGTGAACCAAATGCCTCTTTGGCTGTTTTGAAGCACATTCACAATCTAATTTGCTAACCACAAAATTTCTTCTCAATTTTGTCAGCTAACGTTTTGTACCTTTAACAGTGTCTCCTGCCAACACAAGATGGCCACCGATACCCGTCTGCACATGCTCACTTATCCGCACATGCGCAGACAACCAATGGCGTGATTGGCTGGAGACACAGGCCGGAATTGTCCCAGATTCACACAGAGTGCAGTAGTAGGCAGGCGAAAAATCGTTTAATCTGCCGGCCGCAATGGTGGGTTTTCGGGTTGTATCGTCCCATTCTCGCCTCATTAATTATGCAGCCACGTGAAACACGCTGTCTCGCTGGCGGGCATCCTCCGATTTGCCCTCCATGCCTTAACCTTGCTGCCTCCTCACGCAGGGCGCCATATTTAAACTGCAGCCATGCGCACACTTCTCAATGCTTGCAGCCCAGGGCTGCTCCGGTGAAGACACAGCCCCACAAGCCAAGAAGAGTGCAGCCCCTCAATTCATTGACACATCCCTGGGACACCGGGACACTGTGGAGGCCCACTGCGATGTCCTCTACCCCTGCTCCGGTCGCCGGAGTCCCACCGGTCTCACCACTCCGGCTTGGGAGGTGATGGCAGAGGTGGTCAGTGCCAATGCTGCACATGGGGTCAGCCATCCAGTGCAGAAAATGGATGAATGATCTCATTCATGCCACCAGAGTAAGGCAACCACCTCATCATGTTAAACTCACATGCTCCCAAGGCCATCACACATCTCACTGCCAGCTCAAGGAACATCACCACTCACTCTCTCACACACACCCTCTCATCTCCATCTGGCCTCATCTCCTCTGGAGACTGCCTCCTCAGCCCTCACCATCTTGAGGCCACTTGCACAGATCAACATGTGCCCCCACACACAACCTGGGATACCCCCCCTTCCCCAGTACAGCCCTCACCCCGCAGCCTCTTCCCTTGCCTGAGGCCACTTCTCCCCCACTTCCCCAAGCAAACCCTAGCCCTGCAGCCGTTGAAAAGCCACCCCTACCTTATGGCTGGTCTGGTAGGTAGAGACCTGCCCGTGAGTCCCCCTAAAAGTGATGTGGTGTTTCCTGCGAAGCCTGGCGCTGATGACCATGGGTGCTGCCCGATGCAAGGTAGGCAAACAAACCTCGAAGTCCCGAGTGAAGTGCAGCCCGCCAGGTGCATGTCGCTTATGTACAGATGTGAAATGCGCCAGCCTTGATGACCCAGAGTGGGCGGGGGGTTGATTCCGGCCAGCAGGGCTTCTAATGAGCTGCTAAAATATTGAGATTAGGTTCCCGATGCGCAGCAGCGGGAAATGTGGCCCATCATTGTCGGGTGGAGCGGGCGATTGCAAACTGGTTTCACGACAGCGTGACACTGATTTCCTGGCCTTCCCGTCACATTGATCCCCACCCCACCACCCACCATGACGCCCGACGCCAATGGGGCCAGAAAATTCTGGCCACAGCAACACTAAAACCAGTCCTTTTTAAAAAAAAAACCTTCTGTGGAGAGGCTGGAGCCGGAGTTCTCCTTCAACTCAACAGCTCTGGAGAAATGTAGTTCAGGTTAACAATTCGAGTCTAAAAACTCCAACTGTGTTCAAATCTCTAAGAAGCTGAGTTTATAGATTTTGCCATTTTAAGCCATGAATATTTAGTTAGCTTAATTTGACTGGCAATGACCTGGAGCCTTTTTGAAAATCATGTAGGAGATGAAATTTGATTTTTTTTTTATACGCAAAAACGATAATATGAAGGCAACATTTTTGATTAACAGCCGCCAAATCTTAGAACAACCGCTGCCTCTTCAGTCGTGGATGCAATAAATTGATGCATTTTCAAATTCGTGAAGCTAGACACGTTGGTCTAAGGAGCTGAGAAGGTGCCGGTGATCAGTTTGAGCGCCAGGCGGACAATGCTTGGGGTGTGGGGGCAAATGTTGTTAGATGCAATGTGAGTTATGTTTTTTTACTGGTTTGGAGATGGGGTCTTGCCTGGTGTTTTCTTACAGCATCTGTATTTGCTTAAAATATCTTTCAAAAATCTATGGGAAAATGGCTCCAATAACTGTTTGATAAGCATCTCTGCTCCTGGCCGCTGCCTAGTCTGTCGCTCACTATGAAGTTATGGAGTAAAACAGCGCAACTGTTCATGCACGGTGTTGGCAGCAAATGCCAATCTGTAATTGCCAATGTGCTGCGCAGGGCACAGGCTAATTTGGAGCAGGTACTAATTGTGTCTAGTGTTTTTTGTGTTGCAGTTTCTCTCTGTCTTTCCTATATAAATTTGAGCTCTTCCAAAACTCTGCTGTGTGCATCTTAACTGGCACCAAGTCCCCCGTTCACCCATCACCCCTGTTCTCGCTGACCTCCTCTTGATCCGGCAACGCTTCAGTGTTAAAATTCTCACCCTGACCTTTGAATCCCTCCATGACCTCGCCCCTCTGCTGCCTCATCCAGCTCTGTGGCCCTCCGAGATCTCTGCGCTCCTCCAACCTGGCCTCTCGCATATTCCCCAAGCTATGAAATTCCCTCCCTGAACCTCTGTGCCTCTCTCCTCCTTTAAGATGTTTCTTTAAAAGTGTTATCTTTGCCCAAGCTTTTGGTCATCTGTCCTAATATCTCCTTATGTGGTTAGATGTGACTTTCTCTTGCCTATAAATACAAGTTGTGGTTCTGTTTTTTATTGTTCTTTTCATAGAACAATAAATAGAATTTTAACCACTCCTGCCCAGTGACAGTGTTGCGTGGAAGGGATTAAAATCAGGATGAGCCCGTTCACCAGAGGCGGAATTTTGTCTTCACCAACTTCAAAGTTGGCGGGGTTCCCGTTACAATCGAGCGTGGGCTAAATTAAAATGTAACTGTTGCGGCCTGATCTGTGGCCATGGTGTGATTTTGTGAGGGGCTCGGAGCCCATCCCACCTAAGAAAGATGATCTTCTTCTATGGGCAGCGTTCTTGGAAGCCAAGAGGAGCACGAAGAGACCCTTGAGCCTCTCATCATCATCACTTGCCCAGGGCCTCACTCTGCTTCCCCGTGTGGGAATCTGTTTGGAAATGCCCCCTGCTTCCCACCCCACCCCCATGACTTGCCTTATGTCGAACCCTTTAAGCTCCCAGCACCTGGCTACCTGTTCAATTCCCAGCCTGCCGGCAGACCTCCACATCATCTCTCTCCCTTTGAGAGGGACAACCTGATGTCAGGACTTTTGGGAGTCTTTGCGTCCCTTTTAAGGCAGAAACAGACTTGGCACCAAAGCTTTGTTGTAAATCAACTTTATTCAGACAAAGTCAGGCCAAGTTTATTAACTCCTCAGATAAACTATGGCGGTGAGCTCGGGCTGGTGATTTGCACTTTAACGCAGATTATGCCACCCATGTCAATGGTTTCTATCGTGGTTTTGGTCTTTTGGTCCTCAAGCCTCTCTCCCTCCCTCCCCCTTGTGTCTTGTCTTGTTCTGTTTCTGCATGGTCTCTCTCTCTCCGCAGCACAAAGGCAAAATGAGGGCATCTTTTATCCTGGCTGTTATCCAATTAACCCCTCCTTCACCCCAATTATCTTCAGCCCCGTGTGTGAGGACACTTTTCTTGACCAACCAGGTATCTTTCATGTAAGCATCGTGCCATTAAATAGTTTTTTTTTCACATCTTCCTGTGTCTCTTATCTCAATACTCCAGGGTCTTATCTCCTAGAGGGGCCTAGACATCCCAGTCCCCTGTTTTGACACACACAAAGCAATCTCACAAACAGGCTCAAGGTCTTGTCTTTTAGCTGTTTAAGCTCTGTTTAAGAGTAAGCTCATTATAACTTGGCATAATATTCCTATGGTTCCACTGTCTTGGCATCTTTCCATACTGTGCTCTATTCCTACGTTTTCCCACTTCATTGTACTAGGCCTAAGACAAATTCCTAATAAAGTTAGATGTTAATTTCTAATAATAAAGTTAGATTTTAACAATTAGTGTTCCCGTAAGAAATCTCATAATCTTACTTAATAAAGTATTCAAATGTGGCCGTTAGTTAAGATCAGCCATGACTCCAGATCCTTGCGCTCAAACTCACCCCACCCTGCGTTCACTGCCCACTTCAGAGCTCTCACACGGCATACCCCATCTCCCACATTAAAATCCCATTCACAGAAGTGCACAGCACAGAGGGAGGCCATTCGCTCCATCATGCCTGTGCCAGCTCTTTGAAAGAGCTATCCAATTACTTGCACCCCCTTACTCTTTCCTCATACCCCACCGATGCGCTTTCCTTTGGCATGTTACTATTGAATCTGCTTCCACCACCTTTTCAAGTCATGCATTGCAAATCACAACAACTGTGTGTAAATCCATTTCTACCTATCTTCCCTCCGGCCCTTTGCCAATTATATTAAATTTCCGTACTCTGGTTACCAATCCTCCTCTTAATGGAAACAGTTTCTCATTATTTATTCGATCAAAACCCTTCATAATTTTAAACAACTCAATTAAATTTCCTCCTTAGCCTTGCCTGCTGTAAGGAGGACAATGCCAGTCTAGTCTCGCCAGAGAATTGATGTTCAATAAGTAGTCCGACAGGACAGAGGCAGTGGACGGTTTGAGAGAGGTGGTGGTGAGGTAGAACCAGGTTTCATCCATGTACCTGTGGCTGCTGACCCACATGGAAGCAGATGATGATGCTGGGGCATCAGGGAGAGGAGGAAGAAACAGTGGCCAATGTTGGACTCTTGGGGGGAGGCCAGAGCTAATGATACTGGGATAGGACGAGAAACCATAGCCACTCTGGGGATCGTAGGATAGGTAAAAGTGGAACCAACTGAGGTCAGTCCCACTGAGATGGACAGCAGAGGAAAAGCAATGGAAGCAGATGATGTGGTCAACTGATCGCGAGGACAGGGCCTCATTAACATCTTGTAGCTCTGTCTCCTGCCCAGCAGTTGGTCAAATAGACTGGCTGACTGGTAGGAGAGGGTAAACACCAAAGACAGGAGGCTGACCAGTAACGCTCGGGTATAGTCCCTGGAAATCAGGGACTAGGCGAGGCCTGCAATCAGCAGGGCTGCCTTGGATAGGAGGAAGGCTGGAGATCAGGGCTGAGGAAGGCCAAAGGCCTCGTTGAGGGGCCTGAGTGGGGGTGGGAGAGGGTTGGGGGAAGTACTCCTGCATTAAATGATAAAACAGCAACTTACCTTACGGAGTTGACGGCTGCTGACCCATGCAGCACAAATTGGGCTCCCAATTGCTTTGTAGGAGCCCGACTTCAATATATTAATTACACCCAGCATCCCAAACCTGGGCACTTTTAAAATGGCAACAGGCTTAATGGGGTAGAGGCATGCTGTTTTATACTTTTTAACCCAGCCAATCCCAGTCCCCTCTTACATAGAGGTGATAGATATAATCAAATTTCATTCCCTCTGTAGACAACCACTAAGCTTTCTTAGTCTGTAAAGTATTGAATTGTGGTCAGCGCTGCTGTTATAACACTAATACTAAGGTGTTAATAAGGAGCGCTGTAATTGTCAAAATTGCAGTGATGCTAACTTGCCATGCTCAGCAGGTAACCCCAGGCTCTTTAATAAAATTTGCCTGGCTAAGTTCTTGCACAGTTTCAATGAGTTTGAAAACTTGGTAGTGTTTAAAAGCTTCAAGAAAATGAGAAAATTCAGACTGACAGATTTTGCTACAAAGCTTTAAGTTCCCTTATTAAGCATGTCAAGCTAGCATCCCTGGAAGGTAGGAGGTTCATTCTCAAGGGTGGCAGTGAACATCAGCTAATGATTTTGCAGGGTTTCCATAGTAACACAATTTCTGTGTTGCATGTGTTTCGAATAAGGAATCCGACAGCCTTAACAGCGAAAATATAGGTGTCTTGGTAAATGTAGTAATTATGGTTTTGTTTAGTGTGTAATGTACCTTTAAGAGTAATACTTGTTAAGGAAGATGACATGACCTGTAGTAACCAATAGGAGAGTAGCACAGGCAACCTCAGGAGTAAGTGCAAAGGTAGAGTTGGAGTTGAAAGCACACGTATAGTTGCTGCTGAGTATATTGTTAATAAACTTAATGTTTCCACCCAAGAAATGTCTGCTGATCAACTCTGTCTATAGTACCAACTCAGCCACCACTCAAAACAAATAGGCGACGGGGATTCACGGGATCCAACAGTAAATAAGGTGGCAGGAAACCATAGTTATTAGTACAACTGGCTATTTTGCATGTGTAAATGTGATGACAACTCTCTGGGTACCGTAGCCCGGTGATTATGTTGCTGGACTAGTGAACCAGAAACCTCGACCCAGAGTCATGAGTTCGGATCCCACCAGAGAGGCAGGGAGCAATGGATTCGCACACAGGCTTGTGGTCATCTGGAATGCACTGTTTGAAAAAGTGGTGGAACCAGATTGAATAGCAACTTGGGAAAGGGATATATGTATCCCTGGCATTTGGGCAATTTAAATTCAGTTAATTAAATAAATCTGGGATTAAGAAGCTAAAATCAGTAGTGGAGACTGGAAAACTGTTGGGTTGTGGTTAAAAACCCATCTGGTTCATTCATGCCCTTAAGAGGGAACAATGTCCTTACCTGGTCTGGATCTGCAACAAGATGGTGGACTTTTAACTACCCTCTGAAATGTCCTAGCAAGCCACTCGGTTGTATAAGGATGGGCAATAAATGCTGGTCTTACTATTACAGGTTCACTATTTCAGTGTATACTATACCTCTCTCTGCTCCCAAATTACTAGTACCTTTATCATTTATTTATTCAACCACCTGATTTCCCTTGGCATTGCTTATGGGTAGTCTGAGTTCTGGAGCACAGTTATGGGCCTCGAAATAATGCAGCTTCACTTGGGCTAGGTTTTTAATGTGTTGATTTCAGAGAACAATTTGTACAGGGGAAGATTTTTAATACAACGCCTGGAGCTCTTCTGTTCTTTGAAGTTCCTGGGCTTCTCTGCAGTAACTTTAGATCAAGAAGTAAGCCTCAGGGAAGGCCTCTCATGTATATGCCACATGTAAAATCTGATTCCTGTGATTTCAATCAATTTGCCCTTAAGATACAGCAGATGGAATGTAATTGGCAGGAAACTGTTCAGTAAGAAAGTGGTCTGGTGTTGCATCATTTGCAGTGGTGTTTTGCTTTAAGCTCTTAGAAAATCTGTGATAAAAATGCATAAAACTCATCTTACTTTGAGAGGAAACAGGACAACTGGAGTTAAAATTTACAGTCGCGAATGTATCTTTCCGTTTGGTTCACCCTGAGGCTGTAGAAACACACAGACTCAGTTTTCCCACTTTTCTAATCATCTCGGACCCGGATTGAACGTGCTTGATGTGTTGATGCAGTGTCCCCTGTGCCCACTGACCTGCACTGGCTCCTGGTCAAACAACAGCTCAGTTTTATAATTCCCATCCTTGTTTTCAAATCCCTCCATGACCTTGTCCTTCCCTACCTCTGTAATCTCTTCCAACTCCACAACCCTCCGAGATACGTGCGCTCCTCTAATTCTGGCCTCAAGAGCATCCCTGATTTTTAATCACTCCGCCATTGGTGGCTGCGTCTTCAACTACCTACACCCTAAGCACTGGGATTCCCTCCCTCCCTCTCCATCTCCTCCCTTAAGACAAGGGTTCCCACTCCATTAACATGCAGCTTATGTGCGATCATTAGCAGTGCATCAAGCAGTTATGTTCTGCCTTTTAGATAATGTTTATGTTGCGGCAAACTTCCACCTGCCCACTCTTCATCCCAGCACAGCAAGTGACTGCTTGGGAATGGTTTTTGCCCCTGCTCCAATAGCCTATAGCTCTTCTCCGGAAACCCACTGCCTGTGGCCCAGCGACGCTACCGTCAGATCCATGGATCCACTATCCACTAGAACCATTGTCAAGCAAACCATTGGAGTCCTCAAGCAACAATTCTGATCCGTAGACAGATCTGGTAAGGCAGTCTGCAGTGCAGCTGCAGAGAGAGTATCTTGTACGGTAGGTAGTGTTTTGCTACATGCTGCACATGTACATAATCCAGCCTTCAACAAGTACTCCTTACTGCATTAAAGTGGCAGTTCCATTTCCCTCCACAGTCATTCTTGTGGTAATTAGTAGTGACTGGCAATGAATATGTGTAATTATGCACTGCAGCATTACAATACATCCTTCGGGCTAGATTAGCATTGCATGATTTCATTTTATTTAAGACTCCGAGAACCATCAAAGACAAGAACGTTCATCTGGATTTAGCCAAGAGAAGGATGATATTTTAACACACCGCACAATCCAATCTCTGAAAATTCAGAACACAAAAGCAAAGTGCTGGAAATCTGAAATAAAAACAGAAAACGCTGGAAAAGTCAGGCAGAATCTGTGGGGAGAAACAGAGTTAATATCTCAGGTCAACGACCCTTCATCAGAACCTTCTGCTGAAAGGTCATTAACCTGAGACATGGGGCAGAACTTTGCCCTTGGTGGGCGGGCGGGCCCCACTGGCTTGGCGGCAGACAGACAGCCGACCCCCGCCACCGAAACGGGGCCTGCCGCCATTTTGAGTGGGCGGGCCAATTAAAGCCTGCCCAGCGGCCTAGCGGCTCCTGTCCAGGGTGGGGGGAGGGAATCCCCAGCTGTCAAAGTGCGCTCTTTCGCGCACACATGCAACAGAGCGCACTGCTCCCTGAGACTAAGTGCTGTCTCAGGGAGATTAGTGACAGTGCACAAAAGTTAAAATATAGAGAAATAAAAATATTATTAACATGTCCCCCTCATGTAACAATGTTACACAAGATGGGACATATTAATAAAAACGACATAAACTTTATTAAACTTTTAAAAAACGGACATGAAGCTTCATCCCACCAGTGGATGAGGTTTCATGTATTATCTGGAGCCTGCTGGGGCTCCTGGCCTGCCCACCAGCCTTAAGGTTGGACGGGCAGGGTCTTTAATGATCTTAATTAGCCTGTCAATAGCCTTAATTGGCCATTGACAGGTCGGCGGGTGGACAGCTGATTTCGCTGTCCGCCCGCCTTCCTCAATATTTAAAGGGACCGGGATGATGTCGGGGGTTCCTCCCGATGTCATCCCACGTCATTTTCCCGTCGGCGAGCGGGCCCCGCCCCCAAATCGCCGAAGTGAAAATTCTGGCCATTAGCCCTGTTTCTCTTTCCACAGATGCTGCCTGACCTGCTGAGCATTTCCAGCATTTTCTGTTTTTATTTTACTCCTGACAGTCCAACATTATTTTCAGCGAATGAGTCTGCTTTTGCACAATGATCTATACATGCCCAGCTGCTAGCTCCGAATAGTTAAAAATTGGTATTCGATATTCGGGATAGGCTTGTGATAGGTCACAATTTTAACTTGTTGGTGATTAAAGCCAGCACCAGTTGTCAGACTGCAATTAATTTAATTAGTCTCTTAGTTTCCATCTTCAATTTTCAAGTGATTATTTTTTTGCCACCCTGTAATTGAATGAGAGATCTCCAAGAGGGCACTAAAAGATTTAAAAAATACAGTGGGGGCTGGTTCAGTTCAACAGAACAAGAAAGCACGGACCTGAATTTCCTGCTTGGCCTGCGCTCGCGGTCCGAGGGCCTAGAAGCAGATGTAGAATCCGCTCCCGGGCGAGATCGCGTTCTTACCGCGATTTCACGCTGGCTAGCCCCGTCCAGCGTGGAACCCGTCTTCCGGTTAGCCTGACGGTGCGGGCGGGGGTGGTAACGAGTCAGGGGTCGGGTCCAATTTTATCCCCCCCCAGGACTTTGGTAACTTTGATTCAACTTCCAGCGGAAGAACAGAGGTCCCTACGACATGGAGACAAATTTGGTGTTAATCCTGCGGCTTTTCACCTATGAATTGATCCTGACCAAAACCTTCGCCTACTCAATGTATCTGTATATGTCGCCGCTCTGAAATACACCTTGAAAGTCTACAGGTCATGCCCAGCGTCTGCCACTGATCCAACTAAACTCCATGGCAACAGTAAGGGAGCTGTGTGTGGGGGCGAGGGGGGGAAACAGTCGGAGACGGGGTTTCCTTCATCTATTCACATCAGTGAAGGAAGAAAAAAACAATGAATGAGCGTTTCTTCTGCACCTTTTCATGGCTTCAGGACGTCCCAGAGTGCCTCACTGCTTTTTGAAGTGCGGTCACCGCTATAATGTGGAGAATGTGTCGGCCAGTCAATTTGCGCACAGCAAGCTCCCATAGACAGCAATGTTGGATCTCTTACATCCCATCTGAGAGGGTAGACGTGGTCTCAGATTAACATCTCACCTGAACACTGGCACTGTGGACAGTGCAGCACTCTCTCAGGACTGCGCTGGGACTGTTAAGCCCACCTGCTCAACCCTCTGAGCGGGACTTGAACCCATAACCTACTGAGCTCCAGAGAGCAGAACGCTCCAATGTGGCAGACACCGATGCCGTCAAGGGTGCTTCTGGTCTACCTGCTATTGCCGCAGCCCTGGACTGCCCAGCTGAGGTGGCGCAGGTAGGGCTAGTGGCAGTGGTTGGGGTGGGGGGGGATGAGGGGTGGGGTAGCGAAGTGAGGGTGGGGGGTACTGGTGGCTGCAAACTAAGTGTGGTTCTTCCCTTTGGTGGGGGAATCCTCATGCAGGGATCTGGTCATATTCTACATCAACTGCAGGGTCAGTTGGGACACCTCTGATTACAAGCCTGCAGTATCTGTCTGCTGGGTCATAATGAAGACCTGGATGATGGGAAGTCTGACGTTCAGAGACCCCCTACCCTCACCCGCTCAACTGCCCCTCACCCCATATAATTACAGCGGCAATATGCCCAATGGCCATGGGTTTTCAAGGCCAGTATCTTTCGTAAAGGACAGTGTTCCCCGTGGTTTGTACAGACCGATCTGTTTTGCTTGGCACAGATTTACAGGTGGACCAGCTTAGAAAGCTAGGGCAATCGAAAGGAAATCCGGCACACCTCAGAAACATGAAAGCAAAATCACACAAAAAGGAAATAGAAAGTGCTTATACTCCGGGGGCCTTTTACCCGGCCCTTGGATGACAATTTGATTTTTAAAAAAAAACGTGCTGCCCGACTGCCTGCTTTGCCCGCGCAACAAGCGCAAAATCGCGCGGGCAACGCGAAATCTCAGTCAGTAGGCTTTTTAGTGGCCCTTTTATTTTCAGCGAGCAGGGCTCTGATTCTGTTGCGCGCCCGTCGACCTCCGTATTGCGCGATGACATCGAGGCGCACGCCCGCCATCCTTTCGCACAATCTTAGGTGCGTTCGCGCCCGACCTCGAAACGTAAAATTCAGGCCAACGTTTAGTTGGTAAAATTTAACACGGGTGAGGACTTCTAGAAGGTCATCAAGCGATGCTGCTTCCGCCTGAGGAATCGGGTATCAGCAAACGATCTGATTTACATGTAGCAAACTCAGAAACCTTCTTTGAAAACACATTCAAATTAAATGTGTGGTGCTGATGGTTAAAAACGTTAAGATATTCAACAACAACATCTTTCCAAAAAAAAAACCACCTCCTGGGGATTTCCAGCTATCCAGCAGCGTGTCCCATAAACCGGAGCTCCCAGTGTGGAGCATTTACTATCAGGAGTGCACACTGGGAATTTGGACATGGAAGTCAATGAGTGGGCCTTAGAGGGTTCTCTGTCCATTAAAATTAATCGACAAATATGTAAAGTTTACCGTTTGGTTTATGCATGCACTAAAAAAAATGTCAAACAAACGCTTGCCATTGGACGTAATCAGGAAAACAATTCATTTTCCTGAATTTTTGATAGTATGGGGGTAAATTTAGTGCTAATTCCCCATGTGTGCTTCCAGGTCAGAGTGCAGTATAATTGCTCGGTACTTTCATATTGTGACCAGAACAAAGTTTTCTCCGTAAGGGGAATCCTGAATTTTAAAGTTATTATTGTATATATTTGAATGGATTTGTGCCAGACTTTTCACCAGAACTACTTTACCTAAGATAATACTTTATTATATTTATATTGTATTACTGTATTATTTATAGGCAGCTCTTTACTCTAAATCTGTCTTTTTCATGTTATATCTTTTGCTTTCCTTGATTTTTTTTGCTGTTTCTATTTTTGGCGCTGTTGTTTCTGTGACAGGTCCTTGAATGTCTTTTTCTTATCTATTGCCTTTTTTAGTTCCCATACATTTCCCAGTCTTTTGTTTGCACTCCCCTTTCACCAGATCTCACTCCCCCTTCACCAGATCTCACTCCCCCTTCACCAGATCTCACTCCCCCTTCACCAGATCTCGCTCCCCTCCTTTCACCAGGTCTCGCTCCCCCACCCTTTCGCCAGGTCTCGCTCTCCCCCTGCCTTTTGCCAAATCTCGCTCCACCCCCTCTTCGCCAGATCTCGCTTCCCACCCCCCCAGCTTTGCCAGATCATGTGACCAAGCTGCCTGGGAGATTAATAATAGAAAAAAAGGATCAACCAGCAGTTAATTATTGGGGTGAGTAGGTTCTTGGGTGTCATTTTGTGTTCCAGCTGCTTAGTTTCAGTTTAAGACAAGCTGGAGACAGGGAACATTTCTTTTAAGCAATATTGAAGTTGAAATTCTGTGTATTGGCTGAAAGAGTTTTTAAAACCTTGATGACTGAAAGACTCCGAACAGTGAAGTGGGCTTCTGGGATAGCAAAGCTCAGAAAAGAGAGAGAGAAAGAGTTCTAGATACAAGACTCCAGAGTTCAAGAACATTCGAACCAGGAGAATTCTGACCCAAGGTGCTTCTGCTTAAGATGCTAGCAATGCCTGTATTGACGGGGGAGTCTACAACCATGGGACAAATGGAAGCGATTTGAAGGGAAAACCTCACTAGAAGTAAGCGGAAGGCCCAAGAAATCTCAAATTAAAACTTCAAAGCAGCACTCATACCAAATAGTTAATCCTTGATCCGTATCTAACTTGAGTTTTGGGGGTGATAAGGTGCAGAAGGAAATTTGTGTTAATAAGTTCAATTTAGAGTATAAGTAACTCTATTCTTTGTACTTTTAATATATTTAACCTAACTGACTATTTAAGACAGTGTCGTTATTAACGGTCATGTTCTTTGATTTCTGTGTAGTAAAATTATTTTGTTTTAAATTGAACTTTGTAGCTTCATTCTTTTAATAAATACCTGGGGTTTTCGAATTCTAAAAAAGAAAATGTTACTGGTCTCTACTGAGATCATAACAATCTCCTTTCCTTTGCTAATCTGTTTTACTCTTGTTTCACTTCTTTCTCATTTACTTCTGTAAATGTTTATAGCTTTTCAGAACCTCAGGATGAGCCACAGTGCTTTAAAGCCAGTGAAGTCCTTCTATGAAGTCTAATGACTGTTGTGATGTTGGAAAGGCAGCAGCCAATTTGCACACAGCAAGTTCCCACCAACAATAACCTAATAGTGACCAGATAATCGGTTTTAGTGATGTTGGTTAAGGGATAAATATTGGTCAGAACACAGGGGCTAACTCCCCTGCTCTTCTTCAGAATAGTGTCATGAGGTCTTTCATATCTACCCGAGAGGGCAAATAGGGCTTCGGTTTAAAGACTTATCCAAAACACCACATCTCTGACAGTGTAGCACTCCCTCAGTACTGCACTGGATTGTCAGCTTAGATTTTTGTGCTGCATCCTCTGGAGTAGGACCTGAACCCACAATCCACTGACTCCGAGGTAAGAGTGCTACCCATTGAACCACGGTTGGCGTACTGTTCTGTCAGCAGTCATGTCCCCTTCAGTATTGCTGTAAGAGTAAGAACATGAGGGGTACAACAACGCATATTGAATTATAGTACTGTAGCTTCCATTTTTTTTTTTCAAAAAGACCTTTTTGCACTTTAAAGGAACACAAGGAATACAAGAATCATCATAGGGATGGAGGTCCTCCAAGGCATGCATCCCCAGTGGTGGATTCTTGGGGCCCTGTTTGACAAGTTGCAATGGTGGCCAATCTAGGTTTGGCCAATTTGCTGCTGTACTTTGGTGGTCATGATTTCAACCTAACCTATGTACAAGATGGTGGTGATCTATTCCCTGACAAAGTCCATCCTGTACATCAACAAACAAATGGGAGAGAGAGAAGTACTGCGGATGCTGGAATACTGAAGCATGAACAGAAAATCCTGGAAACACTTGAGGTAGCTCCGGCAGCATCTGTGGAGAGAGAAACAGAATTAACGTTTCAGGCCGGTGACTCTTCACCATAACAAACAAACAGGCTTTACACAAAATCATTACTGGCGCAGTATTCGCATAAACTAAACCTCTGTTCATTCTGGAAGTGCTGGAGTTGCTGCGACTTCACTTCAGGATCAGTTCAGGAAGTCGGAGTGGCAGTGGTGAAACGCCCACCACTCCCGAGTATGGGGGTCTCGATATTGATGCCTGTAACACTGTCACTTCTATGTAGAAGTTCATTCTCATGGTCAACCATTGTCTGATCAATCTGGATTACTGGAGCATCAAAACACTTGACTCGCAAGTTGTCCAGGTCACAGTGCTCTAAAGCAAGAAGCAGGGTTAATTTTGTGAGGTATTGTTATCGCTTGCTGTATCCTGCACAGGCAGCAAACATACAAAAGCAAAGCCAAAACGATTCTCGTAATTGTTTAATCTCCATCGCAAACAATTACAGGCAAAAATAAAACCCTTAAATATGCGATTTGCCATCATATATTACATGAAAATGTTAATTCCCTGAAGTGTTTATGCATGGCATATTTAATACTCCATTTACTATACTGCAGTCTTTGCTGTTAATGATAGCTAGGTTATGGGAAAATAAATAGTTTATATTTCCAAACATTCTTAAGTCCAATTACTGTTTATCAGTTAATATTCTGTTTTAATGAGGGAGCGCTGTATAAAATAAATTAGGTTTATATCAATGGTGCAGCAAGGTGGTAATAGCAAATAGGGGATCATAAATTGAGCAATATAATTGTGCCTGGTGATTCTTAGGTGTTATGCATTACTGGAATGGAGAAAATGCATAGAGGTTCAAAACAATATTGATGCCTCAACCAAGGTAGGGATTCAATGTAGCATTTCAAGTACATATTTTTAAATTAGTGTTGCTGTACAGCAGAGTTGTGGAGTGTGTGCTTTGATGCATACAAGGTAGTAACCATGAGTTTACAACCCCAGCCAGTTTAATTTCTCCTGATAGCTTAACGCTCGGAGTCCAGGGGCAGGATTTTTTGGCTCCAATGGGGATGGGTGCGACAATTCACGCCGCTGGCCAGTGTGCCAGTGGGCCAGTTCCATCCTGCCCTGAGCCACTTTCCTGGAGCCCCAGGTTTGCAACAGGTATGCAAGCAGTAAATAGCCAATTAACAACAGTTAAAGCCCAGTTAAGGCACATTTCCAGTCCAGCTGCAGGGTTTCTCCCTCCACAATGGTAGCCCAGCTGCTGAAGACATTTTTTAATTTAAAAGTTTTAAAAAATTGGAGAGAAGGCACCTCCAAATCGGAGACGCCCTCTCTCTCTCTATCATACCTGAACCGCAGGCTGCTGCTCCACCTGTGCTGGAGAGCCTCCTGTTGGCCTAGAGCCTACCCGCGGTCCTTAGTTTGGAGAGCAAGCCTGCCCTCTGACCACTCATTGTCCAATTAAGGGAAAATCACTATAGTCATGTGACTATTTCCCATGCAGTGTGGGGTTGTGACCCCCATTTGACTCCCTTTGGGTCGGGGTCCTGACCCAAAGGGAAAAATCCTTCACCAGGTGTCATTCAGATAAATCTACGCTGCAGTCCCTGCCTGGCCATTGTATCATTAATAGGATCCAAGGTTGGTGAAACAGAAACCAAGACAGAGCTTTTCCTTATTGAGCAAGTTTATTGACGTGTTCAGTCTCTCAGTTCTCCTCCCACTCAAACCAGTGTCCCGGCTGTACCCTGTTTATAGGCTCTTTTTAGAAACAAAATCAATAACTTAAACTGGGTGACAGCCCCTGGTGGGGCACTGTAAATAAAACAAAAACATGAAAGGAAACTTACAAAATTACATAAAAATGTCATTTCCTGGGGGGGCGGGGTGATGATGATGCACCCCAGCCTCTGCGGTGCCTACTAATTGTGGAAGGCCTCTAGTGTACCGGTGGACACCGCGTACTCCCTCTCCGGGGCCATCTAGCCGTGAACATAGCCACGGTAGAGGGCCAGAAAGTCGGGTCAGATGACTCCCTTGACCGCCCGGACTGCCTGGACTTGTTGGTGGTCACCTTGGCCGGGCCCAGGAGCAGGCCCTATCCCCTATTTATATGTGCTCAAAGGTAATTAATACCTATCACTTGTTTCTCTTAACCTTAACAATGTAATTAACAAACCTTAACAATGTAATTTGACAAGACATTAAAATATATCCTTCCAAAGGTGTGCTCACAGTACTGCAGATGTTGGTCTAACCAGGGTTTTGTATAGCTGAAGCATGACTTCTACCTGTCTGGTCCTCTAGGTATAAAGTCCAACATTCCATTAGTCTTTTTTGATTAATTCTATGTTAGGTGAACAGTAGGTGGGCACTCCGGAGAGGCCTGGGATATGATTTCTATAAGCTGCCAAAGGTCTTCCTGTTTGCTTCCCCTCCCCTGCTTTCAAAAAAGCCATATTGCTAAACATGGGGAGGGTTGGGGGTTGCAGATTATTGAATGTATGAAAAAGAGGGAGTTTAAAAAAAACAGATCGGTGCATTCAACCTGTTCCATTCAGATATGGACAGACTATGTGCACCATCAATCCACCCACCCACCGCCCCCTCTCCGATTACACATCTCTCTGCTAAAGACAAAAAAAAGAGATTAAACCACAGACCAATTTAGGAAATAACTCAGGATAATTCCTTTTCAACCCCCAAGGGCAATAAAGAAAGCTTCAAGATCAACCATAACAGATAGCACTAATCACTGCCACCTTCAACTACTTTCCATAACTCAAGATAAGCTTCCTCTTGAAGGCCCTGTGGCAAATCCATGCAGGATGCAACATATTCTGCTTTGCAAAAGGAAGTAATTCCTGGCATCTAATCTAACTTTGCTCTTCTTATTTTGTGCTCTCCTCCCCTTGTCTTCTGTTGCCTATCCAGCTCAATTCCATCCAAATACAGTCTTAATTTATTTTATCGTTTTGAAGAACTCAATCATATCCCCCCCTCCCCGCCCCCGCAAATTCTGTCACCCCAGTTCTGCTCCTTGGCATCAGACGGCCAGTGGTTGGAGTGATTGCAATCCGTGCATAATATTGTCGGCATCAAGTGGCACAATATATGGAGTGTTAACGAGAGCAAAGGATTGTGAGTGGGTGCAACTGTGGCAGAAGGAGTCTAGTGTGGCAAAGTGTGAGATCATTGACATGGGACCTCAGAAAAACCTCTGACCTATCTTTCTAAAATGTTGCTGAAAGGAGAGATGTTGTTGAAGCTTTTCATATTGCACTCATCAGGACAAACGCAAGAATGCCAAATTTCAAATGGTCACAATTTAAAGGAGGAAAAGGATGGTGATTCCCCAAGCTCCTGGGTAATTAAAAAAAGGCAAGGCTTGAACACATTCCTTTTGTTTGCAGAGAATGGGTCCCTGACTATGAATGTATGTCGCTTCTAGCAAGCATAAATGAGCCATATTACAAGCTCGGCCGATTATTTTAAATTGGTTGTTAGTGTGGCAAGTAGCACATTCAGGATTGTTTAGCAAGTGCTACCCAATTGCGGAGCCATATCTAACAGTAGATATTTTGTTTTGTCTTGCAAGTGCGGGCTGGTTGAGCATGCTCTGTACTTCTAATACAAGTATTACGAACAACTGAAGCAACATACAATATGATTCAATCAACTAATCTCTTGAACATATGGCCTACGTACCTGGCATTACCCTGGCACTGAACAATTCATACACGACATTGCTCAGTTGTGTGGTAGGCATAATGTCTTTTTAGAGCGAAGACAGCGTCCTATTAGTAGAAAATATTACACGCGTAGGCACTGCATAGTAACAGCATGAATTGTCTTAGACCCTTGTTTTCTGCAGACCAGTCAGAGCAATGGTGGGGGAGTGGGGGGCAGGTAGTGAGTGGCACATTATGATGAAGAGGAGAAGGAAGGTGTGGAACAGGTGGACAAGCAAGGAAAGAAAACAAAAACTCTTATTCCCAGTGTTAATGAGTGTGATTAACACAAGGATGAAGAGGATGTTGAGAAGGGTGTACTGAAACCCTTGGATCAAGATCCTGCCAATGTTCCACTGCCTCAACCACCCTCCATGCCACCCACTGCTCACTTGCACCAGGACTCACTCAGGAACCGACCCCCTGAAGAGAATTGAGTATTATCACTGAGGATATGACCACTGGGTGATTCACAGAGTGTGAGGGAGCCAAAGGACTGCTTTTAGAGTGTGGAGGGAGGGAGTGTGGGGGCAGAGGGGGAGGGCAGCAGGGCAAAGGGTGAAGATGTGCCACCTTCTAAGGAGACGTGAAGGAGTACGGTGCCCATGGTTCACTGTCATACAACCCAGCTCTGTATATAGTACCTTTCACGGTCAACGGTCCATCTTAATGCACTTCACAGCCAGTGAGGTATTCTCGAAGTGCAGTCACTGTTGTAATGTAGGAAATGTGGCAGCCAATTTACACATGGCCAGCTCCCACAAAAAGCAATGTGATAATGACCAGGTCATATTTTTTTTGTGTGATGATTGAGAGACAAATGTTGGCAGGGAAAACCAGGAATAACTTCCCTGTTTTACTGGAATAGTGTCATGGGATCTTTTACGCCCACCTGAGAGGGCAAACACAGCCTCGGTTTAAAGTCCCACCCAAAAGACAGCACCTCTGACAGTGCCACATTCCCTCAGTGCTGCACTTGAGGGTCCACTTGGATTTTTCCCTTCAAATCCTGGAATGGGACTTGAACCCACACCTCTGACTCAGAGGCAAGAGGGCTACCTACTGAACCACTCTCACCTATCGTGTGCTTGGCTCAAAAGAAAGATATTCAGCAAGCGCTGGAGTCCGTCTGTGAATTTGTGTGATAACTGATAGCTGTGGTCCCAATGTCTTAAGCTCTCATCTACAGTAACGGTAACTGTTTCTGTACCCACGTGTGACCCAAGCCCCACAGCCACGTAGTTTATTCCAAACTGTTCACTGAAATGGCTGAGCAAGCAATTCAGTTCTCTCAAACCACATCATGGCTGCCTTCTCAGGGTAATTAGGGTTGTGGAACACATTTCCAGTGATGCCCGCATCCTGGGAATGTATTCTTCAGAAAAATTGAAAGGAGCAAGGTTTCATTGCCAATACAGGGCAAGAACTGAAATGAAGGTTTGGTGATTCAGCCATTGCAGTGTAAGAGAAATGAATTCATTCTAGAGAGGAGGATTTAAAAAGCAACTTGGAATTCCTGACCAGCGCATACCAGATTAGATGGTAAATGTAGGGCGTCATTGATATGAAGAATGAAGAGAGTGGGAGGGAGAACAGACCTTTCACAAACTCATATGAGTCAGAGAATAAGGTCATTGAACAGAGAGCTGTTTACAAGCACCCTAGATAGCTACAAACATAATGTTAGTGGGTGTTACAGTGAGAACAACTACACAATTTGCTTATACTCAAAACAGCTCATCACACCTCCACCGTTCTCAACTCTAAGCAAACGTTCAGGAAACGCAATAAAGACCCATGGAGTAAACTAAACAGCTAATCACCTCCTGTGCCTTGATTTCTCCAGAAATATTTCAGTTCCCCCCCCCCCCGCCCCTACCCCACCCCATCCCGGTTCACTTGATTTTGAGAGGATATGTGGAGATTTATAACCTGTACCAGTGGGATATTCAACCAAGCACAACTAGAGAGGCTCAGGCAATTATACAGATCTCCAGAGAGGGAGAAACAGGAAGAGCAAGATTGGAAAGTAATGTGAAAGGGACAGAAAACCAGTAAAGACAAAAACCTACAAAAAAATCCTGGAAAAGCTCTGAAGAAGGGGCATAAAGATTCGAAACGTTAACCCTGTTTCTCTCTCCACAGATGCTGTCAGACCTGCTGAGTTTTTCCAGGATTTTCTGTTTTTATTTCAGATTTCCAGCATCCGCAGTGTTTTGCTTTTATTTAAGACAAAAACCTATCCTTCTGTAGTGAATGCATATTAGACACTGAAGTGAGCTGAAACTCTCAAGGATCCATTCCACATACAAAGTGCCAACACAAGAATTGTTTCAGTATGAACAAGAGTTTTGTTCATAATACGGTATTAAATGATATGGAAGTTAAAACTGTTTAAAAGATGGAAAAATGCTGGGCTGACCAGATAATCTATTTTGGTGATGCTGGGTGAGGGATAAATATTAACCAAGGCACCAGGTAGAAATAGTGGCCATGGGATCTCTTACCACCTGAGAGAACAGATGCGGTCTCAGTTTAAGATCTCAACTGAAATACTACACCTCTGACAGTGTAGCCCTCCCTCAATACTGCATTGAATACTGCAGTCTGGATTTTGTGTTCCAGTCTTTGAACTGGAACTTGAACCCACACCTTCTGACTCAAATTTGAAAGTGCTACTCAACTGAGGGAGGGCTGCACTGTCAGAGGTGTGGTATTTTGGATGAGACGTTAGACCAGACCCAGCCTGCCCTCTCAGTAAAGTGATGAAAGGTGTCATCGACAGTGCTAGCAAGTGTCACTTCCTCAGCAATAACCCGCTCACTGACGCTCATTTTGGGTTCTGCCAGGGCCACTCAGCTCCTGACCTCATTACAGCCTAGCTCCAAATATGGATAAAAGAGCTGAATTCCTGAGGTGAGGTGGGAGTGACTGCCCTTGACATCAAGGCAGCATTTGACCGAGTGTGGCATCAAGGAGCCCTAGCAAAACTGGAGTCAATAGGAATTGGGGGGAAATTCTCTGCTGGTTGGAGTCATACCTAGCACAAAGGAAGATGGTTGTGGCTGTTGGAGGTCAATCATCTTGTCCCGGGACATCACTGCAGGAGTCCCTCAGGGTAGTGTCCTAGGCCCAACCATCTTCAGCTGCTTCATCAATGACCTGACTTCTATCATAAGGTCAGAAGTGGGAATGTTTACTGATGATTGAACAATGCTCAGCATCATTCATGACTCAGATACTGAAGCAGTCCATGTCAATATGCAGCAAGAACTGGACAATATTCCGGCTCTGGCTGATAAGTGGCAAGTAATATTTGTGCCACACAAGTGCCAGACAAGGACCATCTCCAACAAGAGAGAATCTAACCATCTCCCCTTGACACTCAGTGGCATTACCATTGCTGAATCTCCAACTATCAACATCCTGGGGGCTCCCATTGACCAGAAAGTGAACTGGACCAGCCATATAAGTACTGTGGCTACAAAAGCAGGTCAGAGGCTGGGAATTCTACATGAGTAACTCACATCCCAACTCCCCAAAACCTGTCCACCACAAGACACAAGTCAGGAGTGTGATGGAACACTCTCCACTTGCCTGGATGAGTGTAGCTCCACCAACACTCAAGAAGCTGGACAACATCCCAGTCAAAGCAGCACTCTTGATTGGCATCCCATCCGCCACCTGCAACATCCATTCCCCCCACAACCGACGCACATCTTGTAGATGCACTGTAGCAATTCTCCAAGGCTTCTTCGACAACACCTTCCAAATCTGCGACCTCTACCACCTCGAAGGACAAGTGCAACAGAGGCAGGGGAACATCACCACTTGCCAGTTCAGCTCCGAGGCCCACACTATTGTGGAACTATATTGCTGTTCCTTCACTGTTGTTGAGTTAAAATCCTGGAACTCCCTCCCTAACAGCACTGTGGGTGTACCTACACCACATGGACTGCAATGGTTCAAGAAGGCAGCTCACCACCACCTTCTCAATGGCAATTGGAGGGGGCAGTTAATGCTGGCATAGACAGTAATGCCCACACCCCATAAAAACAATTTTTAAAAATCCAGCATTAAACACAAAAATGTACCCCTGAAAGATTCTGCTTTAGTTTCATGATTTATTTAACAACTCCAGTTGTTCGCATTCCATAGAGGAAATGCAGCTGGTTTCAATACAACTGGAATCATGGGGCACGATTTGAACTCATTCCAAACCCACCTAACTCATATAGATTTAAAATCGGGCACATAGAAATTACAAAATAATCCACGTAGCACTTATCTTTAAATTTCCTTCTACATTTCAATCCCATTCTTAACTCCAATCACCCATTCATGTTTTTTCCAAAGGGGTTCATTGATACAACATGAAGATATTTTGATTGATTTGATTCTCTTTTTTTTAAAAAAAATATTTTTTTTTATTTTATATATATTTATTATATTTTATGTTTTAGAATATATTTATTCTGAGTTATAGTTTTTTGATGTTCAAGCGTTATGGGGGAAATTGGAGTTGGGATCACAATCAGATCAGCCATGATCTTATCGGATGGCAGAGCAGATGCAAAAGGCTGAGTGGCCCACTGCTGCTCCTAATTCCTATGTTCCTATTCTATTGGTGATGTGCAGGGTCGGTGGTAGAGATAAGCCATGTTGCTATCTAAAATCACCATCTGGTTGAACTATTATAATCTGAATTGTATACATGTAATACTGTACAGATACAATGTTATTACTACAAGGCAATGAGTTTCTCTCTGTAATTATCCCCATAAATATATATTGGGAACAGTTTCAGTTAATGCATATTGCCCATCATATCCAACGGTTCCAATTGCCAAGCAGCTGAGCATTGTGAACATGAGCAGCTAAAACAAACATGTTCACACTCTGGAAATATTCTACAAATCTAATTTGTCTGATCCTTCGTGCTATTCGAGTTATATTATAACAAAAAAAAAATGTTTCTTAGGTTTCAGTTTGGTTTCAAAGATGGCTAAGATGAGACAAAAACTGTTTTGCGAACAGCAGAATGATATTCTATGGAAGATCAAAACCACAAATGTGTATTATTAATTAACCAGTCTCCTGTGGCTCTACCCAATGAAAAAGTGACAGCTCAGAGTAATGACACCCGTTTGGAGGATAAAGCATCTGATTTCATTTCTATCGGACATCAGAATCTGGGAATGAGTTGCAGTACTTTGTGAGAGTTGATTCAGGGTCCAACTAAACGATTGAAAAGCTCCTAAACTTGCATATAAAGCAAACCAAAATACGCGGAGAGAAGAGAGGTCTGCATGAGCAAAAGATTATGTTCGTTTTTGAAAAATGGGATAGGCAAGTCCGTTAGCTTTTGGGATTTTATTGCCAGGAGTGTTTAGAGGCAAACGTGGCAGAGCGGGGTGCCACAGGAACAATGCATTAAATGTTAATTGTTGTGGTGACGTTGGCTGGGGCACTGGAAGAATTCTCCTGCTCCTCTTCACACAGTGCCACCTGAACGTCTAGACAGGGTCTGAGCTTAACACCTTGTCCAAAAGACAACACCTTGAGAATGTGCAGAGGAGATTTACCAGTTTGTGCCAGGGATGAGGGATTTTAGCTCCAAATTTGGAGTGGTTCTCCTTGGAGCAAAGGAGGTTAAGGGGAGACTTGGTAGAGGTGTAAAATAGAAAAAGGAAAATCATTCCCATTAGCTGACAGTGCAAGGACTAGGGGAACACACATTTAAGGTTTTGGGTAAGAGATGCAGGGGAATGTGAGGAAGAACATTTTACACAGCAAGTGGTAATGAGCTGGTACTCGCTGCCTGTGAGGGTGATGGATGCCAAGACAATTAACAACTTCAAAGGAAAATTGGGTGAGCACTTGAGGGAAATAAACTTGCAGGGCTATAGGAATAGAGCAGGGGAATGGCATTAACAGGATTGCTATACAGAGAGCGGGCATGGACTCTGGTGAATCTTTGACTGCAAACTATGCAACAGTTATTCAGTACTGCAAATGAAGTATCAGTTGAAATTGTGTATCCAAGGTTAACTGGGACTTGAACCCACAGCTCTTTGCCTAAGAGACAGACAGGAATGATACCACAGAAGTAAGGTGCCACTTGTAGTGTTGTTGAGGAATCAATATGGCTGCCACAGATTTGATTTGGCTAGATAGTTTCCAGTTGTTTTTGGCTACACTTTTATGAATGGGAAGTTTTTATAAAGTGATTTTTTTTAAAGGTACCTTTTTTAAGTTAAATATCACGTTTCCTTTATTTGGTATTGAGAAAAATGGTGGTGTAGTGGTAATGTCACTGGACTACTAGTCTAGAGGCCCAGTGGGGACACTGGTTCAGGTCCCACCACAGCAGCTGGTGGAATCTAAATTCAATTAGTAAAACCTGGAATTATAAAACTGGTCTCAGAAATGGTGACCATGACAACTGTCACTGTTTGTTGTAAAAACCCACCTGGTTCACTGATGCCCCTTAGGGAAGGAAGTCTGCCAACCTTACCATGTGACTCCAGATCCACATTTATGTGGTTGACTCTTAACTGCCCTTCGAAATGGTCTAGCAAGCTACTCAGTTCAAGGGCAGTTAGGGATGGGCAACAAATGCTGGCCTTGCCAGCGACGCTCACATCCTGTGGAGGAACAAAGAGAAAATAGATAATGGTTTTTGATTTCACTTTTTGTGAATGGGAGGTTTGACCAAATTACAAATCCTGTAAACATTCCCCACCTCCGTAGATACTGCAATCAAACTTGCACTGGCTTTCAAAATGTAATGTTTTTTTTTCAAGTTTCCATTCAAACACATTTACAACTTGCTAAACATAAAAGTGTTCATGAATCAGCGTGATCAGGCAGCATTTTAGAACCGTTTTTTTTGTCTTCAAAAATATTTGTTGACGTATTTAAGTGATAACCTGGTGCAGTTTGAAAATGGGTTTATCGCAAACAAAAGCAAATCCTAATCAGAGTGACTAGTCCACAATGTGAAAGTAGCCCCGATTTTAAGTATCTGAAAGTGACTTTTAAAAAGCTATACTGAACCATTTACTAGTTACGCTGGCGTAGAGTAGTTCGTTACTTAGTAAATTAAATATATATATTAATATTTTAAAGCTTTCAGAAGGTACCCATCAGCATCCTTGCGCCTAGCAGAAAAACCCCTTAATTTTAAAAGCCCTCTTGAAGGCCTGGAAATGAGCACAATTATCGAAAATTTTCGGAGCTGATTAACTAGATCTGGGGGTCTGACAATTTTACTTTGGGGGGGGGGAGGTGGTGGGGCCGGACTCCAACACAGGGTGGAATTTTCGGGACGGCGAGCGGGGGCGTGCGTCCCGACATCACTGCGCGTCATTCTGATCCTCAGTTCCCGACATCACCGCGCGTCATTCTGATCCTCAGTTCGGCGGGCGCACACACCGGAGTCGGCTGAGCGTCCACCGAACTGTCAAAGGGCCTATTCAGGCCATTTAAAAACTAATTAAAGTAATTAACTGAGCTGCCCGTCCAACCTTAAGGTTGGCGGGGGGGCAGGCGAAGAGCCCAGGCGGCCTTCGCATTTATCATGAAACCTCATCCACAGGCGGGATGAGGCTTCATGAAGGTTTTATAAATAAAATACATTTTTTTTATTAAAGTTCATTGACATGTCCCAACTCAAGTCTTAAAATTTTTTTTTTCCTTTATTAAAATTTTTTAAAATCACATTAATCTCCCTGAGGCACTTTTGGAGATTCCTGCACTCTTTTGCGCTTCCGGGCGTGCGTCACGCTGTTGGGGGGGGGGTGGTGGGGGGGCTTAATTGGCCTGCGGCGCCCAGCCGATCACAGGCGGCGATTGGCTGCACGCTCGCCTGTGCCCGCTCCTGCTCCCGCCCCCCAAAAAACGGGGAGAAAATTCTCTCCATAATGTTTTTGTAAACCAGTGCAAAAAATTGCAGAAACTCAACTTGGGCCGAATGTAACTTCCAACTGATTATTTCTCCTGGTTGAGCCGATTTTGGGCAAATAAAGAACATTTTCCAGCACGACTTCAAGGAAATTCCGGGCCTATATTTTGGAACAGCGCCTATCTGACCCAAAACAAATAGGTGGCTATGTGCAATGTGTGAGCCAGTGTGATTTCCCTACCTCATCACCATACACTAAAACAGCTTGACTTGAGTGAGTAATTTTTAAAAAAATATTCATTCATGGGATGTGGGCATCACTGGCTAGGCCAGCATTTATTGCCCACCCCTAAATGCCCTCGTTCGAGAGGGCGTTTAAGAGTCAACCACATTGCTGAGGGTCTGGAGTCACATGTAGGCCAGACCAGGTAAGGACAGCAGATTTCCTTCCCTAAAGGGCATTAGTGAACAATCGACAATGGTTTCATGGTCATAATTAGACTTTGAATTCCAGATTTTTTTTATTCAATTCAAATTCCACCATTGAACCCGGGTCCCTAGTGCATAACCCTGGGCCTCTGGATTCCTAGTCCAGCGACAATACCACTACCGTCATTGCCTCCCCCTAATATGCACTTGTTAAACTTCAGAATTTGTGGAATTGCTGGGAAAAAATGAGCTTTTGGGAGAGGCTAGGTTGTTGAATATATTCAAGGTGGAGTTTGACAAATTTTGGATTGACAAGGGAGTCGAGGGTTATTGGGTGCAGTCCAAGAAAGTGGTGTTAAGGTCACAATCTGATCAGCCATGACATTATTGAATGGTGGAACAGGCTTGATGGGCTGGATGGCCTGCTCCTCCTATCTCTTATGATATTATAAGCTTACAACGAGGAAAGGTGATCTAGAAATGGGCTAGAGGCTTCTCCAACATCAACATCAATGCTGCCTACATAGTACTTAGAAACAGGGAACAAATTTAGATATAATGCATTGTCACATTACAATGAAAGACTAAATAGTTTATGGGGTTTAATATTTCCCACATAAGCATAGATCATGCATGAAGAGGAATAGAAGAGCTCACAAAGGTACTGTTAAGAACAATTGTTGGAGCTGTCAGTCATTTCTGTTGGATTGGTTTAATGGTCTTCCTTTTCTTTAAATAAATCTTAAATGATTGAGTCCCTCGGGCGTTTTTATCCATAAGAGAATACCCAGTGCTTCCATTAAATGAAGATTTCATTTCCATTTGTCTGGCTGACTGTAAGTAATTCAACTGCGAATTATTCCGTAGCAGCTTGGCAGATAAAGATGGAGATATGGCCTCCTCAAGGAAGACGTTGAGTGTGCCATACTGAACACTTACTGTGTTTTTCAAGTTAGAAAACATTTAAGCCTGTTCATTTTCATTGTTAGGGCAGAAAGACATGGAAAACCATTGTGAAAAGCAAGTTAAGGTCAACAAACCATTGGAATTAACCAGTGTTTCTGCCATTGCTAGTCCACACCTGTGCAATTGGGTGAGATTTTAACTGATTCAAAAACCCATCCACTTGCGTCAGTTACACTTTGGTCCGATTGTAATAAAGTCTAGTCTAAACTTGAATATTGCTGAAAAGAAAGATGTGTTGCGAAAGCTTTTCATCTTGCACTCATCAGGACTGATTGGCTGAGGTGTTCCCATTCACTTGCCAACCAATCATCACCCTTTTTTCCAGTAGTATAAATTATTGTGATCGTTTGAAATTTGGCATTCTTGCATTTGTCCTGATGAGTGCAGGATGAAAAGCTTCAGCAACATCTCTCTTTACAGCAATATCTAAGTCTGGTCTATAATTCACTTAGCATCAAACAATAAACAAAGGTAATTTAAAACAAATTAGTTCCTCTATTTTAAGATTTTATTAAGAAAAATCTAGAAATAATAATTGACAGACTTATTTATCGTACAAATATTGGACCAGAGCATGTTGTGTCCCATTTGTCACACTTGTCCTGTAAATCTCTGGAATTGTGAGCTGAGGGTAACAGGGCACCACTTGCCTTGCTGAACAATGGGACCAACTGTGTATCTCATTAAACAATGAGATTTAATGAAAACAGAAGAAACAGAGGAATGTCAAAGGAGGAAGTAGGTTGAATTAGCACACAGGAAGTGAAATGGAGTGGGAAAGGAAAATTGTATTGTGTGCGTGAGAGAGAAAAAACAGACAGGAAGGATTTAAAAATCTCTAGGAATGAGGCTCCACAGTTTCAGTTGTTCCCTTCTTGGGCCAGAGAGGTTGATCGATATCGCAGAAACATAAATCTCATCAAGATTAAGCACCAGCCCTAATTTTCTGTGGCAAGTTTAATCGATAATTAATTTGCAAATGCAGCAGTTTCATGAAACCCTTGGGTAGATTAGAGTAAGCTGCCATTTCTGTAATGGTAAAGTGGCGCAAATCAACTAGTCACTTGTGGCAATTTGCAATTCATGTGGCATCTCTTCCTCACCACAAGTTGTTTCTCAAGTTACACAATAATAACTGGGTGCGGATTAAACTTGCCATTAGTTTGGCAGCAAAATGGAAATACTGAATCTTTTTTCTTTGACTTCCTCTTGCTTTTCTCCTCCCCATTACTGATGCTGTTGACCATTGCTAGGATACAATTCCATGGGTGGTTGCAGCTATTAAATATCTGATCCATGTGGCCATTCTTCATGTGTAGGTCCAGATGCTGCATGTCGGCAGGCTATTTGACTAGCCTAATTTGTCTTTCCCCAACATCCATACAGACATAGCCCCCAGCAAGGACCACTTGTTAGTTGTATATCTGTTGTGTTGAATTATAAGAAGGTGGAGGGCATTCACTGAGGTTTCACTTGATCACATATAAAGAGACACCAACTGAAACTGGTGTGGTTGAGTTAGGAGGTGTATGCTGGTAAAGTTTCATTCCGTAAATAAATGTAAGACTGAGTAATGATGGCCTCAAACATCATCTTTCACCAACTAGATTTCCAGAATAGAATGCCAATGGGTAAAATTTTGGTACAGGGACCCCAGTTGACCTTGCCGTTCTTTGCAATGCAACAAATTGTCACTGTTCCACTACTGTCCTGCTTAAATGTGAGCTAACTCAGACCGAGCTGCAGTAGTAATTTGTGATATTTCAGTCTGTATGCCTTAGGTTCACATGCATAGTGCCTAAGGGGATAACCTTCCATCATGTGAGCCCTGTAACCTAATCCCACTGTTTTGATCATTCTTTTAATTTATTTTTAGCAATTATCTAATTCTCTTTTAAAAGAATATATGGTCCCTGCCTCACCTATGATTTGAACAGGAAATTTCACATTCCAACCATCCTCTGCATAAAAAAAAAGTAGTTTTGAATCTCTCCTCTAATTCTTTCAGCGAGACTTTCTTGCCCCAGTGTGGCAGGTCCCGCTGCAGCCCTATTGAGTTCGGCGGACGGGAAGATCCCGCTGGCGGGCAGGGCTGGAAAATCCCGCCTTTTGTGATTATCTTAAATTGGTGCTGTCCTTGTTACTGTCTGACAAGTGCAATTTATCACTATTTACCCCATCGTAACACAATAATGTTGGAAAATCTCTAGTGAGAAATCCTTAATTTGTGAGGTCTTGTAGCTCAGTTGGTAGTACTCCGTCCTTTGTGCCAGAAAACCCTGGGTTCAAGTCCCACTCCAGGGCTTGATGGCCAAGGACAGAATGTTCACGATGCGGCTTAGCAGGTTGTTAATCAGCCTGCAAATCCTTCCAATACTCCACACTATTCTCCAAGGGAAAGAGCCTGAAGGTACAAAACAAACAAGCAAGATGGCCTTTATCTTAATCAACTCAATGGTAAACTGGCTTCTCAAGTCTCTTCATTATTATAATGAGTTACCCCTGGTAACATTCTCGTGAGTCTGTGCTGGTACATCTATTCTATCATGCTGTTCCTTTGATGCGTGTCCTAACTTCAATTATTCCTACTGGGCTATGTGGCATCACTGACTGGAAAAGGTGATCTTATCCTTGCTGCAGCTCGTGATTACAGGACCAGATCCAGTGGGAATAAGTAATCAGGCATTAGATTAATTCTGAGCCTTCAACTCGTAGCAGCCTGTGGACTGGGATGCTGTTTACCCACATCAGGAAAGCATCTCCGGCTTTGGCTTCTCATTCATGTGGTATGAGGACTCCGGCGATCAGCACATTGCACTTGGAGATGATTCTCTAATAAAATGTTATTGTTACAAAGTTGATAAAATTTAATTCCGAAGTTTTTTGGTGGGGTGGACAGGGGGACGGGTGCATAAGTGGTGCAGTTCTAAAGCCATAATTATGTGATTTCTGATATGGTTGAAGGCAAATAGATGGACGTTGACCTCTCATTCATAAATTTGTGTGTTTCTAACAGAGTCAAAGGGCCATAAGTCAGATATGCCAAGCTTACACCTGTTCTAAAATACACACTAGAATTCTAGTGATTGCTGGGAGTAGATATCCGTCCCAAAAGGGGGCCCTTTATGGCAAATGTCAAGATGATGGCGACCAAAGCTCCTGTCCCAGGCATTCCATCGTCTACATTACATTAACCCCTGCCTTAAATTACACCTGGTGCGAAGTGTGTGTCAAATCAGAAAATAGTTGAGCTCACAGGCTTCAGTTTCCTATTCCTCCACTGCACATGCACAATTAAACACATGCCTTTCTAATGGAAGTGGAACTATAGGAATAGAATATGACAGAGGCACGCGTTGTAGCACCACACCAAAGGATGTTCATCAGAGTCTACAGACAAGATGCTCCTTTGACTGTGTCGCTGAAGACACCTGCTTCATAGAGACAATGATTTAAGGTAGGCCAGAAGGAACTGTGTCTTCTTTGCAAAGTAATCTTCAGCAATCCTCTCAAACACAAAAACCAAACAAAGAACAGACATACCTGAGAATGCTGGACTTCCGATCACAAAGTGGTCTTACCGAGCAACTTTGTTTTGCAAGAGTTGCTTCTTTTTAACACTCTGTGGCTCTCAGGCTCGGTGCTTCACTGCAGTGCGGCACCATGAGCCTCTTGGGATGGACATGGACATCTTCTCAAGACTTCTGCAGTGCTGGAAGGACTCTTCAGCAAAGCTACTCCATCATTGTATGTGCGGAGGTAGCTTGGTCCAGGATCCTGAAATCTATATGAGCAGGCATCTGAAGGTGGGTGACTAGATAGGTCACATGAGGTGTCATCAGGAGAGAAGGTGGTTTCATGGAGGCACCACACTCGTGCTGGGCCCTGCAGTTGACTGCCCACTCAGCAGTGGGAGGGCTGTCCTGGATGGTTTCAGTTAGATCCTGCATACCCTGAGAGTTGTTGTTCTGAGCCTCTTAAAAGTCAGTTGCTAATGTTTTTCTCCAAATGGTCCCCCAAGATCTGGAGGCCAGTCATTATGGCATCTACATTGGTCTGAAAGACCCTGACAGGTGGAGCGAGAAATAGATATTCCTGGTGCCAGCACTCACTCCTGGTAGCGCTGCAGTTTTTATCTTCTTGGATACTGATGCTGATGGTGGCACAGAACTCTGCCATGATTTCTAATAGATGTCCCAGACCTTCTGAAATGGCCGCAATGTTGAATGTGATGCTGTACCAGGAAAGACTTAAGACTTCCCTGTCTAGAAACACATGAGACGGACAAATCACATGCTTATGTCTGTTTCCATGGCTAGTATTCCCTGGAACAAACCTCTAGCCTGAAGCCAGAGGCTATAGCATGAGGGGCACGACTCCACATCAAGCATGGCTGATCAGGAGACACTCCCACTCTTACCGCATGCCGTAGGCCTGTTGGAAGGATTTGCAGGTTGATATTCGACCTGTTTGGTCACATTATGAATGCACCTTCCTTGGTCATCAGGTCCTGGGAGGGTGTTAGGACCGCAGCTGATGTTATTCGCTGAGCAAGCCAAATCCCAGAGGGAAACTTGTCTTACTGATCATAACTTTTTTTGTGTGTTTTGAAAATGAGGGGAAAACTACTGATCCCAGAAATATAGAATCCCAGTAACTTTTAGGGTTTTAAAATTAAAAGATTTATTAACAAGAAGAAAGAAAAGCTTAAACACACAAGAGTAAAATTACACAGTTGAAACAGTCTTGTAAAACATTCCCCCAAAAAAGCCCCACTTGGTCAGAACACACAAGTAAACTGCTTGCCTACAGCTCCTTTATAGATTTTTAATCATAATAATCCAGTAATATTACCCAAGACAAAAACTGCTGCTACTTTAACAAAGTATACCAAAAGACTTCTCACTCCCTCCCACTCTGCTGTGGAAATGGGAAGTAAGTTCAGAAACAGACTGCTCTCTGAAAACAAAAACTTCTCTGGCTTGAAACTGGTTGCTTCAAATTCATAACTTTTCTCAGCACAGAGTTGGTCTCTGTACATCTCCCTCAGTATACAACCAGCACAACTCAACTAAACAGTTTTTCGTAAATATCTTTTTTTTCCCCCTTTCATCCTAGACTCCATTGTTCCTAAGAACCTCTTTGAACTCAACTTTTCCAAAATATGAAAACCTTTCATGTCTTCCTACTGCCTCCACTTTCGGGTCAAATATAATGTATTAATCTTCCCTTGTTTACTTATGAAACCTTTGTAAGTTGTAAAAGTCCCTTAAACTCCCCTTTGAAATTTGGTAGCTGAAAAGTCAAGTCCTTACCTATCACCTGATGCAAATTTTGAAACCCAACCTATTTACTTGTACTTCCAACTTCACCATAGCCTCTCGTTACAAATGCATGCATCTAGCTCCTTTACCTTTCACCTCTCAGTTCGCATAGACAAGCTTTCTCTATGAACCTTCCCCTAGTTGGTTTAATCATGAACACGTGCACACAGTCTTCTTTACAGAATATCACCATATTCCCAAAAATATTTTTTAAAAAGATAACATCCATCTTCATAGATGGGACTTGAACTAGGAAACCATAACGTCAAAAATGAACATCTTTCAATAGTGGCCTTTGGAATTTGACAGTGCTCCAGTGGGTAAGTTCCGTAACAGCTAACCATAAATAATTTTTAAAAAATCATTGTTTGCACTGCCACATGCGGAATTCAATTGTCTTTTTCCCACTTTATTTCGAGTTAAACTTTGCACGCTGGGAGCAGCAGGCAACCGTTGATAATTCTTAGTAAAACCATTGAAGGAAAGCAAACTGCAGATGAGAGGGTGAGAAGCAAATAGAGCTTGGGTTTGGGGGAAGCCTGACATACCTAGCTTTTTGGATGAATATTATTTGTTATGATCCTTTACGTGGCACAGTGGCATCACAAAAGCACTTGCATTGTTCTCAAACTTAGACCTTAAAATACCAAAACACCAAATGCAGAAAATAGCAACTTTGGATTAACCACAAAGCTACACTACTGTGAATTGCGATTAGAAAGCCAATTTGATCTCATCGGAACTATATTTTACAAATAACTTGGAATTGCGTTTTTTATTCTTTCATGGGATGTGGACGTCGCTGGCAATGACAACATTTATTGCCCATCCCTAATTGCCCTCGAGAGTGTGGTGGTGAGCTGCCTTGAACTGCTGCAGTCCGTGTGGTGTAGGTACACCCATAGTGCTGCTGGGAAGGGAGTTCCAGGATTTTGATCCCATGACTGTGAAGGAACGACGATATAGTTTCAATTCAGGATGGTGTGTGGCTTGGAGGGGAACTTGCAGGAGGTGGTGTTCCCATGCATGTGCTGCCCTTGTCCTTCTCGGTGGCAGAGGTCACATGTTTGGAAGATGCTGTCGAAGGAGCCACAGTGAGTTGCTGCAGTTTGTCTTATAGATGGTACACCCTGTTGCCACTGTGTGTCGGTGACTCTTAGTGACTATAATTATCTTATGTCTTCAGTTGATTATATAATTCCTGCCTACAACAGGACCTGGGTAACATTCAGACTTCGGCTAACAAGTGGCCCTTAACATTTATTCCACGCAAGTGCTTGGTAATGATTATCCGAAATAAGAGAAAGCTACCATTCCAGAATTCCCCACCATCAATATTTTGGGAATAACCATTGACCAAAGTATAATTCAACAGGTCACATCAACGCTGTGGATAATGAATAGAGAGCAGCATGGACTAGTAATCTAGAAATACCAGGGTAATGCACTGGGGACTCTGGTTCGAATCCCACCATGGCAAATGGTGAAATTTGAATTCAATAAAAAAAATCTGGAATCGAAAATCTAACTATTGTCGATTGCTGTAAAAATCCATCTGGTTCACTAATGACCTTATGGGAAGGAAATCTGCCTTCCTTACCTGGTCTGGCCTACATGTGTATCAAAAACAAAAACAGAATTACCTGGAAAAACTCAGCGGGTCTGGCAGCATTGGCGGAGAAGAAAAGAGTCGACGTTTCGAGTCCTCACGACCCTTCAACAGAACTGAGTATAGTTAGGAGAGGGGTGAAATATGACATGTGTATCAAGACCCACAGCAATGTGGTTGACTCTTAAGTGCCTCTGAAATGGCCTAGCAAGCCCCTCTGTTCTCGAGGGCAATTAGAAATGGGCAATAAATGCTGGCCTAGCCCACGCCCCGTGAATGAATAATAATTTTTTAAAATTCTTGAAGGTCTCCCTGGCTCAAGTCAAGAGTGTATGGAATGCTCGCCACTCATCTCGGTGGCCACAACAACACTCAAGTGACTCAATGGCATTCTGGACAGAACAGTTCACCAGGCTCAATATTCGCTCACTCTACCGCCATGTGTATGATCACTCCAGCAAATACAATCTATGGGATGCATGAACAGCAACTCAGCAAGGTTACTCTGACAGCAGCCTACTCCTGTGAGACTTCTACCACTGTCCTGCAATGATGTAGCAGCAGCCCTTGCTTAAATTTCCCTCCAAGTCCCACATCGTGGTGACTTGGGCATGCTTTTCTGTCACTGTTACAGAAATTCCCCTCCTAATGCTATTGTGGGAACGTTGTTGCTATGTGGGCTGCAGTGGTTCCAGGGCAAAGGCCTCAACCATGTTTGGACATCTGGGGATGGGCAAGAAAGAAAAAAGGGAGCACAGGTTGGAGCTAGGACTGTGACATTGAGATAGACTTTCATCTTCCCCACCTAGGCTGGAATATGGTGTATCCCCCAGCCTGCTCATTAGAATCTGCCTGATTCTCATTCCATTGATTTCGTTCAATCATTTTGAAGATTTTTTTTTAATGAAAAGGAGGAATGTTAAGTCAGCAGTTTTTTAAAGCGGAATTTGGCAATGATGCTTCAATTGAAGATATTGGCAGTCTTTAGGATACGCAATATATTGCTTGTTGTCATTCAAGTAATGAATGTAGGCTGATGTAATTATCCATATAAGTACAGCCCCGCTGTTTATAGTGGGTGCGTTCATGCAAATGTGATTTGACTGCTATAGGCTGATGTAATTATCCATGTAAGTACAGCCACACTGTTTATACTGGGTGCATTCGTGCAAATGTGATTTGACTATACGCGACAGTCGGAATAAGAGGGTAATGCTGCTACAGTACTGCGCTATGGAACAATAATGTTCTTTCTGTGTAGTGATCTTTTATCCCAGTTGTTTCCAGCTGCACTCTGACTTGCAGCTTTATTTGAACTGCAGTCAGTTGAGTGCTCAGTGCAACCTGTAAGGCAATGCAGTTTAAAGGCAATGAGAAGAATTTAATATACATATGTTTGTTCGCGCATTCAGCACATCTTAATGAGGTTGCAAGCTGGTGAGCAAACACAGATATTTCTGCACCAAACAAAAGGAGCACTTAAGATGCCATAACTGGCAACTTTGAAATTGCAAATGAATAATGGTTATTGCTTTTTGCCCCATATAAGTGACTGCCCATTTTCAACTTGAATGTTTGAAGTGATGGGGACCACCTTTCTGTTAGACTGAATGAACATTTGAGATTTCAACTCAATTTCAATTCAAAAATTGAAAACCAGAAAAAATAACCCTCGAAACCCATTAGTGCTCAGCACTCAGTCCTTGCTCTAAAGTCTTGTAATGATGTATAATTTAAGACTGTGATTAGAGTTTATCAAGCCTAATTTTAAAGGAACTCGTAAGGTCACAAGATTACAAATTGTATTTAAGTGTTTTTGGTTAAAAAAAGTTACAGTACCATACCGTGGTTTACTTCCTTAAAATTAGAAAAAATTGAATCGATGTTTGATTACTTGCAACATGACTCATCACATCTTTAGGCCGGGATTCCGTTGGACAGACAAGGGTCTTGCCCACCAGTCGTGAGCCCCCGTCAGTTCCTTGGGGGAGGCCCAATGGAATCAAGTACCCTTCAGGCACTTAAGTGGCCTCCATTGGGCCTTTTCTGGGATTAAGGTCCCGGGCGTTGGAAGTCCCGCCCTATGAGAGCTGGCAGCCAAACATAGGCTAGTAGCTTGGCCACTGGTGATAATGCACCCACCAGGAGCATCTTGGGATCCCAGATCAAAGGAGAGGAAAGGCGGGATGAGGATTGCAGGGGGAGGCGGGGGGGGAGGGAATCAGAGGCAAGGGCAGGAGTTGGCTTTCAGTAATGCCCCCGCCTAATGCCAGGTCCTTCGACTGGGTGTAGACTGCCTGGCCATGAGGGGCCGGCCATGAGAGACCACCTCAGGGAGGCTGCTGGCAAAGCCGATGAGCTTTGCTGGGTGGCCGTCCGAGGGCTCAAGAGAGCCGTGCAGCCCCCATTTAATCCATGAGTCATCACCAAATTGCAGTGGGCTCAGGGATAATGGGCATCAGTTGGTTCATTAATGAGCCTAATTGGCATTTCACCCGTGGCGGTCATGAATCCCACATCAGCCCCTGTCTGCCCTCTGACTTGATCCAAGGAGGTTTTGGCACTGCCGGGAGAATGATGTGAGGCCTCCCCCAGAGTTAAGCGGGCCCAGCGCCATGATCACCGCTGCTAAGTGCTGCATTAAATCCAGCTCTCAGATTCATGGGGCAGAATTATCTCCCCGATCGGGGGCGCGATGCCATTTTATGTGGGCGGGCCAATTAAGGCCCGCCAAGCGTGATGTCCGCACGGAAGCGCTGAGCACTCCCTGTACGGGCAGAGGGGGAGTTCCCTGAGCCGGGAGTGCGCTGTTTCGCGCATGCGCGTGAAAGAGCGCACTCATCTCCCTGAGGCTAAGTGCAGCCTCAGGGAGATCAGCTCCACATTAAAAAATGTTAAAAATATAAAAATAAAATTTCACTGACATGCCCCCTCATGTGACACTGTGAGTGTCACATGAGTTGGGACATGTCCATCACTTTTAAATACACTTTAATTTACATTTTTTAAAACCGACATGAAACCTCATCCCGCCCGTGGATGAGGTCTCATGCTTTTTCTAATGCCCGCCAGGACTCCCAGCCTGCCCGCCAATCTTAAGGTTGGACGGGCAGGTCCATTAATTACTTTAATGACTCTGTCAATGGCCTCAATTGACCATTGACAGGTCAGCGGGTGCATAGCTGATTCTGCTGAGCCCCCGCCTACCTGAAAATTTAAATGGGGCGGGATGACGTCGGGAGTTCCGCCCAATGTCATCCTCCGTCATTTTACGCGTCGGCGAGTGGGCCCCGCCCCCTGCTCACCAACCAGGAAATCCTGGCCATAGTGTTCAGCATTTAAATCAAGAGCCCGATCGAGACTCACAACCAAATAAAATATATGTCTCCTTAACAGATCAGACGTACAATACTCTTTTGTACATATCCCTGCTACTGCGGCATTTTGTGGGTCAAGTATAACAGATGGTCTTTGATATAAGCAGTGGATAATTTGGTTGTAGTCGTGTAGGAGCAGATTGCATTGAGCCTCGTGTGAATCCTTTGTAAATCAAGTGCTGTTGGCAGACTTGAAACCACCAATTTGCGATCCACAAGCGGTGCCCATTGATACACTGGCATGCATATAGCATCCTGTAAACAACCACGTCGAACATCTAACGATCAAATGTTCTGCTATAATGCATCATAGGCAGCCAGAAAGTTAAATAAAGCATCGTCCATTGGGTTGTGTGTCATTATGAAGTAAGCAGCAATGGACGTGACTATGGGTAACCGTGAGAGCAGTATTCTGGCTTGAGGGACATTTCTTAGGGAAAAAAAATCAGATAATTTGGCTCCAGGTTATTATTAGACGCAGAGGCCTGAATTCTTTGGTTGTCGTGCGCAGACGATCGCTGGCCTGGGAGCGGACGGGGAATGGGTCCCCACCGCGATTTCACGCTCGCTGGCCAATTAACGGCCAGCCAGCCCACTCAGAGAGGCTCAACACTTCCCGGCGGGGGCGGGAAGAGAGCAGGCGCCGACGTCACCGCGGTAACGCTGGTGAGCGCTTCCAGCAAGCTCCCTGAAGGGAGGCAGCTGCCTCACAGAGCTGCAGACCCCCCACAGAATAAACAAAACAGCGACAATGCTGCAAAATATGTCCATGCAGCACAATCAAGCACCTGAAAGCAAACCTCATTAAAAAAAAAACACTGCCCAGATATCTCTCTCTATTTTATTTCCCCGTAGAGATTTCATCCCGGCCTGGATCGAGTTTTGAGTTAAAATGTACAGGTCCCCTGGCCCAATGGCCCGTCAGCCAACTGTAAAAGTGGACGGGCCGTGAAAAATCGCTTTCAATTTCCTCCTTAATTGGCTTAATTGCCCACTTAATTTTCGGCGGGCGTGGGGGACCTGAAGATTGCTCTCGTGCAGGACGCTCACCTGACGTCATTTCACGCTATTTCACGTCCGTTCGGTTTAGGCGCACTCTCGCCCGCGAGGTGTAAAATTCTGCCCAGAGTATAAGTGGTTCAAAAAGATTGCTCCTTGAATCATTATCTCTCAGCCCCCCTGTTGGAATTGTTCAGTGTTGTCATTGAGTAGATGGTTCCCTGTAGTTTGAACTGGGTTAATTTCAGCCACATGAACTATGAAGAACAGTTTTGCATCTGTCTGTCCCTTTTAAATGAGAAATTGATTGGAAATGGAAGAGTTCAAACAATTGATAGACAATTAGTTTATAAAATGGCTGTTTTATTAATTTTATTACTTGCAAGAATGGCAGAAAATATATCATAAGAAATAAGAGCAGAAGTAGGCCATTTGGCCCATCAAGCCTGCCCTACCATTCATTAATGTCATGTCTGATCTGATTGTGGCCTTAACTCCACTCTACTGCATGCCCCCATAACCCTTGACTCATAGGAACATAGGACTTAGAAGCAGGAGTAGGCCATTCAGCCCTTCGAGCCTGCTCCGCCATTCAATATGATCATGGCTGATCTGGATGTCATCTCAGCTCCACTTCCTGGTCTCCACCCCCCCACCCCACCACCATTCAACCATTACCCTTGACTCTCTTGCCTAACAAAAATCTGACTCCGTCTTGAATAAATTCAATGGTTCAGCCTCCACTGCTTTCTGCTGAAGAGAATTTCACATACTAACGATCCTTTGAGAGAAAAAAACTCTCCTATCTCTGCCTTAAACAGTACATCTCTTATTCTTAAACTGTTTCTAGTCTCTCCCACAAATGTAAATGTCCTCCTGGCATCTACCTTATCAAGTCCCCTCAGGATCTTACATGTTTCAATAAGATCACCTCTCATTCTTCTAAACTCCAATGGGTGCAGGCCAAAACTGTTCAACCTTCCTTCATAAGATAAGTCCTTTATCCCCAGAATAAGTCAAGAGAACTCCTTTATTGATCAAAAGCCTGTCTACCTCAGCCTTTAATATATTCAATGACCCAGCTTCCACTGCTCTCTGGGGAAGAGCATGCCAAATGTTAGGAACTAGTGAGAGTTTTAAATAAGCTCTATGTGTATTTGTGTATGTTAGGAATAAGCTATAGCTTTAAGTTTAAGTTTTAGCTTTAAGTTGAATTTATATGCTGTATGTGTATAGTAAGAAAGGGGAAACCTGGGTTTTGGTCACTTTAGAATGTTGCCTGCAAGTCTGTGAGTTTGTTTGTATACCTGCATTTTAATGAGGTTTTATGACTCTTGAAGTGAAGAGCTGTGTTTCGGGTGTTTGGGGGACGGGGCGCTGTTGCTTGGCAACAGCACAATCTTCTCTACTCCAGCTGAGGTCTAACTAGTGTCTTATATAAGCTCAGCATAACCTCCCTGCTCTTGTACCCTATGTGCCTATTAATAAAGCCCAGGATACTGTATGCTTTATTAACTGCTCTCTCCACCTGTCCTGCCACCTTCAATGATTTATGCACATATACACCCAGGTGTCTCTGTCTGCATACCCTTAAGAACTGTACCCCTTATTTTATATTGTCTCTCCATGTTCTGCCTACCACAATGAATCACCTCACGCTTCTCTGCATTGAACTTCATCTGCCACCTATCTGCCCACTCCACTAACTTGTCTATGTCCTTTTGATATTCTATGCTGTCCTCCTCACAGTTTACCATGCTTTCAAGTTTTGTATTATCTGCAAACTTAGAAATTGTCCCTTGCATACCGAGATCTGGATTATTAATTTGTATCAGGAAAATCAGTGGTCCCAACTCCAAACCTTCCTCCAGCCCAAAAAATATCAATTTACCATTACCCTCTGTTTCCTATTACTCAGCCAATTTTGTATCCACATTGCTACTGTCCCTCTTATCCCATGAGCTATAACTTTTCTCACAAGTCTTTTGTGTGGCACTGCATCAAATGCCTTTTGAAAGCATCAACAGGATTACTTTCATCAGTCCTCTCTGTTACCTCTTGAAAAAACTCCAGCAAGTTAGTTAATCACGATTTCCCCTTTAGAAATCCATGCTGGCTCCTTCCTAATCAACCCACGTTTTTCCATGTGACTACTAATCCTATCCCGAATAATTTTCTCTAGAAGCTTCCCCACCACTGAAGTGAAACTGACTGGTCTGTAATTGCTGGGCTTATCCTTATAACCTTTTTTGAACAAGGGTGTAATGTTTGCAATTCTCCAGTTCTCTGGCACCTCCCTTGAGTCTAGGGAAGACTGAAAGATTATGGCCAGTGCCTCTGCAATTTCCACTCTCACTTCCTTTGATATCCTTGGATGTATCTCAGCCGGCCCTGGTGCCTTGTCAACTTTAGGTACCAACAGTTTATCTAACACTTCCTTCTTATCGATTTTGAACCCTTCTATTGACAGAGTTTCCTCCTCTGTCACCGTGGCTTTGGTAGCATCTGCTTCTTTGGTAAAGACAGATGCAAAGTATTCATTTAACACCTCAGCCACGCTCCCTGCCTCCATGTGTAAAACCTCTTTTTGGTCCCTAATCAACCCTACTCCTCATTTTACTACCCACTTACTATTTGTGTGCCGATAGAAGACTTTGGGATTCCCCTTTATGTTGGCTGCCAGTCTTTTCTCATCATCCCTCTTTGCTTGTTTTATTTGCTTCTTCACCTCCCCTCTGAACCTTCTGCATTCCGTTTGGTTTTCATTTGTATTTTTTATCTGACACCTGTCATAAGCACACCTTTTCTTCTTTATCTTGATTTCTATCTCCCTTTTCATCCAGGGAGCTCTGGATTTGTTTGCCCTACCTTTCCCTTTTGAGGGAATATACCTTGACTGTGCCCGAGCCATTTCTTCTTTGAAGGTAGCCCATTGTTCAGCTACAGTTTTTCCTGCCAACCTCTGGGTCCAGTTTATCTGGCCCAGCTCAGTTCTTGCCTCATTGAAGTTGATTCTCCCCCAGTTAATTATTCGTACTCTGGATTGCCCATTGTCCTTTTCTACCACGACCCTAAACCTTACGATACAATAGTCACTGTCTCCTAAATGTTATCCCACTGACACTTGATCTACTTGGCCCACCTCATTTCCAAGAACCAGTCCAACAGTGCCTCCTTTCTTGTTGGACTGGACACATACTGCTGTAGAAAATTCTCCTGAACACAATCTAGGAACTCTTGCCCTTCTCTACCCTTTCTTTACACTAGCACTGTCCCAGTCTACATTCGGGTAATTAAAGTCTCCCATTATAACTACTCTATAATGCATGCATCTCTCTGTAATATCCCTGCAGATTTGTTCCTGTACATCCTTCCCACTGGTTGGCAGTCTATAGACTACACTGAGCAATGTAATTGCACTCTTTTTGTTCTCTTTCTCCAGCACTGCAATGCTCCCCTTAACCAATTCAGCCGCCCTCCTCCTCTTCTTTCTTAACTTTTCTGAACACCTTCCGGGAATATTTAACACCCAGTCCTACCCTTCCTCGAGCTAGATCTCTGTTATCGCCACAACATCATATTTCCAAATGGCAATCTGTGCCTGTAACTCCCCAGTCTTATTTATTATACTCTGTGTATTCACATATATGCACAGTAACCCTGATTTAGACGTCATGACTTTCTTTCTTACTCCGACTCCACCTATTAACTAACTATTCTCTATACTCGTTCAATCACGTCATTCTTTGCAGCCTCTTTGTGTCCTTCTCATAGCTTACTTTCCCATCTAACTCTGTGACATCAGCAAATTTGGGTACATTGTACTTGGCTCTCTCATCAACGTCATTGATGTAATCAGCTGAGGATCAAGCACTGATCCTTGTGGCACTCCACTGACTACAGACTGCCAACCTAAAAATGACCTGTTTATTCCCACTCTCTTGTTTTTCTGTTCATTAACCATGCTAATAGATTACCCCTAATCTCATGAACCATAGTTTTGTGTGGCACCTTATCGAATGCCTTTTGTAAATTCAGGTATAACTTCATCGGCCCGGACCTCGTTCTGTGACACCAGGAAATAATTTCCATTGCTTCAGCTTCACACTGGTTGTGGTACAAATTTAACGCCACTCCCAGACTGATATTACAGCTCTCCTGCGTACTTTTGGAATCCTATTTGTAGTTTCTTTTTCTTCATTCCCATGTTTCATTCCGAATTCCTGTTAGTGTAATTGGAAATCTTTCAGGTGGAACCTTATCAAAAGCTTTCTGGAAAGTGCAATCAACTACATAAAGGTGAATTCCATTGTCTACTGCATACTTAATGTATGTTCTATTCAGAAAGAATTCAAGAAAGATCACAGGACCGCACTTCCCAAACTTCTTTCTGCTGTGACCCGATTTTAATTCTTCACACTTGGTGCGACCCTAGAGTGAGAATTGGGGTGGGGGCAGGGGGAGAATTGTTGAGTGGAGTAGGGGTTCAAACAGCAGGGATACAGGCGCAAAAAAGACAACTAAGACACCTACCATTTTGCAGGCTCTGCTGACTTCAGCAATTGGGCATCAGAATTCATTGGATTAGTCCACGGCCATTTGCAAAAAAATCTCACACAACATCACAGCCGATTCCAGGAACTCAATTGCTTGTTCCATGATCCCTACTGGGAGTCATGACCCACAGGTTTGGGACCCCTCTCACCTGAATATAAGAACAGGATTAGGCCACTTGGCACCTTGAGACTGCTCTGCCATTCAATCAGATCGCAGTTCAGACGCATCTTCCGTTCATCTTGGTTCTGTAACCCTTAATAGCTTGACCCATGAATCTTTGTTTTGAATTTTTCAATTAACTTGGCCTCAGCAGCTTTTTGAGGGAGAAGAGTTGCACATTTTCGCCACTCTTGTAAATCCATGCTAGCTATTTCTTATTCAGAAATGTATATTTTATAATAACTGAAATTTACTGAACTAACCATAAAGGTTACCTGAAGACCAATCTGGAAAAAAAAAGACATTTCAGCTGACACATGGGAGTACAATGCTTGTGACAGGAAAATGTGGCAAAAGATGATTCACAATGAAATGACGGGAGGTGGGGTGGGAACCTGGAAGGAAATTCAGAGTGCAGAGGAGTAAAACTGGCAGTAAGAAGTAGTGAAGTATTGACTGATAATGAGGATCTATCAAAGAGTTGCATCAAGGTCGATAGAAAACTTGGGGAGTTTGATAGAATTAGAGTAGGCAACAGTAAGTTGGGGTCAGAGTAAAGGGGAAAGTAAAAAAGCCTAAATCAGGGTTAATGCGCATGTATGTGAATGCATGGAGTGTGGTTAATAAGATTGGTGAACTGCAGGCACAGGTTGACAAATGGAATTATGATATTATTGTTATAACAGAGACCTGGCTCAAAGAAGGGCAAGACTGGGTGCTAAATATTCCTGGGCGCACGGTGTTTAGGAGAGACAGGTAGAGAAGAAAAGAGGTTGGAGAGTGGCAGTATTGGTTAAGGATGGCGCTACAGTACAAGGGAGAGAGGATGTTCCAGAGGGATCAAGGACAGAATCTCTCTGGCTAGAGGTAAGGAATGGGAAAGGCGCAATAACATTAATTGGTGTAGTTTATTGGCCACCAACTAGTGGAAGGGATTTGGAGAAACATCAAGAACTAGAGGGCACAGATTCAAAATAATTGGCAAAAGGATTAGATGTGATGGGAGGAAAAATGTTTTCACCAAGGGTGGTTGGAATCTGGAACAAATTTCCTGAAAGGGTGGTAGAGGCAGGTCTGATTAAGGATTCAAAGAGGAATTGGATTGCTACCTGAAAAGAGAGAATGTGCAAGGTTACGGGGGTAAGGCAGGGGAGTGGGACTAGGTGGAATGCTCTTTCAGAGAGCCAGTGAAGACTCAATGGGCCAAATGGCCTCCTTCTGCACTGTAAAGATACTGCGATACTGTGAGAGCTTGAATCAAGTTTTGTCCAGCTAGCTGAAGCAAAGAGGACCTAGAGGAAATCAGGGACGATCGATACTTGGGAGAGTCTGACTCACAATGCCCGTTGTGAAACTCTGCCTTTACTTTCATACGAGAACCCACAACCTGCATTCATTGAAGGTAAATCAACAACAAAAATAGCCAAACCATTAACTTAAATATAGGCATTCTTCCAGCCTAGAGTTTCCATTATTTTGTGTGTGCTATAGCTCACTCAGACTGAGTTGCTGTAGCAACATGTTCTTTTACATGCGTGCTATAGACTGGGGCCATGGATAGTGGTGGTTTCCATCACAAGGCTGAGCAGGAATCTTCCCCGCTCTACCTCCTGCCTTTGGCACGTGTTGGAAGGACTTGCAGGTTGACACTCAACCTGGTTGGCTGTGTTTTGAATGCACTTTCCTTGACCGTTACTCCCGGGGTGGGACTCGAGCTCCTGACGCAGAGACAAGGACACTAGCCACAGTGCCACAAGACCACCTTCTATTGTTTTGCCTGCATTAATCATGGGTCAGTGGTGTCAATTCCAATAATTATATGTTGAAGAAGCATGAGTCCAAAGCTAGCATCTACCTCAAACCTGTTATTTCCAAGACAGCAAATTCACAGACTCACCCAGTTCCTCCTCCCCTTAGTGTTCCAGCTGCCCCCATTTATATACTTTTTTCATAAAAAAAACAATAGAAAAAGGGGACGAATCAACAAATTAGCAAAAGACCAAATGAACAAATAAAGTCCCTTAAAGAGGACTGTGACAAAAGCCAAAACACAAAGAAAACTTGCAAAGATCAAACCAAAATGTGATTGTGGGGATCAATGATGCACCCCAGTACCCCCCCGGTGCCCGCTGGTCACGGAAGACCTCCACGGTGCCAGCCGACACCGGGTGCTCCCTCTCTAAGGACACCCAGCCGTGAACGTAGCCGCGGAAGAGGGGTAGACAGTCGGCCCAAATGACCTCCTTGATCGCCCGCTGCCTAGACCTGTGGATGGCCAACTTGGCCAGGCCCAGGAATGGGTTCATGAGGTGGTCCTTCCCCACCCCCCTGCCAGGTGCTGTCCCGATTTATAGGTAGACCAATACCCATCACCTGTTTAACAATGCAATTGCCTTAATGTAATTGTCATTAACCCTTTACAATGTAATTAATAAGACATTGACAAGTGGGCCGATAGTTGTCTGGGTGAGTGTCTGCAGTTCCCTTTGTTAAATTAGTAGGACCTTCATTGGGATTTGACAGCGAGTTAAGCTCCTCTAGAAATGAGTTCATTATTATGCTGTGAAACACTGAAAAAAAAATTATGCTGTAAAACAAGATTTCACAAAGATCTAAGTACAGTTTTGTGCACTGTTATAGTTTTATCATTGTCAAATGATAACTTATAAGGGACTAATTGCCTGAAATTTATCATTGGCAGATTAAAGTGCAAGAAAGGAGAATTTGTTCAGCAGGGACTGTGTGTAATTACTACATAATTACTGCAAAAACAGGCTTAACATTCACCGACAGGTTGACTGTGACCCTAACCTAAGGTTGTTTTCCTAATGTACTTAACTTGCATAATCATTGTTAGTAGAAGCTCAGTAGCTAATAATTTTAAAACAGTGGTACTTTAATATAAAGACCCTCTGCTGTGCTTGCAACTGTCTGTTTATAACAAGTAATTCAGGTTACTCTTAAGTATTCTGAGATCTCTTTTAACCTTTAGCAACGCCTTGTAATAACGGGCTGCTGAAACCATCTACCCTGGTGCTGTCGGCTATCCTGGTCTTCTCGGCTTTCTCTGCCAATAACTCCTGGAGGCGTCGAATTGAATAATTGGCGTACATTTAATACACTGACTGATGCATGGGTCCATGTCACAACAGAACTTCATATTTGGAATATGCCAGTCTTAGTTGTGTTGGCAACCAAGGTGGAAGGAGACATTTCGCAAGTCAGGCAGCTTGATTGATGTGGGAGCTGATGTTCTAGCCGGTTTTGTAGCATGCCTGATCTGGGAGTACAAAGTGGGTGAATGTTGTCCTTCATCCTGTCAAGCACAAGAAATAAAGACAGTGAAATGAAATGTCAGCTGCCGTTCTGTTGTGCACAACTGTGTGGAAGACACCCACATAAGGTATCTGTTTGTCTCTTGTCATGTTTTCTGCATATATTCCTCTTGTTCAGTATGCAATTCTGCTCCTGCATTAAATTTCCTTTTTTGAAAATGTTAGTTAGTGATTCATTTCAGACTTTCTTACCGGTGCAGATGTGTAGATAGGCTGAAGAATGACACACACGTCATGATGCCACATGAAGCTGCCTTGAATGGCTTGCTATTGTAAGTAAATTGAATTCCGGAGATTGAATCCTAGCACCTGGAATTATGTCAGTCTTTGAACAGCATAATAATGTGAAGTCTTGTTTAAGCAATTGGATTTAACTGAGTGAGAAAAATTAAAAGGAAGTGCAAATAAGACAGGGAATCATGTTGTAGGTTTAAAAAATTGGTGATCACTTGGCTCAAAAAAACATTTCATGCTGACCTCTGATAGCGGAGTCAGTCCTGTTGCTAACCCCTGAATTCAAGTTGGGTAGTGACTGTGATTCCAGTTCAGGAAGGTTTTCCACTGCCCCCAGAAGTGGTATGTGCAGATTTGTTTTGAAGCCTTTTTGCACCAAAGCACATGATTTTTTTTTGAAGGGAAGAATATTGGGTGACCAGATGATTAGGTCTCCAGCACGTTGGCAGCTCTCCGTTCCTCTTGAAAGGGCAATCGCAAAAGGGAGTAGACGACTCAGAAACAAAAATAGAAAATGCTGGAAAGATTCAGCAGGTCTAACAGCATCCGTGGAGAGAAAGACAGAGTTAACGTTTCGAGTCTGTGTGATACGGACTCAAAACGTTAACTCTGTTTCTCTCTCCGCAGACGCTCTTAGACCTGCTGAATTTTTCCAGCATTTTCTGTTTTTGTTTCCAATCTCCAGCATCCGCAGTATTTTGCTTTTATCTTAGGCCACTCAGATCCAGCCTGGCCTGAGTTAGATGATCCCAACCAACATTGTAGTGGAGGGTGTGCGACCACATTTGGTTAGAGCATATTTGGGCTAGAGATGTTAAGAAATAAAACCATAGCTGAAAAACTGCATCGTTGCCTGGTGACCAGTGTAGCAATGTGAATGTATATGAGCGTCAGCTGTGACTCCTTCCATGGTGGAAAACCTGCCTATGTTCCCTGTTTAAGTTCATACATACGAACATACAAATTAGTTGCAGGAGTAGGCCATTCGGCCCCTTGAGCCTGCCCTGCCATACAATAAGATCATGGCTGTTCTAAATGTGGCCTCAGCTGCACGTTTTGCCTACGATAATCTTTGACTCCCTTGTTAGTCAAGAACCTATCTACCTCTGCCTTAAAAATAATTTAATGATCCAGCCTCCACCGCTCTCCGGGGAAGAGAGTTCCAAAGACTCATGACCCTCATCTCAGTCTTAAATTGGAGACCCCTTATTTTTAAATTGTATTCCCTAGTTCTCGTCTCTCCCACAAGGGTGAACATCCTTGTCAAGTCTCCTCAGAATCTTATATGATTCAATACGATCACCTCTCATCCTTCTAAACTCCAATGGATACAGGCCCAGCCTCTTTAGAGTATCTGATGCAGTATCGTTAGCTATTTTTTAACATCTCGAGCCCAAATATGCTCTAAACAAATGTGATCACAAACCCTCCATTAAAATAGAACCATAGAACTATAGAAAAGTTACAGCACAGAAGGAGGCCATTCGGCCTATCTTGGCCATGCCAGCCCGAGGACACCCAGGTGCCCTTTCTAATCCCACCTTCCTGCACCTGGCCCATAGCCCTGCAGCTTACAGCACTTAAGGTGCAGATCCAGGTACTTTTTAAAAGAGTTTAAAGTTTCTGCCTCTACCACCAACTTGGGCAGCGAATTCCAGACACCCAATACCCTCTGCGTAAAAAAGTTCTTCCTCATGTCCCCCCTACAACTTCTGCCACTTATCTTGAATCTATGTCCCCTGGTTCTAGAATTCTCCATCAAAGGAAACAATTTTATCCTGGCCACTCTATCTATTCCCCTCATAATTTTGTACGCCTCAATCAAGTCACCTCTCAGCCTTCTTTGTTCTAAGGAAAATAACCCCAACCTATCCAATGTTGGTTGGAATCATCTAACTCAGGCCAGGCTGGATCTGAGTGGCCTAAGATAAAAGGAAAATACTGTGAATGCTGGAAATCTGAAACAAAAACAGAAAATGCTGGAAAAACTCATAGCCAGGCTCATTAGACAACCCCTTCATTCCAAGAACCAGTCGAGTGAACCTTCTCTGAACTGCTTCTAACGCAATTATGTCCTTTCTTAAGTAATGGAGAAAGATCACCTGGGCAAGTTATTGAAAATTACTGCATCTTGCAGAAATAATGCACTTAAGTTCACGAGCATTGTATCAAAATTTATTAAGCTTTGGCTCCATGATTGGCTTTGTCTGAACCTCTTGAACTCCCTGTTTTTAACACCTTCCTAACTATGAACGATCTGGATTTGTCACGTAGTACAATGCCATGTAAAATGTACTTCAAGTGACAGAAGGGGAGAGAACGTAGGGTCATAGCTCGTAATATTTGGAGTTATGTATCAGGCAATTCCAAAAATATTGTTTCACATGAAGATTGAAAACATCAAAAAAACAGTAATTTAGTGAAGGACAGGTCACCATTTGGACGAATCGGTAAGTATTGACTAATTGGAACTTTCATGTGATAATTGTGCCCTTTACACAACAGAGGACCTCTGAATAGATAATACATGAGTGACCTAAAGCCTTTCATCTTTTCAAATTTGAAACACCAGCCATTAATGACAACTCTTAAAGGTCACAGACTATAAATGTTGTATGGTATGGGACTGGAAAGGATATAGTTATTCTTGTTTTGGTAATTAAAGGCAAAACATCTGTAAGTCTGTATTATTAGATGAAAGACTCATCTGGCGAAGCAAAGTAATTGGGTTTCATGGAGCAATGGGATACTACCACCCAGGGATCCCACTCCCCTGCAATTTACTGCACTGTTATTTCGGACATCAGTATTTCTCATTTCTGTAAGCAAAAGATAAAACTTAAACCAGTGTGGTGCATTCATAGAGCCTTGAATTCATTGCAGCACGATGGATGTCATTCGGCCCATCAAGCCCATGCTGGCTCTCTGTACAGCAATCCAATCAGTTCTATTCCCATATCCCTGCAAGTTTATTTCCCTCACTTGCCCATCCAATTTCCTTTTGAAATCTTTCATTGTCTCTGCTCCCATCACCCGTGTAGGCAGCAATTCCAGGTCATTACCACTCACTGTGTAAAAAAGTTCTCCTTCACACCTTCTTTCCATTTCTTGCCCTAAACCTTAAATCTGTGTCCCCGAGTCCTTGTCCCATCAGCTAATGGGAACATTGTTTTGTGGTCTAGTTTATCCAAACTTATCATGATCTTGTACATCTCGATCAAATCTGCACTCAACCTCCTTTGCTCTAAGGGGAACAGCCCCAGCTTCTCCAACCTAACCTTGTAGCTAAAATCTCTCATCCCTGGAACCATTCTGGTAAATCTCCTGTGCACCCATTGAAGGGCTGTCACATTCTTTCTAAAGTGTTCTTCCTAGCAAAAGACATAAAAACTGACAGTAAAAGCTTCTATAGGTATGTAAAAAGGAAGCATTTGGTTAAGACAAATGTGGGCCCATTACAGGCAGAGTCAGGAGAATTCATAATGGGGGATAGAGAAATGGCAGAGAAGCTAAATGATTACTTTGTGTCTGTTTTCACTGAGGAAGACACAGGAAAACTCCGAGATTTAGGGATCCAAGGGACGAGGGAGAATGAGTTGAAGGAAATTAGTACAAGTAAGAAGGTCGTGTTGGAGAAATTAATGGGACTGAAAGTTGATAAGTCCCTGGGACCTGATATTCTGCATCCCAGATTGTTGAGAGAGGTTGATATAGAGACAGTGGATACATTGGTGATCATCTTCCAAAATTCTATAGATTCTGGAATGGTTCCTGAAGATTGGAAGGTAGCAAATATTACCCCACTATTTAAGAAGGGAGGGAGAGAGAAAACAGGGAACTACAGACCTGTTAGCTTTACATCAGTAGTAGGGAAAATGCTGGAATCAGTTATAAAGGATGTTAGGGGGAAATTAAAAATGCTAAAAGAGAACACCGTAAGAATTTACTGAAAACTCCTTAAAATCTCCAGGCAGGCATGGCTGCTAAACATATTACGGGTTGAAGATTACCAGATGAACATTACACAGCCTTGAGAGTCAGACTAGAGATACACGCAGGACATAAATTAGATTAAGTGTACTCCCCTCTCACATAGGGAAGGGGCAGATGGTTTTAGCTTAGATATGAGAAGATGAACAATGGACAAAGAGGGGGCTTTGATGAAACACAAACAGTCTTGAATTGTGGGAACCAAGGTCTTTGTGTACGTGTTTTAATTTTGATTGGATAATATAATTATGTATACATCCTTTAGCATAATTGGCTAGCAAAATCACCTGGTTATGTACCCAATAGGATAGAGTTAGCATGGGGCCGGTGTGTTGGTTACCGATTGGATGTATTCAAATGTACTCAAATGTATTACGATAAGAAAAAGTACAAAAGTAATGAAATGTAATCAATCTGGGAGCAGGGTCTTCATTCTTAGGAATGATTGCAGCTCCCTTGCATATGCTTGAATAAACCTGGTTAAAGGAAGCCTGAGTCTCTGTGGTCGCTACGTGATCGGAGAGTGTAACTTCTCCTCTTCAACTGGCCTATGCGGTAGTTGCAGGATCGGAGGGTGTACCTTCTTCAAATGATGTGATAAATGGATAGTTGGATAATCATGATCTGATTGGGCATAGTCAGAATGGGAAATCGTGTTTGATTAACTTGTTGGAGTTTTTTGAGGAACAAAATTGACAAAGGAGAGTCGATGGACTTAGTATACTTGGATTTTCAGAAGGCTTTTGATAAAGTCCACAGGAGGTTGATTAGCAATATAAAAGCACATGGGATAGGAGGTAATATAGCAGCATGGATTAAGGATTGGCTAACAGGCAGAAAACAAAGTAGGAATAAACGGGTCATTCTCACATTGCCAGGCTGTGACTAGTGGGGTACCGCAAGGATCAGTACCTGGGCCCCAGCTGTTCGCAATATATCTCAATGATTTGGATGTGGGGACCAAATGTAATATTTCCACGTTCACGGTTGATACAAAGCTAAGCAGGAATGTGTGTTGTGAGGAAGATGCAAAGCGGCTAGAGGAGGACTTGTCCAGACTTAGTGAGTGGGAAAGAACATAGCAGATGGGATATAATGTGGGAAAAATGCGAGGTTATCCACTTCGGTAGAAGGAACAGATGTGCAGAGTATTTCTTAAATGGTAAGAGATTAGAAAGTGTCGATGTACAAAGGGACCTGGGTGTTTTTTGTCCATAAGTCACTGAAGGCTGACATGGAGCTGCAGCAAGCAGCCAAACTTATCCTCAAGGCCTGAGAATGAACTAGGCATTCATCTTACAAGACCTGTACTTCAGTAAAATCATTAAAAAATGGTGAAAAAATAGAAGTGGAGCCTAAAGTGCAAAGCCCTGTTTTGCGAAGCGCGAGCAGAGCTGCCAACTACACAAGGAACTAGACCAGACTTTTCCTGAGCTTGTGTGGAGCTTCATTGGAACAGGGTAGGAGGCTGAGGATAGAGAGGTCAGAGTGGGACAGAAAGTTAAACTGACAAGCGGCCATGTGAATAGAGCTGCTCAGCAAAGTGATCTTTTTTTTCACTCATGGGTGTCGCTGGCTAGGCCAGCATTTATTGCCCATCTCTTAATTGCTGTTGAGATCTGCATTTGGTCTTTTCTGTGTTGAGGAGATTGCATCAGGAGCAGCGAATACATTATATTAAATTGAAAGGAGTACAAGTAAATCGCTGTCTCACCTTGAAGGAATGTTTTGAGATTTTGACGGTGGGAAGTGAGGAATGAAGTTCGAGTGGTTAAGGTCTGGAATGCACTGCCCCACCGTGTTGTGGAGGCAGGTTCAATCGAAGCATCGAGAAGGGAATTAGACGGTTATCGGGAGAGGAAGAATGTGCAGGGCTACAGGGAGAAGGTGGGCGAATGGCACTTGCTCATTTGGAGAACCAGTGCAGACACGATGGGCTGAATGGCCTCCTTCTGCAGAGTAACAATTCTGTGATTCAGTGAACTGGCAGCTGCTGAACACATGCTTTCATGGGAAGATGCCATGGGAAGGGGAATGCATGTCAGGACTGATGGAGGAGCAACATGGTATCATGAAGGGAATGGTCCCTTCAGAATAATGGAGGAATGGTGCTGAGGGATCTGTCCCCTTTGGATAGAAGGAAGGATTTGCATTCTGCAACTGCTTTTCACATCCTCAGAGCACCCAAAGCTGCTTCACAGCCAATTAATTACTTTTGAAGTGTTATTATTGTAGTTATTGTTGCTTTGGAAGCAAGCACAGCAGCCAAATTGCGCACAGCATAGTCCCAGCAAATGAGCTAAATGACAAGTTAATCGGTTTCAATGTTAAATAAACAGAAAATACTGTAAACAGTGAGATCAGGCAGCCTGTGTGGAGAGTGAAAACAGAGTGAACGTTTCGGGTCTATGCCCTTCTATCAGAATCTGGATAAATGGTCAGTTGAATGCAGCCCAGGAGATCTTTTACATCCACTTGAACAGGCAGGGCTTCAGTTTAATGCTTTGTGCCTCTGGCAGTGCAGCATTCCCTCAGTACTGCACTGAGAGTGATATATCTTCACCTTCCCCGCACGGGCAGTAATGCAGCAGAGTCGGCCAGCAACCCAGCCATTTTCCTTCGTTTCCTGCCAGGGTTGTTAGGAGGAAAATTTAGCCAAAAGCGTCACATTATGACCTTGGCTCTCAACTCGTTATCCTGTTGAATATTTCAACTTAACAGATGTTTGGAAGGTGGGGAGTCAAATTCTGCACATCATTGCTTGCACGTTTGCAGATTGCCCTGTGTCTCTTGATGAGCGAGAGCCATGTGGAGTTAACTTGCGCCACATTGCTCTAAGAGCAGCTAGTTTCAAATTGGTATCTGAAGCCTAATTCTACCTTTGCATTGCCTGCATAACAACTGGCACTGCATTCAGAAGAAAAGCAGCTGCTTCTCTGAAACGCTTTTGCAATAAGCTGATTTCAAAATGCAAATTCGCTCTTTTTTTGATGTGTCTGTTTCTGTTTGCCTCGCACGGTACTTTGGATTATTACTGTACATGCATCCGCATGTCGCTGACCATTGTCCTGAATAACTGTCCTTCTTGAGACTCTGTGGTGGTGCAGTGTTGTGATAATTGGTTCGATGTGGACGTTTTTGACAGGGGCAGAATTAATTATGACTGACTGGGTGGATGAGGACTCTGGACCTATAGAAACGTACTTGAAACAGAGCAGCCAATCTTGATGCAGTACAATGCTATGATAAAAGCAAAAAACTGCGGATGCTGGCAATCAAAAACAAAAACAAAAATACCTGGAAAAACTCAGCAGGTCTGGCAGCATCGGCGGAGAGGAGCACAGTTAACGTTTCGAGTCCGCATGACTCTTCAACAGAACTGAAGAGTCATGCGGACTCGAAACGTTAACTGTGCTCCTTTCCACGGATGCTGCCGACCTGCTGAGTTTTTCCAATGCTGTTGTGTATTAAACCAATTTGCTTCTAATTCTAACAAATTGCAGCATGAAAGCAATTAGATCTGTTGCACTTGCTGCCGTCAGGCTGGATCCTGTGCTATCAGGCAGACCTGCATGCATGGCTGGCTTGGGGACCTCAGTTTGTAAACCGAATTGAGCCGTGGTTTGTTTCCAGTCAGGCTCCGTTGTGAGGTCAGGTAGGATTTTCCAAAATGCTGTCCGATATTTTGGGATCTCCCGTACCGTGCGTGGTCCCCTGCCTTCCGAAGTGAAGACCAGGTGCTCCACGTCTCGCTCTGTGAAGCTGCGGGTAGCAACCCCTGGTCCCCGCTCTGGCCTGGAGAGGGAGGCGACAAACAAGAGAGAGAGATTTTCGGAAGCAATGAGACGGAAACGATGGGCTGAGTTTTGCGTGCCCCCCCCGGCGGGCATGTTTCCCGCGGGAGGGGGAACGTAAAATGGGGCGGGTGCCCATCTCTCCCCACCCCCACATTCCCGCCCTTGCAGAGCTCATCCCCCTAATACGATGGGGGGCAGGCGCCGGAATTGACAGCCCGCCCACCATGGTAAAATAAGCAATTAATGGTCAATTAGCCTTGTTATCGAGCCCATTGGCCCTAATAATATGCTGCCCACGCCGTAATACATTTGGCCTAGGCAGCAGAGCTGGAGCGGGAAGTCTGACCTTTAACCTGCAATGGGCAGGAAGGAAGGGGGGTGTCGCTCTTCGGGGGCTGCCCTTTGCCGTTGGCAGGGTGACCCCCCCCCCTTAGACTGAATCCTCCCCCTTCCGTCCTACCCTCTCTCTCTCTCTCTTAAACTCATCCCCTCCCCACCACTGCCCCTCCCCCTAACGATCCCAAGCCCTCCCAGCCCAAGACCATGGGCTTACCCGCTCCGGGGATCCTAGGCCTTGGGGTCCACTCCGAACCTGTAGTCGTGGCAACTGCCACTCACGCCTTTGTGGCACTGCCGGGACTGATGGGAGCTGCCAGCCAACCTGATTGGCCGTCCAGAGGGTGGGTCTTCCGCACCCCACTGAGGGTTTCTGGGGGGGCGGTGAGGGTAAGGGGCATGCTGCCCGTCACCCTGTTCTCCCCCTGACCCCCACCCCCCTCTCCCCCCCAATAAAATTCAGCTGAATAAAAACTGAAGTCGGAGGAAGTGAATCTGACGCCTCACAAAAACAGGGCAATCACTGCGAAATCGAGGTGAGAGTAACTCGAAGGAATGAGTGTGAAAGAAGCAGGTAAACAGTCACAAGGAGAATTTTTGTTTGTCTGTGAGAAATGTCAGAGGAGAAGAACAATACGTCTTCTTTTAAAATAGGACATTGGGATGATATTTTTCGTGGTTTTGGGGCCCCTGTAGGTAGATCAGAAAGCCAGGGGGCAACCCAGTTCAGGGCACCTTTGGCTGCATTTTATGTCTATTCAGAAGCTATTTATCTAGCGTTGGGTCTCCCATTCCTTTAAGGGACGAGAGCCCACCTTCAAGAGCTGTTGGCCATTCGGAGGACCGGCAGCTCTTCAGTCCCAGCAGCGCCAATGAGAGCAGTGTTGGGACCGCGCCCATCCGAGAGGACGCAGGGATGGACATCTCCTCCATAACAGGGAGAGTGGGCTCCTGGGTGGCCTGGCCAGTCAGACAGGTGAGGGCGTAGTGGGGTGTCACTGTGAGGGGGCCGCATTTGCTACTGGGAGGACCTTCCGTGGGCTGCAGGATGCTTGAATGGGAGGGCAGCCCCGCCTCCCTCTCCGAGCTCGGACAGATGCCGCCAGGGTTCACCAGGTGGTCCCCTCAGTGCAGAAAGCCCCCTACAGGACCCAAAATGCCAATACCAGTGGGAAGAGGCCCATAAGTGACACCATAGGCCTCTGGGTGGGAGGGCCAGCCTCCACCTTCCCCTGCCATGGTGGCCTGAGTGTGACAGGCACTCCATCTTCCCACCTTCCTTCGCCATTTTACACCCCCATAGCCTCCCAGCCCGACCTAAGAGTAAAATCCAATGCGCAGATGGTTGTTTTCAGCTTGATTGCCTGGTCAGTAATGTGGAAGTCAAAGGAAAATTGCGCAGGGAATCGAATGTGCCAGGTTAATCGCTCAGCAGTGAGGGTGAAAATGTCTCCTGACAAGTCAGAGGATGTACATTGATTTAATTCATTCATGGGTTATGGACATTGCTGCCAAGGCCAGCATTTGTTGCCCATCCCTAATCGCCCTTGTACTGGGTGGCTTGCTAGGCCATTTCAGAGGGCAGTTAAGAGTCAACTACATTGCTGTGGGTCTGGAGTCACATATAGGCCAGACCAAGTAAGGATGGCAGATTTCCTTCCCTAGTGAACCAGATTGGTTTGTACACCAGCCCTGTAGTTTCATGGTGACAATTGCTGATATTAGTTTTTAAATTCAAGATTTATTTAATTAATTGACTTTAAATTGCCCAGCCCTGGGCACATGGGATTTGGACTCGGGTCTCTGGATCATTAACCCTTGCCTCTGGATTATCAATCCATTAACACAACCACTAAGCCACTTGTACTCCTTTTATCTTCTATCGTTTGAAAATAGCCTCCTTTGTGGGGCTGCGCCTTGAGATAAAATGCTTGTATATTGCTAAAAGCACAAAGTATTTATCTCTGCAGATATATTTTAAACCTGCTATTGATAAAGTTTTCAGAGCCCCCCTTTTAAATTGGAAATCTTTAACTCATCCCGAGTAGCCATTTTCCCTTTTTAAATTGGCCTTTTACCTTACGTGGCAAAAGTCAAATTATTAGAGAGGACGGTGCAAACTGATTGGGTGGGATTTTCCGGCCCTGTCTGCCGCCCACCGACAGGATCGACCCGTCCCGCTGAAGGTCAGTGGACTTCTGGCTGGGCTGCCAAATCTCCCATGGCAGGTCCCCATCAAGATGGGGGCCGGAAAGTCCCAGTCACTGTGTCCTCATTGGAATATTAAGGTGCATCGTAAACATGTTCCAGGATGTTTTCATGACATTCCTCAGTGCCTTTGCTCTTGAATAAAATATAGGAAATGTTGCTGAGGCTTGATTATTCGTACGTATAGTCACATGAGTTCAAACCATAGTCACATGAGTTCCAACCATAGTTGCCCAAGGTGATAAAGATGCCCGCTTTCAGCAAATATAAATGCAATTTTCTTTGCCGCCGCTTGTTACCTGTTATCAACCTTTAATTCTGTGACCTGAAACCTGGCAACACCTCCCGGAGGATGGTTCGCCTCAACAGATTGCTGAATTTGACAAGAGCAGATTTTTAAAAAAAAATCCATCCACGCCAACAGCAGTATTTTGTGCGCGTGTATGTGTGTCTGTTGCACTGAGGAATTGCAAGTGTGTTCATCTGTCATCTGCTCTGTCCCCAGGTCTCTGCTGCTCAAGTAAATTATTGCCTTTGATGATGGGGAAATATTAGTCTGACAAAATGATTAATGTGTTTCTGTTTGAAGTTGGTGCCTGTCTCAACTCCAGCCATCAGCAGCGCAGGGAGTTTGCACCTCTTAATACCCTGTATTAAGAGCTGGTCCTCATTTGTATCATCTCTCTGTCATCCCGTCAGTCACAGTGTGCAGGTCTCCTCCATTTTCAATTTTGGGGCCATGTATAATGGGAGTATTTTACTCTTAATTGTAGCAATTGAAACTATAATTAGTAATGTGAGCAAAACTGATTGAACTGATTCACACTTGCAGTTGCAGTAGACTGCTGCCTGGTGCATGGAATACAATTGTGAGCTTGGATCATTTTTCTCTAATTAATTAACAGATTTACCTTCCTTCATCACTACACAGCTAATTAAACACTTAGGTCCTCAAAATTACATAGAAATTACAACACGGAAGCAGCCAGTTTGTGTTGACGTTTATTCTCCACGCTAACAGGCAGATTAACGCCATGTGCCTGCGCTATTTCCACATTCAGTTATTTCGTATTCCTCCAGCCACCCATTTAACCTCTACTCAACATTGATGTCGGCTTGAAAAATGCACAGGCATTCCAGCAGTCTCCTGCCACAATTCCAGCGGGAGTTCAGCAGTTGGCCTGGGAGATAGGCCGAAGCGAGGACAAGCCAGATGTTTCTTCCCTTGTCCCATTTTTTTACTTCCGCACTTGTTCCTTTGGCCCGTCGCCCCCAACCGTTTTGTCATTTAATCTCTCCTGCCCTTCACTCTATCACGGACCTATCCTTTGGCACTTTTCCTCCGTTCACTATCCTTTCACTCCTTGAAACCTATTACTTTTCTCACTTTTTCCAGTTCTGTTGAAAGGCCATTGAGCTGCAACATTGACTTTTGTTTCTCTCTTCACAGACCTGCTGAGTATTTCCAGCACTTGCTATTTTATTTCAGATTTCCAGCGTCTGCGGTATTTCGCTCACGCATGAACCCAGAGCGCTCATCAAACCTGCTATTTCAAGGCGTGTTTCAATGCAGCCCCTTGATGTAGCCAGGCTACAAGGCGATTTTCTCATGGTGTTCTCACCAGGCGCTTCTGATGCTAAATATTAATGTTTGAAAAGAAAGTGACAGTCATGGACAGAAGCATGCAGACTAACTTATGCTAACGTTAATCACAGTTCCTTTTAGCTGTTTGCTACTTGCTTCAAAAAAGACCCAATGTGGAGTCTGTTTCTTCAATGGCAACACAATCTATGAATCAATGACCCTGATTTAATATGTGCTGTGCCGGCATTAAATAGATGAATGCCTTGTTTTGGTATTATTGATTTCCAGTGACATTTACAAACAAGATTAAATGCCATGGTGTGGAAATATTGATGATTTGGGGGAAACCTTAAATGTCAGAATAAAGGGGTATTCTTTCTGCTGGTCATGAATGCAAGTGGAAAAGTTGGTGTGAGAGTTTAAAACCCAAGTAAGTTTCTACTGTCCGTAAAGTGTACCCGTAGCTCAGTAACATCTGACGCAAACACAACGAGACTCTAACGATGTGGTTAAACGGCAGGTCTGTCAGAAAGAATCAAGTGCCGTCCTTTGGAGGCGCCGACCCATTGCCAGAACTGCCATCGATTCGTTGCGTGTAGATGGCCTGGCCAATGTCCATCCCTCAACCAATCCCTCGAAGGGAAATAAAAACAGGAAGTGCTGGAAAAGCTCTCTGTGGAGGGAGAAACAGAGTTAACGTTTCAAGTCCGTATGGTTCTTCCATCAGAGCTGAAAATGGGGAAATGTGATGAGTGATGGTGGTGTAGTGGTAATGTCACCGGACTAGTAATCCTGATGCCCAGGCAAGTCCTCTGGGGACACAGGTTCACATCCATGGCAGCTGGTGGAATTACAATTCAATTAATAAAAAGTCTGGAATACAAAGCTAGTCTTACTAATGGTGACCATGAATTGTCGTTAAAAACCCATCTGCTTCACTAATGTCCTAGAGGAAAGGAAATCTGCCATCCTTACCTGGTCTGGCCTACATGTGACTCCAGACCCGCAGCAATAAGGTTGATTCTTAATTGCCCTCTGAAATGGCCGAGCAAGTCACTCAGTTCAAGGGCAGTTAGGGATGAGCAATAAAATGCTGGCCTAGTCAGCAATGCCCACATTCCATGAAAGAATAAAAAAAAAACCTCATTGTTATGTGTGGAACCTTTCTGTGCACAACTTGGCTGCACTGTTTCCTACATTGCGACAGTGACTGGAATTCAGAAGCGTTTCTCCACTTAGAAAGTGCTTTGGAGCACCCAGGATTTGTTACAGGAGTGTCTGATGAAGGCGAGAGTGCTATCACTGAGCCACAACTGACACCTGTATCTGCCATATTGAATCCTCAATTAGACCAACCCTCAACTTCTACATCGAAGGGAATATAAATCAGGTATTTGCAACCGCCTGTCAAGATTTAGCTCATTAAACCCTGGTCTCATACTTACGAATCTGCACTTTAACTGATTCAAAGCCACAAGAACAAGAATGAGGAGCAGGAGTAGACCAAATGGCCTGATCCTCCAATCACTATGATTATGGCTGATCTCGTGCTTTAACTCCACTTTCCTGCCCTCTCCCCATATCATATGGTTCTCTGAGAGACCAAAAAAATCTGCCTACCTCAGCCTTAAATGTATTCAATTATGGAGCATCCACAACCCTCCGGGGTAGAGAATTCCAAAGATTCCCAACCATTTAAGTGAAGCGATTTCTCCTGAGGTTGTGTCCAAAACTGAACACTGTGGTCCAGATGAGGTCAGACCGAAGCTCTGTACAACTGGAGCATCAGGTCTTCATGTTTGTATTCCAGACCCTTCAAGACAAGGGCCAACACTGCTTTAGACTCTCTGATCTTTTGGTATATCTTTTGGTGATCTGTGCATATGGACACATGAATTCCTTTGTTCCTTCTCAGCTCCCAGCTTTTCACCATTGAGAAACATATATCTTTTGGATACAAAGTGGATGATCTCACACTTAAAACCTCCAGCTGCCAAAGCTTTCCACTCGGTGTTGGGGGGGGAATAATTTTTATTGTGTGTGAGAGTGTAAAATGGAAATATCAGTTCAGCTGCACATTAATCTCCAAGTATTTCTGAGTGATGTTCAGTCAAAAATACAAATGATAGTCTTACAATACATCAGTGATTACACTTCAAAAACTACTTCATTGCCTGTAAAGCTCGTTGGGACATATTGAGGTCATGAAAGAAAGGCACTATATAAATGCAAGCCCTATCTTTCTCCTTGCTTTATTATGGAGATCAGGATGGGTCCAACAGTTCCATAACATATTTTTGAGCATAATTTCAGTTTCAGCTGCAAACCATACGCAGCCCTGAGTTATGAAGCAAATGCCCACAATTTGAACTCATAACTCAATTAATTAACAACCGTACAATGCCAGGAATTGTTAATTTGAAACAAGAATGAGTTCCAGCTTCAAAATTCCTCTAGGTGAAAATCAACATCTAATACTTGATCACCCGTGTCTCTGGAACCTCTTGGTATTTATAGGGGTGAAGTTCAACTACAGAAGGATGGACAATATTTAGTCCGATGTCTGTTGTACAACTGCCCAATCACCTTGCCAAAGTTGAATTTCACGCCCCAGAACATCATGCCTGTAAGATACTTACATTTTGCTGTTCATGTAACCGTCACAATAAATGATTTTGATAGGAAAAAAGTCTTGCATTTGTGTGGCGCCTTTGATGACAACAGGACATCCCAAAGTGCTTTAAAACTAAGTGCCTTTTGAATGATAGTCACCATTATAATGTAGGAAATGTGGCAGCCAATTTGTTCACAGCAAGCTCCCACAAACAGCAAGGTGATAATGATCGGACCATCTGCTTTTGTGATGTTGATTGAGGGATAAACACTTGTCAGGATACCGGGTATAACTCTCCTGCTTTTCTCAAAAATAGTGCCATGGGATCTTCTACATCCACCTGAGAGGGCAGATGGTTTAACATTATAAATATGATAGTGTAGTGGTTATGTAACTGAACTAGTAATCCAAAAGCTGGCTCTATTACCACAAAGTTAATAATTCCTAGATCATTACCTGAGCCATGTGCAAATTGACATAGGACAAATAAGATTAGAGAAATTAACGCGTGACTCAAAAACTGGTGTGGGAGAAGCAGGTTCTGGTTCATGGGGCACTGGCACCAGTATTGGGGAAAATGGGATCTATACCGTTGGGATGGTCTACACCTGAACTGTGCCTGGGCTGGTGTTCTAGTGAGCTGCATAACTAGGGAAGTCGAGAGGATTTTAAGCTAATTAATGGGGGCAGTGAATCACATTTGGGAAGGTGTGGTAAACCAAAGAGTAGAGGCAAGGCAAGAGAGAAAGGTATTAATATGGGAAATGATAAACAGAACATGACAGGAAGGACAAGAGAGTACAAATCTAAGAGTAAAACCAAAGTCATGGGTAGAGATTACAAAAATAATAAAAGGTCAAAATTAAAGGTGCTGTATCTGACTGCACGTAGCATTGAAAACAAAAGAGGTGAACTGATAGCATAAATAGAAATAAATAAGTACAATCTGATAGCCATTACAGAGACGTGGCTGCAGGATGACATAGATTGGGACCTGAATATTGAAGGGTATGTAACTTTTAGGAAGAACAGGAAGCTAGGCAAAGGTGGAGGGGTAGCTCTGCTAATTAATGATGGCATTAGCACATTAGGGAAGGATGATTAAGTCCAGGAAACCAGGATGTAGAAGAGGTTTGGGTTGAGAAGAGACATTATATAGGCAAGAAGTCACTTGTATGAATGTTGTATATGCCCCTGAATTGTGATTGCACGGTAGGACAGAGTATAAAGGAAGAGATAATGGGAGCTTGTCAGACAGGTATGGTGATAATCATGGGGATTTTAATCTACATATAGACTGGGAAAATCGGATGGGTCAAGATAGTCGAGGTGAGGAGTTCATAGAATGTTTTCAGGATAGTTTCTTAGAACAACACATTCTTGAGCCAACCAGAGAGAAGGCTATACTAGACATGGTTTTGTGCAACGAGATAGGATTAATTGATAACCTCATAGTGAAGGCATCCCTAGGTAGCAGCGATCATAATATGATTGGATTTTATGTTCAATTTGAGGGAGAGAACAGTGGTCCAAGACTAATATTTTAAGTAAGGGCAATTATGTGGGAATGAAAGCAGAGCTGGCTAAAGTGAACTGGAAAATGAGGTTAAGGGATGGGTCAATAGAGATACAGTGGCAGGCACCTAAAGGGATATTTCAGAATACACAGAATAGGTACATTCCAACGAAAAAAAAAAATTCCAAGTGGAGGATCCACCATACGTGGTTAACAAAAAAATGTTAACGATTTAAAGAAAAAGCATATAATTGCACAAAGACAGGTGGCAGATCAGAAGATTGGACAGAATATAAAGAACAGCAAAGAATGACAAAAAGATTACTGAGGAGGGAAAAGTCTGAGAGAAAGCTAGCTAGTAATATAAAGACCGATAGTAAGAGTTTCTATAGATGCTTAAATAAGAGAAGAGTTAACAAAGTGAATGTTGGTCCTATTGAAATTGAGTTTGGGGAATTAATAATGGAAAATGGTCATTTTGGTAGTACAAAACTTGAGTATTGCTGAAAAAAGTGACATGGCAAAGCTTTTCAGCTGGCACTCATCAGGACATTTTTCAAAAATACCAATATAAAGGAGAAAACAGCAATTTATACTGTATATGAAGACAGTGCTGATTGGTTGGCAAGTGGACTCTAGTAGAGGCATTGCATTGCAGAATGCACCAGTCATGGTGACTGACAGCTAACTGCCAAGCATTGTTTGGTTTAAATTTCAAACAGTGCTTGGCAGTTAATTGTCAGTCACCATGACTGGTGCATTCTCCATGACACCAATCGGAGTCCACTTGCCAATCAGTCAGCACTCTCTTCACATAGAGAATAAATTGTTGCTTTCCCCTTACATTGGTATTCTTGCAAAAATGTCCTGAGGTATGTAAGACAAAAAGCTTTGACACATCCCTTTTCTCAGCAATGGAAAATAGAGACAGCAGACTTGAACAGCTATTTTGCATTGATCTTCATCATAGAGGTTACAAGTAACATTCCAGAAATAGCTGTAAATCAAGAATTGGAAAGGAGGGAGGAACTCGGGAAAATTACAATCACCAGGGAAGTGGTACTTAGCAAATTGTTGGAGCTGTGGGCTGATAAATCGCTGGGCCCTGATGGACTTCATCCTAGGGACTTAAAAGAAGTGGCTAGTGAGTTGGTTGATGTGTTGGTTTTAATTTTCCAAAATTCCCGGGATTTGGGTAAGGTTCCATTGGATTGGAAAATAGCAGATGTAACTCCATTATTCAAAAAGGGAGGGAGAGAAAGCAGGAAACTACAGGCCAGTTAGCTTAACCGTCATAGGTCATAGGGAAAATGTTTGAAGCTATTATTAAACGATGTTATAGGGGTAACATATTGGCATGGATAGAAGATTGGCTAGCTAACAGGAACCAGAGGGTAGCCATAAATGCGTCTTTTTCTGGTTGGTAGGATGTGACGAGTGGTGTGCCACAGGGATCAGTGCTGGGGCCTCAACTTCCAACAATTTATATAAATGACTTGGATGAAGGGACAGAAGGTACGGTTGCTAAATAGGTAGGAAAGATAAGTAGGAAAGTAAATTGTGAAGAGGGCATAAGGAGGCTACAAGGGGACATAGATTAAGTGAGTGGGAAAAGATCTGGCAAATGGAGTATAATGTGGGAAAATGTGAAATTGTCCATTTTGGCCAGAAGAATAAAAAATAAGCTTATTATCTAAATGGTGAGGGATTGCAGAGCTCTGAGACGCAGAGGGATCTGGGTGTCCTAGTGCATTTATCACAGAAGGTTAGTATGCAGGTACAGCAGGCAATTAGGAAAGCTAATAGAATAGAATGTGAGGGGAATTGAATAATAAAATAGGGAGGTTATGCTTCAGTTGTATAGGACACTGGTGAGACTGGGGTACTGTGTACAGTACTGGTCTCCTTATTTAAGGATGGATATAAATGCATTAGAAGTAGTTCAGAGAAGGTTTACTAGACTAATACCAGGAATGGGTGGGTTGCCTTGAGGAAAGATTGGACAGGCTAAGCTTGTATCTGTTGGAGTTTAGAAGAGTAAGAGGTGACTTGATTGAACCTTTAAGATCCTGAGGGGTCTTGACAGGGTGGATGTGGAAAGGATGTTCCCTCTTGTGGGAGAATCTAGAACTAGGGGTCACTAATTAAAAAATAAGGGGTCGCCCATTTAAGACAGAAATGAGGAGAATTTTTTTCTGAGGGTCGCGAGTCTTTGGAACTCTCTTCCTCAAAAGGCGGTGGAAGCAGAGTCTTTGAATAGTTTCAAGGCTGAGCTAGATAGATTCTTGATAAGCAAGGGGACGAAAGGTTATCGGGGGTAGGCGGAAGGTTACGATCAGATCAGCCATGATCTTGTTGAATGGCAGACCAGGCTTGAAGGGCCGAGTGGCCAGCTGCTGCTCCTAACTCGTATGTTCGTATAACCTACAGAATTTGATTCCAAATCCCACAACGGGAGTTTGAGAATTTGAATTCCATTCAAAAGAAAACCTGGATTTGGAAAGTTCATATTAAACCATAAAGCTGTTGGATTGTCATAAAAACCCAACTGGCTTCATCGTTTTTAGGGGAGTAGATCTGCTGTACTCACCTGGTCTGACCTACACGTGACTCCATCCCACATAGGGTTGCCACTACTGGTTGGGGGCATTCCTGGAGATTCCTTCACACGTCTTCCCAGTGCCAACCAACCTGTCCAGTGAAACAGTCTTTGCTTCCCTCTTCTCCAACATTTTTCTAACCGATAACCAGGTGTCCAAAGAATTTTTTTTTAAAAAACACATTTATTTTTAATGCTGTTGTGATTGTTCTCCTGGGTTTCTCACAACAGTGTCTCGGAGGTTAGTCTTTGATTCCTGGAGGCTCCAGGGCAATCCTGGAGGGTTGGCAACCGTAATCCCACACACTAAAATGGTTGCCCCTTAAAAAATAGCCTCTGAAGTGGCTTTCTGGTGCCATTTACATATTGAGAACTAAATTTGAAAAAAGAAAATGCTCAGCAAAAGAGTATTTATTGAATTTTGCACACAGAGGAAAATGTACCCATAAATCTAGAATCTTTGCAATTTCCCCCTGGCAGCCTGTCTCTTAGGGGTCTATAGTTTGTGAAGAGAGGGAGTGAGGAAACGGTATAATATTTGAGGTGTGGCTTTTGATTACAGAACTTATTGAATCAGTGAATCAAACAGCAGTTTGATGTTTCTTTTGCATATATTTTGCGTTTAACATTCTCCCATTTATAGAAATTCAAATGTTAAGAGACCTGCTCTCCGTGGTGCCTGTCTGGCATAAGCTTATAAACAGTCTATCTGTGGATCAGCCACCAGAGTGACTTGGCCTTACATACTTGGCTGACTGCCAAGTGTTAATGTTGGCCCCAGTGTTTTGGCACTCTGAGTTACTGGTCTGTGGATACAAACTCAAACTCAGCCAGTCAGCTTTCTGAATCACAGGGAACTTGTACAGCATCTCTGTGGATTTGAATTAGGCCATGAATTATGAACAAATGCTTTGCAAAACTGTACCAATCCAGGTGAAAGGAATAACTCCAAGTTGGATTCGTTGAAATCATTAAAAAAGCTGGGAGACATTGTTGTAACCTCAAGGCTGAGTTTTAAAACGAAATGATTGAATAATTAATCTTTAGTCTCTGTAGTGTTCACCATCTTTGAATGAGAAGATTTATTATTTATTTATTTATTCATTCATGGGATGTGGGCTTCGCTAACTAGACCAGCATTTATCCCGCTTCCCTAATTGCCCTTGAGAAGGCGGTGGTGAGCTGCCTTCTTGAACCACTGCAGTCCATGTGGTGTAGGTACACCCACAGTGCTGTTAGGGAGGGAGTTCCAGGATTTTGAGCCAGTGACAGTGAAGGAACGGCGATATATTTCAAAGTCAGGGTGGTGAGTGGCTTGGAGGGGAACTTCCAGGTGGTGATGCTCCCATGCATCTGCCGCCCTTGTCCTTCTAGGCGGCAGTGGTCACGGATTTGGAAGGAGCTGTTTGAAGGAGCCTTGGCGAGTTTCTGCAGTACATCTTGTGCATGGTACACACTGCTGTCACCTTGCGTCAGTGGTGGAGCAAGTGAATGTTTTTGTCTTCATTTATGGGATGTAGCATCGCTAGCTAGGCCAGCATTTATTGCCCATGCCCTTGAGAAGGTGGTGATGAGATGCCTTCTTGAACTGCTTGCAGGACCATTCACAATGCTGTTAGGGAGGGAGTTCCAGGATTTTGACTAAACGACAGTGAAGGAACGACTATATATTTCCAAGTCAGGATGATGAGTGACTTGGAGGGGAACTTCCAGGTGGCAGTGTTCCCATGTGTCTTCTGCCCTTGTCTAGATGGTAGTGGGCGTGGGTTAAGAAGGTGGTAGATGGAGTGCTAATCAAGCGGGCTGCTTTGTCCAGGATGGTATCGAGCTTCTTGATGTTGTTGGAGCTGCACTCATCCAGGCAAGTGGAGAGTATTCCATCACACTGCTGACTTGTACCTTGCAGATGGTGGATAGGTTTTGGGAAGTCAGGAGGTGAGTCACTCTGTGCAGAATTCCCAACCTTTGACCTGCTCTTGTAGCCACAGTATTTATATGGCTGGTATGGTTCAGTTTCTGGTCAATGGTAATCCTCAGGATGTTGATAGTGGGAGATTCAGCAATGGTAATCCCATTGAATGTCAAGAGGAAATGGTTAGATTCTCTCTTTTTGGAGATGGTCATTGCCTGGCACTTGTGTGATGTGAATGTTGCCACTTGTCAGCCCAAGTCTGGATATTGTCCAGGTTTTTCTGCATTTGTACATGGACTGCTTCAGTATCTGAGGAGTTGTGAATGGTGCTGAACATTGTGCAATCATCAGTGAACATCCCCACTACTGACCTTATGATGGAAGGAAGGTCATTGATGAAGCAGCTGAAGATGGTTGGGCCCAGGACACTACCCTGAGGAACTCCTGCAACGATGTCCCAGGATTGAGTTGATTGACCCCCAACAACTGCAACTATCTTCCTTTGTGCTAAACATGACTCCAACCAGCGGAGAGTTGCTCACCACCCCCCTCTCCGATTCCCATTGACTTCAGTTTTCTGGGGCTCTTTGATGCCACCCTTGGTCAAATGCTGCCTTGATGTCCCTTTTGAACCAATGCTGTAATGAGGTCAGGAGCTGAGTGGCCATGGCAGAACCCAAACTGAGTGTCAGTGAGCAAGTTATTGCTGAGCAAGTGCCGCTGGATAGCACTGTTAACAACACCTTCCATCACTTTACTGATGACAGAGAGTAGACTGATGGGTGGTAATTGGCTGAGTTGGATTTGTCCTGTTTTTTTGTGTACAGGACATACCTGGGCAATTTTCCACATTGCTGGGTAGATGCCAGTGTTGTAGCTGTACTGGAACAGCTTGGCTAGGGGTGCGACAAGTTCTGGAGCACAAGTCTTCAGCACTATTGCTGGAATGTTATTAGGATCCATGGCCTTAACAATATGTAGTACCTTCAGCTGTTTCTTGATATCATGTGGAGTGAATCAAATTGGCTGAAGACTGGCATCTGCGTGGTTTGGATTTAATATATATATTTAATGTATATATTTTACATATTAAATATATCATTCAGATATTAAAAACTTCTGTTTTGGAATATTTTATAATATAAGCGGATCATTCTGTAATTTGGTATCAGATTAGCTTGGTAATATTGCACAAAACCAATGCTGATTTAGATGTAAAGCTATTTTGTTCCTTGGTGGCCTGTGTTGGGGAGTTATCTTCATGAGTCATGTAAGTTGTTTTGGTAAGAAGAACGCAGAGAGACAACATAAAATAAAGGATACAATTCTAATGGGGTTACTGGAGCAGAGGGACCTGAGTGTATATCTGCACAAATCATTGAAGGTGACAGGACAGGTTGCGAGCACGGTTAATAGAGCAGATAGCATCCAGAGCGCCAGCGCCAATATGACGGGCTGAATGTCCTCCTTCTGTACCCTAACCATTCTGCGGTTCTGTGAGGTGTGTAGCACAGTGATGGTGGCATAGTGGCATAGTCACTGACTAGTATTCCAGAGACCCAGGGTAATGTTCTGGGGGACCTGCGTTCAAATGGGACCTGTCCCACCACGGCAGATAGTGAAATTTCCATTCAATAATTTTCTCTGATGACCATGAAACCATTGTCGATTGTCATAAAAAACCCATCTGGTTCACCAAGAAGGAAATCTGCTGTCCTTACCTGGCCTGGCCTACATGTGACTCCAGACCCACAGCTTGTGGTTGACTCTTAAACAAGGGCAATTGAGGGATGGGCAATAAATGTTTCCCCACCACCGAAGTTAAACTGACTAGTCTGTAATTCCCCGGAGCCCAGGTATATGGTGAAAAATTGCTTCATCTGTCCATCCCACTTACAGCCTGGCAGCAATTTGGGAATGTGTCTGAGATTATTCCTGGGATATCCCAGGAGTTACTCTATTTGTGCACCAATAGCCCCAGCGCTCCCTACCTCTCCTGAGAGCAGGTGTAGGCTGCGTTCTGTAAGCTCCACAGCTGAGAAATCCAATGATTCCAGAATAGGCTTTCGACCAAATCAAATCGGTGGGAAAAATCTTCAGCCCAAAGCAGCTGCCAGGCTACCGGTCCAGGCTGTGAGGCCCTGGGGTCACAATTTGGACATCCTGCTCGCTGTATATGACACTACCATTGAAACGTGGAAGTAGTTGATATTGTTCCACATAAGAAGAAACTGGATAAATGTCCAGGACTCTTTTTACACTGGAGGTGTATAGCTGAGGAAGCTGAACTCAAGTGTTGAGAATGCAGCATATGGAATGTTAAGGCAAGATGGCAACCAGTGAAAGACATGTAAACTTCTAAACTACCTTTGCCAATCTTCTTCTTCTTAGGCAGTCCCTTGGGACTGAGGATGACATCCTTCCACTCGAGAGCTGTGGGTCCTGAGGTGGCTAAAAAGTCCAATGCTGGCTCCGCACACTCTGCCACCAATGGGGCAGGTGGTGTTTGGTGAAGTGGGTGGGTGGGATGCTTGGATTTTGTTCCTCTCCTTCCGCTGTTTGCGCTTGGCCTCTACCTGGGCCTTTTTTGAGACATTCAAAATGGTTGGCACCTTCGTGGTTGCTTCTTCTCCAGTTTGGGCTGTCTCGAGCAAGAGATTCCCACAAATCAATGGGGATGTTGCATTATTCCAAGGAGGCTTTGAGGACGTCCCTGAAACGTTTCCTCTGCCATCTTGGTAACGGCCTGCCGCGATGAAGCTCGGAGTAGAGTGCTTGTTTTGGGAGTCTTGTGTCAGGCATGCAGACAATGTGGCCCGCCCAACGTAGCTGATTAACCATTAACCAATGCCTCGATACTGGGAATGTTGGCCTGAGAGAGGACACTGATCTCGGAGCACCTACCCTGCCATTGAATTTGCAGGATTTGTGGGGGCATCACTGGTAAGTGTCTGCTGTTCGGGGTCTATATCTCTGACACATACAGGAGGACAGATAGCACTGCAGACCTGTAGACCATGAGCTTACTGTCGTGCTTGTGGTCTTTGCCATCAAACACCCTTGTCTTCAGTGTCATGAATCTATCAATATATATGATATTATTGGAAAATATCTTTCTTTCAAAATAGAGGTTTAGTCTGTGGGTGTGTCTTAATTGGATTAAAGCCAGCTGGTCTGTGTGCTTTGATGCACACTAGTTTTGAGATGTAAGAGAGGCAGTTGCATTTTTTGAGTAGAGCATTCAAGAAGGCAAGTGAAATCTGGCACCTAGCTAGCAGAGACCAAGCAATATGTTTATATTACAAATAAAATTGGTACTATGAAAGGGATTTTATTGCTAGAAGAGGTGGAGCTCAAAGAGGCTGGTGATACAATGAGAGTTTACATTCAATGAGCTGTGCTAGGTATAACTTCAGCAAGTTTTGTGTGTGCGGGGCAGAGGCAATATAAGATCAAAGCAGCTGTAAGCCTCCAACAACTTCCACAGGAATCAAAGTGAAAGGAATCTCATTTTGAATTTGTAAGGTGAAAATGCTTTGCCTGGTGTCTGGTTAAAAATCTATGGGTTGCTGTTGCCTTAATGGAGATTAATTTAGGAAGTTGTTAAAAGCTATGATAGTAGTATTGTGTAGCCATGTATGTGTATTTAACTTGTGTAAATTAATAAAATGTTTCATTTAGTTTAATACAAAAGCTCTCCAGAACGGGTGGTCTGATTCCTCAATTTAGAACTGCCTCTCAAACATACCACTTGAAAATATTGGTTATGACAGTTGTTTAAGGTTTCCCTCTGGGATTTTTAAATAACTCAGCTTTACCAAAAGGCTGTCTCATAACACTCAGACAGCCGGGGGCTGTGTTGGCACACTGGGGGCGATGTTGAGTTTCATTGTCGATGTCTGCCCTCGCAGAGAAGAGGCTGCCAAGGTATGAGAAATGATCAACTTTGTCCAATGGTTTGCAGTGGATCTTGATAGTCAGGGGGGGGCAGTGTTGCGCCATGGGAGCGGCTGGTAGAGGACTTTTGTCTTCCGAATGTTTAGTCTAAGGCCCATTCTTTCGTACGCCTCCGTGAATGTGCGACTATAGTTTGGAGCTCGGCCTCTGAGTGTGTGCATAAGCTTTGTCAGCAGTTCGATGACAGAGGTTGGGGTGACCTTGGTTCTTGGCGGCCTTATTGGCTCTTAGCCTTTTCAACCTCATGTCGGGCTGGGATTGTGCTGAGGTGATGGCGGGTAGAGTGCTGTGGAATATGGTCGAGGACACTCATGTCAAGGACTGAGTCTCGTTTGAGGAGATCCTTGAAGTGCTCCTTCCAACAAGCGCCGACTGCCTCTCTGCTTTATTTGCCAATAACAGTATACTCAGTAAGCAAAGATTTGAATGCATCAAATTCATCAAAGTTGACTTTCTGATTTGTCCATTTATTTCTATCAGCATTACAGTAGATAGTGGCCAGTGAATTGGTTTGCTATGGGAGACTGAGCCTACAGTTTGGGCAATATCGATGGGAGGAATAACATGAATTGTAATGGCACAAAACATTCCCTTGTTCCAACCAATCAGAAAAGACCCTCTAAAACATTTGTAAGGGATGTTCAGGAATCTATATTCGAAAGCAGCTGCAACAGACAGGTGATTTATATTATCCTTACAAAAAAACAGGATGCCTGCATGTAGGACATGATGACAGTAAATAGAGATAAGGCATTGCATTTAAACTTTAAAATGACATGGAAAATGCAGGTCGCAACTCACTGGCCACTTTGAGCCCACATGTACTATGCAGTTCAAGCATCTTGCTCCTTCATTGAAACAAGCATTTGGGTCAGAAGCAGGATAACAAATATATTTGACTTATGCGACAGTTGTGAGACTTTTACTAGCTGTCTCGATAGTTGTGAATGGACTATCAACCCCATCAGTTCAGAGGCTGTATTTTCTCCATGCGTTTTCCATTGCAGAGGTGCACATCCCCACTTTGCTGACTGCATTTGACTTTGGTTTCCTGTGACTTTTGACTTTGTTTGCATATTAGCACTCTGAGGTTGTGAAACACACTTGTACAGACACAAATCCTTCAAGTTGTTTTTACCAATACCCAATGCCACCACTTCAGGAGAATGACGTAGAAATGAATCAGGTTTTCTGTATGGTTTTGCTCTGGTTGAAAGATCAGGATATAAATTTATCTTGTGCATTAATGCAAAAGTGGACGATATCTGACTAGCAGCCTGTTTTTGTCTGCTTTGTGATAATGTACAAATTTATAGCCCGTCCTCCAGACGAACAATATGAAACAGAATGAGAATGGAGGGTATTATTTGGCTTTCATTAGCTTCATTAGCAGTGAAATTTGTTGAGGTTTACATTTTTGCAATTACAAAATAGACAGTAGACGAGGAAGGTTGTGAGATAATGTAACCTAATTTTATTGCAACCTTATGTGCAAATTTCTGTGACTATCATCCTTCAAAGTTCTGTGAAATGAGAACTCCACAAAATAAATTAGATTTCGAGAGTGAGGGTTTGCATGTAGCACTGGAATAATGATCAGTTTGAACTCCGCTTTTGGACCGCATTTAACATTTTCCCTCCAGCAAAATATTCTACACAAGTCGCAAAGCAAGATTACTGGGTAGAGATAAAAAATGAGCCAGAAAAGTTGTTTGATGTAGCACAGCAAGACATTCTACTGGGGCTAAATTTTACACTTGGGGAAAATGGCATAAATAACAGAATACAGTAATCGCATCCAATCAATTTAATGTCAATTAACATCATAGAAACTTATATTATTTATCTTTCCTTATATAAAATAAAATTCTTATACTATAACATTTCTATTGCTTATGTGGTTCAATGATATGGTAGGAATGCACTGAGTGCACTCGGTTTACATTGTGAGCCAGTGTTAAGGGGACCGGACCAGCATTGAACCAGTACATGTCCAGTGTTGCACACAAACGCTGGGTTGCATTTTACGTGTCCCAGCCAGGCATGTTTTCGGGGGGTGGGTCAGGGGCAGTGAGGGGATGGGGAGCACTTAAAGTAGGCTGGGTTACTAGCCCACCACCTTCCTGCCCATTCCCGAGCTGACCCCCATAATACGCTAGGTGGGCGGGTGCCGAAATCGGCAGACTGGCTGCCACATGTAAGTAGATAAATAAATAAAGGTCAATTAGGCTTGTTAGCAAGCCTAATAACCAGAATAATATGCTGCCCATGCCATAATACATGGAAGGAAGGAAGCGGGGGCTCTTTATTCAGCGGGGAGGGGGTTGCCCTGCATGAATCGGGGGCACCCCACAAGATGTCACCTCGCCCTTCTTTCCGCACCACCTGCCCTCCAAAACCGGGACCCCCACCCCCACCCCCACCCGCTTCCCCCTCCACACTCCCCCCCCTCCCCACTACCCCCTCTCCCCCCTCCCCACTCCCCCCTCCCCCTCTCCCCCCTTCCCCCCTCTCCCCCCTCTTTCCCCCCTCTCCCCTCTCCTCCCCCTCCCTCCCCCTCCCCCTCCCGCTCTCTGCCCCCCTCCCCTGCCCCCCTCACCCCCTCCCCTCCTCCCCCCTCCGCTCACCCCCTCCCTCCCCCCTCCCCTCTCCCTCCTCCCCCCCTCCCCCCTCCCAGTGTGGCTGGCAGACACAAAGGAGAGCTGCAAGCAAAGGAGGGTGAAGATGATCAGCGCACAGATGTAGACACAAAGAGAAATCCAACAGAGACAGAAAGAAGACCACAGAATCCTTGTGAGGAGAAGGAGCAAATCACTCTCTGGAGGAGGTCAGTTTTTCCATTTGACAAGGAAGTAGACGGGAGCTCTTCGAGGTACTATGCAAGCTGGCTAAAAAGGCGTAAAACCTGGAGGGTTTTGCAAATAGCTCGGAGATGGCTGCAGAGCTGGGTGTTTTCCCAGCAATAACCAAACCTGAACCGGGGTGTTATTGGTTGGTCAGCTGCAAAGGAACTCGGGAAAGCTACGCCATCGGGACTGTCATGACTTGAGAGAGCGAGGGAGGATTCGTAGCAGTGTACCTTGCTGATGATCATCCTACCCATGAAACGTGAAGGCAAAAGCTGTTGTTGGATAGTACTGCTGATCTCCTGTGGGAGTAGGGAACAGCATATTGCGGAACTTTGTAAATATATAATGATTCAGTTGTTCAGGGAGTGATGCGAACGTTTGTGGTTGTATCTTTCTTGTATCGACTACTTAAAGTGAAATTTACCTTTTTATTTGAAGTTTCATTTGCCTGTTGGTTCACGTATAATTCCAGCTTGTCTGAATTGCAACTTACATCAGTGAAAATTCCCAATCAGTTAATTTTACAGAGTAAAACAGGACTAATCTTTATAGACAGACTAAGAACTCAGCCCACCTATGATGACTTACAACATTCAGAGTAGTCAATGATAGATATTTATGTTTTGCAGCTATTGCCGCGAACAATAACGGAAATAGAGCGTTTCTCGGAATGACTGTGCATGTTGCTGGAGGCATTGATACGCATGAAACATAAAATTATTGTATTCAAGTCCCTCCATCACCTCGCCATTTCTTACTCTGTAACCTTCTCGAGACCTATAATCCCCCAAGATACCTGCATGCCTCTAATTCTGGCCGCTTGTGCATCTCCAAGTTTAACCGCCACAGTATTGACAGGTGTACCTTCAGCTGCTGAGGCCCAAAGTCTGGAATTCCTTCCCCAAGCCTCTCTGCCTCCTTTCCTCTCTCTTTAAGATACTCCTTAAAACCTGCCTCATAGAGTCATAGTCATAGTCATAGAGTTATAGAGCCATAGAGTTATACAGCACAGAAACAGGCCCTTTGGCCCATCGTGTCTGCGCCGGACATCAAGCATCTATCTGTTGTAATCCCATTTTCTAGCGCTTGGCCAGTATCCCTGTATGCTTTGGCATTTCAAGTGCTCATCTAAAGGCCTTGGTGGTCTGTCCTATTGGCCTGGACTTTGTGGCCAGTGCTAAAGTGGCAATGCTTTTGGAGGTAGGTTTATCCTAATCTTCTCATGCAGTATAAATTGTTGTTCCATTTACTGTTGGTTTATCTTGCATAGCTGTCCTGATGAGTGTAAGATGAGAAGCTTCAATAGCATGTCTCTTGTTTTCAGCAATACTCAAGTCTTTACTACCAAACGACTATTAATTTATATTTCCTGCCTTACACTTCCTGGTTTAGACTCTTGCATGTCTCAATGAGAAAACTTGGATCCGATCAGTTGAAGAGCATTGCTGTTCCTTACCCATGGTTAAGGACCCCAAGTTCACTCCATTGCAGTCATTTAAGTTCTGAGCCTATCAGTGGACCTTGGTGTGTGTATCCATAGATCTCTGAAGGCGGAGGGGCATGTTAGTGGGGTGGTGAAAAAGGCTTATGGGACACTTGCCTTTATCAATTGAGGCATAGATTACAAAAGTAGGGAGGTCATGTTGGAGTTGTATGGAACCTTGGTGAGGCCACAGCTGGAGTACTGTGTGCAGTTCTGGTCGCCACATTATAGGAAAGATGTGATTTCACTGAAGGGGGTGCAGAGGAGGTTCACCAGGATGTTGCCTGGGATGAAACATTTAAGTTATGAAGAGAGGTTGGATAGACTTGGGTTGTTTTCGTTGGAGCAGAGAAGACTGAGGGGTGACCTGATCTACAAGATTATGAGGGGCACGGACAGGGTGGATAGGGAGCAGCTGTTCCCCTTAGTTGAAGGGTCAGCCACAAGGGGGCATAAGTTCAAGGTGAGGGGCAGGAGGTTTAGGGGGGATGTGAGGAAAAACTTTTTTACCCAGAGGGTGGTGACGGTCTGGAATGCACTGCCTGGGAGGGCGGTGGAGGCGGGTTGCCTCACATCCTTTAAAAAGTACCTGGATGAGCACTTGTCACGTCATAACATTCAAGGCTATGGGCCAAGTGCTGGTAAATGGGATTAGGTAGGTAGGTCAGGTGTTTCTCACGTGTCGGTGCAGACTCAATGGGCCGAAGGGCCTCTTCTGCACTGTGATTCTGTGATTCAGTGAGGGCTGCAATAGCTCGCCCTATGGAGGAACAGGGTAACTCTGGCAACAACTTCCAGAGATGCGCATTTAACTGCACACGTGCAGACACACCACACATTGCAGTCCGATTTAGCCCATGATAGTGGTGTTAGCCCCACTGACTGAAAGTTCTGTATGATGCCTTTAATTGATAGTTGGTACTGATTTGCTTCATCGACTCTTGATGTTTCTTTAAGCTGGCAGGAACTCTGAGTAAGAAACCCAGGGTAAGAGTGTTTCATTCTCCTTCACAACTGCTCACAGTTCTCCGTAATTTGCAAAATCTGGCATTGTTTCTCCTTACAAGGCTTGATGTCACACTTTGTTTGCTAACAATCCTGTGAAACACCTTGGGATCTTTTACAACATTGAAGGCACTAAAATAATTGAAAATTGTTGTCGTATTTGGTGCAATGCTATGATATAAGTACAGCATTGATCGAACCACACCTTGTGGTTTGTTCAGACTAGCCATTCATAAACCAGTTTAGCGTTGCTGCAGTGTTTCAAATGCCAGGTTTCCTGGACTCTTCTGGTTTCCGTGGAACAAACTCTGCAAACGTCAAAATCTAGAAAGTCAGTCTCCTGAGCCTCCCAGAGAGTGGGCAGGGAGCTGATTATGAGCCAGAAATGCTCCACTTTTTCATATCGGTAAAGGACAACATGTATTATTGTCTCCAAATTTGTTTTTGTCTTAATCCATTCTCAAGCATTTTTTTAAAAATCACTTATTATTTGAGTATTGCTGAAAAAAGAGACATGTTGTTAAAGCTTTTCACCTTGTACTCATCAGGACAGGTGCAAGAATACCAAATTTCAAAGGGAGCAACAATTTATACTGCGTATTATTTTGAATTATTATTATTTCTATTTTATTATTATTTCCTAGAAGGAAAAAACAGTTCGGACCAGTGTTCTTATTTCCCAGTTTTTACTGGTGTTCCATTTTAAGGCATTCAAGACCAGTTCGGACCAATACTCTTATTTCCCAGTTTTTTCCTGGTGTTCCAGTTTAAGGCATACAAGACCAGTTCGGACCAATACTCTTATTTCCCAGTTTTTTCCTGGTGTTCCAGTTTAAGGCATACAAGACCAGTTCGGAACAGTGTTCTTATTTCCCGGCTTTGTACTGTCTTTTCCTTCTGGGTAAGTCTCTGGGATGAAGAAAGGCTGCAGATTTTGTGTTCATTCTTCACTCCCCATAATTTCGGGAATGAAATATTATTTGATGAGACTGGAAAGGTTAATGAAACAAAGGGAGAATGCAGACGCTCCTTTCCGGAGGAGGGGAGGAAGGTGCAGGCACTGCTCTTCCAAGCCTGCTGTAATATCTCCCGAAGCTGTCAGACAATGATCAAAGCATTAACAAGACAGAAACTCTGAAATGGAAACGCTATTAAAGAGGGCCTAGAGGAGCAACCTGAAAAGAAAACTGAAGCTTGTGCAGTCTGATCCAGTGGTCAGAACTCATTAATCCAGCTAGCAACCTCTCCAGTGCAGCAGGAAAACGTTGATGAAAGCAATGCATGCACTTGTTTTCCAGATACTTATTAAAGGTGACATGCCTGTGGGGTTTCACCATTCATTATTGCACACTGCACTGCGGCTTGTTGCTTCTTTGCAGCGTGTGCTGGATACAAGAAAGGCAAGCCACATCTGTCAGCGGGAACAAATGTGCGTCTGCAAATAATGCTGTAGACTGGAGCTGACTTTGTGAATTAATAGCAAGCAGAGTGGGACGAGGGCAGCCGAGGCAGCTACGCTCCACCCAAGAGAGTCAATGGGCTAATTTTATACTGGACACCCTGAGAAGCTATCTGCGGCTCTGACATCTTTATTGCTGGTGCGTGACCATCAGCCGTGAAACTGCTGGAAGTCCGGTACTTGGCTGTTAGAAACAATTAAGGTAAGGTGCTTCGAGTACTGTGATCAGGCCCACGACTGTAGCTGGGCTTCAGAGGATGAGGCAATGTAGGATGCCTGACCTCGGTTTTCTTTTGTAAACACGAGAGGTGGAATTCCTCTGACTGGGAAAGAATATCAACGAGCAAAGTTATGTTTTCCGATTGCACGCATTCCCGAGCTAGCTGTTCCTAAGATTTTTCTCGTCAAGTTAATTATGGAGAACACTGAAGAGTTGTGAAGAAGAATGAGACACTCTTACCCTGGGTTTCTTACTCAAAATTACTGTCAGCTTAAAGAAGCACCAAGAGACAGTGAAGCAAATCAGTAGCGACTATAAATTAAAGGCAGCATACGGAACTTATAATCAGAGTGTATTATACCTTTAGACACTAAATGCTTCCTCAAATCAGAGCGCTGTGACTGATGGAGTAATTTAATGACTCCCATTTATATGCTGTTTCCTAAGTAAAGTGACAGATGTTCATTTTTGACCAAAAAAAAAATCTTATGGGGTTTAATTGGCTCAGAAGTTTAGTTTTGGTGTATGTACCGACTGTGTTCAGGGGCAGTAATGCGGTGCACTAGCATTAATAAGTTATTAATGCATGTTTGCACTAGACCTTTAAAGTTGTCTCAGGAGCAGGTGAGGCTGACATTCCGAGCACTGCAACCCATTGAGGAGCTAAGGGAAGAGGTGGGGGAGGTTAGGCGGAAAATCTGGTGAGGGTTTTGTGGGATTTCCTCCCATTACATCTTTCGTAGGTTCAGTGGAAATCCTACTGGTTTGGTGAAGATAAAGATTTTGTACTGGACCATTCCCAGGGTCATTTTTTAAAAATACATTCATGAGGGCTGTAATTTGGAGGGGAGGTGGTAGTGTTTCCATGCACTTGCAGCCCAAGTCCCTCTAGGCAGTAGAGATTGTGGATTTGACATTTCAAGGACCAACGGTAATCAATGCTTGAGGTGATCAATTAGTTCATTGCTGGCATTAGTTCACTGCGGGGACCCTAAGGTTTGGTTCAGTTTAACATTTAGCGCATCAAGGGCCCTCTGGCTTCCCCCCACCGTTGCTTTAACTTCCAGCCATTGTTCAGGATGGGTGACTCTGTTGCACCTCTACAGGTTTGGCCTTTCCACCCAAATTCTCGAAATGATCCCACCCCGAGGATTTGGAATGTGTTTAATGTGGTACCCAGTCAGTGGTTGGGGAGTCGCACCCACCTGCATTTCTGATGGTGGAGCCAAGCCCCCTGAATTTCAGGCACAGGATCAGCAATACACGCCAGTACAAAGAGCTGCCATTAATGCTTCTTTGAGTGTCACTTTGACTTTGTTATAGCATTGTTATAGCAATGCTTTTGCTTCTGAGCTAGAAGGTTTGGGGCTCAAGTTCCACTGGATGTGTTGCCACTTCTGTTCAGTAATGGGGAGTGCTGCATTTTTGAACTACTGGTCCCCCAGAAGAGGTATTATGCTTAGACTGTCTGTTAGTTGTGGTGAATGATAAAGAACCCATGGCCCTCCATTGAAGAAGAGCAAGGAGTTCTTCCAATCGCTTCGTTAACACTCCTCCCTCAAACAATGCCACCAACAGCTCATTAACTGGTCATCCATCTCATTTGGGTTGCATTTGGACTTAGCTGTGTGGAAATTGCCTTTCCCTGTTTTGCCTGCAGGACAGTTATTCTGTTTTACGATTGTTTGCGAATGCCTTTGGGGTTTCCCAAGGAGGTAAGAAGGCATTATATCAATGTAAGTTCCGTCTTCACATTGAGCTGTAATCGGCATGTGGTATGTAAATTTACTCAGAGTTTACTTCATTCTCGCTTTGCATTAATTTCTCCCATTTATTAAGTTGATCTGAGGGAGATATTGGTGAGCAGAGGAGGAGAGTGTATTTTGGTCATTTTTTCAGCATGGGAGTAAGCCATGCATCATGCCTTGAAGGAGAGAAAAGAGTAGAGGTGGCAAAAAGAAAACAAGAGCCTTGCCTCGGATCTCCAAGGCTGCAGGAGGTGTTCAAACAGGTTTTCCAGTATGAGGGCCATCATGGTTACTTCAAAAGAAAGACTTGCATTTATACCGTACCCTTCACAACCACCAGACATCTCAAAACACTTGATAGCCAATTAAGTACTCAGTGTAGTCACTGTTGTAATGTAGAAAATGCAGCAGCAAGCTGAAGCACAACAAGATCCCACAAACCCGTAATGTGATAATGACCAGATGTTCTGTGTTTTTGTGATGTTAATTGCGGGGTAAATATTGGCCCGAACACCACCCTGACCTCACTACAGCCTTTGTTCAAACACAGATAAAAGAGCTGAACTCCAGAGGTGAGGTGAGAGTGACTGCCCTTGACATCAAGGCATCAAGGAGCCCTAGCAAAACTGGAGTCGATGGGAATCAGGGGTAAAACTCTCCGTTAGTTGGAGTCATATCTAGCACAAAGGAAGATGGTTGTGGTTGTTGGAAGTCAGTTCACAGACATCACTGAAGGAATTCCTTAGGGTAGTGGCCTAGGCCAAGCCATCTTCAGCTCAGCTGCTTCATCAATGACCTTTCTCCCATCATAAGGTCAGAAGTGAGGATGTTCGCTGAAGATTGCACAATGTTCAACACGATTCACAACTCCTCAGGTACTGAAGCAGTCCATGTCCAAATGCAGTAAGACCTGGACAATATCCAGGTTTTGGCTGACAAGTGGCAAGTAACATTTACACCACACAAGTTGCGCATGATCAAGTATGAACATCAAGCTGCCTGTTAGTAAAAAAGGACAGCTGATCATTTATGACATACTACTTAACAATGACCTTCTCCAACAAGAGAGAATCTAACCATTGCCCCTTGACATTCAATGGCATTACCATTGCTGAATCTTCCACTAGCAACATACTGAGAGTTACCATTCACCAGATACTGAACTGGGCTAGCCATATATATACTGTGGCTACCAGAGCAGGTCAGAGACCAGGAATCCTGTGGCGCGTAACTCACTTCCTGACTCCCCAAAGCCTATCCACCATCTACAAAGCACATGTCAGGAGTGTGATGGAATGCTCTCCACTTGCCTGGATGAGTGCAGCTCCAACAACACTCAAGAAGCTTGACACCGCCCAGGACAAAGGAGTCCGCTTGATTGGCACCCTGTTCACAAACATTCACTCCCTTCCTCCATTGGCAGCAGTGTGTACCATCTACAGGATGCACTGCAGGAACTCACCAAGGCTTCTCAGACAGCACCTTCTAAACCCATGACCTCTACCATCCAGAAGGACAAGGGCAGCAGATAGATGGGAACACCACCACCTGAAAGTTCCCCTCCAAGCCACTCACCATCCTGACTTGGAAATATATCGCTGTTCCTTCACTCTCGCTGGGTCAAAATCCTGGAACTCCCTCCCTAACAGCACTGTGGGTGTACCTACACCACATGGACTGCAGCGGTTCAAGGAGGCAGCTCACCACCACCTTCTCAAGGGCAATTAGAGGTGGGCACTAAATGCTGGCCCAGCCAGTGACACCCACATCCCATGAATGAATAAAAAAAACACCCACACGGGCAGATGGGGCTTCCGTTTAACATCTCACCTGAGCGATAGCACCTCAGAGTGCAGCACTATCTCTGCACTGCACTGGAGCATCAGCCCTGATATTTTTTGATCAAGTCCAGGAGTGGGACGAGAACCTGGAACCTTGTGACTCAGAAGCAAGTATGTTACTAACTGACCCTCGGCTGACAGAGCCACTTCTGGAAGAATGTATGAGGAGGTTGCAGCTCAATAGGTTTCAAAATCAGAGACATGGGCCAGCTCCTTGAATAATGTTGTATCTAAGGAGCAACATCTTGATGTCACTCTCTGGAGGAGACCTAGAACCTGCTTTCTTGGAACTTTATCTTTGAGGCTATGAGAGGCACCCTAACTGCACGTCCGGTGGCATGGGTGTCCATCAGCACAGGATAATGAGGGAAATTTCCTCGGGGAAGTCCGCCATGGCCAGTAGCAGGTGTTGTGAGTCCCTGTGTACAATGGCACTTATGCCAGCTGCATGTTTCTTCAGGGTTAGTATATATTACTTGAGGTGTCATTTTTTTAAAGAGAAGTTGAGGCTTCAAAATACTCTCTGGTGTCGTGGAAATGTAGAGTACCCTGTGAGCTGAAGAAGATAAGAGTGGAGCTGGTACTTTTGTATAATTGCAATCTATGCAAAACAAGAGTGTACAGCATTTCTCAGCTGTTAGCTTACATCTACCCTTTTTTCAGCCTGTTGTAGTCATTCTGAAACGTGCTTCGTACCTTTTGTTTGTGCAGCAACACCAGAAAGTCACTTACAAAATTTGGGCTACCATTATTCCTGAGTAAAACCGTTCAAGCAAACACGGGTCACATGTGCAACCTCCTCGGGTAAGCATTTCTACCATTGTAATTGTCACTCTCAACCATATACAAGGAAAGGAGGAAGGGTTTGCATTTATAGTGTATCTTTCAGGATGTCCCAAAGAGCATTACGGCAAATGAAGTACTTTTGAAGTGTAGTCACCATTATACTGTGGGAAACGTGGCAGCCAATTTGTGCACAGCAAGCTCCCATAAACAGTAATGTGATAATGACCAGATCATCTATCTTTAGGTGTTGATTTAGGGATAAATATTAGCCTGGACACCAGTGATAGCTCCTCAGCTCCACTTCTCAATGTGTCTTGGGGTCTTTTACATCCACCTGAGAGTGCAGACTTGGTTCAACATCTCGTCTAAAAGACAGCATTTCTGACAATGCAGCACTCCTTTCGTATTGCACTGGTGTGTCAGCCTTCATTATCTGCACAAGTCTCTGGAGTGGAACTTCAGCTCGTAATCTTCTGACTCAGAAGCCAGAGTGGAAAAACTCAGCCGGTCTGGCAGCATCTGTGGAGAGAGAAACAGAGTTAACGTTTCAAGTGGAATGTGACTGTTTCTCTCTCCGCAGATGCTGCCAGACCTGCTGAGGTGCCTCAGGGAGATCAGTTTAAGTTTCTAAAATTTAAATAAAGGGGGAGAAAAAAAAAACTTTTAAAACATGTCCCCTCATGTGACAGTGCCACATGAGCTGGGACATGTCAATGTATTTTTTAAAATAATTTTTACTGAATTTTAAAACCCTTCATGAAACCACATTCCGCCCGTGGATGAGGTTTCATGAAAAATGCGAAGGCCGCCTGGGCTCTTCGCCAACCTTAAGGTTGGACGGGCAGCTCATTTACTTGTTTTAATTAGATTTTAAATGGCCTTAATAGGCCTTTGACAGTTCCATAAGACCATAAAACCATAAGACCATAGCTGGGACACTGGGGGGGTGGGGGTGGGGGTGGGGGTGGGGGGGTGGGTGGTAAGGGTGAGGGTGAGGGGAGAGCTATGAGATTGAGCAAAGTTAATAAACTCTCAGTAAAGAAAAGCTTCGCTGGTGGGAGTTTCTGGTTCCGTCGGAGTTGATGGGCTTTTGAATGGCCAGCTGCATTGTATGGCCTTTCCACCACCATGACGCAGCCATAAAATTCCACCTTGTGTCTTGGTTTTGACTTCGCCAACTGGCTTGAATTCTGTTAACAGCTGGCTGTTCTTATTCAACCCAACAACGTGAATCAACCCCATTGGCTTTTTTGTTCCCCAGTGTGCATGTGCGATCTTGGCTCAGCGAGCCACGGCCTCACCTCTGGACAGAGGTGCTGCCTTAATCGGATCAGATGTTAAACCAAGGCTTGTGTCTGCCTGAACCAAACGCAGAAACCACGGGGCTCCATGGGCCCCAGTCCGGGAACTGCTGGGTGTTGAAGATCCCACAGTGTTATCTGAGAGGAGAGAAGGGAGTCCTCCAAGGTCTCCTCCTTAAGACTAGGCACTAAGAAAAAGGTCAACTGACCATTTGCTTCATGGCGATCTGAGGTATGTTACTGCTGCGGAATGGTTGCCAGCTTTGCCTATGTAAAAACAGTCGCTACACTTATAACAAATAATTTACCATGTGAAGCTCCAAATCTGCTAACTCCTGCTGACAGTGAATTCCCATTAACAGGCCTGACCCTGGCTGAGAAATCACTATGAATATTTATGAGGCCAATATCAGGAAATCATGCAAGGTTGACAAAGCATAATTTTGCTGAGTGCAGAGCTCATTGTGCATTAGTCCCAGTGCTGATATATATACCTTGGTATGTCAGAAGTATTTTCTCGAATATTGATCCATTGATGCCTTTGGAGAAGCAAAACACAGCAAGATTTAGCCTCTTCCAAATTTTCAATCTGCCATTACATTTAGTCACTTGAATGTGATACAAGATGAGCCACAAGGGGTTTCAATCTAGCACTTAATGTTTGAAATGTGCTTTTACCCTTCAACATTTGGGGTTTGTAGCCTTTAATCTCAACCTATGCAAAAAGTTGAAGTTGAGAGGCTCAGAGAAGACATTTCTGAATGTTAGAAAGAAAGACTTGCATTTATGCAGCACCTTTCATGACCTCAGGGTGACCCAAATCACTTTACAGACAATGAAAGTTAAATTAAAAGGACAGATTGCACACACATGAGTTGCATTCCCTAGAATTTAGGAGGTTAAGAGGTGATTTGATGAAAATTTTCAAGATATTAAGGGGAATGGGTACACGGGGAGAAGCTGTTTGCGCTGGTTGGGGAGTCTAGGACTAAGGATATAGTCTGAAAATGAGAGTCAGACCTTCCCGGAGTGAAAGTAGGAAACACATCTTCACGCAAGAGTGTGGTAGAATTTTGGAACTCTCTTCCACAAATGGCAATTAAAACTAAATCAGTTGTTGATTTTAAAATCTGAGCTTGATGGGTTTTTGTTAACCAAAGATATTAAGGAATATGGGGAAAAGGCAGGTATGGAGTTAGGTCACAGGTCAGCCATGATCTCACTGAATGACGGGACAAGTTCAAAGAGCCCAACTCCTGTTCCTGTGTTCCTCCTGAGGGACTTTTGACGTACAGTCACTTTTGTAATTGTGCTGCTCATCTGTCCTGTTCTGAACTGTGCCAATCGATCAGGAATGACCCGCTTCTCCACCTTGGCTCCTGTGAAGAAAACATTCCAGTCAACTGAGCCAGCTTAGATTGAACGCATTATCAGCCTTGCTGATTGAGGCCACAATATCCAGCAGAATTGATTTCCAGTGTATCTTTGACGATTCTACTGCCAAGAAATCCAGGATGGAGCATTAGTTCTGTCACTCCAAACTGTGAAAACTTCTCTCATCCACCATATCTGAACACGCACACACACATTTGATTTGTGATGTCAGTGGCTAAAAATGTTTCTTTTCCCTTTTGGAATTTCAACTATTTGAATTGCTTTTTCAGATAGGCTTTCCCCCATTGGCTTTAGGACCCCACTGCCGGGCTCAGTTGGAGGTCAGAAGTCTGCACTATGTGGGAAACAGTTACTCACTGGTGATGTTCCTGGAATTAGCCAATTGATGGCCAATGGGTAGGCACATCATTGCAATTAAGGGTCAATAGGAGGCACTCCAGCTTGGAAACAGCAGGATGTTATGTAAGTAAGTGAGGGGGAGGACACCCCAAAATGGAGATGCCCTCTCTCCGACTTCACCAATTGAAAATAAAAAGGTCTTTGCAGCTAGGTCACCGCTGGGGAGGGGGGTGCAGGGTGGGAGATGGGTGTGGTGGCCTGTGTCTGCAGCTGAATCCAGACTAGCAGGGTGGCCACTAATCCTGCCTGGAGCGCTGGCCTCTGATGTATACTTGATATCTTGGAGCTATGCAAAGATGACGTACCAGTTTCTATGGGCAGAATTCTTCGCTGAGCGGGTGGGCGGGCAGGCACCCCACCCGCTTGAGCGTGAAATAGCGCGTGATGACGTTGGGCGAGCGCCCCGACGTCATCGTGCACTCGTGCGATATTTCAGTCGGCGGGCACACGCTAAACTCGGAAGCGTGCTGGCCAACAATTAAGAGGGAAATTAAGCCCATTCACGGCGCAATTAACAGAGATTTTTCGTTGCCCGTCCAACATTCCAATTGGCAGATGGGCGAATTGGCCAGGTGCATTTTTCAGGAAACCTCATCCATGGGCAGGATGAGGTTTCTCTAAAAGAAAAGAATAAAAATAAATTTCTATGGACAGCATTTTCATTACCTACATTTTCAGGTGACTGATTTTGAAGCCGGGACACTTTTTTCCCAGTTCCTGTGATCTTTATTTTAGGTTGTTCCGATGTTCAGCTCCCTGAGGCAGCAGCTCTCTGTCTTCGGGGAGCTTTCTGTGATCATCACCCAGGCCCACGCTGACTTCAGCACACGCCTTCCTCCTTTCAGCCCGCGCTTCACGCTGGCCGTTGATTGGCCAGCCAGTGTGAATTCGCGGTCAGGGCTGATCTCGGTGGGCGGTCCATTTCCCAGACCTGCCGATCACACCCATCCACCGACCTAAGATCCTGCCCTGTGTGTGTAAAAAGGTTTTATTCACAGTGTCTTAAAAAATCTGCTCCGTGCTTATAGCTCCAGCTTCCAGCAACTTCTACAATTTGTTTACTTGTTTTTTTTTAAGATTCCGCACCCCCCACTTATCTAACTAAGCACAGTGAGCATCAGTAGTAAACAGACTCACATAATCAAACGCAGAACAATTGAATACTACAGCAGCCCCCATCCAACCCTTGCTGCCTTCAGACACCTGGAGGCAACTCAGTTTTGGAAAATCCCAGTCCACCACTGACAACAGACCTTAGTAGGCCCTAATGCAGCTCAATTCGCTACCCATCACGTGTGTGCAGGGAGCCCGGCAACCCCCCCAGCTCCCCTCACCCCCACCCCCACCCCCCCTTGGATTATACCGGGGAGCTACCACAAAGGCAGGCAGCCTGAAAGTCTGCAACTGCCTATCTCCTTTCCAACTCCAATTGGGGGGGGGTTTAAAAATCCAGTCCCTAATATTATGTCATTTGACTTGCCTCTATTTATATGCACATCAGCCTTGGATAACTTGTTAAAAGATAATTGTTTGGCAATGTTATGGTTTACGATGTATACATGTGAAATTTCTCAAATTTGTACTGAGGTTTGAGTCATGATCAAAGTGCACCAGAAAGGGACTTCAATCTAGAAACACCTTTTGGAGAGAAAAGCCTTTAATTTGTTTGTATAATATTGCTGCCTTTCATTATTTTAACACAGATGTGAAGGAGTGACTAAATGACAAATGGAATAATCATATAGTCGGAAAGGAGTGGCATTGGGATGAGTAAAAGAATAAAAGATGGAATCAAAAAGGCTAGATATGATATGCTTTAAGAACAGGGCCATATAAATTCTCATCAGGTCAAATTAAAATCTATTGCATTTCCCTGAAGCACAGGAGATTTTCATTAACACCAGTAAATGTTGGAGAGAAGAATTGAAGCCATTGGTATGTTATATGTAACTAATTAAATGCCTCCAGCTGTTCGTAACCACAGTTGTTGTGTTGGTGCTCTTTAGAGAGTAGTTAAAGTCCTCCTTTGTTAGACAGAGGATCAACATTTTATTAAATACATAAACAGGTTAAACTTGCTTGAATTGCAAGTGCCAGTGCTGAGCTTGGTGTGTCTGCTATCCGGCCAACACAAATGTACGGACAGACAGAGACATACATGTGCATACAAGCACACATACATTTGCGTGCACACACGCATGCACACTCGCACACGCACACTCTCACACGTACTTGCACATACACACACACTCGCACATGCACATACATTCGCGTGCACACACACACTCACACACGCATATATACACACACACACATGAGAGAGAGAGAGAAAGACACATCACATACATATACAATGAACACCAGCATCGCAATCAGGATCATGATTCCTGGACTGTAATCAAACAGTAAGATCTCAATCTGCTCCTATTTTCAATCTCCTTTTATTACAGTGCTCACAGTATGATGTGATACTTATAATACCATTTGTGAGCAGAGAGTCCTCATAGTATGATGTGATGAGCACTTATGATCAATAGGGTTTTATTAACATACCTCTCTGGAAATAAAGAGAGCCTGGCTCATAAGTCACTCAGTTGCCCTGGCAGACTCTTGCTTAACTCCAGTTGAAGGATTGTAGCTTCAATTGGGACTGAAAAACATGAGTCCCAGACAGACAGTGAGCCTTTGCTCACTCCAAACTAGGCTGCTACATGGAGGGGCAACGTCCGGGGAAGAGAGCTGCTGGGGAAGCTGCTGCCTGATGGGTGGAAGGGAGCCAGAATGTGAAGTGGGTGATGGGGTGGGCTGGCGGGGTTTGGGGGGACCCAAGACAGGATTCTGATCTGGTTCCCCAAAGTTGAGATAAGGTGCCCTCTTCACGTGTTTTTTTTTAGCACTGGGGAGGGGGTGGAGTTGAGGGACTCGACATTTCCTCTTGGCCCAGGTTCCATTGCCTGACTTTTGAGCCTCCTGTGATTCTGCCCACTGACATCAAAACTGATTGTTCTGTTTTTTCAGTTGGTCATTTAATATATGAAGCAGGAATTCAGTTCCTAACTGGATTTATACAGCACCTCTCATGATCACAGGATGCCCCAAAGCAGTTTACAGACAACAAAGCACTTTTTGAAGAGCAATCACTGTTGTAACGTAGGAAATGCAGTAGCCAGTTAGCACACAGCAAGCTCCCACAAATAGCTGTTGATAATGATCCGTTTTATGCTGATTAAAGGATAAATGTTGGCCAGGACACTGACGATAACTCCCCTGTCCTTCGAGATAGGCATAAAAGATCCCATGACAGTATCAAAGTGGGCAGACAAGGCCTTGGTTTAACTTCTCACTCGAGGCACCACACCTCTAACAGTTCAGTGCTCCCTCAGTACTGCACTGCAGTGTCAGCCTTGGATTTGTGTTCAAGTCGCCTTTTGACCCACAGGTGACAGTGTCATTGACCGAGCCAAGGCTGGCAGCAGAAAGCATTGACATATTTCAGTTTCAGTTCGTCACACAGATCAGTGTAGCTTGGCCTAGTTGCCTTCTGATGCATTTTGGCTTTTGGGTCCCTGTTTGAGCCCTTGAATACTCATTTTAAACTCATCCGCACCACGTTGCACATTATCTCTCCCGTGCCTAAGCTGAAACAGTAAACGTGTGCAGGAAAGGTAATGCCCAACACATGACAGGTGAGTTTATCAATCCACGTTGATCCTTCTTGGAAGTGAACCCTAGCGAGAAACGCAGTTCAGGACAGCTTCAGATGGGATGGGAATGGGAAGTAGGTTTTCCCCAGTGATTTCCATGGCTCCACTGCTCTGTTTCTGCCCCTGTTCAGCCAGTGCTAATCGCCACCATGGAACTGATTTCCATCTGAGTAGTAAAGGCAGAAATTGAAGAAATGATTGGATCATGCTTTAGGATCTCCCTGCAAGAATGAATAAACGATGGGCTGAATGGCATCCTCTATCTGTCATTCTTTTATGAGTTTCTTTTAAAGCACATGAACATAATAGTTGGGCGATTGATTTCCAAACCTCCACTGCCCAACAATTTTTCCACTGCCAGGAATATCTTGTTTATTTAAGGTGATTTTCATTGTGCTGCTCAGAGGTTTTGTTGTCAAAGTGAACAGGATAATTGATGAGAGAAAGATGAATAAATATCTGGACAAATAGTAAAGCCTTTTTTTTTATTAAAGCCTCTTCCTCTTACCCTTCTCCCTCACCTCTGAATGTGAAAAGTTATCTCCAGCTTCTGTAATAGAACATAAGAAATAAGAACCAGAGTAGACCATTCGGCCCCTCGAGCCTGTTCCACCATTCAATAAGATCATGGTTGACCTTCTTGTGTTTCGATTTCCACATTCCCATCTACCCCCAATAACCATTGATTCCCTTGTCTAACAAGAATCTACCTACCTCTGCCTTAAAAATATTCAATGACCCCCACCTCCACCACCTTCTGAGGCAGAGAATTCCAAAGTCGCACAACCCTCTGAGAGAAAAAAACTCTCCTCGTCTCTGTCCTAAAAGGGCGACCCCTAATTTTAAACCAGTGCCCCCTAGTTCTGGACTCACCCCCGCAAGAGGAAACATCGTTTCGACGTCCAGCTTGTCAAGGCCGTTCAGAATCTTGTATACTTCAATCAAATCATCCCTCACTCTTCTAAACTCCAGTGGAAACACGCCCAGTCTGTCCAACCTTTCCTCATAAGACGCTCGCTCATTCCAGGTATCAATCTAGTAAACCTCCTTTGAACTGCCTCCAATGCATTTACATCCTTCTTTAAATAAGGAGACCAAAACTGCACACAGTATTTGAGGTGTGGTCTCACCAATGCCCTTTGCAATGAAGCATAACACCTTTACTTTTATGTTCAGTCCCTCTCATAATAAAGGATAACATTATATTAGCCTTCTTAATTACTTGCTGTACCTGCACACTAACTTTTTGTTATACATGTACTGGAACACCTAGATAACTTCTCACCTCAGTCAGAGTTTCCAGAGGGTGAAGTGTGAGAGCAGCCTTTGATTTTGTTTTTCAGAATGGCGCTGCACTGTGCAGTTACCATGCCAGCCATGGCTCAGTTGTAGCACTCTTGCCTTTAAGTCAGAAGGTTGTGGGCTTAAGTCCCGCTCCCAGTACAGCAACAAGGGGGTGCTGCATGGTGAGAGGTGCCATCTTTCAGATGAGCTGTTGAACCGATGCCCTCTCCGCACTCTAAGGTAGATATAAAAGATGCCATGCCACTATGTTGAGGACAAACGGGGGAGTTGTCTGCAGTGACCTGGCAAATATTTATCCCTTGAAAAAAACAACACTTAAAAAAAAAAATGATTATTCGGTCACTATCACATTGTGGTTTGTGGGAGCTTGCTGTGTCCAAATTGGCTGGCATGTGTCCTACATTGTGAAAGTGAGTTCAACAGGACTTCTTTGGCTGTAAAATGTTTTGGGAGATTCCCGAGATTGTGAAAGGCACTATGTAAATGTAAATATTTTGTACTTTGTGTACATACTATACAGCTACCTCTCAAAGATGAGTCTGCAGTCAAGGTTGATATGGTTTATGACAAAGGTTGATGTGGTTTATGGCAAATATTGCTGTGCGAGTGGAAGGCAATGTACTGCATGCAAGATGACTTCACTGTGAAGCATCAATAACCTGCTGCAAGATTTATTTCTGTCACATATTAAAGTAACTGAGTTTAGCAAGGGAATTGGTATGATAATGAAATTTATGTTTTTAAACCAAATGTGTGACATTGGTTTGATTAAAATGAAAAATTCGATCTAAAGCTGCAGAGTTTGCAGGTTGGAGGTAACTGGTGTAATCCATAAAGTATCGATAAAATGTTCTGCGCCTCAATTGGTTTTTCTATGTGGCATAAAATAAATTATTCTAAACCCTGTTGTACACAACCCAAACTAGACCTGAGCACTTTGAAAATAAATTTTTATCAAAAAAGAGTACGAGTGATGCAATCTTATCAATCCCCTTTCTCAATCCAGTTATTTTAATATTTGGGGTGAGGTCTGTCGGGGGGACTTGACAGGGTAGATGCTGAGAGGGTGTTTCCCCTCGTGGGGGTATCTTGAACTAGGGGGCACAGTTTAAAGATAGGGGCAGAATATTGAGTTCGGCAAGCGGACGCACGCCTGATCAGGCCGAGCGATGACATTGGGTGAACGTCCCGAAGTCATCGTGTAGTCCCGCGATCTTTTGTTAGTCAATTAAAAAGGGGATTGAATTCAAATTTACGCTGCCCATCCAACCTTACAGTTAGAGGGCAGGCGAAAACGCCAAGCGGCCTTTGCACTATTTGGGAAACCTCATCCTGCCGGTGGGTGAGGTTTCCTAAAGCGAATAAAAATAAGATAAAAATTTCACACTTGAATTAAAAACAAGTCCCCGCTCATATGACAGAGTCACCTGAGGGGACATGTTTTATGACATTTTTTATGTTGCTCATTAGCTTTTTTTAAACAGCGTTTCATCTCCCTGAGGCACGGAGCTGCCTCGGAGGTTGAAGCGCTCTTTCGCACGCATGCGTGAAGTTCGTGCTAGGCCCACCCACCCTCTTCCTCCTGCCCGCACAGGCAGAGCTGAGCGCTGACGCTCGCCTATCACACTGGGCGGGCCTTAATTGGCCCGCCCGCGTAAAACCGCAGTGCGGTGCTGATCGCGGGCAGCAGTCGGCTTCCTGACCACCCCCGCCAAGCACCCCCACCAAGCACCCCCGCTAAGGGCAAAATCCTGCCCAAGGGGTCTCTCATTTAAGGCAGCGATAAGTAGGAATTTCTTCTCTTGGGGGGTCATTCCATAAGAAATAGGAGCAGGAGTAGGCCTTTCGGCCCCTCAAGCCTGCCTTGCCATTCAATAAGATCATGGCTGTCAGCCCCAGGCCTCAACTCCTCTTTCGTGCCAGCTCCTCATAGCCCTCAACTCCTCGATATTTCAAAAATCGATCTACCTCCTTTTTAAATACTTTCAGAGATCTAGCCTCCAAAACTCTTTGGGGTAGAGAATGCCAGACATTCACTACCCTCTGAGAGAAGAAATTCCTTCGCATCTCGGTTTTAAATGAGTGTCCCCTTATTCTGTAACTATGTCCCCTAGTTCGAGATTTTCCCACTAGTGAAAATATCTTTCCAACATCTACCCTGTCAAGCCCCCTCAGAATCTTGTACGTTTCAATAAGATCACCCCTCATTCTTCTAAACTCTAATGAATAAAGGCCTGCACCTACATGCTAACATTTTGTGTTTCATGCACAAGAACACCCAGATCCCTCTGTGCTGCACTTTTTTGGAGTCTCCCTCCATTTAAATAATAGTCTGCCTTTTGATCCTTCCTACCAAAGTGCATGACCTCTCACTTTCCTACATTAAACTCCACCTGCCAAGCTTTTACCCACTCACTCAACCTATCTATGTCCCCTTGCAGATTCCTTATGTCCTCATCACAACATGCCCTCCCACCTACTTTTGTATTGTCAGCAAATTTGGATACATTACACTCTGGCCCCTCCTCCAAATCATTAATATAGATAGTAAATAATTGAGGCCCTAGGACTGATCCTTGCAGATCAGGGAGAATTTTCAATGATGCTCCTGAATTAAGTGTCCAAGTGAGCTCCCACCAGCTGAGAAATGTCAATGGGATTCAGCCCTTTAAAGATAAAAATAGTTTCAACCATTCTTAAAGCTGCAAGTACTTTGTTTTGTCTTTCCAATAAGCAGTACTGGACAAAAGAAGCGGCTGGAAAACATTCAAAGGAAGGCAATATAAGCGCCGTACATTGATCCAACTTGAAAAAGACCCATTAATCCCGACTCTCTCTCTTCTGTGTGTTAACCAATCCTCAATCCATGCTAATACATCACCCCCAGTACCGTGAGCAACTCTCTTTTGCAATAACCTTTTATGTGGCACCTTATCAAATTAGGCTTTTGGCAGATTCTACCCCAGAGAGGAGTGGAGGCTGGGTCATTGAATATATCCAAGGTTGACATAGACAGGTTTTTGATCAACAAAGGAGTCAAGGAAAGAAAGTGGAGTTGAGGCCACAATCAGATCAGCCATTATCCTATTGAATGATGGAGCAGGCTCAATGGACCGAGTGGCCTACACCTACTCCTTTCTCTTACCATCTTATGACCCATCGTTTATTTCTTTCACCTACTTTTGCCTTGCGCCATTATCCTGTCTGTCCTTTAATCACTCATGCCTTTCACTCCCATCACAGATCTACCCTTTTTTCCATACAAATCTTTCTGCTTTCCCCTGGCTCTGTATTCACTTAAAAACGGTTCATCCCTAACACGCTGCGAGTACCAGAGCTGCACTGCCATTCTGTGGAGAATGCCGTACTGCTCGCCTCTTGGGACAGTGCCCTCGATAGCTAAACAGAGCAGCAATCTCACACCTAAGGCATGTAGTAGTATCTCCACTTTGATAATTGTCAAAATAAATGTCAAAGAACAATGCTGACTGTGAGAGCTTCTTCATCTCTTGCTCAAAGACTATCTGGGGCCTTCCACAACAACAACACAACTTATATTCATATAGCACCTTGAAATGTAATGAAACACCCCAAGCACTTCACCGGAGCATTATAAAACAAATTGTAACACCGAGCCGCATAGGGTACATGTCCAAACGCTTGATTACGTTTTAAGGAGTGTCTTAAAGAAGGAAAGCGAGGTAGAGAGGCGGAGAGGTTTAGGGAAGGAATTCCAGAACGTAGGGCCTTGGTAGCTGAAGGCACAGCCACCAGTTTTGAAGCGATTAACATCGGGGATGTTCAATAGGTCAGAGTTAGAGAACCATAGATATGCCAGAGGGTTGTAGGGCTGGAGGAGATTTACAGAGGCAGGAGGCGAGGCCATGGTGATTTGATTTGAAAACAAGAATGAGAATTTTAAAACCAAAGCATTGCTTGACCAGGAGCCAATGTAAGAGCCAATATATGGCCTTAGAGCCAATGTAGGAGCCAATATATGGCCTTATATTGCTTTCCTTTGAATGTTTTCCAGCCGCTTCTTTTGCCCAGTACTGCTTATTGGAAAGACAAAACAAAGTACTTTCAGCTTTAAGAATGTTTGAAACTATTTTTATCTTTAAAGGGCTGAATCCCATTAACATTTCTCAGCTGATGGGAGCTCACTTGGACACTTAATTCAGGAGCATCATTGAAAATTCTCCCTGATCAGCACATCTCCAAATGGACTTAGGTTTGCTGAACAGTGTCAGTCCTGTTTTTAACTGAACATGGAAAGTGTCACTAATGTAAGAACAGAAAATGTTGGAAAAACTCAGCAGGTCTGGCAGCACCTGTGAACAGAGAAACAGAGTTAATGTTTCAGGTCGGTGACCTTTCTTCAGAACTGGAACGAGTTCGAGGTGTGGCAGGTTTGAAGCAAGTACAGAGGCAGGGAACGAGGGGAGGAAAGAACAAAAGGGGAGGTCTGTGAGAGAATGGAAATGAGGAGGGATTGAATGGCAAATGGGTTGATGGTACAAGGCTATAGGAAGTGGTGATAGGTCAAGTAAAGAAACAAAAGATAGAACCAGAGGAGGTGGAAATGGGGATAGCAGAATCATATCAATAGACCTGAAAAAAGAGGCAGTTTAACGATCAGAGATCATCGAACTCAGTGTGGAGTCCAGAAGACAGCCGAGTACCGAACTGAAAGATGAGTTGAACTGGAACAGTGTGGGAGGCTGAGGATGGAGAGTTGGGAGTGGGGTGAGGAATTAAAATAGCAGGTGACCGGAAGCTCAGGGTCACGATTACAGACTGAATGGACGTGTTCTGCAAAGCAATCATCCGATATGCTTTTGCTCTCCTCAGTGTAGAAGAGACCACTTCTTGAGCAGTGTAAATAAATTGAATGAAGTATATTCATGCCACACAAGTTCCAGGCAATGAGCATCTCCAACAAGAGAGAATCCAGCCATCGCCCCTTGGCGTTCAATGGTATTATCATTGCTGAATCCCTCACTATTAACATCCTGGAGTTACCATTGATCAGAAGCTGAACTAGACCAGCCATATAAATACTGTGGCTACAAGAGCAGGTCAGGGGCGAGGAATCCTGCAGCGAGTAAATCACCTCCTGATTCCCCAAAGCCTGTTCATCATTTACAAGGCTCAAGTCAGGACTGTGATGGAATACTCCCCACTTGCCTGGATGACATCAGCTCTAACAACACTCAGGAAGCTCAGTACCATCCAGGACAAAGCAACGCTCTTGACTGGCATCCCATTCACTACCTTAAACATTCACTCCCCCTGTCACTGACGCAAAGTGGCAGCAGTGTGTACCCTCTGCAAGAGGCAGTGCAGCAACTCACCAAGGCTCCTTTAACAGCACCTTCCAAACTTGTGGCCATTACCATCTAGAAGGACAAGGGCTACAGATAAATGAGAACACCACCACCTGGAAGTTCACCTCCAAGTCACTCGCCATCCTGACTTGGAAATATATCGCCGTTCCTTCACTGTCACTGGGTCAAAATCCTGGAACTCTCTCCCTAACAGCACTGTGGGTGTACTTACACTACATGGACTGCAGCGGTTCAAGAAAACAGCTCATCACCACCTTCTCCAGGGCAATTGGGGATGGGCAATAAAAGTTGACATTGCCAGCGAGGCCCATGTTCCATGAAAGATTTTTTTTTAAAGTACAAATAAATTGGTGCATCATCTGGAAGGAGCTTTTGGGGCCCTGGATGGTGAGACATAAGCAGGTAAACGAGCAAATGCTGCATCTCCTGCATTTGCCATGGGAAAGGGGGGGCGATAGTGGAGGTGGTTGACGAGCCGACCAGGGTGTCGCAGAGGGAATGGTCCATTCAGAATGCTGAACGGGAAGGGAGGGGAGGATTTAGCGGTCACTGCTGGAGGTGGTGGGAATGGTGTGGGATAATCGGTCGATTGTGGAGGCTGGTGGGGTGGACAATGGGGACAGAAAGAACTTTATTGTGGTCCTGGAAATTGTGGGGGGGAGTAGAAATACAAGAAATGGGACCGACACATTCAAGGATCCTGCCAACCATGGTGGACAGGGAAACCTCGGCCGAGGATAAAGGAAGACATGTCAGAAGTGTTAGCATGGAAGGTGACGTGGTCAGAACAGGTGTACATGGATGTCTGTTTTGTAAATGAAATGCAAAAACAATCAGGTTTTGTATAGGCCCTGAGCTAGCCTGAGCCCCACGTTTCAAATCCCAGCTCAGAGTCACAAGACTTGCCAATTGGATCCAAGTTGTCGTGTTGGTTCTGTCCTCATGCAGTTTTCCGTGCAGGAAGAGAGAAGTATTTGGGCATTCACTCCTTTACACGCACCTTCAACCCTTCAATTTTTGCTCACTGTTGTTGGACCAGTCTTGTTACACTGATAAAGATAGTTGAGGTTGGGGGAGGCTGTGGGGGGTGGGGGGAAGGCAAGGTGCAGAGTTGCTGATGGGCCACGTGGGAAGCTGGCACTAATCTAAAGTTAGCATCTGTTATTTCTTCGCTTTCCTAGACCGCCGTTTGGTGAAATAACCCCGTTTATAAATGAACCAAAGGCGGAAAAAAGCTGCAAGCGCCCGGCAGTCCCATCGCCATCGGTCGCGAGAATCAACAGCCGCGGTTTAAAGTTCGGGCGCTTCCTCAGACCTGAAAATTAAGAATCAGGCAAGCATGTTAATAGGATCAGAACAAGGGGAAGAGAAGAAAGAAAAACGCTTTAAATATCAGTCAAAGGAGCACAGAAAGAATGTGTCAGTGGAATGGTTTAATGGGCCGTTGAATTGGAAGTCATAGCCCCTCCTCCAGGATAATAGCTGCTCAATGATCTAGTGCAGTACAGAAACAGACCATTGGGCCCAACTGGTGTGTGCTGGTGTTTACCTCCACATAAACCTCCTCCCACCCTTCTTCATCCAACCCTATCAGCATATCCTGCAATTCCCTTCTCCCTCATGCGCTTGTCTAACTTCCCCTTAAATGCATCGACGCAGTTTGCCTCAAAAGATTCCTCGTGGTAGCAAGTCCCACATCCTCACCACTCTGACTAAAGACGTTTTTTTTCTGAATTCCCTATTGGGCCCATTCGTGAACACTAATTTTGGACTTGTCCCCCACTTGTGGAAATATGTTCCCAATGTCTATGCTATTCAAACCCTCTCGTCATTTCAAAGATCTCTATGAGGTCACCCCTCAGCTTTCTCTTCTATGGGCACTGTCCCCAGCCTGTCCAACCTTTCCTGGTGAGCGTACGCTTCCCATTCTGGAGCCGTCCTTGTTTTTAACTTTAGCAGGATCTGCAATTCAGTTTGAACTAAGAACACGGAGAGCCAAGCTTATAACTTTGAAAGGGTTAAATTTGAAGAGATGAGGGAAAAGTTAAAAGGAAGGGATGGTCGGCAATATTCAGCTGGAGGTATGTGGAGCGCCTTGAAAGAAATAGTCACCCTCGCCTTTGAATCAGAGGGTTGTGGGTTCATGTCCCACTCCCGGAAACCAAGAACTGTGATTGTACTCGAAAGAGTTGCAATCTGTGACTGTTGATAACTCGAAAGAGTTTGAAAGAAATAGTGCTGAACATGGTGGACAAATACACACTGACGATCGGGGAATTCAGAATAAACAAGCATGACCCTAAATGCAAGAACAAATAAATATCTTAGAAGTCAAATAAGCTTAAAAAAAAGAAGAAAAAGTGGCCTCCACAAAAGGTTGCAGGAAAAAAGGTGAAAGGATTCAATGAAACAAATAGTGCTATGACCAGGTGAGGAGGTATGAACTGGCTCCTCTCTATTCAACCTCCCTGGTTGGTCACAACAAAGGTTTGAGTTTCTTTTTCATGAGGATATGCTTTTTCCAAATCAGCATGTATTTAACTATTTAAGCTGTGAGCAATAAGGGAGCCAATCAGATGAAGTTCTCTTGAGTCAAAGAGCAAACAAATTTATTAACCACTAAACCCAAGAGTTGGCTTCTTGAACTGGGCGACACTCTTATTCCAAAAGAGAGAGAGTGAGAGCAGCCTTCAGCATGTTTCCTCTGCTGAAGAAGACTCTTTTGACATCACCTGTGACACTTGCAATCTCGCTCCAGTGGCTGGGCAGCCTTGCCTTGAAATACTTTACCCCTTGTATATTTCCAATAGGTTTTGGGTGTGTATGCCTGTGGCAGCCATTGTTTCAATATCCAATACTTTTGCCTTTTTAATGTCTCTTCCTCAGACAGTTGCGAGTTTTGATGGGTGTCTGGGTTACAGGAAATGCCTCTCTCTTCACACTCCACTGATGGTGATTTGTTTGTTTCTCACCTTCACCTGGGAATGTGGCCTTGCAGTTTTCAGCAGTTTGCTCTGTCTCAGTTCAACATGCAAAACTTCCAGCCAGTTGAAAGTTGGAAATGACATCTTTGAAAAATAAAGGGGCACAGCCTCGTGGCAACAGGATCACAGAAAATCACGTCAAAGGGTTTATCGGCAGAGAGGGGGGCTGAGAAAGTCTTGGCTGAAGATGCAAATCATAGCAGTAAAAATGCTTTCCATTGTGCAAGAGTAAAGTCGTGAGAATATTAGAAGATGAAAATGGACTCAAAGCTGAGGCTAAGCACAGGTTTTCTACTCCTTTAACGCGAATACTGCAAGCTGGGTGGAAGTTTCAGATGACAGTCCTGTAAATCCATAAAGCACTATGTAGCTTTGTGCACCTAACACGGTGTTCTGGAAGATACAAATGCATGCACCCTTGTTAAACAAAATTCTGTGCGCAAAACTACTTTTTATTTGTTGCAACAAAGCTTATTGGCTGCAGGAGCACTGAGGCTCACTGCAGAATTTTATTAAGCCAGTATTTCATTTCGGCACCACTTACGATATCAACCCCTTGCTGTATTCACAAGTCACAATAGGATTTTATTAGATCACTGTGAGGTTGGTAAGTCCGTTAGCTACAGGAAAAAAAGGACGTAACTTTATTACTACTATTAAATTGCGTTGTCTGCACTGATGGCATTAGTGTTGAAAGAAGCACTTTAGGGTAAATTGACCAACCTCGCCCTTCTAGCAAGGAGCTGTACCCAGTGAGGGCAGGTCGGGCAGTCGATGCTATGTTGTTACAGTGCTCTCTTGTTACGTGCTTCCTGTTCCTCTTCTTCCCGCTTATGTTTCTTGAAAGGAACTATCAGCGGAATGATTTAATGGGCCATTGAAAAGAAGTCATAACGCCCCTTGGGGACAGTGACCACACAATGATCATCGGATCACAGAGCAGTCGCCAACACAGACACAGGCCATTCAGCCCAACTGGTCTGTATCAATGTTCATGCTGTACTTGAATCTTCTCCCATCTTTTTTTCATCAGACCTCGAAACAATACATTTGGGTCAGGGTGGAGGAGGATGGGGAATGTTTGATGCCTCCTATAACACTGAACCTCTGTGGTTATTCTCTCCACGGGCAGGGTGGGGGGGAGTGGTGCGCAGAGAGATTTGGCCTAGTGGGAATGTCACTGGACTAGTAATTCAGAGGTTCAGGCAATGGGTTCAAATCCCAACACAGCAGTTGGTGGAATTTGAATTGAATGGGTGGAATATTACAGCCCCATTGCGAGGCTATAAAATGCAGCAAGCTGTTCAAAACGTCCATTGACTTATGCGGGAATGTAAAATTCCGCCCGATTAAGAAAGCTGGAATATAAAGCTAGCCTCAGTAATGGTGACCATGAAACTATCATCGATTGTCATAAAATCCCATCTGATTCACTGATGGCCTTTAGGGAAGGAAATCTACCACCCTTACCTGGTCTGGCCCTACATGTGACTCCAGACCCACAGCAGTGTGGTTGACTCTTAAGTGTCCTCTTAAATGGTTGTGCAAACCACTCAGTTCAAGGGCAATTAAGGATGGGCAACAAGTGCCAGCCTTGCCGGTGACGTCCACATCTCACCAAAGAATAAAGAAAAAAAATATAGCAGTAGCTGGAGATCCTAGCAGGAATAAATTTTAAAAATAGAACGCTGATTTGCTGGCAGTATGCCTGTTAATAGTGACATTATAGGCTAAATGTTCCAATGCTCCGAGATACGGAACTTTCTCCACTTGGATTCTATATTGAGAATCCAGGTGCCGAGATCAGCCACTCCCACGGGATTTTCAACCAATTAATTACACAGAAAAAGTTGAAATCCTTCTGGCCCATCAAATCCACTCTCTCTGCCAAAGCACTGTAATCTCCTAATAGGTCCAAAGCCAAACAGAGGCCAGGGTTGGGAATAAAGGTTGAGTTATGGCATAATCGGGAAAAGGAAATTCCAAAAATGTATCACAATGAATTGTTTTAATCATCCAGTAGCTTTAGCATTCAACTCTTGCAGGGTGGGGTGGGGTGGAGTGGGGTGGGGTGGAGGGGGGATGGGGTGGAGGGGGGAAGGTGGATGGCAGATCGCAGGATCGGGGGTGAGTCTGACTTCCTTTATTTTAACTCCGGGCCCAGGAGCAACCGCAAAACCAACCACCGTCTGCGATTGGGCCCCGACCGTGATTTCACACTGGCTGGCCAATTAACGACCGGCCAACGTGAATCGCGCGCTGCAGCGCTCAGCGCTGCCGGGGTGAGGGTGGGGGTGGGGGTGGGGGGGCGGGAGGAGGGCGAGCGTGGAAGTTTGCGCAAGGGTGCGCTCACTGAAAGCCCCCTGAAGGCGCAGACTGTTCAGGGAGCTGCAGAATTATAACCTTACAAATAAAGATTTAAAAAACAAGGTAAACATGTCCCCTCATGTGACTCTGCCACATGAGCAGGGACATAATTTAAATGGGATTTAAACATTTTTATTTTATTTTATTTTTAATTAACATCGGAAACCTCGTCCTGCCCGTGGAAGGGGTTTCCTCAAAAATCCAAAGGCCTCCTGGCCTTTTCGCTCCACCCACCAATCGTAAGGTTGGACGGGCAGCGGAAAATCTGATTTGATTAATGGTTAAGGGCTTTAGTAGGCCTCTTAATTGTCGGTGGGCGCGCTGCCGCCTCTCGCGCACGCCTGCCGAGCGAAATGTCGCGAGAATACGCGATGACGTCGGGACGCTTGCCCGACATCGCGCACTACCTTACTCTTGCTCGGGTCAGGTGCGCGCGCCCGCCCAATGAGGGAAAAATTCTGCCCTATCTTTCCCTCCCTGGTTTTGTCCCTATTTCATTCCAACTGTCCTGCATTGCAGGAATTATTGACTCGAGCTCTTTGCCAGCTTTTTATTTCAAAGAAGCTCATTTTTAGGCTCAGCTTGAATAATTCTTGGCTCTAATTGTGCGTAGCTCTTTATTTTTCGTTAATCTAGAAACCTAGAAAGATTTACTGCACGGAAGGAGACCATTTAGCCCATCACATTCACGCCAGCCAAATAAGACCTGTCCGGTCAATTCCCACCTCTGAGCTCTTGGTTATAACCATGAAGGTTGCAGCACCAAGTGCATATCCAAATATTTTATAAATGTGTTGAGGGTTTCTGCCTGTATGCTGCTTTCAGCCAGTCCACAGGATTTTGGCATCACTGGCAAAGGTGGTGTTTATTGCCCATTCCTAGCCCTGAGAAGGTGGTGGTGAGCTGCCTTCACCAACCCCTGATAGGTATTTGATACGACTGAGTGAGTTGCTAGGCCAGTAAAGAGGACAGTTAAGGTTCAACCAACCTAAGTGTTGGACTTAGTGCTGATGTTTGCAGGTGTGTGATAAAGGCCCTAGATATCGATTATTACGCCTGGAAGTCACTGATAGAGGAAAATGGCGACATTTGGCTGTAGATTAGCGTAGTCCACCGCGTTGGCCAGTGGATAGGGCAACTTGGCGACAGATGCCAATGCCGAAAACAAGAACCCACAATGACTCTCGGCAGCTTCATGTGCGGCACTTGTGGCAGGACCTGCCTTTTGAGGACTGGCCTCTTCAAAACCATCAGCAAAGGTGCATCATATTAAGACCACATCCCCACCACCCCACTACCTCTGCATTTAGAATGGGTTTGTTTGCTGCATGCCCATCACCTTTCACAGTGGAAGGATGCCAGAGCGTTGGGCTGGAGTCACACGTAGGCCAGGCTGTGTAAGGACAGTGGGCTTCCATCCCTAATGGACATGAGTGAACCCATTAGAGTTTTGTAACAATCCAACAGCTTCATTAACATGGTTTGTTTTTATTTTAGATTTTTAAAACTGAATTTATGTCGGGATTTGAACTCATTCTCTGAATTACTGGTCCAATAACATAACAAGTACACTACCGTACCTCATGGTGTTGAAACTCGTTGAAAAGTAAAGAACTGTTTAAATTTTACTATAAAACTTGGGGGGAAATCCAGAAATCTAAACATTTCCTACCCATCTTTCAGCCTGTTTCGAAAAATATTTAAATCAGTTCTGGATGGATAACTGTAATCACAGTTTCTTTGATAAAATTTCTAGGAAATTTCTCTGGGAATGTTGAGTTAGCAGTGTAATGGTACAATCTTTTGCAACAATTATTGTATTAATATAACACCTTTTAACGTAATATAGCATCCTAATGTGCTCCACAGATGCATTATAAAGCAAGGTTTGACACCAAGACGCATAAGGAGAGATTAGGTCAGATGGCCAAAGGCTTGGTCTAAAAGGTAGGTTTCAGGGGGCATCTTAAAGGAGGGAAGAGAGGTGAAGAGGATCAGGAAGGGAATTCCAGAGCTCGGGGCTTAGGCAGCTGAACGTGCAGCCACCAATAGCGGAGAGATTAAAATCGGAGATGTTCTAGAGGCCAGATTTAGGGGAGCGCAGATGTCCCAGAGGGCTGTGGAGCTGCAGGAGATTGAAGAGGTAGGGAGGGATGAGACCACAGAGGGATTTGAAAACAAGGATGAGAATTTCAAAATCAAAGTGTTGATTGACTGGGACCGATGCAGGTCAGCGAGGACAGTGATAATGGACAAATGGGACTTGGTGCAAGTAAGGTGGCAGAGTTTTGGATGACCTCAATTTATGAAGGGTAGAATGTGAGAGGTCAGACAGGAGTGTGTTGGAATAGTTAAGTCTAGTGTAGTGACAAAAGTCATTTAATATTCCATTTTTTAAGTACGTTGGAACTCATGAGACAAGACTCCAGCTGTCGATCTATCATGTTCCAAAGGTCAAAAATTATACTAAATAAAGGCAAATTGGCTGGTGGGGAGCTGCACCCTTAAGCCATTAATTGGGAGTTGTCACAATTTTATAGTCCCTTCTCCTTGTTTCCTTTGAGAGAAACTCCCTACAGGAAGTGGGGGATGGGTGAATTTACCCTTCTATCTGTTATGTCCCTCAACAGATTATTTTGACAAAAGCGTCTCCCTTGAATTTGCTGTCATTCCTAGTCCATGGTATTAATCCCAATCCTGTCCCATGGGAAACATTCTCACAGTCCTAACGGGACTACATGACTCTATATCTCGGCCTTGATGCCCCTGGGATCAGCACGTTTTTAAGACCAGCCTAAATCGATCTTTCCGAAAAACCATCCAGAATTTTCATTTAAATAGATACTGGGTTGCCTCGAGATAAGTCCAACGTGATCTGCTCACCAATATTGGACAGATTGGGTTGGGTGTTGCCTCTTCCGATCTAGAGTGTTCTAAAGACAACTAAAAGAGCAGCTCTACTCGTAAAGGGTCATTGACCTTCTTGGCTTTTAAAAATAAAATGTTTTCTAGTTTCTAGTGGGGCGGAATTTTCCACTCCCGCCAGTGGCGGGAATTGTGGCGGGGGGGAGGGGGAGCAAGCATTTGACAGGAGGCCAAAAATCAGTTTCCCGCCATCGGGAAATTAGTTTGGAATCTTGTTCTCCGCACTTTCGTGGCGGCTTAAAGGTGGGTCGAGTGTCCTGCGGATCTCTGTCGGGAACCCCACTTGCATCTCACGAATGCTCATTAAAAGCCCAACACACCAGAACCTTGTTCCCTCCTCCAAATTTAGCGCCCCGCCAGCGGGAATTTAACACTTTCTGATTCACAACTGTACGTAGTTGGCGTGCACCTGGCAAGGTCGACTCCTTCCCGGACTTTCAGGTCAGTCGATGCTGCTTTCGCCTTCCTTCCACGAGGTCGGTGAGAGACATCAGCCGCCTGTCACACAAACCCCACCACGAGGCTGGACACGGGAGGAGTGAGACCGTGCCGGGACTTGGGGGGGGCAAAGTCGAGGAGCAGGGTGAGAAGAGTGAGTGGCTGCCTGGGAGCCATTCAAACACAGTGCCCGGATGTTGGAGCCTATGAAGTGATAGCAGGTCGGGGCCATTTCGCACTCCTCACGGCTGCATCATTAAAAAGCTGAACAGGCCAAATTCTCACGTGTTCAGTCGCCCTGCTCTCCAGCAGAAGTCACTCCGATTTTTGTTTCTGCCACCAGACTTAGCCTTTGGAATGGAAAATTCCACCTTTGGTGTGCCTTTAGTACTGTCTTCTGTTATTGATTTATTTTGACATTTTTAGGAAACGCACAATGTCAATGTTAGAAAATATTTTTGTGAAATCTGAAGTGACTGTGTATTGTCTCTTGACAGTAATTGAAGCAATTCACAGAACAAGCTGAGGTGATAAAAGAAGGTGACATGGCATAGGAGACTCTTACAATTAAAAAAAATACAAGGGAAGGAAACGTCTTCTAAGTGAAGAGTTGTCGACAAGTCAGATTAAAATTATGATGCTGATTGGGTTGGATGTACCAGAGATACAGCGATTTATGTTTACAGAAGGAAGGAGTGCATTGTGCTGCAGCCAAATTTGCTGATGATACAAAGACAGGTGGGAAAGTAAGTTGTGAGGGGGATACAAAGGGATATAGATATGTCAGGTGAGTGGGTGAAATTTTGGCAGATGGAGTATAGTGTGGAAAAATATGAGGTTGCCCACTTTGGCAGGAAGAACAGAAAAGCAGGATATGATTTAAATGGAGAGAGACTGCAGAATGTAGTGGTGCAGAGGGTGTCCTTGTACATGAATCACAAAAGGTTAACATGCAGATGCAGCGAGTAATTTGGAAGGCAGTTGGAATGTTGGCCTTTATAACAAGTTGGATGGAGTATGAAAGTAGGGAAGCCTTGCTACAACTGTACAGGGCAGTGGTGAGACCACACCTAGAGTACTGCTTAGAGTTTTGGTCTCAATGTTTAAGGCGGAATATGCTTTAATTGGAATCACTTCAGAGAAGGCTCACTTGGCTGATTCCTGGGGTAAGGGGTTCGTCTTATGAGGAATGCGATTGAGCAGGTTGGGCCCTTTTGGAGTTTAACAGAATGAGAGGTGATCTTATTGAAACATGTAAGATTTTAAGGGGGTTTTACAGGGTCAATGCTAAGAGGGTATTTCCCCTCATGGGGCATCTAGAACTAGGGGGCACAGTTTCAAAAGAAGGGGCCTCCCATTTAAGATTGAATGATGAATTTCTTCTCTCAGATGGTAATTAGTCTTCCCCAGAGAACGGTGGGGACTGGGCCATTGAATATATTCAAACCGACTTGGACAGATTTCTGATCGACAAGGCAGTCTAGGTTTATGGGGGGCGGGCAGGAGAGTGGTGCTAAGGCCACACACCGATCAGCCATGATCTTATCGAATGGAGAAACAGGCTCAAGGGGCCGAATGGCCAACTCCTGCTTCTATTTCTTATGATCTTATGACAGGTCGATCAACAAGAGGGGCTGTAGTATTTTTCCCCATCCACCTGAATATGTTGGTGCAGCTACCTGCAGTCACCATAGACAACTGTCTCCATTAAATCTGGATTAGCTGCTGGAGTCAGATCTGCCCACTCTGCTGCGAGGATGGCTGTGGCTAGTGTGCATCACAGACAGGGTGACTGACCATTCTGGATTTTCCAGGATTGTCCCGGAATTAGGCATGATGCCCCCGTTTCTCAGGTATGGGGTTCCTAGGATGCCAGTGATGGCGGAAACTGCTCTGAGTCTCTTCTTACTGTGGCCCAATCATTGTTGGTGTCTGCACGTGCGCTCTGTGCTGCTGCATGTTTGCAATCTCGAGCCGGCGCAGTGAGCATGCTCAGACGCAGCCACAAGTCAGCACTAGTGGCTGGCAGCACACACTACTCCAGGCTTTGACAGGTGAGTGATTGGGGTTGGGGTTGGGGTTGGGGATGGGGATGGTCCAGGGGTGGGGGAGTCTTCTGGTGGTGGCACTCGGGCCCGATTCTTGGCACAGGTTTGGGATTGGCACAGGCCTGGGGGGAGTCCAGTCAGGCTTGAGGGCGATGGGGGTCCGGGGAGGGGAATAGGGGTCCGAGGAGGGTAAGAGGGGTCTAGGAAGGCCTGAGGGGAAGGGGGATGCGGGATGGGGAAAGGGGGTCCGGGGAGGGGAAGGGAGGTCCAGGGAGGGGAAGTGAGGTTCTGGGGATGCTCATCTCTATCTTCTTCCAGGTCATTAAAACAATCATCTGCAGTATTAGTTCACACAGGTAGAGTGTCCCTTATCCCAAACCCTCAGGTCCAATTGCATTTTGGATTTCAGATCATTTCAGTTTTTGGATACCACATATAAACTTAGATTACAATAGCCTAAGTCTAGGCCAGCTATAGTCTAAAGTAAATAAAGTGGCTAGAAAAGTAAGCTGTATCACTGAATAATAAATACGGGGTACCTGTAATAAGTTTCTTTTTGACATGTTCACCACAAAAATCACAGGTAAACAGTGCAGACAAACAGCTAGACTGCCCACGCTAAAGTCGATGAGATTCAAAAAAAAGTGCAGTTTTTGGATGTGTTCGGCTTTCAGATTTACAGATAAAGGACACCCGACCTGTACAGTGCCCACATCCATATCCAACTGGTGACTGGGGGCTAGCATTGACACCTCCTGTCTTAGTGAATGGGCTCAGCACCGTGAGATTACCGTTGAGGTAACCACGCAGATATCTCTTGTAAATCAGAGGACCCCCATTGTGCCAGCGAGAGTGATTGTGCAGATTGAGGTTGCGTTGGGCTGATGTGATGAGCTGGGGTGTATCAGTTATAAGTTGCAGCTGCGATATGTTCCCTCACAGAGTGTGAGTATGCATGACAAACATTAATTTGCCAAAGGGTTTTACCCAAGTCTTGAAACTGTTGTTTCTTGTTACAGATGTTGACTGTGCATTTCCAGCTGTTTCTGCTTTTTTTTTGGTGAGGAGCTGTCCATCTGAGTGGAGACTTGGCCTGTCTCCTGCATTAACGTGGAGCAAGTTGACAGACAATCTCTGTGTTATGACATTCACCTGCTGCTGTTAAGACTTGACCTACTGCTGTTACGGGGAGGCAGTGCGATAGTGGTATTGTCACTAGACTAGTATTCCAGAGACCCAGGGCAATGCTCTGCTCTGGAGACCCAGGTTCTAATCCCACCACGACAGAGGGTGAAATTTGAATCCAGTAAACATCTGGAATTAAAAGTCTGACGATGACCATGAAACCATTGCCGATTTTTGTAAACGTGTCCTTTAGGGGAGGAAATCTGCTGTCCTTACCTGGTCTGGTCTAAATGTGATTCCAGACCCACGGCAATGCCCTCTGAACGAGGAAAATTAGGGATGGGCAATAAATGCTGGCCTAGCCAGTGACGCCCACATCCCACGAACAAATAATTTAAAAAAAAACTTCCCTTGCCAGCTTCCTCAAGTTGTACCAAATTCTTGTGCATCTGTTCCCAGGTCACTTAGGTAGAGCTGCACAGGCTTGCTGCCATTGCACTGCTGCTCCCAGGGGAGTGAGTCCCAACCAGGCAACTCTCCTGCAACCCACCTCAAACAGCAGCACATGGCCTTTGCCAGTTGTCAGGCATGTGACTTGAATGCTGCACCACTCCTATCACTTGCCCACAGAACTCTATTTCTTGTCTCCATATGTAATTTTCCAGCCAGCTTGTATCATAGGATAATAGGATGTTTACAGCACAGAAGGAGGCCACTCAGCTGAGTCCATACCAGCTCTCCGAAAGAGCAATCCAGCTAGTACCACTCGCCTACCCTTTCCCCATAGCCCTGCATTTAATTCCATTCAATGTACCCTATACGTACTAAAATGTTTGCTGTGCTTGTACAGAATCCAACAATCTTTACCCCCACATGTAGCTGCGTACTTTTAAATGGTCACGTTCCTTAAATCTTAGTAGCAGTTTTCTTGAGAGACTGCGTTTCCTACACTCCCCTCCCCTACCACCTTTTACAGGCTCATGGGAAATGACTCTCAGATCCCAGAAGATCCGGTGAGCTTGGTGAGAAGATATAACCTGCAGTGTTAATCAATCATCTTCAGCTTCATTTGCCTCTGTAAACTTTCTCTCTTTTAAGAAAAAAAACCTGCTGAATTTCGAGTTTAATCTATCCCTCTGCCCAACCTCACTCTCGGATGTGCCTGCAAGTTTTGATCAGATAAACAATGTGCAGGTTATGTTGCAGTGATTCATTTTGCTGGTTGATCTAATGCAATTGTAAACCTGTCAAACGTATGGTATGTGATGTCTCTGCGCTCTGTTCAAGCATCATTGCCAATAAAACATTCGGAACATCTAAAAATAATCCCACAAATGCTGTAGTTCAAATATAGGAATTGCTCCTGGCCAGCTGTCTCCTGTGCTCTCTTGAAGGCTTTAATTCCTTGCTGAAGTTGTGGACAGATGGCTACTGGTTGACTTCAGCAACTTCACTTAATTCTTTAGGTGCACCTGCAGAAATTCAGTATTGGCAAGCTATTCCACTCCTGGAGTCCCTGAGACCACTATCCCCAACTGATGTACAAAAATAATACTTTTTCCAATAGGCATCGCTGGAACGCAACAGGGAGCAGAAACTCTGATGGGTTTTTTCATCTTCTCTAGCCCTGGAATTTGGGGTCATCCATCCCTTCTACCTTGGGCATTCAACACAGACTGGGGATTGGGCCTGAGAAATTGGTGGATGTGCATGTTCCTTTGTGTACCATTTTAGCTCTTTGGTACACACAGTCATATCCAGCTCTAGCAATAATTTACTTGAACAAAGTTAATAATCTGTTTACTTTATACTTGCCTTAAGACAGTTATTTGGTGAAAATCAACTGGGCAATTCCAAATAGCTCCCTGGAGCACTTGGTTATACTGCCAAGGATCCCACATACGATATATTAACATTGTAATAGCCATCTTTCACTTTTGGATATATTCCATCTAGATACAGATATAATAAACATAGAATGAAAGAGAAACATGGCAACATAGTCAGCCGCTGGCAATGAAATTGCACGGTTAACCTGAAAGCCTGTCCAGAGGAAGTACATCGCCAACGTGATAATATATTGTAGGAAAATTCTGATCCGTTTATTTAATTCTTCCAAGGGTTGGAACTTGTGTAAAACTATCCAGGATATTGTCAGTTATTTCCTGTATTATCAACAAAATGATGTGTTGATGTTGGCATCTTCTTTGATGGCACAATGAGCAGGGAAAGGTGTAATACTTACAATATCCAGAACATCTAGCCAAGGCTCCTCTAACAGCACCTTCCAAACCCATGGCCTCTACTAGAAGAACAAGGGCAGCAGACCCATGGCAACCTACAGGTTCCTCTCCAAGCTACACACCATCCTGACTTGGAAATAATTGCCGTTTCTTTCTTGTCACTGGGTTAAAAACCTGGAACCCCCTCCTTACAGCACTTCAGTGTACCTACACCATTTGGACTGTCCCTGTTCAAGAAGACTGTGCCCCATTCACCTTCTCAATTAGGTTTGGGCAACAAATGCTGGCCCTGCCAGCGACTACTTCAAGCATCCGCATTTAAAATGATTGATTGCTTATATTGGAAAAAAATTGATAATCAATAGGCATGTGCATTAATACTAATTAATTGGCCGGTAAGTACTCTGTTGATTTCAAGCAGCAACAGTAGTGCTTACTGTGATCTTGTCTGAGCAAAGTATAGATGAAAATATATGTATATAAATTTTCTCCATTATTTTAATGGTAAAACAGTCAGGAACTACACTGAGGATGAACATTCGCACTCCCATCATAGCACCCTATCTGCAATTTTCTGGAAAATTATCTAGCAGAAAAATACCTAAGAAATATCAACTGAAGCTCCAGTTTCTAATCTGACATGTCAGACCCCATCAGCAACGTAATTCAGTCCTTATGCCCTGGTAAAGAATATACCCGCTGCCACTCAGATCATGAAGCATTACTGTTTAGTATTCGTCACTGCGTAGCATTTGGCTATGCTCCTCAATTAAGATAACTAAAGGTTCGTCAGGAGCCTTAAACCGATTTCATTTGGGCCATTAACAGACACTGGTCCTTGGGCACTAGAGGAGTCTGGAACAAGGCAGCATAAATGGAAACTAGAGCTAGGTTGTCCAGAGGTGATATCAGGAAGCACTTCTTCACACCATCGAACTGAAACTTGGAGCTCCCTCCCCAAAAAAACACTGTTGAAGCTAAAATTGAGATTGATAAACTTCTCTTAGGTAAGGATATTAAGGGTTGTGGAACCAAGGCGGGTAAATGGGAGCTAGGAAACAGGGTGACCATGATCTAACTGAATGGTGGAGCATGTTTGAGGGGCTGAATGGCCTACTCCTGTTCCTGCAGCAACTCGAGAGGAGAAGAGGGGAAAGCTAGAAGGGACTGAAATAATTAAGTCTCCAGACAGGTCTAGGTTTGGCAGCAAGGAGGTTCTTTCAGGTAATGTTTTAGAGAGCTGCATGTGCTAAGGTATGATGATAACATATTATTGCTGAAAAGAGAGACATGTTGCCAAAGATAACCAGTTGAGCTAGCCACGTGGATCATTTAAACTTACCATCAGTGACATGCATTCACACTCATGGACCTGTTCTCTGGAAATAAAAGGAATATGTTCAAAAGTTGCACATTTTTGAATTATGCAGTAGTTCCTTGTTGCTTCCCCATGGCAATGCTTCGGTCAGTCAGAGTTCACTTGCTAGCCAGTTGGTACCCTTTTCTCGTGTAGTATAAACTGTTGTCATGGTTTGAAATTTGACATTCTTGTGTTTGTCCTGATGAGTGCAAGACAAAAAGCCTCAGCAGCACGTCTCTCTTTTCAGCAAGATTCAAGTTCTGTGTTACCAAATGACTGGTTGAACATGTATATTGCATCCACATTGTATGGACCATCACATTTACATTACATGTACAAGAACACAGCCGCTATAAGCAGTGGGGTCTGTAGATGGAAAATCATGGCTTGGGACAGGGGGGATCAAATTCCTGCACGTAAAATTACCCCTGAGGGTGAAAATTTAGATCTTGTTTTTCATTCTGCATAGTAAAGCCTTGTCTAGAATGCACTGATGACTTGTACGGGAGTAGTGTGCAGTTTTCTTTTTTTTTGCTTCCGATTGACAGATGCCATTTAGCTGTACACCGATCAGGGTTTCATTTGTTTGTTAAAAACAAAAACAAAAAGATAAAAACAAAAATCTGTGGATGCTGGAAATCGAAAACAAAAACAAAAATACCTGGAAAAACTCTGTTGAAGAGTCATGCGGACTCGAAACGTTAACTGTGCTCCCTTCCACAGATGCTGCCAGACCTGCTGAGTTTTTCCAGGTATTTTTGTTTTTGTTTTCATTTGTTTGTAACTGTTACCCTCTGGGGCATTAAACAATTGTGCAACCTGATGGACCCTGCAACAGAGTAATAATTGGCATCAACGTTCCTGCTAAACCGCGCGTGTTTGCGGACACTCAGTAGCCTGGACAATGCAGCCTTGTTTTGTGTTAATTGCAATGCCTGCGACCGCACAAGAAGATGTACAGGCACCCTACCTTGATAGAACTGGCTGCTGGTTACAACAACAACATTTTACAGAGAATATTAATTGGCATGTGTGGGGCGTATGATATTGTATGATATTCTCAGGTATTGGGGTACAAATGCCTTTGATCCCTTCTCTGTGTGCCACTGTGGGGTCATAGTTTCTACTGAAATAAGAACAGCCGAGATTTTCACTGGGCTCAACAAGCGCAAGATTTCGAGTTGGCACTGGCAGATACTACAGGGTGACCAGAACAGCATTGAGCAAAGTCACACAGTTCTACAGCTGAAGTGTTTGCCTCTGCCCAGTTTTTTGTCTTTTTTTTCTGAAGGGAGTGAATGATTTCTCCCATGTCAGATTTGCGGAGCTGAGAAATGTCCCGACTCTGCGCTCCCGACCCGGGAGCGAAAATCCAGACCCCAAAAAATGCATGATCTGTGATTGATTCAACTTACTGAAAGGGCTCATAGTGATTTATAGCACGTGCTTTGTCAAGGCCACAAGCAAGAAATAATCCGAGTACCAATATCTCAATTGACAGAGCAATGTTACTAACATACAGCAACAAATTCAGTTACCATGTATTTCAATCACCATTAAGTAAATCGAATAAGGTCTCTTTAAAATTTAGCTGATGCATTTTTTTACTCGTCCATTTTGTATACGTCCATGGGATGTGGGCGTCGCTGGCTAGGCCAGCATTTATTGAACACCCCTAATTGCCTTCGAGAAGGTGGTGGTGAGCTGCCTTCTTGAACCACTGCAGTCCATGTATTGTAGATGCACCCACAGTGCTGTTAGGGAAGGTGTTCCAGAATTTTGACCCAGGGACAGTGATTCATTTACAAGTCAGGATGGTGGGTGGCTTGGAGGGGAATTTCCAGGTGGTAGTTTTCCATGTGTCCTCTGCCCTTGTCCTCCTAGATGGTAGCGGTCATGGGTTTGGAAGGCACTGTCAAAAGAGCCTTGGTGAGTTCCTGCAGTGCATCTTGTAGATGGAACACACTGCTGACATTGTGCGTAGGTTGTGGAGGGAGTGGGAGTGGATGTTTGTGAATGGGGTGCCAATCAAGTGAACTGCTTTGTCCTAGGTGATGTTGAGCTTCGTGAGTGTTGTGGGATCTGCCCTCATCTAAACAAGTGGAGAGTATTCCACCACACTCCTGACAGGCTTTGGGGAGTCAGGAGACGCGTTACTCACTGCAGGATTCCTAGCCTCTGACCTGCTCCTGTAGCTGCAGTACTTATATGGCTAGTCCAGTTCAGCTTCTGATCAATTGTCACCCCAGGATGTTGATGGTGGGGGATTCAGTGATAGTAATGCCATTGAATGTCAAGGGGTGATTGTTAGATTCTCTCTTATTGGAAATGGTCATTGCCTGGCACTTGTGTACCACGAATATCATTTGCCACTTGTCAGCCCAAGCCTGCATATTGTCCAGGTGTTGCAGCTTTTGAACATGGTCTGCTTCAGTATCTGAGGAGTTGTGAATGGTGATGACATTGTGCAATCATCCCCACTTCTTACCTTTATGATGGAAGGAAGTCCTTTAATGAAGCAGCTGAAGATGTTTGGGCCGAGGACACTACCCTGAGGAACTCCTGCAGTGATGTCCTGGAACTGGGATGATTGACCTCCAACAACCACAACCATCTTCCTTTGTGCTAGGTATGACTCCAACCAATGGAGATCTTTCCCCCTGATTCTCATTGACTCCAGTTTTGCTAGGGCTCCTTGATGCCACACTCGGTCACATGCTGCCTTGATGTCAAGGGCAGTCACTCTCACCTCACCTCTGGAATTGAGCTCTTTGACCATGTTTGAACCAAGGCTGTAATGAGGTCAGGAGCTGAATGGCCCTGGCGGAACCCAAACTGAGCGTCAGTGAGCAGGTTATTGCTAAGCAAGTGCCGCTTGATAGCACTGTTGATGACCCCTTCCTTTACTTTACTGATGATGGAGAGTAGACTGATGGGGTAGTAATTGGCTGGGTTGGATTTGTCCTGCTTTTTGTGTACAGGACATACCTGGGCAATTTTCCACATAGCTGGGTAGATGCCAGTGTTGTAGCTGCACTGGAACAGCTTGGCTAGGGGCATTTTTAAGAACCATTGGCCTGAATTTTGAACTCTCTGTGCGCGCATGATCGGCAGGCCTGGAAGTGGATGTGATATCCGCTCCTGCCTGTAATCGCATTCTGAACCTGATTTCACGCTGGCTGGCCGATTAACGGTCGACCAGCGTGAAACATGTGCTGACAGTGGCTCAGCACTGCCGGCAGGGACGGGAGTGTGGTGGGCACAGGGTCCAATGGAGACCCAGAGGGGGGGTTTAAAAATTGTACAGGCAGCTCTCTGAAGGCTGGCAGGAGTTGCTGAGGAGCCTCCGGGAGCTGTTTCAGGTTGAGTCGAAGGATTTTCCATTGACAGGAATTATGGTGTCAGAAGTCGGTGCACAGGCCAGATGGGAGGACAATGCCACAGGGCACACTGCCCCCGCCACCTCTTTGACGATTGCCTGTGCGCCCTCCTGGAGGCAGTGAGCGCCCAGCGAGAGATCCTAATGACGCAGGATGGCAAGAGGAGGCCAACTCACCAAACCAAGAAGGCATGGATGGAGGTAGCTGTGCAGGTGTGCGGGTATGCTGTTGTGCGCCGCACATGGATCCAGTGCTGGAAAAGGTTGCACACGGCAAGGATGAGTACCGACTTGACATGGAACCGTGTATAGATGTCTTGGAGGGTGGCTGCTCTTTGTGGCGCTCAGGGGTCTGAGATGCAGAGCTCAAATGGCACAAATTCCTGTGCCCTCCAAGGCTGGGAGATATGTCCGTTTGCCTTGGGTGTTTACAAGGTGAAGCGTGCCAATCTGACGGGCACCTCAACCTGGATCTCGCAGGGTGGGAGCTGCGGGGGGCGCAAGGCAGGTATGGTGTGGCAGGTCGAGGGTGGTCCAATGAGAGCACGTTTTTTCGGTACAGGAGAAGAGAAGCCATAAGGTGCAGGAGCACACACGAACCGCTTGTGGGGTGGCCAACCTCCTGATCCTTGCCAAGTTTGAGATGGAGGCCTTCGACATGGAATGGGAGCATGGAGCAAGGTGCACAGGTCGCAGAGAGGCAGGGGTTTTGGGGGAAGGTAAGAATCCAGGGGACAGGTGAGAGACTGAGGGAGTGTGTAAGAGATGTAGGCTTGTAGCATTTCAAATGAAATGTTCAAACCAAGAGCCCCCTTTGCTCGTCCAATCACAATGACTCAGTGAGGCAGTTGCCCATTGTGACATGCAACCATAATACATGCACAGTCACTTTGTAATGATGTTAGCAACTGACATATTCTCTTCCCCCCCTCAGATACGCCATCCTCATGATGAGCTGCGGACCCCGAGGACTCCCCCCCACAAATACCCGAGGAGGAACCATGGACAGATGCACCGGCATCACATCCTCTCTCCGCGCCAAACACCAGCACAGACACAGGCACATCATTGGGCCATAGTGCATCGGTTCAAATGGTAGTGCACAGTGGTGAGGGCACATCGCAATTACTTGAGAAGCTGCTGGAGGCAGAGAGTGCCCAGAGCGCCAGCAGTTGGAGGACTGCTGGAGACCAGGAGCATGTGGAGTCCGAGGCAGATGAGGAGCCTCTGGAGTCGTCCATCAGGCAGCAGATGCTGGATGTCCAGCGGGATGTGCAGGAGAATCTGGTGGAGATCCCTGAGGGTCTGCGTGCCATGGTCTCTGTCTTCATGGAGTCCATATGGAGTGTGAGCACTGCATTGACCAGGAAGTCTGAGCGCACAACCTAGGAACGTTGGTGACCCTCATGGAGAGGCAGCTCCAGGAACATAATCAGGGGTTTCTGGGGCTGCACTTGGACCTGCAAGGCCTCAGCAGGTCACTGCCAGTGTGGGAAATGGATGAGGCACCTAATCTCTCTGCGAGGTGCCCGTCCATCAGTGGTGAGCAAGGAGGTTCAAACCAACCTCAAGCTGGCAGACCAGCTACAAACCACAACTGAGGGCTCCTCCCAGGGCGCTCGGGACGGAGGCAGCAGCTCCTCCACCCACCTGCCAGTGGCCGTAGCATCTGATGCCATGACTGAGGTGTGCCCGGCCATGGCGCTGAACACTCCCGCTCAGATGGTGGCCGCACAGATATCACAGTCAGCGGGCTGTCTCTAATGCTGCTGCCAGCAATGGGGGTGGTCACCAAGATGGAGCACCCACACACGCAAGTTTAAGGCACTGTTAACACAAGAGGGGTTGTCACGGGTGATATAACTTCTGTTATGTTAGGTCTGTACAATTTGTGTTTCCGGCACCACCATACAAATATCTCCTAATGTGTAACGGCCTGAACGTGCTTCATGTTTTTCATAGTTGATGGCGTGGGAGTGGCCTGTGACAGACGGGAAGGGCTGTAAGCTTTATGTCCCAGGTTGACACTTGACATAAGTGTGACAGGATGGCCCCATCAGGAACTTTCAGTAAGGAGGTGTCACCCTTGCCCTCACTTTTAAGCCAAGCCTTGGATGCCGAGCTGGATGAACGGAGAATCAAGGCCTCCCTGGTCTCCCTGCCTCACACTTCTGCAGTCATGTCCTCATCCTGGGCCTCCTCCAGCTCCTCCTCAGACCCATCAGTTGAGTCGTCCTCTGTGGCCTGTGGAGCAGCATCCCTGTCTTCATCCTCCAATGGGTCCCGCCTGACAGAGCTAGGTTGTGGAGAGCGCAGTAGACAATGGCGATAAGCGAGATGAGCTCGGCAGGATATTGCAGTGCTCCCCCTGATTGGTCCAGGCAGCGGAGCCTTCAAAAAAAAAACTGGGCTTAAGCAGCCCAGTGGTCCTCTCAATTACCTCCCTTGTAGAGGCATGAGATTGATTGTACCTCCCCTCCGCTTCTGTTCCTGGGTGCTTGAGTGGTGTCGTGAGCATCTTTTCAGGGCATAGCCTTTGTCACCCGGGAGCCAACCATCCAACCGAGCTGGAGCAAAGAACAGCCTTGACACCTGGGAGTGTCGGTGGATGTGCACATCATAGGAGCTGCCATGATACCTGATGCATACCTGCAATACCTGAGACTTGTAGTTGCAGACAAGCCTGGGTGTTTATGGAATGGAACCCCTTTTCTGTTGACGAAGGCACCCGGCTCACCCGCTGGCGCCTTTATGGCCACACGCGTGCAATCTATGGCTCCCAGGATGCAAGGAAACCCAGTAATTGCAGCGTAGCCTCTGGATCAGTCAGCCTGGCTGGCTTCATAGGTCCGGAAACAAATGAAGTTACTGACCCGTCTGAACAGAGCGTCATGGACCAGCTTCACACAGCTGTGGGCAGCCAATTGGGGAACACCACATAGGTTCTTTCTAGGGCTCAGTGGGGGATCTGAGGCAAAAATATTCAGGACCACTGTAACTGGCATAGGGTGGCCACCTATATAGTTTGAGGCGATCTCTGAGCCAATCATCTGGCACATGGAGGTCACAGTGTCCCTAGAGAGGCGGAGGCTTCTTCAGCACTGGACCTCAGACATGTCCAGGTAGCTGGAGCACTGCCTGTAGACTCTAGCCTTAGGATAATGGCATCTTATGCGGACCCTTCTGCCTTGCACTTCCTGCTGGCCCTGCACCTGCTCTGGCTATGCCTCTCTTCCCACAGGTCACACTCTGGGATGCTGCCTGCAGACACCTGGCCCCCTCTCTCTTCTGTCCCTCTTCTCCTCTTCGGAGAAGGTTCCTCCAGCAGAGGAGACAATCCCCATTTGCTGAAATACAGAGGGCACTCAGCAGAAAGCCCCTGAGAAAGCTTATAACCCAAAGAGCCCTCCAGAAAAGACTGAAAATGCAATGAACTGTCTGAAAACCACCTCCAACCAACTCGCACCTAAAACTCCTTCCTACTCAAATTGCCACGTCTCTGGTCGACTTTTATCCGGCCCCAAGTTGCAATTAAAAACGTGATGGCTGCCTGGCTGAGCGGCCCACGCGCCCAGCGTTAAATCACACGGGCCATGTAAAATTCCAGACAATTGCCTTTTTAAATGGGCTTAATTGTCCCCCGGGCACGCTTTCGACTCACTCGCGCAACAGCACCATGACGCCGGGATACCCGCCTGACATCTTCTCACGTGATTTCACATGAGCTCAGGACCGTTGCACACCCACGGCAAAGGTGTAAAATTCCAGCCATGAAGTTATTCTGGACCCTGAAAGGTAGTAAATATGGCGATTGGAATGGTTTTGAGAAACTGAACAGGAGCTTGAACTTGTTGTCCTGTGGAGAGTTGGAGGCAGGCACACAATTAATTTGTAATTGTTCTGTGTTCCTTACTATGCTACTTTTCCTCCCCGTTTTTCGCTTTTTGTTACCTTACTTCTGGCCACTTAGATTTGACATTCTCCTTTTAAAACTGGTTATTTTTTAATTGTATCAGGCACTTGACCATTAACCACCAGTGTGATTAAGAACACAATATCCTAAATGTACCACTTAAATGTGTGAATAATCAGAAACTCAATCCGGAGATGTCTGATGTATATAGAAGGTTAGTGGTAATCGTGTGTTCCAGATCATTCTGGCAGAACAAATTACCTGCATGTTGTAGCCTGGAGCCGTGGATAGTGATGGTAGAGGCACCAACTTTCTTTCCATCGCATGGCTGACCAGACATCTCTTGCACTCTTACCTCCTGCCATTGGCGTGTGTTGGAAGGATCTGCAGGTTGATAATCGACCTGTTCGAAAGCATCAAACTTAAGGAAAAAGCATATAACTGCGCAAAGATGAGTGGCAGGTCAGATGATTGGTCAGAATATAAAGAACAGCAGAGAATGTCCAAAAGGTTAATCAGGAGTAAGAAAATCAGAGTATGAGAGGAAGCCAGCTAGAAATGTAAAAACAGATAGCAGGAGTTTCTACAGGTATTTAAAAAGGAAAAGAGTAAAGTGAGTTGAAAGCAAAATACTGCGGATGCTGAAATAAAAACAAAATGCTGGAAAAACTCAGCAGGTCTGGCAGCATCTGTGGAGAGAGAGACAGAATTAACATTTTGAGTCCGTATGACTCTTATATAAGTTGGTCCTCTAGAGTGACAGTGGAGAGTTAATAGTAGATAATAAGGAAATGTTGGATGAAATGAACCAATATTTTGCTTCTGTCTTCACTATAAAGGATACAAAAACATTCCAGTAATAGCTGTAAATCAGCAAGTGGAATACAGAAGGGAATTTGGTGAAATTACAATCACCAGGGAAGCGGTACTGAGCAAACTGATGGAGCTGTGGGCTGACGGGTCTCCGGGTCCTGTTGGACTTCATCCTGGGGTCTTTAAAGAGGTGGCTAATGAGGTAATAATGTGGTGACGTTAATTTTCCAAAATTCTCTAGATTCTGGAAAGATTCCATCAGACTGGAAAGTAGCAAATATAACTCCTCTATTCAAGAAGGGAGGGAGGCAGAAAGAAGGAAAGTATAGGCCAGTTAGCTTGATGTCTGTCGTGGGAAAGATGTTAGAATCAATCATTAAGGAGGTTATTTCTGAGCACTTGGCAAAACTCAAGGTAATTGGGGTGAGTCAGCATGGTTTTGTGAAAGGGAAATCATGTTTAACCAATTTATTGGAGTTCTTTGAAGGAGTAACATGCCCTGTGGAGAAAGGGGAGCCTGTAGACGTGCTCTATTTGGATTTCCAGAAGGCATTTGATAAGGTGCCACATCAAAGGTTATTGCAGAAAATAAAAGCTCATGGTGTAGGGGTAACATATTAGCCTGGATAGAAGATTGGCTGGCTGGCAGAAAGTAGAGTATGCACAAATGGGTCTTTTTCTGATTGGCAGGATGTGACGAGTGGCACCCTGCGGGGGTCTGTGCTGGGGTCTCAAGTTTTTATAACTTATATGAATGACTTGAATGAGGGGAGTGAAGGCATGATAACTAAATTTGCAGATGACACAGAGATAGGTAGGAAAGTATGTTGTGAAGAGGACATAAGGAGGTTGCAGATGATATAGATAGGTTGAGTGAGTGGGCAAAAATCTGGCAGATGAGCATAATGTGGGAAAATGTGAAGTTGTTCACTTTGGCAGGAAGAATAAAAAAGCAGAGTATTACTTAAATGGAGAACGACTGCAGGATTCCGAGGTGCAGAGGGATCGAGGTGTTCTAGTGCATGAGTCACAAAAAGTTGGTATGCAGGTACAACAAGTAATTAAGAAGGCTAATGGAATGCTATCCTTTATTACGAGAGTAATTGAACATAAAAGTAAGGGTGTCATGCTTCAGTAGTACAGGGCATTGGCGAGACCACATCTTGAATATTGTGTACAGTTTTGGTCTCCTTACTTAAGGAAGGATGTAAATGTATTGAAGGCAGTTCAGAGGTTTACTAGAATGAAACCTAAAACGAGTGGGTTATCTTATGAGGAAAGGTTAGACTGACTGGGCTTGTTTCTACTGGAGTGTAAAAGAGTGAGGGGTGACCTGATTGAAGTATATAAAATCCTGAACAGTATTGACAAGGTGGACGTGGAAAGGATGTTTCCTCTTGTGGGTGAGTCCAGAACTAGGGGGCACTATTTTAAAATTAGTGGTTGCCCTTTTGGGACAGAGATGAGGAGAATTATTTTCTGAGGGTTGTGTGACTTTGGAACTCTCTGCCTCAGAAGGTGATGGAGATGGGGTCACTGAATATTTTAAAAGCAGGGGTAGATAGATTCTTGTTACGCAAGGGAATCAAAGGTTATCGGGGGTAGATGGGAATGTGGAATTCAAAACACAAAGAGATCAGCCATGATCTTAATGAATGGCAGGGCCGGCTCGAGGGGCCGAATGGCCTACTTCTGCTCCTATTTTGTATGTTCGTGTCTTAGTTGAAGGAGTGAAGGGATGTATATCCAAGTTTGGGACATCACTACTTAGGTGACACAGTAGTATAGATTGGAGGAGAAAGTTGCAAAGGGACATTGCTTGATTAATTGAGTGAGCAAAACTGTGGCAAGTGGAGTCCAACATGGGAGATCGTGAGGTCATACACTTTGGATGCAAAGTTAGACCAGAGGCTGTTTCTGAGGCAGAGTTGAATGCTGATAATTGGACTGAAGATGAGTAGCTGTGACAGTGCTTTTACAGCAGAAGAAGTCTTTCATGTTACCACCTTGAAACCTGTGCCCACCTGCTTTCCGGCACTTTCTGTTTTTATTTCCAGTTTCCAGCATCTGCAGTATGTTGCTTTTGTTGAACTACCTGTGCCTACATGCCCCCGATAGTGGAGGGATTGTTGACAAATACTTTGTTTACTTTCTAAGTTTGCAGAAGTGACACACGTTCATCATTTCAAAGTTCACAATATTGGCTCATCTAAGAATTTGCATCAAAAATATCCCAGAAGGAAAAAACAATTCTGACCAGTACTCTTATTTCCCAGTTTTTACTGTTTTTTTCCTTCTGGAATATAATGGAGAATTTAATGGAATTCTCAAGATACAATGATGTATTTATTGATCAGTGTTTTATTTCCCTGTCACGTGGTTCAGGCAAAGACAAAACTACCTGTCACCAGTTTATAGCTTTGATCTCCGAATTACAGCAGTACAGCACTAACTGGGGTTAACTTCATGCAAAATAACTGTTCCAGAATTATGATAACACAGCATTAGCTACGTTCAACATTTAACTGGTTGCAGTACATACTTAGTGGAATTAAATTTTTGTATAGCAAGGTTGCAGGTGACAATCGTGAGCGGGGTTTTCTCTCAGTGGCAAACAAGTCAAGCTAGCCATTCATTACACTCGTACTTTCCATGGCCCATAGACTTTCTTCGGAAATGTATTAGGTTCCCGGCAGGTGTCTGTCTTACCTGTTCAGCAGGACGGTTTAAAGTCACAGCCTGAGTAAAGAAAGCAGGATGTCTACAACTGAGTCCCATGGATGACTGTAGCCCTTTGCAGGGATTTCATTGGGCGCATTAGGTTAAATTTTCCCCTTAAGTACTTTTGTAGAGAGGCTTGCTAAAGAAAGAAAAGTGAAAATTAATTTAATCTTAAGTGTTATATATTTCTCAGCTCACGATAAATCCCCTACCCTGAACAACTGGACAGTAAATGCAAAGAGCTTCTCCCTCATATTAAATGTAGAAATGTATTTAGTTATATGCTTGGGAGTATGATGTGTGAGGGGATGCTGTGTGCACGCTTCTCTACTTCTAAGGAAGATACTTGTTTTCTTTCTCGGAAGCAATCGGAAAGCATTTTTGAGGAGATTTCTTGTGATTACCTTTCCAAATCTCAGTGGTCGCCATCACTTTCCACACACTCAGCTAAGTAGCAGTGAGACTGCCAATGTTGTGAGCTAAGGCAGGAATCGAGAAGAATTAAGATGACACTAGGACAGTCAGTAAAATATCAGGCTGCACTGAAGCTACTCACTGGCACTTCTGCCTCCTGTAGCATCAACTCAGAGGTTCAAACCCAAAGACAGGCAGCAGCCTACCCCTCCTCTTCCAATTAATTGTTATTCATTTTTTAAAAAATTCATTCATGGATTGTGCGTGTCACTGGCTAGGCCAGCATTTATTGCCCATCCCTAATTGCCCTTGAGAAGGTGGTGGTGAGCTGCCGCCTTGAACCACTGCAGCCCATGTGGTGTAGGTACACCCACAGTGCTGTTAGGCAGGGAGTTCCAGGATTTTGACCCAGTGACAGTGAAGGAACGGCGATATATTTCCAAGTCAGGATGGTGAGTGGCTTGGAGGGGAACTTGCAGGTGGTGGTGTTTCCATGTATCTGCTGCCCTTGTCCTTCTAGATGGTAGTGGTCGTGGGTTTGAAAGATGCTGTCTAAGGAGCCTTGGTGAGTTTCTGCAGTGCATCTTGTAGATGGTACACACTGCTGTCACTGTGCGTCAGTGGTGGAGGGAGTAAATGTTTGTGGGTGGAGGGCCAGTCAAGCGGGCTACTTTGTCCTGGGCATGTCAATCTTCTTGAGTGTTGTAGGAGCTGCGCTGATCCAGGCAAGTGGGGAGTGTTCCATCACACTCCTGACTTGTGCCTTGTAGATGGTGGACAGGCTTTGGGGAGTCAGGAGTTGAATTACTCACCACAGGATTCCTAGCCTCTGACTCTAGAGATGGATAATTTACCTAGTGGGAAGTCACAGCAAATTTGGGTTCAGGTGATGTCCGAACGCAGGCTTTTTAAATGATACTTCCTCAGCAGAAAGGCTAAATATTTGATTTGCCTCAAAGCCAGCTGGGGAAGGCCACATTGCACTGTTGTATACACATCTGATTTGCTTGTTCATATCTTGTTTTATGCAAGGTCGCTGGCATTGCTTTCCAGCACAGGGAATGGACTTGTAGCTCTCAATGAATCAGGGTGTGTAAATGGAGTAGGTACTCAATGGAAACACATTAGCCAACTAGGGGCAAGACTTCACCCTTGAAATGTCCCCTTTGCCTCTACAGATGCCCAACAAAATCAGGAAATGGCACTACATGAAGCGGTGGACTTTTAATTGATTTGAGGTGTGTCATTAATACAACAATCATGTTGTGGTTGTAAGCAGGTCTTTGTATTTGGTCTTAATGAGAATGTAACTAATGAATAAAGAAGCTGACCTTTAAATGAAGTGTGGTACTTAAAGCTACTTAGCACAATTCAATCTGTGTACTCTCAGAAAAGTTAGATCACCTGGAGGGTGGAGCACTCGATACTTGTTTCTACACAAGGAACTCGAGGGGCATCTCACAGCAAGCAAGCCAAAGATGCCAGCTTGATTCTTCACTTCCTTCATAGAAGTCAATTTATTGACAAAACAATGTTCTAGGACACAAGTCTTCCACTGTGTCCCTACTGGAAATCAAAATTAAAGTAACGAGTACAGATAACTACTTTTCCATAATAACATAAAAGCAAAATGCTGCGGATGCTGGAAATCTGAAATAAAAACAGAAAATGCTGGAAAAGCTCGGCAGGTCTGACAACATGTGTGGAGAGGGAAACAGAGCTAACATTTTGAGTCCTTCTTCAGAGCTAAAGAGAAGAAGAAATGTTATGGAAATTTACACGGTTTAATTGGGGGTGGAGCAAGTAAAGCAGGATAGAAGGTCAGCGATAGCTGGGGGCTAAGGAGAGATTGACAAAGACGTCACGGACACAAGACAAAGGGAGTGTTAATGGTAGTGGTGAAGACTAAAGAAGGTGCTGATAGTGGCATAAAGATAAGGAAGCAGAATGTGTTAATAGGAGAACAGGGGTCAGCGCTCTGTGAAACAACAAGATAGAACAAGTGACAGATGGCCCTTTTGGGGTGGGGGGAGGGGGCAATGGTTGGGGAAATAGGATAGAAAAAGGGATTTTAAAAAACTACTTTTCCATCCCACTATGTGCCCAACCACCTAAGTCAGAACTTGGATGACATTTCTGAGGTTATTCCAAAGCAACTGTGGGAATTGCCAAAGGTAGGTCTACTGAGACCCCCCATCCACTGAGAACAGACACAATCCCCGTTCTGAACTAGCCCAGTCCATAAGATAACAGTAATTTTAGTATTGCTGAGAAAAGAAACATGCTGTCGAAGCTTTTTGCCTTGCACTCATCAGGACAGATTCGCAAGAATGTCAATTGTAAAGGGAACAACAATTTATACTGCATGAGAAGAGAGCACTGATTGTTTGCAAGTTTACTCAGTAATTAATAACACTAATTGATCCAAAAGGCCCAGCAGTTCCTTCAAGGAAGAAGGTATCAAATATTTACTTTCTTTGGCCCAACCTTGTGCCTCTATTTAAGAAGGGAGATAGAATGCCCAGGGAATGATAGGCCAGTCAGCTTAACATTGGAGGTAGGAAAGGTATTGCAATCCCTATTACAGGAGAAAATAGAAAAACACCTCAAAATCAAAAATTATATTATTAGGAAGGCAACTGGAATGTTGATGCTTATTGCAATGGGAATTGAGTGTTAAAATAGGAAAGTATGGCTACAGCTGTACAGGGCTTTAGTGAGACAGCATCTGGAGTTCTGTGTGCAGTTTTTTGCCTCCTTACTTAAGAAAGGTTATAATGGCACTAGAAGCAGTTCAGAGAAGGTGCACTTGATGATTCCTGGGATGAGGGGGTTACCTTATGAGAAAAGGTTGAGCAGGTTGGGCCTAAATCCATTAGAGTTTGGAAGAACGAAAGGAGATTTTCTTAAAACATATAAGAGCCTGAGGGACTTGACAATGTGGTGTAGTATTAGAGTGTACAGACCGAGCTGGCTGAGTCCTAAAAGACACAGCTCCTGGACTGGGTCTGTGGCAGGTGGTGAGGGCACCAAGAAGAGGGAAAAGCATACTTGACCTCATCCTCACCAACCTGCCTGCTGCAGATGCATCTGTCCATGACAGTATTGCTTGGAGTGACCACCGAACAGTCCTTGTGGAGACAAAGCCCCATCTTCACATTGAGGATGCTCTCCAATGTGTTGTGTGACACTACCATCATGCTAAGCGGGATAGATTTCGAAAAGATCTAGCAGCTCAAGACTAGGCAACCATGACTGAGGCACTGTGAGCCATCAGCAGCAGCAGAATGGTACTCGAACATAATATGTAACCTCGTGGCCTGCCATATCCCCCACTCTACCATTACCACCAGGCTAGGGGATCGACTCTGATTCAGTGAAGAGTACAGGAGGGCATGCCATGAGCAGCACCAGGCATATCTAAGAATGAGGTGTCAGCCTGGTGAAGCTACAACACAGGACTACTTTCATGCCAGACAGCATAAGCAGCAAGTGATAGACAGAGCCAAGCGATCCCACAACCAACAGATCAGATCCAAGCCTTGCAGTCCTGCCACATCCTGTTGTGAATGGTGGATGAGGAGGTTCCACAAATACCCCCATCCTCAGTGAAGGAGGAGCTCAGCACGTCAGTGCAAAAGATGAGGTTGAAGCATTTGCAACAATCTTCAGCCAAAAATGCCAAGTGGATGGTCCATCTCAGCCTCCTCCAGAGGTCCCCAGCATCACAAATGTCAGTTTTCAGCCAATTCAATTCACTCCACGTGATATCAGGAAACAGCTGAACGCACTGGATATTGCAAAGGCTATGGGCCCTGACAATATTCTGGCAATACTACTGAAGACTTCTGCTCCAGAACTTTTCGTGCCCCTAGTCAAACTGTTCCAGTACAGCTACAACAGTGGCACCTACCCAGCAATGTGGAAAATTACTCAGGTGTGTCCTGTAGACGAAAAGCAGGACAAATCCAACCTGACCAATTACCACGCCATTAGATGATTACTCAGTCACCAGTAAAATGATGGAGGGGTCATCAACAGTGCTATCAAGTGGCACTTGCTTAGCAATAACCTGCTCACTGACGCTCAGTTTGGATTCCACCAGGTTCAGCTGCTGACCTCATTATAGCCTTGATTCAAACATGGACAAAAGAGCTGAACTCCAGAGGTGAGATGAAAGTGACTGCCCTTGACATCAAGGCAGCATTTGACAGAGAGTGGCATCGAGGAATCCTAGCAAAACTGGAGTCGATGGGAACCAGGAGGAAAACTCTCCGCTGGTTGGAGTCATTACTAGCACAAAGGAAGATGGTTGTGGTTGTTGGATGTCAGTCATCTCAGCTCCAGGACATCACTGCAGGAGTTCCTCAGGGTAGTGTCCTATCTCCATCTTCAGCTGCTTCATCAATGACCTTCCTTCCCCCATAAGGTCAGAAGTGGGGACGTTCGCTGATTATTGCACAACATTCATCACCATTCACAGCTCCTCAGATATTGAAGCAATACATGTCCAAATGCAGCAAGGCCTGGACATACCTATGTCTTTGCAACCATTCCTTAGCCAATCACAACCAAATACAACATGGTGGCAGCAGCAAAGGACCACAAAAGCTCCAAAAGCAACTTAAAAAAAACATTTGCAAGTCTGGCCTGAAAAAAGGCGCCAAAGCAGAAGACTTCAGTAAGACAGTTGGAAACTGCAAAAAGAGTTCTATTGAAGACCTGGAGGATGAGAAGCAGAGAGAAAATCGACTGTTTGGCTTAATAAGGGGTACACCATGGCACATGGTCCGTGAAAAATCCTGATCCAGCAGCAGAATCAAAGATAAAAACAAAAATACCTGGAAAAACTCAGCAGGTCTAGCAGCATCTGTGGAGAGGAACACAGTTACAGAATCAAAGAACCTGGCGACGATCGAGGAAGGATGAGCAAACCTTGGAAAGGGCTCAAAATCTTCAGAATAACGGTGCAGGGAGCAGGCAGCACTGGGCAAGTTCCATTTTTGTGACTGAGAGTTTTGATACACCCTGCAGCCCGGGTCTGTGGTGACTGTGTAGCAGCAATATTTTTTTTTTTTAAATTGGCTGGTCAAACACACTTCCCCAACTGGAGGAAAGCAGCGGACAGAGCTTAATAGTAACTCCCAGCGTTTATTCACAAAATGCGCGGAGTTTTGAAACGGTTACCAAAAAGGGTCAGTGCCCGCAGTCTGTATCAGAGAAAGGCTGATTAGCATGGGGTTCAGAAAACCCCCAATGATGGGATAATTTATTAAACAGAAGAATGTCAAAGACGCCCCACAGAAAAAGATACCACGTGGAACAAAAAGTTCAAGATGCCATTAAACCATGCCAATGGCATGGCGCCATGAAGCCACACAGGCCCGATCAGTGCCCCGCAAGCGTTGTAGAATGGTTTCACTGCAAAAGGTTTGGACACTTTGCAAAGCTGTGCAAAAGTAAAACCTCAAGATTCGCAGAGGATAGCGAGAGAATCTTCACACGCAAGGCAATTAATGAAATAGAGGAATCCCTGTAAGAAGATGAACAACTATGTTTCCTAGGGGAGATCAAAGATCTGAGATACACATTCTGGAATGTGGACATTTGTGTCAATGGACGCATCATTAATTTCAAATTGGGTACAGGAGCAAGTCTTGTTCAATGATGAACTGTGGGTAGCAAAACTATGGCTAAAGACAACTGAAACCCACTTGTACGGTCCACGGGGGATCAAACTATAAGTCATGGGCATGTTACAAGCAATGCTGCAACACAGGAACAAACAGATACTGGAAACATTATATGTTGCTCGCCGTCAGGGACTTTCTCTTCTGAGCTGAAACTCCTGTGTCGACCTCAATCCCAAGACAGCAGAAGACGTCATTGAACAGACGGCCATCGATGACACCAAATAGGAGTGCCAGAAACCATCTAAGTGCTCTTATGACCACGATTGGGACTTCAGCACTGATTTTCTCGGTGCTCTTCTCTGAGGCTGATAATCCATCCCTTTTCCAAGAAGCTGCCCACGGGACAGAGAGTAAACCTGTTCTGACTGAAGTGGTAACGAACCACTTGGACCAACGAGTAGCTGAGTGTGGCCATGATCCGTCATCACTCTGTGCATTGGCTGAGAAGTGGAGGATGAAACTTGAGACAGAGAATACACCGGTACAATACCACATTCACCTGATAGTGGTGACCCCTTACTAAGTGCATCCACATCTATCCATCCACCAAAAGTGGTAGCCCAGGATGCAAGTAGCCAAACAAGTCCGGAAGGAGAGAGAAAACTGAACAGGTAATGTCTACCTCTTCCTGTCGGAGGCCACTGACCTTCCTGCTACACCAGGGTGACTGGGATTTGAGGGAAAGCAAGATATTGAGCAAGCCTTTCTCTCAGCTTCCTGTGCTGCCTACACAAGTATCTCCTAAGGCAGCAATCTAGGGTTCTCCACAACCTCACGAACCAGAGACTACAAGATGTCATCGCTCAAGAGTAAAGAAGGGCAGATGAAACTCTCAAAAGGAACTGGGGTCAACTCAACCAACAAGGATAAGGAGCATAGTAAATGTAAAGAAAGGGATAAACCAACAAAGTCCAACTATGGGAGAGAAACAATGGATCAAGAGAGGTACAACGGCAAGGAGAGGAAAAAGAGGATCAAGTCTAGATCCAGATAAGAGAACCTTCCATTATGTATTTGGGAGAACCAGATGTTGAGAGTCAAACTGACAATGCACCAGAGACTGCAACCCTTACCAACCAAGTCAAAGCAAAGAAGTCCAAGGGGAGACTACCGATCTTCCAAGCCTCACAAAGACATGATCAGGGACAGTTGTGAAACCTCCAGACTAATTAAACTTATGAAGTCAGAGACTTGGGGGAGAAGAGGTAATATGCAAATATAAATGTAAAATATATTTGGACAAGGGCTTGGGGGGACAGGTAGTATTAGGGTGTTCAGGGCTGAAAGGGTTAATGTGTGAGACTGGAGAAGCAGTATGGCCCACATGATGCAAGGGAGAGTCACATGACTGGGAGTCAACAAAGAGAAAGCTCATGGCTTTGACTGACACCTGCAGTCTTGTGTATCTGTAAATAGTTAAGTTCACACAATAAACAGTTATTGTTCAGACATATCCAACCAGTTCCTTAGCCAGTCACAACCAACATTCAACAGGTGGATGATGAGAGGATGTCCCCCCTTGTGGGGAAGTCTAGAACCAGGGGGGACAGTTTAAAAATGAGAGGTCTGCCATTTAAGATGGAGATGAGAATTTTTTTCTCTGGAGGGTCGGTAGTCTGTGGAATTCACTTCCCCAGAGTACAGTGGAGACAGTGTATATGAATATATTCAATGCTGACTTTGCTTTTTGATCAACAAAGGAGTCAAGGGTTATGGGAGGCACACAGGAAAGTGGGGTTGAGACTACAACAAGATTAGCCATGGCCTTATTAAATGACAGAGTGGGCTTGAGGGGCTAAATGACCTCCTACTGTGCCTTATATACTAATGGATTGTCAAAAGGGAAAGTCTTTCTTGACCAGCCGCAATGAATTCTTTGATGGTTAACAGAGTGTGGACAAGGGTGATGTAATAGATGTAATATATTTAGAGTTCCAAGAGGCCTTTGATAAGGTATCACATAATAGATTAATGAATGAGGTCAGCGTCTGCAGAGGCAGGGGACAAGTAGTAGAATGAATAGCTGGCTGCTGAGAAACAAAGTAGAGAGTAGAACTGAAGAGTGGCTATTCCGAGTGGCAGAAAATGGGAAGTGGGGTCTCTCAAGGATCAGTGCTAGAACTACTTGTTCACAATCTCTGTTAAAAAATTTAAACCTTCGAATCAAAAACACAATTTCTAAATTTCTGGACAATGCCAATTTAGGAGGGTTAGTTAATACAGAGGAAGACTGGGACAAATTACAAATAGATATTACTGAGTTTGCAGAATAGTCATATAATTGGCAAATGAAATTCTACATAGCTACATGTGAGGCATTGCATTTTAGTGGGAAAAATTAGGATTCACATATTACATGGAAAACCTAAATGGGATTGAAGAGCAAAGGGACCTTGGAGTACCATTACAGAAATCACTAAAAAGGTGTGACGAAGGTGAATAAGACCATTACAAAAGCAAGCCTGGCATTAAGGTTTGTTTCCAGAGAGATAGAATTGAGAAGTGGAGAAATTATGCTAAATTTGTATCTAACATTGATTAAACCGTGCTGTACAAAGAGGCATTGGAGATGGTTCAACAAATATTAACGAGAAAGGTACTAGAACAGCAAGGTTATACATTTCAGGAAAAGGATGAATAGGTTGGGTCCTTCCTCTTGAAAGGAGAAGGCTGAGGGGTGACCTTATGGAGGTATTTAAAATTGTGGAAGGTTTTGATGGAGTAGATACAGAGAGAATGTACCCTCTGGTGCTGCAGAGCAAAGGTAGAGGCCATCGACATAAGATAGTCACCGTGAAATCAAATGTGGAATTCTGAAGAAACTTCTTTACCCAAAGAGTGGAACTCACTGCCACAGGGAGTGGCTGAGGCGAATACTATTGATGCATTTAAGGGACAGCTGGATAAATGAGGGAGAAGGAAATAGAGGATTATGCTGATAGAGTTAGAGGTGGAAGAATGGGGGAAGGCTCGAGTGGAGCATAAACACTGGCATGGACTAGTTCGACGGAATGGTCTATTTCTGCACTGCATTGTATATGTAATTCGACACAACAATTCCACTGCAAGGTCTGAATCCCATTGACCAGGGAGGTGGCAAGGCTAATCTCTTAATTGTGCTAAATTAGATAGTCTCAGCCTCAGTAATTGCTCACAGCAATCTTGGGCATGATAAGGACGAAGTCAGGTGGTGTGATAATATGTGAAAGATCAGTAGAGCTCATGAGGTTCACGGAATCAAAGTCTCCCTCACCGCATGCCTTTACAGAACATTGTTTTTAATGGAAACATGCAAATTAATCCAGTAAATTATTAATTATTACTGTTCTACAGTAACATGCTTTGTGGTAATTAGGCTTAAATGTACTGAAATCTTTTAATGTCTTTTGAAAATTTAACAGATGACTACAGCAATACTTACAAATACATTGAGGAAAATGTAAGCTGGTGCTAACCTTATTGTTTAATTTACCTCAGTACATCACTTTCCTTTCACTATTCCCTCAGCAAGCTAGACTTTAAAGGGAAAAATCTAGCAGTGGCGCTGCGGATAAATAGTGCCATGATTTGGTGATAGTATTATATCTCAAAATTACTGTTGTAAAACCAATTCCAACAACTGTGGGTTCAGCCTTTGGAGAATATCTGCTCAAAAGAGAAATGTAAATGGATACAGCCATACTCATATGGCAGAGTAACTCAACAACATTAATATGCACTCCTTTTCATTCAGAATTGTCGGCAGCCAAGCAAAATCTGTGATTTAACAGGAATATCCAGGCAGTATAACATCTTATTGTATTGAGTGATGTATTATTTAAAGAAATGTTGTTCTCTCGTGGGCTTCAATCATTCACCCACCTCCCTCCCCACTACCCCACTCCCTTGTTAACCAAATTTTAATAACTGTCTGAATGCAAATTCGTGACTAATGTGAAGTCACGTAGTCATGCCTTAAAAGGGGCGTACTCTATTACATTGTGGGGATAACATCAATTTACGTTCCTAATTCCGCGCTATTGCCCTTTTTGCTGCCTGACTCGGTGGCTGACGCAAATCCAAGGGTTTCCCAGTTCTCAGTTGAAATGCGTAACAATAAGTCAAGAATGTCCCTCATTCACACGGAAACATAGGAACAGGAAGAGGCCATTTAGCTCCTTGAGCTTGTTCCACCATTCAGTGAGATCATGGCTGACCTGAAACCTAACCCCACATACCCGCCTTTGACCCCCGTCTCTTAATACCTTTGGCTCACAAAAAAACTATCCATCTCGGATGTAAAATTAAGAATTGATGTAGGGTCAGTTCTAATTTGCGGAAGAGAGTTCCAAACTTGAACCGCTCTATGTGAAAAAACGTTTCTGCATTTCACTCCTGAAAGGCCTGGTTCTAATTTTTAGACTATGCCCCTGAGTCCTGGATTCTCCAATCAGCAGAAATAATTTCTTTCTTTCTCTACCTGTTCCACTTAATATCTTGAAAACTTGGATCAAATCCTCATAGCCTTCTAAATTCCAGGGAATAAAGCCTTAGTTTGTGTAATCTCTCCTTGGAATTCAACCGTTGGAACCCAGGTATCATTCACTCTTTTCCACCTAATTCCCCACCACACGTGCACACATATATATGCATATACACGCACACATACACATACACATATATATGTACACTCACACTCACATACACTCACTCACTGACACTCGCACTGACACTCACACACTTTCTCTCACACATGCACACTGACACTCACACACTGACACACACACACTTTCTCTCACACTCTCTCTCACACACAAACACACCCCCGCGCACGTGTTGGGGGTTGATTTTACAGAGTCTGCAAGAACGTGAAACATGGCGCACGGGGTGACCGAATTAGGTGGGATGTGAAATTTCAATTCCCTGTTGGCGGGTTGAGATGCAGAGATGAAGTCAGTGGAGTGTTTGCCATATGTTGGCATATGTTATCAAGCTGGCCTGTGGTGAGTTCAAACTTGTAATATATTTGCATAGCATGAATGCACATTAGTTTAAACATTTTTTGATTGCTTCCTACCTTCTAGGTAAAGTCAGCAGCACACAAGAATTTTGTGGCCCCCACTGCACATTTGGTTAAAGGTGGCGTGCACCAGTCAGCCTTGTGCAGTTGCGCGTAAGGTCAGCCTAAAGGGCGGTGGTCAGTGCTGTCCAAATGCGGGTCCTTCTCAGGGTGTTGGCTGACAGAATCCTGACAAGAATTTGAGCTCACCTGCAACATTTCAATGATCCCTGCTGAGAGTGATCTCGGACAACGTGTTTTAGAACGCATAGAAGAAAGGTCCATTTGAGCCTGCAAGTTTAACCAATGCCCCACAGAGTGGTGAGTGCAACACTGGACAAATACATGAACATTCAATAAAGAGTGAACAAAAAAACACAACATTGTTTCTTCCACAGTAAAAGAATTGTCCCTAACTGGACAATTCCTTTACTGTGGAAGAAACAATGTTGTGTTTTTTTTGTCCAGTTTTTATTGTCCTAACTGTCCTGTAACCATAAATGCATGCCAAACATGAGGTGGCCCATTACATTTAGCCCTCTGACTAAGCTAGTCTCAACAAATAACGATGATGCATTTATGAATAAAGTGACACCAATGTCCTGCGAAATACTTGCAAATGAAATTTAAATTTGAAAACATCCGTGTCACCTTTGTGCTGTCAGTAAGCCTGATGTTAATGGCAATGGAGTCGGGCAGGACAGTTTTTGGCCGTGATGCAGAGTCTCCCTGTTTGACCAGGGGGCTCTTCTGTAGCCCACCTGTATCTGCTGCATTGTCAGCTGATGGCAGGTTTCACCCACCGAAAGACATTCCCCACCACAGAATGGCACATGTCTACTGTGCACTCCGCTGACACTTTAAATTCTAATTGTAATCGCGTGAGCAAGAGAGAGGAAGTGGCACACATGTCCAATGGCGCTGTTGGGTACAGCGCGCTGCTCACAAAATCCCCTCCCCACCGAGTTTTGGAATGACATGTGCTCCTTTTCAGCTCAGTTTTCCCCCACAGCGGAAATTCAGTTCTTCACGTGACCAATCAAATCAGTTTGTGTTCTCCTCCCCCCACCCCCACACCGACTAGATTTCTACACACCATGCACTGATGTTCTATTAAATTTGCACTGATGCTGTACATTTAGTGTTAATAAGTTATAATAAAGACAAATTGTAAAAGCTCCCGTTGCTACAGCATCTGTTGTGAAGCTGAGGTTTAGAATCTGGTTCACCCCACCTTTACAACGAACAGAAATTAGATGGAAAGGTAATGCTTTAACCACCTTGTATGATGTTTTAATTGAATCTAAGATCCTCTGTCTGCATTTGTAAACCAATTACTTTTTTATTATCTGTGTTGCAACATGAAGCTCACTGATTGAAGAACTTGCTCTCAATTCATCCCTTTCCTTTGCTACTTTCCATTATCAATGGGGTAATTTTCATCTTGCGTTTTAGAACCCTGTTTAATTTCCATTTCTAATGCAAATTATCCCAAATACAACAACAAAAGTATTCACTAATTTCAGAGCAGCTAATGTGGCATTAGGCCTATATTGGTACCATTATTGTTGAATGTGAATGGCAACTAATTGCCAAGACTTGATTATTAGTAGATATTCAACACTGCACTTTTTACAGCAAACTCAGGAAGGCTGTGTTCCCAGTGCAGAGTCTCAACAAACAGAGGAACAGGCCAGAAAATCAGTGCTATCAACGTTGGGCTATACCCCCAACCCATCATCCTGTCCACTGGAGTTCTGTGCCAAATTTCCCTTTTTTATGTCTTATAACCGCAATGGATTTGAATCTAACAGCCTAAGTGGGTCCTGAACAAAACTCTCACTGAATCAACCTCATATACAAATTCCTTGCAACGGCCTTGAAAGAATATCATTTGCTAGGAGAGGTATCCAGTGCTGGAGTCAGACAAGTTCTAGCTTTGAATTACATAGGATAGATGGCACAGAAACAGGCCATTCGGCCCAGCTAGTCCATGCCAGTGTTTATGCCCAGTCAAGCCTTCTCCCATCTTTTCCCTTCAAAAGTTACCATCATAACCCTCTATTCCCTTCTCCCTCAAATGCTTGTCCAACTTCCCCTTAAATGCACCTATTCACTTCAACTACTCTGTGTGGTAGTGAATTCCACATTCTCTCCACTCTTTGGGTAAAGAAGTTTCTAATGAATTCCCCATTAGATTTCTTGGTGACCGTCTTATATTGATGGTCCCTGGTTTTGCTCTTCCCCACAAGAGGAAACGTTCTCTCCGTATCCACCCTATCGATACCTTTCATCATTTTAAAGAGGACGATTAGGTCATTCCTCAGCCTTTTTTCAGAAGAGAAGAGACCCAATCTTCGATCCTTTCCTAATATGTACACCCTATGCATTACACATCTGCTTTCAAATGAATTGCATTTGCTGCTCTCAAGTAATTTTCATTTGAAGTAACTTCTTACGAATGGTTCATCTTTTCATTTTGACATTTGATGGATATCTGAATTTATTGTCCCCATCATTCAGAGGATCACTGTCGCTGCATGTTCAACTTTCAAGGAAGGGAGGTGGCTTGAGAGGGAAAGAGATAAGTTATTGGGTTGCTGTGACATTGTACTGAAATGGTTCTAAGGCTAGAGATGTCAAACTTCACTATATGACTGACATTTAAGAAGTCCCCTATTTAGTTGCTGGAACTGCTAAAAATGACAGTCCATCCCAAAATTGGCTGCATTGTTCCAATGGTGCAGATGATTTTCTCAGTAACTCCTCACACATTATCGCATCTGGACTTCATCCACAGCACATTTCCACCCTAATGGGTTAAATAGTGGAGTGAATTAGAACTGTCATCCCTTAAACTTGGCTTCAGATCGCAGCAAGACTGATGGAACAGCCCAGACAATGTTGTGAAACAATTAAAAAGGCCGGAACTGTCTGACACATGTCTACTAGAATTACCTCAGACTTTACAATGCACTGGTTAGACCTGGCTTGGGAGCGCTGTGTTCATCTCTGGCTGCCATTGTATGGCAAAGATTTGGAGAGAATTATCTCAAATGTGAAGGAGCTCAGCAGCAACAGTAAAACGTTGTACTTATGTTGGACCTTGAACATGGTACAACAGCAAATAAATAGAAACAAAAATACCCGGAAAATCTCAGCCAGTCCGACAGCATCTAACTGTGTTCCTCTCCGCAGATGCTGTCGGACCTGCTGAGTTTTTCCTGGTATTTTTGTTTTTGTTTCAGATTTCCAGCATCCGCAGTATTTTGCTTATAGCAGATAAATAGATAGTGCTTTCAAAGTAACTGAGGCTTCATATGAGTCATAAAACTGCCTTTAAGAGAGGAAAAAGAATGTAGTTTGGGTAAAGTTTAAATTTAAAATAAGCAGAACCACTTCCATGGCTCTTTGACAGAACTGATTGTCAAACTAAATTTGAGCCACAAAAGAGATATTAGGATAGGTGATCGAAAGTCTAGTCAAAAATGTAGGTTTTAAGAAGTGCTTTAAAGGAAGAGAGAGAAAGTTAGGGACGTTACAAGCAGAGGAAGATGAGTTCGAGTTTACAGAAGGTGCGAAGCGGGAGGCTGATAAGAAGGGCATTCGAAAAGTTGGGTCTAGAGGTAACAAATACACGAATGAGCGGCAGAGATAGTACAAGCGATGTTGAAGAGGTAGAATCAAGCCGACTTGGTGACAGGAGAATATGGGATTAGTGAAAGATTAGTGAAGCTCGAACTCCACAGTCCAGAGAGAAGATGGTTAAAGTGGGTAGATCTAATATGTGTATATAAAATATTATGAATGTTATAGGTAAGGTAAGCCCAAAATTTACCCAAGTATGTCAAATAATAGGAGCAAGGATATAAATGTAAATTAATAAAAAGCAAATTTAAAATCAAAGGCTAATAAATGTTCAAAATAGTCTGCCAGGAATAAGGTGATGAAAGGAGTTGCCTCTTGATGCAAAAAAGATGAACATTGAGAGGTTGAAAGATCTTTTCCTTCATTAGCCTGATGTATCAAAGTTTCCTCCCATTACTGGGAAGGGTGCACGAGTTCCCTATGGATGTAAATGAATTCAATTTTTATACACATGCATTATAATTCTTTCACCATTTTTCACTTTTAGGGTGGTATTCTCCCCCATCTCATGATGTTGCCAACTCTTGTTCGAGGCTAGTTCCATTGGTGCTAGCAGTCTGTTATTACCTCACTCGTGTGAGCCTTGGCCGCTGTGAGGCCCAGGCTATTTTAAGGCCCAGTCCTCATTTATATGCAGCCAGAGAACTGAGGGTGCCAAATTGGCACTCTGAGGCAGCTTGCCAATTGAGGGAATGTGGGAAACCAGCCAGATCCTATTAGGAGCTAGCCTTCAACTGGAACCTCAGGAGTAGGCTGGTGATCCTCTAGCTTTGTTGAAGCTGTTATTGGTTCCCGTCACTTTTCTCTGAGACCTTTCCTGCAGTAAATGTGTGAACATGAAGTAGTGATGCACAAAGCTGGAGATTTAATCAAAAAAATGCATCTTGGAATCGCATTTTTGCACCAGAATAGGATGGTAGCCTGATTGAAGTATTCATTCTGTCCAGAATTGGGCTGCAGCCAATTCATCATTGATCCTTGAGGTGAGATCATTCTTACTATTCTAATCGACATGCAACCGCTTTTAATTAACTGGAAGGCAGGAAAGGGCACAACAATAAAATGGTCCTTGGAAATTGCAGTATTTCATGCTTGAGAGATTAGTGTTTCTTATCTGAGAGTCATTGGGGTACAAATTAATATGCATTGCACCATTGCATTCAGGCACAGTGCATATCAATATAGCAGAAAGACAGTCTGTGTCCAATCTTCCCACTGCTACTTTGGTTTGGCTCCTTTTTTTTAATGCACAGGTGGCCCCTTTCAATTTGTAAACTAGGTGCCTAGTGAAGGCCCCCATCAAGTATTTTGTTGGGAATAAGCAGGGGCAGGATTCTTTAGTGACCCTTTACAGCCATGTGTAAGTTCCTCTCAGACTCCACAGGAGTTGCCATCACCTTTGCCCCCTACCCCCAGTAGCTTATTCCAATCCTCCTTCCTCGCACTCACCTGAGAGCCATTGTTTGGTGAGCCAGGTGACCCAACATTGATGTCTTTGCTCGAGTGAATTACCTGCAAGATCAGTGCTGGCAGCACACACATTATGCAGATGAAGTGTAGAGTACCATTTTAGAATGAGGCTTTCTACATGAACATTGTAGTTTTAATGAGGCAGCTAAAGGCTGAAACTAGGCTAGTCAAGCAGGTCCTTGGAGAATTTCAAGTAAAGGAAGCATTTTTTGCTATCTTATGTTTTACCAATGATTTTCAGGAGAATTAGAAGCACAGGTAAGATTATAGAACACAGGGCTGCTAGGCAAAGAACATAATTGATGGGAAACCTTTCAAGGCATAAAAATAATTGGAATAAGGGCGTGTTTTAATGTATATAAACTTAGACTTGAAGCATAAATGTTAGAACTTTCTCAGAACGAGATTGGACATGCTCATGTGTCACTATAAAGCCATTCAGGATTGATCAACCTGAAACCTTGTAGATGTTAGCAGCTTGTATCTGTCTTTAGTTGACTATAGACTAGAATAGCCTATGTGTTTTAGCCCTCTTTCTTTTTGAATTAGTATCTTTTATAATAAACATTTATACTTTGGAACAAGGCTTCCTCCTTCTCACAATTTTTTTTTCATCGCCATCTTCAACAGGTAGGAGTTGGAGAAAATAATTCCTTTTAATGTTTGAGTTTTTAAAAGTAATGTGAATTGTCATCAGTTTTCTTTAAAATAGAGGCAGCTAAATAAATGGTGGTTCATATATATTTATATATATATATTTATATATGAACATGAGGTCTTGTGGTGCAATGGGTAGCATCCCTGCCTTTAAACCAGGAGCCCTGGTTTCGAGTTTCATCCCAGGACTCGATGACCAAGGAAGGTGTGTTCATAACGCGGCCAAACAGGTTGAGCGCCAACTTGTGAATCCTTCCAACGCACACATCAACGGGAGGTGGTAAGAGCAGGAAAGACTCCTGGTCAGCCATGTGATGGAAAGAGCTTTGGAGCCTCTCCCATCGCTACCCATAGGTCCAGACTGCAATATGTATCTAAAAAGCGCATGTTGCTGCAGTACTTCGGACTCCCTGAGTGAACTGTAACGTGTCACCCTATATTAAGCTGTTTTCCTGAGAGATGTACAAAAAGCAGTTTGTCTGTTGAGGTCATCAAAAACTGCTGATTGTGTTGGAAATGCCTTTGATCTCTTGCCTATCTATGAAAGGAGTTTTAATATAATTTCTCTGACACAGGCTGACAGGGAGGCTCTGAGTGCAGCCGGGTTTCTTAAAGAAAAGAATTGCATTTATATAGCACCTTTCACCACCTCAGAATGTCTCAAAGTGCTTTACAACCAGTGAATTACTTTTGAAGTGCAAACACTGTAGTAATGTAGGAGACGCAATTTGCACACAGCAAGCTCCCACAAACAGCACTGTGAGTAAGACCAGATAATCTGTTTTTTGTGATGTTGATTGAGGGATAAATATAGGTCAGGACACCGGGAAAAACTCCCCTGCCCTTCTCCGAATTGTGATCATGAGATGTCATGATGTGCACCTGAGGGGGCCTTGGTTTAATGTATCATCTGAAAAATGGCATCTTCAACAATGCAGCACTGCTTCAATATCACACAGGAGTGTCAAGCTATATTTTGTGCTTTAAGGAAAGACTTTGAGGACCTTTAAGGCAAAGGGATTGGAATTGCTGGAGGATAGTCAGAACATCTCTTGTTTAAATTAAGTACAATGGCCCACTAATGTGGGGAAGCGTGGCATATTCTTTATCTTGCATTGCACAAATGTAAATTGTACCAATTGAACTGATGGTGAATTTGATGTTCTTTTTTGTGAAATAAAGCAGCTTAATGATTCCTCTGAAGCCTTACCTCGTGTTAATTCTGTCTGCCTTTGAAAACAGTGGAGGTGCATATGTGAGGACACCTCTTGGGATACAATATTCGGTTCTCACGTCAGGGGGCATGCATTCATATGTTTCCTGGGTTATTCTGTTATATAACCAGATATTAGGCAGTGTGAAAAAAACTTGAATGCACCAGGGGCACAAGATCCATTCTGGGAATAACTAACACCACTGAACCCCAGATTTCTTCTACAGGATGGGTTCAAGAATCAAAAGAATCTGTAGGAAATGGGGGAGAAAAAGGGCATGAGCTGAGGGTTAATGATTTATTAGTTGGTGTACATTTGAGATACTGCCTCTGAAAGATCACAAGAATTCCCCCAATCTCCCACTATAATTTCAGCAAGAGACTGGCGGAAGTCCCAGATATATGACTAGTATGGGAGATATTAGCCGATTATTCCGTTTCACTGGAGTTCCATTTGTGTCCCACAGTGAGAGACCCTACCCCCACCACTTCCCTTGGAAGTTCAGGGCTATTGTTCTGTGATTTTCATTAGATCAGCTTTATCTTATTTTTTTCCCCCTCAGCACACCATTGTCATCATAACGATGAACCCGCCCATTTGATACGGCCTGTCCAACTATGACCTGGATTTGTGCCATGATGGAGAGCCTCTCCATCATGACAAAAATGGCAGAAGCGCCAAAAAATTAGAAGTCCCAGACCCAAACACGGCACTTTCCATTTTGGCAAGAGGGGGAACGGGGACAGTTCATGTTTCGTGCACGCACGGCTAATGAAGGCAGCTGGCCATTTAGATCATTCGCTGCCTCCACTCAAGTTGGATTTTGGTAGCCCAGAAGTGTGAAACCCGATATACGCAGATGAGACCTGGTCAGAGCAGGTGTGAACTTTGTGGATTCGTTTGGATAGCCAGGGCACATCTTTGAAGAAGTAAAGTACTCCTTTGGATCTGACCTCGGGACACCTTTGGGGTTGGTAAGGTGCCCTTTGGAATTGTTAAAATTAGGCATGAATGTGCGTAAAAAGTGCATAAACTCATTAACTGTCGAGCTCATTGGAACTGTCAACAGACCTGTCAAAATCAACTGTCAAACAGCTGTCAAGCTGTCAATGCAATTATAAGTCCTGCCCTTTAAATCTTTGAGAAAAATGTCTGGGGTGTTTAAAAAATGATTGCTTGCTATTTCACTCTGTCTGTTGACATAAACTTGAGGGTTTCTGTTACTGGATTAGTGCTGCATGACTGATTTAACAACATCCATTATCATAGTAGGGTCCCTGCCATTTCACAGCTTGATTGACAGCTGCAAGTGGTTATAGAATCTTTGAAGTGGGACTGTGAATTCCAATGCTTGGTGTTATAAGGGATTGTGCACTTGAATGAAATGTTTGTTGTTATAAGGCTTTATGTAGTTGAAGGAATATGAACGTAGTAAATGGGTTTTTATGAGTGAGAGTGTTTTTTTTCAATATAGTGAAATTTGCAATAGACACTCAGAACTTTATTTTATAGAATTTTATTTTATCTTATCTCAGCCTGGGCCTTGAGATCTGCCCATGATGCATACTGAGTGAGTTGGCATGGTAGCTGTAAAGGTAAAGGATGGTGAATGGTGAGGTCATGGGTTGGCATGAGTGGTAATGAGTTGGCATAGTGACAATAAAGGGTCATGGGGCTGGTTACAGGCACATAGGTTGCCATAGGGGCTATAAGGGCCTTGGAGATGGGTATAGCGGCATAGGCTGGTATGGGGAGTATGAGGGGCCATGGGGCTGGGCACACAGGCATAGGTTGGCATGGGGTATGAGAGGTTATAGAGGTGGATACAGGGTTTGAGATGGCGTGGGTTGGCATGGATGGGGCCTGAAGAGTGTGAGGGGTGAGGATTGAAGGGATGTTTCATGTTTTATTTTTCAAAGAAAAATTTGCACACAATGCCGCAGCCCCAAAACAGGCCTCCCTCAGTTTTCCGGGGTTGCCCACCTTGGCTTCTCATCTAGCCCATCCGCGGACATAAAATTTGGCCTCTGGGCAGCCATTTTTAAAGGTCATGTTCGCAGAGCCAGGGATCCTCCTATGTCTCAGTGTTCCAGGAGAAGTTACTAACCAGTCCAATCATGGGCTAGTGCGCAAAACAACATTCACTGGAACTTAATAAACAGGCAGCCTACAGGGCTGAATTTTTAGGCCCAGCTGGTGGCAGGAGAGGAGGTGGTCAGGAGCTAAAAATAGCGCCATTGGCCTGCATGTCGCTCCATCCCGTTCCCAGGCCATTGTCACAGAGATGGGAGGAGGGGATAGCATGGGTTTATCTGCCTGCACAGAGTGGGTAGCCAATCCAAGTAATTAAGGGCCACTTAAGGCAAATAAAAGGAGGCCAGCTGGGATTTTCCAGTTGGCCTCCAGGTTCCCACAGGTGGCCGGGGCCAGTTTGACTGCCAGGAGGCAGCCTCCTGGCAGCAGGCTGGGAAGTCAGCGCTCCAGGCAGACCTAGACGGCCCCCCTCTGCCTGCCTGGTTGCAGGCCGCCCTGTTGAGGGGGCTCCTCGCAAACCCCACCCACCTCCCCGCCTCACCCACAGACAATGGTGGCCTGGCTTCAGGAGCCATTTTCCAGTTTAAATTCAGAAAAGGTGGAGAAGTGGAGAGACGGCCCTCACCAAGGATGGCGGGCTGACCCTCTGGCTGATTGTGCACTGCTGTCAGTTGGTGATCAAGCTAAATCCCAAAGGGAGAGGAGCTGAAGTTCTTCGTGAAGAAGACAGAGCTTTGAAGAACTTTGTGACTGAGATTGATGACCCATATGCTGTGTAGACCTGCTGAGCCAATTTGTAAGATTTGTCTTAGTTGGGTCTAATGTGTAATTTATAGTTTATAAATCAACAGCAATTTGCCTTTTAATTCATGCTTAACTTAAATTGTTTCTGGGTTTTCAGTATAGGTGGTTACCAAAGATAAAATTTAGTGTTTGCTTTGTATAGTAAACATTCTTTTGTTTTAATCGTGGGATCGTGTGGCTTCATTCTTTCAGCAAATAATTGGGATTTTGGATTTCTTTTTAAAGAAAATTTACCAGCCTCTACCGAGATCGTAAAAGCTTGTACTCGTGTTAACCAAAGAAAGAGAACAATGTCATCGTGTTTAATGATTGCCTGAACTCGTTCTGCTAATAACTTATTTGTTCAATAGTTTCTTTACCATTATACAACAGGCACCTGAGCCTGACCAGCATGATATGATACAATTGAAAGGGTAATACGATGAACCTGGAGATGTATGACACTGCACGTTTTGCACTTGTTCAAGTTATTGAGATACATTTACCATTTGTTTCTCTGGCAGCAAATTACTCGTCAGTGGAGATTGTAAAAATGTTCCTCATTTTATTCCTCATCACAGCCTTAATCTGGGACCATATCCATGCAGTACAAGTTCACTGGCTCTGCGTTACCACATTATTCTCACCCTGTTGCAATAAGTAATTGACTGTGTGTGCTTTGAAAAACAACAGACTTAGTCCAGTGATTCTGAGCAGTCCCAGTTGGCTTCCAGAATTGAATGCTCAGTCACAAAGACTTGCATAACTTTTATTCATTTCCCTGTATTATTTTCACCAATATAAATCAATGAAGCATTTCTGACAATGCTTTGTTATGTGAATTTTCTGTCAAGATGAATATATGTTTCAAATGCTGAAATTATAGTTGTGGTAGCGTACAAACTACATTCAATCACAGTGGTGTCCATCTATGCTAAAGCCATTGTCATGTACTTTGCAGCTTATATAGTAACATGCTCTCTGCCATTGCACTGAGGATTTACCTTAGATTATAGAGCTATTCCTCCTTCACAGGTTGGCTGCTTGTCCATTCTTTTTGGCCTATAATAGCTTCAGTTACATTAGAATTAGATGTTGTGCTCACAAGATTGATTGGAATTTGGGAATTAACTGAAGCCTTTTCCTCCCTGTTGAGAAATGCAAGTACGGCTTTGGCACTACAACAATCTCTGTGCAGGAAGCCCTGCCCTGAACCTTTGCGTGGCTAGTGCACCTTGAATAGTGCACTGACAGTGCAGCAAAAGTGAGGAGACCTTGGGTAACTCCGCAGCGGAGGGCAGAGTTGGAAAGGGGGTGGGAGGTTGGAATGCGGGCAGTGTGCGTGGAAGGTGGAGAAGGTGCAGGGGGAAGGATAAGAAGTGCGGTGGGGGAGGGGGAAGAGGGGCGGTGGGGGAGGGGGGGGGAGGGGGAGGAGGGGCGGTGGGGGAGGGGGAAGAAGTGGAGAGAGGTGGGAAGTGTGGTGGTGGGAGGGGAGATGGGGGGGTGGGTGCTTGGTTGGGGGGGAGGAGGTGGGAAGTGTGGTTGGGGGGAAGGTGTGATGGGGAGAGGGTGTGGTGGGGAGGAAGGTGCGGTAGGGGAGGGGGTATGTTGGGGGAGGGGGTGTGATGGGGGGTGTGTCCCTTTAGTGTATTTGTGTTCTATCTGCACTGCAGAAGTGTGTCTGTGTGGGGAATGATATCAGGAATGCCATTTCAGGCTCTAAATGAGGAGAAATCTACTGAAGAATTGGTGCCTTGTGAAGCACATGCAACTTCACCGTGATGAAGTACATCCCTGGATGCAGCCTCTAGATTCGGTCACATTGTGAGATACCCAGGAGGAAATTTGAGTGGGAAATGTTTCTTCCTTTCTAGCTTTTTCGAGCAGTAAGGGGTCAAACGTCCTCTGCCCATTATAGAAAGAGATGGCCTGAATCCCATTCTCTCCACAAGGGTCCAGAAATGACTGGCCTGGGCCTTGCATTGAGGTTTCTGTGAGGCTTTTTAAAGGACGGATGCTCTTTGAAAGGACAATAATATATAGTTTTCTTTTTTCATTCTTGGCTTTGACTAGTTGGCCAACCTGCTCCATATCCAATCTGTTGTATACCTCGCTTTGCGGAACTTCATGCTGACACTGAATATAAATACATCCTGACTCCTCAGAGGTGTGATGGAATACTCTCCACTTGCCTGGATGAGTGCAGCTCCAACAACACTCAAGAAGCTTGACAACGTCCAGGACAAAGCAGCCCGCTTGATTAGAACGCCATTCACCAGCTTAAAGATTCATTTCCTCCAATGACGCACAGTGGCAGCAGTGTGTACCATCTACAAGATACACTGCAGCAACTCACCAAAGCTCTTTTGACAGCACCTTCCAAACCTGCGACCTCTACCATCTAGAAAGACAAGGGCAGCACATGCATGGAAACACCACCACCTGCAAGTTCCCCTCCAAGTCACACACCATCCTGGCTCGGAACTATATCACTGCTGTTGTTGAAAAAGAGAGACATGTTGCAAAAGCTTTTCATCTTGCACTCATTAGGACAAAGGCAAGAATGCCAAATTTCAAACGATCACGATAATTTCCTGTAGCATAAATTGTTGTGATTGTTTGAAATCTGGCATTCTGGCTGCTTGCCTTGGTGAACAGAAGACAAAGATTTTCAGCACCATGACCCTTTGTGCAGCAATATTGAAGTTTTGTACCACCAAACAGCTGTTTGTATACCCTTCACTGTTGTTAGAGCAAAATCCTGGAGCTCCGACCCTAAGCATTGTGGCTGTCCCTACACCGCTGTGTAACGGTTCAAGAAGACAGCTCACCGCACCTGCTAAAGGCGAGTTAAGGGTTGATGATAAGTGCTGGTCTTGCCAGTGATGCCCACATCCCATGAACAATTTTCTTTTGAAAATCCATTCATTCTCCTTTAGCCAGCAATCCTCATTTTAATGAGCATAAAAATTCCAACCCCTCTCCAAAAAAAACTCTTAATGGAAGAAATGGATACCAAGGCAATGATTGATATTGTCAAATGAGAATAAAACACCGGGGCCAGAATTTTTAGCTCGGCAGATGGGCGCACATGTGCCAGTGTCAACGCACAGTCGCGTGATAGTTTGGTCGGGTGGGCACGTGTCGGAGCAGGCAGTGCGCCCGCCGACAATAAAAAGGCCTATTAAGCCCTTTAAGTTATCAATTGGTCAATTCTCACTACCCGTTCAACTTGACGGTCGGCGAGCAGGTGAAAATGTCAGGCGGCTTTTGCAATTTTTTTGGAAACCTCATCCATGGGCCGGAAGCAAATGCAAATAAAATGAAAACTTTATTTTTTGAATGAAAAACATGACCCTGCTCACGGGACAGAATCACATGAGGGGACATGCTTCATTACGTTTTTCTGTTCTTCATTAGTTTTTAAAATATCTCTTCGCCTTCCCCTGAGGCATTATTCAGCGCTCTCTTGGGCTAGGGCCTGCTCGCCCTCCTCCCTCCGCCCACACAGGCGGCGCTGAGCGCTGCCGCTCGCATATCACGCTGGGCGAGCCTGAATTGGCCTGCCGGTGTGAAACCGTGGTTCGCTGTTGACCACGGGCGGCGGTCGGCTTCCTGACCGCCCCTGCCGATTCCGCACGACAGGAGCGAAATTCTGCCCCAGTATCAGTAAGCCTGGCAAATACCTGTTCAAAAGAAGAAGTGGCAAATTCGTGTAATAGGGCATCACTGATGGCTGTCGACCCACTTATGCAGAAAATGAGGGAAACGAAGGACCAATCAGTGCCACGTGGGGCCCGATTTCGGCTACTGTGGCGAGTAGCACAAGTAAGGGAAATTTCCCAACTCGTTGGAAACGCCTTCGTAAAAATTATCCCAATACCTGCAGCTTTCACTCCAGCTTGTGGGGGTGGTGACGGCTTCAGAATGGATTCAGGCCCAATGACCACACAAGCAGGTCCTAGGCAGCTCCAGGGAGGGCGAGTGCCGAGACAGGATGGCTAGAAGGCTCACCTCGGTTCCCCGGGACTTCACCCCAGTTGTTTCAGAAGCTGTTAGGCCCTCCAGCCCTCACACCAACACCTACACCTACATCCACCGACACAATCTCCCTGGCCCCTCATAACCCCCATGCCAACTCAATGCCAAGTCATGCCCCCAACCCATCACCAAGACCCCTCACATTCTCCATGCCAACTTATGCCACCACCCACCCTCCATGGCCTCTCCTAACCTCCATGCCAACTCCAAAGCCAGTTATCCAATATCCACCTTGGGCAAATCTCAGGAGCCATGTGGAGATGAAAAAATAAACTTCTAGCAACCTAATACAGCTCTCACTCATACACACTTGATTGGGGAAATAAACTCCCATTTATGAAATCCATTCAAAGCTCTTAAATCTCCTTAAATGGTTAATCTCTGATAAAAACAAACAAACTTCTTTTAGACCCACATCAAAGACAGCTAATCCTTTAATAGTCTCTTGAAACCCTCAACGAAACTGTGAACTCAGAATCCCTTGCTGAGATCATTTTAAAATTTATAATTTTGAAACTCAACAAAATATTTGTAATAATATAATAATATCCTTGGGGAAATGTCAGCAAAGAACTCTATTGAAAATGCAGGACCAGATGCTAATGTTTTTTCTAACCTGCACCAGATGGCCTGTCAATCAAAGTAGTCCAGCAAAGGATGTTTTTAACTCACAATGACAGCTGCAGCCAGTTTAAAGAGTAGGGGATTTCAAAAAAACTTCAGATTACGATGTTTTATGAACCTTATCTGCCCTTCAAGTCCGTTGACGTCCACTCCTTCAATTCATGACTCCCACACTACAGGTTAAAGTCCTTGAAAAGTCAAAATTGGATCTGTTTGAACTGAGCACTAAATTCAAATGGCCCTGCACACAGGTTTCCCTCCTGTGTGATTCATACACTGCCCCCCTTCCCCCTGCCGGCAAAAATTTAGCTCTATCAGAAATGGAGGTACGACTTCCACATCTGGGTTACACCCACCATTTTAAAGGTCCATGGATTCTTCCAGACGCCACAAAAATAGGGTAGTTGGTGGAATGGCGGTAATGTGACTGAACTCACAATCCAGAGGCCCCAGGCTAATCTTCTGGGATTATGGGTTGAATTCCCACCACGGCAGCTGGTGGAATTTAAATTCAATTTGTTCATAAATCTGGAATTAAAAGCTAGTCTCAGTATTGGTGACCATGAAACTACCAGCGATTGTCGCAAAAATCGGTCTAACTCACTAATGGTCCTTTAGGGAAGGAGATCTGCCGCCCTTACCTAGTCTGGCCAACATGTGTCTCCAGCAGGTCCCCAGCAATGTGGTTGACTCTTAACTGCCCCCTGAAATGGTCTAGCAAAGCCCCTCAGTTCAAGGGCGATTAGGGATGGGCCAAAAATGCTGGCCTTGCCAGTGATGCCCACATGGCATGAAAGAATATATATATTTTTTAAATCACACCTGAGGTAATTGGAATTTATGTTGCAAAAAGAAATGGCTCAAGGAATGAGATTCTGTTAATTTAATTCAAAATAAAAACTGTGCGCATCACAGGCACGATGAACACCATTAACACTTCAAAGCCTCCTGTAATTCTGGTATCCCGGTTACTGCTGTTGGCAACACTGAAGGGAGGAGAAGGCTTTGGGGGGAAAAAGGATGGAAAATTTTAAAGGAAACATTTAGAGGAACAAACTGAGCAGTAGGTTCAAATTACAGCTTGTAATTTGTACCTAATACGAAAGATTACAAGCAGAATCTTGCTTCCCCCCTGCCGCCTAAAGGTGAGTTTGATGGCGGTGTGGGGGCATTTTAATCAGGTGGGGAGAGGGGGCAGTGGGGACCTTGGCACCTTCCCACCTCCAGCCCAATTAATCCGTGGATGTAAGGCCCATGGACGGCCTTATTGCCCTGCCACCAATTATAACCCTTACATGGGTAATAAATGCCCATTAAAGGCCTAATCCTGCCACCGCTGGTATTAACTCAGTGGCAGAGGGTAGGGGGCTCGCCATGCAAGGAGCGTGACAAGTAAACCCTGTCAGAGCTGCTCGCGGCTTCTAGGGGAGTCCCTCATTCAAAGGCATTCAGTGCCCAATTGAGGGACCCGGCATTGGGAAGTGGGGTGGGGGACTGTTGAGAGCCACCTTGCTCCTCAGCCCCCCCACCCCCCCATCCCCATGAACTCCACCCTTTGACCCACACCCCGCCATCATTCACCTCTGGCCTGGGATCCAATGATGACCCTAGGCCTTGGATGGATGTTGTCCTGCAGCAGCCACCACCTCACCGGTGGCACCGCTGGCATCTGATTGACCAGTAGTTCTTGGTGAGCGGGACCTCTGCTCCTGAGTCCATTGATCCCAGGGAAAGGCCCGTTGTTGGCCTGTCGAGTGGAGTGGAGGAAGGGAGGCGGTGGCACAGTGGTATTGTCTCTGGACTAGTAATCCAGAGACCCAGGGTAATGCTCTGGGGACCCAGGTTTGAATCCCAACACAGCAGGTGGTGAAATTTGAATTCAATAAAAATCTGGAATTAATAGTCTGATAATGACTGTGAACCTATTGTCATTAAAAACCCATCTGGTTCACTAATGTCCTTTAGGGAAGGAAATCTGCTGTACCTACCTGGCCTGGCCTACATGTGACTCCAGACCCACAGCAATGTGATTGACTCTGAAATGCAGCCTGAACAAGGGCAGTTGGGGATGGGTAATAAATGCTGGCCTAGCCAGCGACACCGCTAGTTCCCCAGCTGGTGGTTGAGACCCCTGCCACCTCCACAAAATTCCACCCTACAACATGGCCAGGGATACTTAAGACCCAGCTGTATTCGTTGATTCCACCCCCTCTTGATTAGCTTTCCATTTATCACTGGTGCCCATTGGCAGATCGTTTTTAAATTATTAAAAGCATTGATTTTGTCCCTGTGAGAATTTGCAGCTAGCACTGTGGAACGGTAATCTCAGGTCTGACTTGCACAAGCAATTAATGATTGCTTTTGTCTCAGCAAATTAAAAATAGAGCAGAGAAAGTGTCACAGTTGTGTTTCATTTAATTTCCCCTTTATTAGTCCCTCACGCTTTGTTCAGTTTTTGCGCAGGGCGGTAAGTTTACCAATTAGTTCATCTGAAAGCAGCAGCAACGTCCAAGAGCAATCAACTTATTTCAGACTGTTCTCCAGTGTAAACAGTGGGTTGCCGGCTGCAGTGTCAGCCTTACTGATTGTTCTAATTAATGCACCAGTGCTATTTTGTGGGTCCAGCCAAGATTCAGCACGTAATCCTCCCAAGCTAACGCAAGTGCCAGAAGCTGCTTTGGAAGGAGCCCACTCCGAAAATACATTTAACCTTGCACAGTGCTGATTATCTCTTCAGGAGTTATTCAGAGGGTTTCGCGTAATCTTCAGCGATACGGGGACAAGGTTGTTGCCTGCAGTTTTTTTTTAAGGAATAGGTATATAACAATAAGTTACTATACTCTGTTCAAATGTGTGGCACACAGCAAATAATGATCTTGTTTGTTCTGGGAAGTAATGTAACTCATGCTGCTTGAATGTTGCAAGCCTATTTACCCTTCAGGCTGTTGATCAACGTGTCTTGCGGGCATCACCTAGAGAACTATTTTTCATATCCTACTATTTCCCTTTATGTTTAATTTTCTATTTATCATTCCTGTTTGCCTCCATAAATTTCTGTTTCATTTTTATTTATTTGTTCGTGGGATGTGGTAACAGCAGTGTTTATTGTCCATGGCTAATAATTGCCTTAGGGAAGGTGGTGGTGAGACACTTTCTTTGAAGTGCTGCAGTCCATGTGGCGCAGGTACTCCACAATGCTAGAGGGAGTTTCAGGATTCTGAGCCCAGCGACGTTGAAGGAACAGCGATCTAGTTTCAAGTCAGGGTGATGTGTGACTTGTAGGTGGGTGCTGCCCAGGAGATATTGTTAGGCACTCTTGTATTGTTAAGTCTGGTTTATTCGACTGGCTTGTCCATGTAATGGTTGAAGAAATTACAGGAACATTATTTGTGTGCTTCCTTTTCATTTTTTGAAATGCTATTCTTTATTGGAAACGACAGTAATACTAACTACAAGAACTAAATGGAAGAGCCCGTTCATTTTGATGACTTTTATTTAGTCTACTCAAAATATAGGAACAGGAAGAGGCCATTTCACCTCCTGAGCCTGTTCCACTATTCGATGAGATCATGGCTGACCTGTGACCTAACTCTATCTACCTGCCTATCCCTTAACACCTTTGGTTAAACAAAAATCTACCTCAAATTTAAAAAATAACAGTTAATTAACATCAGTTGCCATTTGTGGAAGAGAGTCTCAAACTTCTACCGCCTTTTGTGTGTAGAAGTATTTCCTACTTTCACTCATGAAAGGTCATGCTCTAGTTCCCACACTATACCCCTTAGTCCTGGACTCCTCAACTAACAGAAATAATAACCAGGATTTTCCAGTTCCCCCCCTCACCCCCCCATCCATAAGACCATAAGACAAAGGAACAGAAATTAGGCCATTCGGCCCATCGAGTCTGCTCCACCATTCAATCATGGTTGATAAGTTTCTCAACCCCATTCTCCCACCTTCTCCCAGTAACCTTTGATCCCCTTACCAATCAAGAACCTATCTATCTCGGTCTTAAATACACTCAATGACCTGGCCTCCACAGCTTTTGTCACGGGCAGGATGGAAAATTTGACAGACCAACGGGGCAGGACCGGACCGGAAAATCCTGCCAACAGCGGGGCTGAATTTTCAGCTCAGTGGGCGGCCGTGATTGGCAGGCCCGGGAGTGACCGGGAAACAGACCGCCGACAGCGATCGGCCCCCCCGACCGTGATTTCACGCTGGCTGCCGAATTAACGGCCAGCGTGAAGCGTGCGCTGAAAAGCTCAGCGCTGCCGGGGTAGGGGAGGGAGGAGGGCGGGCGATGACATCAACGCGAGCGCACAGGTGCGGGGCCGGCGCTGACAAGAAAGCCCCCTGAAAGGGAGAGAGCTGCCCCTCAGGGAGCCGAAGACCCGAAACCCAGGGAATAAAGTCTTTAAAATCAGGAACAAAATGTCCAAGCGTCGCCATCGGGCACCTGAACATACAGATTATAAAAAAATGCTGTCCACAGGTTTCCGTTTTTATTTTTAATTAATAACGGGAAATCTCATCCCGCCCTCGGATGAGGTTGGCTGAACGAATCTAAAGGCCGCCCGGCCGATTTGCCCGTCCGCCCACCGTAAGGTTGGACGGGCTACGCCAAATGTCAGACAATTGCGCCGTTAATGGGCTTTAATCGCCCTCTTAATTGTCGGCGGGCGAGTTTCCAACCTCTGCGCATGCCCGCCGACTGAAACATCGCGCAAGTGCTGGATGGCGACGGGACCCTCGCCCGAGGTCACCTCGTGCGACTTCACGCCCAGTCGTGTCGGGCACCTACCCGCCTGATCAGCGTCAAATTCAGCCTATAGAAACGGAAGAGTTTTTAAGACCGTGGAAAGTGGGGGGTTAGGAGCTAGGAAGAACAAAGGAGCAGGATCTGTGATAGGCTGGAGGGCAGGAGAGATTAAACAACAAAAGATTTCACGATGCAACATGGGGTAATGGATATTGTCTCTTTACTCTGGTTGCGTCCAAATGAGGTATGAATGGCTACATAAAAATCACCTGAATGCAACATGAAGGGGTAAAAGAAGAAACAAACCAGCAAAAAAAGCCAAAAAAAACACACACAACAAGATGGAGGCGGAGGTTATGATCTAAAGTTGTTGACCTTGATGCTGTTCTATACAGCACCGAATCTCACTTGCCCATCAGCGTGGTTGCTCACTACATTAGCTCCTTGTCTCCCAGTGCCTCAAATTTAAAATTCTTATCCTTGTTAATCCATGGCTTTTCCCACCTCAATCTCTGTAAACTCCTGCAGCCCAACAACATCACCCCAAATTCCCTGAACTAACTATCCCTCTTCGTCTCCCCTGCACTTTAACCCAATGCTGGCATTTGTCACTTTAACCCGCACAGGGTCCCTTGCTCAGATTATCTCTGTAAAGCCCTTCACCTTGCCCCCTCCCTCCGCTCCTATAAGACCTGTATTCAAACCCACCACCTCGATCGCTTTTGGTCTACCCCCTCCTGAGATCCTCTTCACTGAAGCAGCGTCAATAGTTTTCCACACATAGCCAGCCCTGTGAAGCATTTTGGGATGCTATTTTTTTTTCTATGTTGAAACATGAAGTAAAGCTTTAGGAAATATCTGAGGGATCTTTCCTTTTGCAACATCAGTTCAAACTGACAGAGGAAGAAGTTGACATCTTTTGTGAAAGAAGTCTGAGTTATATAAAGACGAAATGCAGAGATTCCATGGGCAGGATTTCACGTTTTGAAACAGGGCCCTGCTGTCAGGATCAAATGGGAATGTGTACCCATGGCAGGCACTCAATAGTGATTGTGTGGAGACCGTGACATGATGGTAATGGCGCTGGATTAGTAATCCAGCAAAGATTAATGCTCAGGGGACATTGGTTTCAATCCCACCAAGGCAACTGGTGGAATTAAATTCGATTAATAATTCTAACTCGTCTCAGTAATAGTGACCACGAAACCATCATCGGTTGACATAAAAACTCTTTCTGGTTCACTAATGCCCTTTCGGGAAAGAAATCTCGCCATCCTTGCCTGGTCTGGCCTACATGTGACTCCCAACCCACAGCAATGTGGTCAACTCTTAACCGCCCGTTGAAATGGCCTAGCAAGCCACTCAGTGCAAGGGCAGCTTGGGATGTGCAACAAATGCTGGCCTTTCCGGCGATGCCCACACCCCATGAAAGAGTAAATTAAAAGAAAATGGACATGCTCGCAGCCTGATTCAGGAGAGCAAGTTGTCTCTTGAGTCTGGAGGGTCAGTACAAGACCCTCCAGCACTGAGGGAGTTGCAGGTAAGGGAGAGGCGCCATCTGGAGGTGCCCCCACTTGGCAACTTTAACAAATGTGAAATAAAAAACTGGCAACAGCTGCTGGACCACCATTACGAACGTACCAATCAGGAGCAGGAGTAGGCCATTCGGCCCCTTGAGCCTGCTCCTTCAATCAATAAGATCATGGCTGACCATTGTGAAGCTGTGGTCAGATTGGGGGCAGGGCTTGGTAGTGGGCACTTGGTAGTGATCTCAAAGTCTACCTGTAGCAGTTGCCTCCTGTTTTGCAACCAGGAGGCCACTGATGCCATGATGTCAATGCCACAGGGATTGGAAAATTCTAGTTCTGCTATTAATTAGTTTAATAAACTACTTGTGGGCAGGTAGCCATTCTTCCCCCAATCCAGCCTCCAGGAAAACGATTTGAGCATGATGGGGCTGGGAAACGGGTACAGCAGCCGCAGGGTAGAATTACATGCCTGCCCATCTTCGTTTCCGCTCTCGTATCGGGGCACCAATTCTGCACCATGCATTGATATAACTCTTTATCTAGTTGCCCTCAGATGCCCCAAAGAGATTCACATCCAGTGGATTATGTTTGAAATATTGTTATTCAGGCTAACATGGCAGCCAGTTTGTCCACTACAAGATCCTACAAACCGCTCATGAGCTGGTGCCCCTCTCAATCTAACCTGTTATATTTCACCCCTCTCCTAACTTCACTCAGTTCTGCTGAAGGGTCATGAGGACTCGAAACGTCAACTCTTTTCTTCTCCGCCGATGCTGCCAGACCTGCTGAGTTTTTCCAGGTAATTCTGTTTTTGTTTTCTAATCTTGGTGGTGGCTGAGGGAGGCCAGGACAGAAAGAGAGAACTCTCTGTTCCTCTTCAAACAGTAGCATGGTATCTTTCCCAACGTCACATCCAAAGACAATGCAGCATTTCCTCAGTACTGCACAAAAGCCTATGCCTGGATTACCTGTTTAAAACATGGCATAGAGCCAGAACCTTCGGACACAGAGGCTTGAGTATAATCTGCAATTGCAACAATGTCCTTTTCCCCTTTATATTGAAACTAAAACCCACAACCTGCTATAACTTACTCTTTTGCAGGGATTTCTTCCTCGATTTTCTCTTTCTCCTTAATCAAGAGGTGCTTTTAGGCAATCACCTATTCATTTATTCTGTCTGCTCTTTTAAACCTAGTGATAGCTCCTCACTTGTGTTTCTCACAGAAACAACTCGGATCAGACCTTCCTGCATTCCCTGATTCTAGTCTATAATTTTCCTGTAAGTCCTGATAAATTCCAAACATCTTCTACATAAAACTGAAACAAAAATGCATTAAGAGAAGATATTGGAATCGAATTAGTACTATACAATGTCGCTTTGTTTTAATTTAAATAAAATTGTCTAGGTTTTATGTACCATTGAAACAGTGATATGTAAGAACGTCCGAGTTCTTATTCAAAGCACAGCTCTGGAGCTGTTCTTGTGGTGGTTAAAGAGCATCATTCCTACATTTTGTTATGAGGCCTGTTGCTGCAAGTAGCCCCATGAGAGCTACCACTGGTGTTACAGAGCACGCCTCACAAAGTGCAGCCGCCGTGTTTATCTGCACATCACGGTTGGCTGAGCATTTGCGAGCACGTAACCTGGGATCTTGCATTTTGCCTTGGCTTTCAAAGGGCCTGTTTACTTTCAACCTCTTGGGGTGGTGGGGGGGATAGGTTTCTGGTACGGGCTCGGTTTCAGGCTTGGTGCCCTCAAGGATCACTAACGGGAATTGATCCTCAGGCCCGAAGGAAGGCTTCAGTTTGGAAGCACCTGCCTCACCGGTGAGAGGCGCTCGGGTAAGTCCTGGAAGGGTCGGGGGTGGTGGGGGGTGGTGGGGGTGGAAAAACTGCTTGAGGTGCTGATCACAGCTGGTGAGAGTTCACTGTGGATTCAGGAGAAGCGCGTTGACTCCTGGCTCCACTGAAATTATAAAATCAATCATTTTATCTCATTTTTTGATGGTCTTATTGGCATGTCAGAAAACCTAAGTGCAAATGAATTAAGGCCTGTTCTGCTCTGGGAAATGTAAATTCTGGAAAGGGTCCTTAAGCAGGCACTAACTATCTCTGTTTTAGGCAGCTGCCCCGAATGCCTGAAAAATGGCCCAAGCCAATATTGGGTAAGACATTTTGCAGGCACCCTTGGGTCACTGTAGTCCTTTAACAGGCACAACAACCAACATCCATCTCCCCTCCCCCACGCCAACCATCTTGCTCTGGTTGAGGCTGCTTGCGGTATAAACAGAAGTAATTATCTTGTTTTGTCAAATATTTTTTGCATGGTAACACGTGGCAAGTCAGGCCTCATGTACTTTGGATGCTGCAGTTTTTTTACCGAGACACTGACTGATCCAGCACATCGGCAGATACATATTTAATTACGTGGTTTACTTAAGCAGTGAGTTGCCAACGTTCTGAAACTCTAACTTTCGGCGTTGCAGAGGCTGCTGCTGTCTACTGTAGTGAAAATGCTAGGTACAATGGCCATCACTAGTGCAATTGAGATTTGCAATGGGTTTTATTTTGACAGATCCTTTAATTACTTTGTTTCTCATTCCAGGGTTTCCTCTCTGAGTGAGGGAGGCAGGGTAAAATTGCACTAGTCATACAAAAATACATGGGGTGGGGTTTTGGGTCGGGACCCCAACGCGATAGTCAAATGGGGGGGTCCCACCCTGTGAAGGGAACAGTCACCCAGCTGCGATTTTCCCTGAATTGGCCAATTAGTGAGCAGATTTTCACGCCCGCCCGTCTTCATCATTTCCATACTCACCTCCAAATGGGAGCAAAGCTTTCCCCCATGGCATTGCTTCTTCTGGCTTGGATATTGTGTTTCTATCCGTTCGGGCTAATTCAGGTATTAGTGCTCTGCGTACAATAATTTGTAAAAAGGTCTTCAACACCACAGAAATGAGGTTTGAACTTGAAGCTGCGATACTTTTCCATTTTGCCTTGACGATTAGATTTAGTCAACACTGTTGAACCCAATTAACAGCCTTGTTGCAATAGCACATCCTTGGCTGGTCAGCGTGTACAGGGTTAGGTCAGCAGGCAAGCAGTGACGAACATTGCCCCGCATCTGAAAGGGGTATCAATTCTCTAATCCCTCTCCCTAGTTCAAGGGCGATTGTATACCACTGGTCTGCATCACGATTGATATTCAGCATGCAGGCAGAAACCATTCCCTTTCGTCATTATTAAAATGTATTTGCGATATTGGAAAAGGCAGCGCGTCATGACCCGACTGGAAGTGAATCTTCTAAACGTTTCCAAGAATTCAATTTGCCTTGAAATGAGGATTGTTGGCTGGTAAGTGGACTGAGATTTAGGTTATGAACAAAAATTCCTTCCTTGACAACCACACACTGTGAGATTGCCCAACTGTTACACCTTAAAAGCATTCAAATCAAAGTCGTCTGTTGCCATATGTCATTTAGCTCTAGGGTTGTAAGAAAAATATGGACTGTAACCTTTGCACTGGTTTGTGTGTAATGACATTTATGACCATGGTTTGAGGATTGCAGTCGAATCTGTGGAAGATTAGAATTTTCTTTTCTTTTTCCACAGCAAAGTATAACTTAAATAGAGAAAATATTCAGCAAGGGGTTTTGGGGAAGCTGCTAGTTTTATATAGAAGAATTAAGTGTTGCGTTGAACCTAAACTATTGCTGGCTCCAAGACAACTCATGGCTGTTCAAATAAAAATAGTGCAATTAAAAGTATAGATTTAAATGACTATTGCTGCAAACTATTGGTCTGGATTTTCAGGTCAGCGGTGAAGTGATGGCTGTCATCACTGACCTCAAAGAAAGCCATCGCAATGATCTAGCGAGCTCCGCCTCACCAATTTCACTTTCGTTGTGATGCGAGTCATAGGAGATCTCTGGCATCCAGGAACAATGACGTCGTCAATCAGGTGGGAGTAGCCAATCAGATTGAAGAATTCTCATAGACAATAAGCCAGGAACTTAAAAGCACTAATTATCATTTACTTTTTAATCATTTTACATAGAGCGAATTGGACCTTCTTTGTGGTGACTAGTATTTGACCTTACTGGCTTCCTGTCAGATTCACTTGCTGGGAAGTGCTGAGGAGTGTGTTAAAATGGCGCTGGGATCCTGGGAATGACAGGGCTGTCAACTGAATGTGCATAAATAAAACTTACAAAATGCTTGTACTTGATTTGAGTGGTTTGGCCCTCCCTCCCTATTGTACCTATTTTAACGCTGCATATATAATTTTGGGCTATTATATGGGCAGAAGCCGGGCTATTTTCCATGAATGAACCTAATTTTTAACCCAATATGTGCAATATAGACAAAAATGTGTATTGGAGTGTTGTTCAGCTGATTAAACATGTTCTAAGCTTAGCGTTACTAAATTTAATTATGGTTGTTCTTCCTTTAGGCTCCTGAGGACCCAGTCTTTGGAATGGTACTACAATAATGTCAAGGGAAGATTCAAACACTTCGGCAGTGCTAAGGTGGTTCATACATTGTACAAGAAACGCCTTACGGGAAGGGGGAGCTCACCAAGCGTACTAGGTATTTACAATAACTCAGTCTAAAATTGATGCCTGTATGGCATCCATTCATCACTCCATCTTATAAATATATATATATATTATATACACACATTATTATTACGTATACACATACATTATTATTACGTCTCTATCTAAGAATGTTATTGTAATAATGTTACAAACGTAAGCACAAGCATGATCATTTGGAATCCAATGTGAACAGTATCGTTAGATTCAACCAGTCGGGTTAGATCCAGCACAGAGAGAAACCTTAGGATGTAAGCATTCAGTGGGTCACTGTGCTATCCTTTCACTTTCTGCAAAGAGTTAAACCTAGCTTGCAACAGGAAGGTGAAACTCTCCTGACTTTGGCTGCTGTAAGGATCACAAGTGAATCAAGGCTGGAGAGACTCCAAGCCAGTTTTAGTTAGGTGTAAATCTCTTGCTAAGGCTGTGTTTTTGATGGAATCTCTCAAGGGCTGAAAGGCTGACAGGTTTGTTGGGGGAGGGGAGGGCAGAAACCGGAAATTATGACTTGTACCGAAGTTTCAAAGCAATGGTCAATGGCCATCAGCTGCCCCCCCAACCCCACCCGGTCTGCAAGATGCCAGAATTGGAGGGGTGCAGAGGCCTTGAAGGCTTGTAAGACTGGAGAAGGTTCTCCCTAGCCTTGCCTTCCATCTTTTGCCCTCCGTAAATTTTGCCCCTTCAAATCACCGCTGATTGTGTCGTAGCTTACACCGATCCCCATTCACCTATTACATCACCTCTGCGCTCGCTGCCCTACTTTGGTTCCCATGACGGCAACACCTCAATTTTAAAATTCTTATTGTTGTTTTCAAAACCTTTGAAGCCGCATCCCTCCCTAACCTCTGTTTCAACCCCAATATTGCCTGTAAGCTAAATGGGTCCGTTAATTGGCCAGCCAGTATGAAATCGCGATCGGGGACCGATCGCGGGCAGCAGGCCATTTCCCGACCATTCCCGGGCCTGCCCGCCATGCCCACCTGATGACCCGAAAACCCTGCCCGTGATGTTTACCCTCAAGATCAGGTTATTTGTGATGTGTGTGAAGAGCAAATTCCCAGCTTTAGGGGCTTATTACAAAATTGGTTCGTCACTTACCAACCAACGAGAGACATGCCCGATGCCTCTGTCGGAGTGGACGACACTGAAACACATGAGCCGAATGAGGTACCTGATAATGCAGCAGCTACCTTTACCAAGTTCAAATCCCAAACCACACCTTACTTTGAGAAATTATTCAAGATCTACACCTGTCCTTATTAGCATTGCCTCATCCAGCACACCCTCGATTACCTTTCACATACTGATCATCTCATCTGCGCACACAGTGGTATCCCAAGATTGTGCTGCACAAGCCATCCGATACAAGCCAATCCGACCCTCCCAGGTCACTCAGTCAAAAGGTCAGAGGGATCTGGAGATCTTAGATTTGCATCTGCCCCAGTTTAACCCCGAGGCTTGGAGCAGTAGTCAGTTGTGAAATACATTCTCATTGTTAGGTATAAGTAAGTCCACAACCAGCTCCTAGAGAAGCTATCCTGATCTACTCTCTCCAGACTGTCTCTAGATTGCGCATTTATTCCAGATTGATATTGTTTTGTGGGTTGTTCCAAGCAATTTATGTTTCTCGCATTTTAACGTTTTTTTTTAGAAGTATTCCTGTCCATTTTTTTTTGTCTAGACTACCCCTTCTTTCACTTTAGGCTTTTCCTTGCTTATGTCTAGTCCATTTGATTCATCCATATCCCTCTTCCTAGCTTTTTCTCTGTACAACTATTATCCTCAGCTATTTCTCCCTTCACAATTAGTCACAATTAAACGCAATCGCGCTGGGTGGTTTTATCTTCCTAACCCCACCCTCTACCCTCTTCCTTCTCACTTCACCTTTGAACTGTTTTGCCACCTTCCCTGATGTAACCTCTCTTTCCAGAATAGGTCCCAGCTATCCCAGAACTGGCACTGAGGCCCAATACAATCCCTCTTCCTGACACCACACCTTTAGCTATGCGTTTGCCTAGTCTTCCTGCCCATCCTTCCCTACTCTGACACGTGTCTGGGGAAGTAATCCTAAGATTCCCACCCATGGGCCAAGATTTTCAGGATAGTAAGGTTTCCCTTTCCGTCACCCCAAAGAGTCGGTGGCCAACAGATCACCGGCAATACTGGCTGCATTAATTGGCTGGAGATGGGACTTCTGCCCCTCACACGGGTGGAAGGGCCCCCCCACCCCCGTCAAAGAGCTGCCCGCCAATCTGATTGGCCGGCAGTCCTCTAGTTCCAGCAGCACCAGAAGCTGCAGTGGACACTGCCGGGACTGCGAACAATCCCCAGAGCCTAAGTCCCGGGAGTCCAGGAGCAGGTTAAGCGTGGGGCTCTCAGGGAGGGGAGATGAGGCCTGGTGGGTGGTGGGATGGGGAGTTGGCTGAGCGTTTGGTGCTTTTGGTGGAGAGCCCAGTGGGAGGGAGGGAGTACCCGCAGAGCCAGACCTTGTGGGGCAATGGAGGAGGGGGGTGGTGGTGGGAATCAAATGGAGGCTGTTGATGGAGCATTCCCCAACCTGAGGCCTGAACTGCTTCAATTTCTGACCGTCCCCCTGCCCCTCAACCCCTCCTGCCAGCCGGAAAATTGAGGGTGGGTGGGAAATGGCCCTTAAATGGTCATTAATTAGACACTTAAGGGCCTCAACTGGGGCAAGGGTAGATGGGCCAGCCTAGTCCTTAGCTGTCCCACCATAAAATTGCAGAGAGGTCGGGGTGAGTGGGAGCCCAGTGGGAAGGCCATCCAAGGAATTTTACGGGTCTCCACAACCCGGCAAGCCCACAGCGGGGGTGGTGGGGGTGGGGAGGAATGTGGGGCTGGGAGTGGGGAGGGTGATGTGGCAGTGTGGAATGTAAAATTCTGCCCATGAAGTCCTGATCCTAAAGTTGTTTTTAATCAGCACCCTTTCCTCCTGTAGTATAAATCATTGTGATCATTTGAAATTTGGCATTCTTGCATTTGTCCTGATGGTTGCAAGATGAAAAGCTTCAGCAACATGTCTCCCTTTTCAGCAATATTCACGTTCTGACCCACCGAGCGACTGTTTATTTCCTAATCCCCAAAATTCACTTTGCGGGCTTCAGACATGTCTTTCTTTACAACACTGGCTCCCACATGGACCACAATAACTGCTGCGTTAGTGACTCTTCCACAATCTTTTTCTACTCTATTTGATTGGCCCCTTCCCCTAGCATCTGGAAGGCAAATAAGTGCCTAGGACTGATGGGCGGAACTGCTAAAGATTGTATTAGCCCTTAACAAGAACACCAACAACAACTTGAATTTATATAGTGCCTTTTGTGCATTAAAAAGACCCTAGAGTACATCACTGCTGTGTTATAAAACAACATTTGACACCAGCCCGCATAAGGAGGTATTAGGGCAGACAACCAAAATTTTTATCAGAGATAGCTTTTAAGGAGCATTTAGGAGGAGGAATGAGAGGTAGCGAGGTGTGGAGATATTAATCCCAGAATTTAGGGCCGTGGCAAGTAAAGGCATGGCCGCCAATGGTAGAGCAGCTAAAATCGAGGATACTCAAGAGGCCAGAATTGGAGGAGCTCAGATATCTTGGAGGGTTGTAGGGTTGGAGGAGATTGGAGATAAGGAGGGTCAAGGCTATGGAGCGATTGAAAACGAGGGTAAGAATCTTATAAGGTAGGTGTTGCTTTAACTCATCTACATAGCTAGATAAAAAAAATTGTGTTGGCATCAGTACATGAATGTAAGGATCCTCTCTGCTTTCCCATTGTTCTGTGCTGACCACAGAGTATTATGGGTTAAGAAGGAGCAATGAAATTCAAGAATCCTTTTCTACAGCCAACACAAAAAACATTCATTGCAGTCTCACAACTAAAACTGACAATCTAAGAAAACAACACAAGTTATACCTTTAACTATTTTAAAAGTGAGCGGAAGTTCAGGTGAGTTATTCCAACTGTAAAACGTTTAAAAACTTGACAGTAACTGAAGATTTAAATAATAAGCATTTGCAGAGCAGCCTGCAACGCTTATTTGTGCAAGTTTAGAATGGAATTACTATCAGCCCAGTGTAATACTTGTGATTGATGGGGATGAGATTAGTAAGGAGTCATACATATCAGTTGCTGAGGCACACACAATTCCATTTAAAAAAAATGGCCATGAACAATACTATGAAGATCAATATTGTATTGGAAGAAACAGGAATACATTTACTTCTGATATTTACTCTGAAATTTCATTCACAGAGTTAGACTATGAAGCCTCTTGCGATGTTTGGCTATGTTAAAGGCACCACATAAATACAAGTGGTTGCGTTTATTGCCCACCCCTTCAGAGATCACTGTTAGCAAAATATGCTAACGTGGAAATGAGGTTAATCTTATTCCAAAACACAGGCATTTGGAATTCAACATCAGTGCACTTGTGCTCATTTAGACAAAAAAGCTTTCCTGCCTGAAATTTCTGTTTAACATCTGTTGTCTAATGATTCCTGGCTCGAAAAGCAAATGCACCCCAATTCTGTGATAAATGAAACCTGAAATGTCACAGCACGTAGTATGCAATCACCGCACTGAATCTCCCAGTGGTGGCTGCATTATAGATGGAGGAAGGGTTTTATAAAGAGGAATTGCATCTTATTTTTAATAGCAGTATTTGAAGAGCTGTTCATGACTACATTCCATTTTCAGTCCTGGACCTGTAAAAAGCAAAAATTAAAACCTCTTATGTTTCTATATACCCTGTACAAAAATATTGTAGGCTGCACACATGATTGATACATTTTCCAGGTTGCTGTTACTCATTATAAGGTTAGGTGCAACCTCTAGAGAGATCTGTATTGTGGTGGCGATATACTTTAACGAGACATGCATTCTAAACAAACCTGTAAACCACAGTTCATCCAAAACTCTGCTAAGCATATTCCGTCATGTACCAAGCCCCCATTCACCTGTCACATTGACTTTCAGTCGCCCAATTGACTCAGATTTAAAATTCTCATTCTTGTATTTAAATCTCTTCAGGGCTTTGCCTATTTCTGTAACTTCCTACAGTCCATACATGCACCCTGCAAATTTTCTCATTCTTTGGCCTCTTGTGTGAACCATCTTTGCTTCATCATTGGTGTCATGTCTTCAGCCACCTGGACCAAAGAATCCTCTTGACGGCAGCCATGTTTCCCAAGGTGACGATCCATAAATACATTGAAAACCATTACTTACTGTTCCTCAGGAATCCTGGCTATTTTCTTGACCTGGACCCCACCAATGGATCCCACATTGGCCCTTCTGAAGGCCAGTTTACCTCTGTTTTATCTTATGTGTACTGGCCTCCACTGATCGAGCAATGCGATAGAAGACAACATCGGCAACTTGCAGCTTTTAAAAAAAAATAAAAGTATTTCCTCAAATCAAAGAATTTTATTTTTAAACAAGCATTAAGAAGCCTGGATGCCAAGTCCTCAGTGCAGAGGTTGAAAATAATAGAAGACAAGATAAATCAGTAAGTCTTGAACAAGTTTATGGGCAGTAAAGAGACGAAGCTGAAGACAATATAAAGGGTACAATTCTAAGGGGGTGCAGGAGCAGAGGGACCTAGGGGTATATGTATACAAATCATTGAAGGTGGCAGCTAGGTTGAGAGCATGGTTAATAGAGCACATGGCATCCTGGGCTTTATAAATAGAGCCATTGGGTACAAAAGCAAGGAAGATAGGTTAATCTAGTATAAAACACTAGTTCGGCCTCAATTGGAGTAATGTGTCCAGTTCTAGGCACTGCATTTTGGGAAGAATGTGAAGACGTTGGAGAGGGTATGGAAAAGATTCACGAGAATTGTTCCAGGGATGAGGCACAGCAGTCACATGGATAGTTTGCAGAAGCTGGGAGTTCTCCTTGGAGAAGAGAAGGTTGAGAGGAGATTTGATAGAGGTGCTCAAAATCATGAGGGGCCTGGACAGAGTAGACAGGGAGAAACTGTTCCCATTGGTGGAAGTGATTGTCAAAAGAAACAGTGGTGACATGAGGAAACGTTTTTGTATCCAGTGAATGGTTAGGGTCTGGATTGCATTGCCTGAGAGTGTGGTGGAGGCAGGTTCAATCATGGCTTTTCAAAAGGGAATTGGATCATTATCTGGTAAGGAAAACAATGCAGGACTATGGGAAAAAAGGCAAGGGAGTGGCATTAGGCGAGTTGCTCTTGGACAGACAGCATGGACACGATGAGCTGAATTCTGTCCCATTCTGTGCTATAACCTTTCTATGATTCTATATGACTCTATAAATAAGGGTTAATCCCTGGCCACAGGGAGTGTCTGCTATTTAGCATAATTTGCCTTGTAAGGGTAGATGGAGGATCTGCTGTTTACAAGGCAGATAGAAAACTCCTAGAAATAGTGGGTAGTCAGCTTTTTCCAGGGCGTTCCACCAGTCTCTTGCCAGAGTTACATTGGACACTAGTGAATGCCCAAGGAAACTCACCCTCATTGTCTTTAGTCCCCTGCGAACTGTTCACTCTCCTGTGTTTAATTATCCACACTGCCTTTTGTAAATCCAAATCTGCATTACGAGGTCCCATCCTAAGACCATAGTTTGTTTCTGAAGATGCTTTTACCCTGCCTGGACATTGAATTGATACTGTTATTGATTACCCTTTCCAATAAGTCTTCTTAACTCTAGACCTGAAAATTGTGTTCTGTGCAGAAGGTAATATTCTTGCTGATGGCCAAGAGAATGAAGAGAGTATTTGTGGAAATGACTCCACGTCCTACAGACAAACTGAAGGTGAGGTTGAAACTGCAAAGAAAAAGACTGTGGTGTTATTATTAACCTTTAAGCATGTGCTTTACCCACTTGTAAGGATTACTGTGACATTCTTAACATGACATTCAGGGACATGGTTGCAAAGTGGTCGTGTGACTGGACTAGCAATCCAGAGGCCTGGACTAACGATTCGGAGTCATGAGTTCAAACGCCACCATGGAAACTGGGGAATTTAAATTCAATTAATTAAACAAACCTGCAATAAAAAGTTGGTCTCAGTTGGTGGTGACCATGAACCTAATGGATTGTTGTAAAAACGCGTCTGGATCACTAATCTTTTTTAGGGAAGGAAATCTGCCGCCCTTACCTGGTCTGGCCTATATGGGGACTCCAGACCCACAGCAATGTGATTGGCTCTTAATTGCCCTCTGAAATGGCTGAGCAGGCCACTCAGTTGTAGTCAAGAAGGCAGCTCACCACCACCTTCTCAAGGGCGACTACCTCACCAATGACACCCCCGCTCCGCGAATGAAATGATAAGATAGTCTGAGGTAGATTTTGAGGCCTCCCGCCTGGTGGAAACAGGGCCACACAATTTCCCAGCACCTGGTTGCAGTTGCTATTTAATAGTCTAATGTCTTACACGTCTTGTTCTGGCCATTGTAACAGTGCAACCCCATTACCAGTTCTCACCCATGTAAACTGCGTGTGTTGGGTAGTTGCTAGACAGTGGGTGGGTGCAGAAAGTCAGACGCACTCAGTTTAGGGTACTAGTGAGGCACAGGATACATTTGCAGCTCCTGAATGGTGAGGTCTGAGGCTCCCCAGCTGTTGAGCCATGGTCCTTATTATGATGTATCTGGTGAGGCCCAACAGTCCACCAGTGAAGGCAGATCAGGGGCCCAGGAAATATGGGACTGGGGATTGGAGTGCCAGGGGTCACATTTCACCCCTTCAAAAGGGTCTCTGGGAATACCAAGCTGAGGTTCCTTCATTGCTAAACAAATCTAACCGAATTAAATCTAACAGCTAACGCCTGTAATGGCTTCTATCCCTTTGAAAGAGCCAGCCCAGACTCAGTGGGCTGAATGGCCTCCTTCTGTGATGTACTATTCTAGGATTCTATGGCATTCTTGGTGTCACTAGCTCCACTGATCTCAAATGGATTGCGCACATTTCCTTCATTACTATCCTAGCTTCAAGAAGCTTGCTTTACTCTCTCAAGCTAAACATTTCTTTACCCTTCAACAACTCTTAATTTTCCAGCCCATTCAAGACGTGTGAACATTTGAAAAAGAACAGAAATAGGCTATTCGACCCCTCGAGCCTGCTCTGCTATTCAATAAGATCATGGCTGATCTGTTTGTGTTTCTAATTCCACATTCCCATCTACCCCCGATAACATTAGATTCTTGTTAGGCAGCGAGTTCCAAAGCCGCACGACTCTCAGAGAAAAACTTTCTCTTGATCTCTGTCCTAAAAGGGTGCCCCCTAATTTTAAAACAGTGCTCCCTAGTTCTGGACTCACTCACAAGAGGAAACATCCTTTCCACATCCAACTTGCCAATAGCGTTCAGGATCTTATATACATGAATCTAGTCATCACTCACTCTGTTAAACTCCAGTGGAAACAAGCTCAGCCTAGCCAACCTATCTTCATAAGACAGCCCACTCATTCCAGATATCAAACTAGTAAACCTCCTCTGAATGGCCTCTAATGGATTTACATCCTTCATTAAATAAAGAGACCAAAACTGCGCCCAGTTTTCGAGATGTGGCCTCACCATTGCCCTGTATAACTGAAGTATAACACTCTTACTTCTATGTTCAATTCCTCTCAGAATAAAGGATAGCGTTCCATTAGCCTTCTTAATTATTTGCTGTACCTGCATACTAACTTTTTGTGACTCATGCACTAGAACACCTAGATCCCTCTGCAGCTCGGAATTCTGCAGTCGTTCTCCATTTAAGTAATACTCTGCTTTTTTATTCCTCCTGCCAAACAACTTCACATTTTCCCACATTATACTCCATCTGCCAGATTTTTTCCCATTCACTCAGCCTATCTAAGCCCATCTGCAACCTCCTTATGTCCTCTTTACAACATATTTTCCTACCTATCTTTGTGTCATCTGCAAATTTAGCTATCATGCCTTCGCTCCCCTCATCTAAGCCATTGATATAAATTGTAAAACGTTGAGAGTCAGGGTCAGAGTAGCCGCCAAAACTTTCTGATCAGCCTTAAGCAGTCAGATAGGGGTTGGAATCGGTGCTGGGGAAACTGAAGGTCAAAGGTGATGGCTTAGGTCTTCCCAATATAACTGGAGGAAATTATGGCTCATCGAAGATCAGGTCAACAGATGACAACAATGGCAGGTGGACAGTCAGACAACACAGAGGCAACGAAGACAATGAGAACGGCAGTCGACAGGTAGACCTGGGTGTCATCAGTGTTCATGTGGAAGCTGATCCTATGTCTAAAGATAATGATGCCAAGGGGAAGCTTGTAAACGAAGAGGAGGGGCCTGCGATAGATCAAGAGGGGAGTCCAGAGGTAACATTGCAGGGACCTAGGTGGATAGGTAAGAGTAGAACCAACCAAGGACAGTCCCACTGAGTATGGGAGATTGGTAAAAGTATCTCAGTGGGACAATGAGGTTTGGAAAAGTACCTCAGTGGGCTTCAGGTAGTGGATAAGCACTCTACCATGGAAGAGAGGTTAGAAAAGCCCCTTTGTGAGGGGCGAATTGGAAAAGTACTCTAAGCTGTGGACCAATTGGAGACAGCACTTGGTACTTGGAGAAATAACACAGCAGGGAATGGAAGTTGCAATGGTACCCAGTATTGGTGGGGGTTGAAAATGCTCCTTAACAAGGTATTGCTCAGACTGGAGAAGAGTTGAAAATGATGAGCCACAGAGGTGAGTGCGGGCCTACTTTTCTTCTCTGTATGGAACACAGGCTCAAATTTGCCACCAATACGAAAGTTTGCAAGCAGTGATGCCTGTAAGACATGGACATGTTCGTGGAAGGGGCAGACAGGCGACAAGTGTAATTTAGTATGAAGAGAATAAAGATAAACTGCAGACTTAGTAGAAAGTCACTGGAGGGCAAAGATGAATGAAGGGCTTCAAATATGTAATCCCTTGAAAGTGTAAGTAGATAAAACCGTAAAGAAAGCAATATCATTGGGTTTTCTAGTTAGGGACATAGAGTGGGAAAGTAGAAAGTAACTTTTGAATTTATGCAAAAGAATTGGTTAGGCTAAAGCCAAAGTCAGTGTGCAGTAATGGATGCGTAATGGATAAGTCATTAATACCATGGAGGATGTAAAACATAGACTCGCCGGCAAGAAACCATAGTTATGAGGAGTGTTTTAAAATACTGGGGCTATTCCACTGCTGTACAGAAAGGTAAGAAGGGACATTTTTTTTTAAATATAGAAATAATGACTGTCTACAGAACTATGCACAGCAGGTGGCCTCCATATTTTAAAAGGTTCTCAAGGCAGTGGGGAAAGTACAGAAAAAAAATCACAAGGTTGTCTCCATCGCTGAGATGACAGGCACAAGAGGAAAGGCCGAGTGGGCTAGGAGCTCTTTACTGTAGAATAGAGAAGGTTGAGGTGTGACTTAATTGAGGTCTTTAAGATCAAGATTAGGGTGTGAAAGGGTAGATGTAGAGGAGACGTTTCCATTTGTTGAGGGTGGGGGGGAATCAAAACTAGGGGCCATAAATTTAGATATTCACCAGTAAATCCGGCCGGGATCAGTAACAACTTGAAAGATTTAAGCTGGAAGGTAGGAGAATAGTTTTTTTATTTTGAATGGCGAGATGGAACCTAAGTAACAAAGTGGGCTGGATAGTTTGGAAGGTCTTTTCCCCTGAGCATGTTCTTGCGCCCTTAGTGTGGTGCACTAATTTTACATTTTTGAAAATTGCGTCCAATTTTGAGCACTTCAACATCGTTGGCTTTTGAAGATAGAGATCGCTGAAAAAGAAGAGTGATTAATGGGCTCTCAGTTTAAAAGAAAAGCCTTGTAGAGCTAAACATATTTATTTTATTCTTTCGTGGGATGTGGGTGTCGCTGGCAAGGCCAGCATTTGTTTCCCATCCCTAATTGCCCTTAAACTGAGTGACTTACCACAACATTTGAGAGGGCAGTTAAGAGTCAACCACATTGCTGTGGGTCTGGAGCCACATGTAGGCCAGACCAGGTAAGGACGGCAGATTTCCTTCCTTAAAATGAACCAGGTGGGTTTTTACCACAATTGACAATGGTTTCAAGGTCACCAGTACTGAGACTAGCTTTTCAATTCCAGATTTATTGATTGAATTCGAATTCCACCAACTGCGCTGGTGGGCAGGGTCTGGGCCGCTGGATTACTGGTCCAGTGACATTACTATGCCCCCCAGCAGATAAGAGAAAACTGAGTCAGATCATGAGTGAGGTATTTAAAATGCTGAAAATCATAAATGGTGTGGAATTATACCTGCAAATTGACTTGATGCTGTGAGTGGAGAACACGGAGAAGCTTTCGTTCTTCCCGCACTTTCTCTTTGTGCTATATTTAAACAGTGAACAGGCCCCAAGTGAGACCATAGCGTACAATGAAAAAAATGCTAGTTACTCTGTGTCATGTCCTGGTGCCAAATAGTTATCGTATAATCAGCTCCATATATCCCAGCTTTTTATATCCTGTAATATAGTGCAGTTTTCAAAATGGACACCATTTGCTCGTTGCAAGGTGACAGTAATAATATTTGAAATGTTTTGAGTCAGAAGATCAGACTGCTCCCACCCCACATACGATCAACACTTTCCTTGGACCTACATAATTTGGGATTGAGCTCAAAACAGGACCCCGGAGAAACAAAGGTGGGGTTGAACTTGTGACTTGGGGGAATTCTCACAACCAAAGATTTGATACAGGCATGTGTCAGCTCGATTGGTCGATTCACTGGTCAAAGTGAACCCTATGCTCTTAAACCTTTGAGATGTGATTTAGAAATTGAGCTTTCCTGTCATCAGCAGAAAAGTAATTTGCTTGGGCTTTGAGTCATTGTTCTGTGGGGACAAGTCCATTGAGTTAGTTTCTCTGATCTTATCCATAATGGACTCATAACAGTGCTTTTTCATGGTGTGTGAGCAAACAAATGTGCTGAATAAAAACTCGAAGTACAAGAATCACTGTATTGGAAAATAAATTGAATTGGATGCACGGTTAAAGGGTTTAAAGAGACTTGCACAACCTTGCTATGTTTGCTTATCAATTCAGAGAGAATCTTTGTTGGCATTTGAAGTATTGAAAGCCCATTGTTATTTAATATGAATTGTGTTGCACAACCCTTGGCAGATTATAGTGGCGATTTTCTGCTTCATCGCTCCTGGTACACAGAAGCTCTAGTGTGCCTCATGATCTCCTGTCCCAATTGTTTTAAAAGATTTGGTTGCCAACTCAGATTCCCACTTGACTGATGCATGGGTTGGAGAGTTGGGCTTGCAGAATAGTGAGCCCAGTTTGTGGCCTTCCTGCCTCTCTGACCATTCATTTTAAGGAATGGGGAATTGGGAACGCTGCAAAGGTGACTTCCACCAAGTCCGCAGTCCCGTTTGAGAGATATTGTGTAGCAGGGAGGTGGTGGCATAATGGTATTATCACTGGACTAGTAATCCAGAGACTGAGGGTTCAAATCCCCCTACAGCAGATCATGAATTTTGAATTCAGTAAAAATCTGGAATTCAAAGTCTGATGATGACCATGAATTGATTGTTGTTAAAAAGCCCTCTGGGAAGTGAATCTGGCCTATATGTGACTCCAGACCCACAGCAGTGTGGTTGACTCTTTAAAAAAAAAAGCCATCTGAACAAGATGCCCACATCCCATGAACAAATATAAAAAGAAAGGAGCAGAACTGTTGTCTGGACCAAGGGTAAGAAGACCACTTGTATAGGTTGTCATGTCCAATAACATTGAAAGTGAGGGTATCTCTATGCTTATTTTAAAATAAGGAGCAAAAGAAGTTAAAAAAACAGCAAAGTGCTAATTGATCACAGAACTTTGAACTATTTAAATTTCATTTTAATCTTGAAATGTAACACTTTGAACCCCTGGATGTCCAGAGGTTTATCTAGCACAAACATGCTAGCATTTAAGGCAAAAAACAAAGCTGATGTATTCTGATGTTGCTTAACGTCGCATGAGCAGTGTGAAGCTTGATCTCTCATCCTGTGTTAAAGGTCACACGATCACTGAAACTCTAGCTGTGGCTCTGCGGGTGGCAGAAGAAGCAGTGGAAGAGGCTATCACCAAAGCAGAATCCTTCAGTGACAGTTTGGTAAGTTCCTGGGTCAGTGACATTGAAGGAATTGGGAACGCCTCCTTGAAACCCTTCTGGCAAATTGATTCGTATTCATCTTTGCCCACCCATTTGTACACCAACAGGCAGTGCTTCTACTCGGGGCACAATCAGGAATTTGCAGCCAGAAGGGGTTAAAATTGGGTTGGTTAGGTCACACGTCACGTTTCTGCCAATATGTATTTGCATAAACACAAAAGGTGAAATCTTTCATGAACCAGCGCAATCAGGCAGCGAACATGATTGCTTATTTCCTCTTCTTTCCATGAATAAGTAATTAAGAATGCTAACCTGATGCAATTTTATGAATATGGCTGAAAATGGGTTTATCATCAAAAATAAGCACTTTTAATTTGGGTGCCTAGTCCTCCCCCTGTGAGTAACCTGATTTAAAATCAGTGAAAATTATTTTTTTTTAAAAACGATACTGAACCATTTCATAGTTGCACTCCTGTAGGCTAGTTAGTTTCTTAGTAAGTTAAGTATTGTTCGATAGGAACCGGTTTTAAAATTGTCTATTTGCGCTTGCACACCTAAGAAAATGAGTGCACTTTAAAGAGCCTCCCCGAACCAGCGTAATTGGCGAAATCTCACAATTTCGATCTGGGGGGCGTGGTCAGTTTTGTTGGCGGCGCACGAAACGGGCGAAATTAACCTTGAACAGGCGTAAAAGACTGTAGAAAATACAAACCGCAAGTGGTTTTGGGCTGTAAATCAGCTACAGTTTAAAGTTCCCCATGATGCCCGGATTATGCTGGGATCCCCTGTACAAAACTAGGTGAAACTTACCACCCACAATTTCACAATGCAGATCCTCACACAGGTCAAATTGTGATTCTGGTTAACTTCGACACTTGGAAAAGTGGTGAGTATGCCAGTTCTTCATTCCCTTACAAAGGGGGTGCAAAATGTTTCTTCTTGCTGCAGCCACCCAGCGTAGTCATCGACAACATTCAACTGTACACTCAGCATTACACCCTTATTCATGATAATGGCAAAATCATGAACCCTTCATCATGAGTGTCACTGTTCATGAACAGTGTGTAGATCAGTGCCTGCTGTGCCATCGACAGAGAGAGCCAGGCAGAATTAAAAGGTCAAAACTTGTCTTGATCAGCAATTTAAAATGGCCAAAAGCGAATTGTAGCCCATTTTACAGTCCGTCAGCTTTTTTCTCTCTTGCAATCATTAGGAAATAAATTGCTCGGAGTACACCACAGGAGGCCAATTTAGTATCTCTTGCCTTGCCTACACACCACACTGTCTTCACAAACTCAGTGGTATTTACTTTATATTTGTAATCAAAAAGAACCTCTGCCGATGGCTCTCTTAGTAAAGACAGTGTGTAAACAAACCAATCAGACCTGAATGTTTTCAACAAAAAGCTAAAAGCTACTGCGGATGCTGGAAATCCAAAACAAAAACAGAATTACCTGGAAAAACGCAGCACGTCTGGCAGCATCGGTGGAGAAGAAATCAGTTAACGTTTCGAGCCTTCACGACCCTTCGGCAGAACTGAAGCATAGTTAGGAGAAAGGAGAAATATACTATGCTTCAGTTCTGCCGAAGGGTCGTGAAGGCTCGAAACGTTAACTGATTTCTTCTCCACCGATGCTGCCAGACCTGCTGAGTTTTTCCAGGTAATTCTGAATGTTTTCACCCTTGATTGAGTTAGCTGACCCTGTGCAGGACAGGATAAAACTGGCCAGGATAATCCAACCACTGCAACAGAAACAGTTCGGAGACGGTTCACTCAATCAATTCCTCTTATGAGGAAAGCTTCAACAAGTTGGGCCTACACCCACTGAAGTACAAATGTCTTCAAAGTACTACCGAGACACACCTGTCAGACTGTCCTGCATCATCAGCGGTGGTTGTTTATCCTTATCAGGCTTTGTGACATGTTATACCTTTTATTCTCAAAGAAAACTACCTAAATTTATTTTGTGAAGTTATGTGCAGGCCATCCTGGTAAACTAGTAAATTCTGACTGTCAAGTTTTAGTATTTTAATCCAAAATGCCAGGGGAGAAATTTCTTTTGAAATATGACAAGTGTCCCCAACACGGTGGGTTGCTGGGCCCTGCCAGTATTCCTTTCCGCTAGTGAGGTCAGCAACCTCCCCCAAACCCCCTACTCCCTCACTCCAAGGCTGGCCAATTATGACGGTCCACTTCTCATGACCTCCTCCCTCTGACCCCATGAACTTTGGTGGGGTCAGCCAGAGAAGCTGTGGGTGAAATGCACTGCAATGAACCCACGCCCTCTCCCCACCCCAGTGCAGGTTTTCTGGACAGCTGGTCTCTCGTGGTTATCGATGTTCGTTTTATGTTCTGCAGGTAATGTAGCACTCTGTCTACATACGAACATACCAATTAGGAGCAAGAATGGGCCATTTGACCCCTCGAGCCTGCTCCACCATTCAATAAGATCACAGCTGATCTGATGATGGCCTCAATGCCACGTTCCTGCCTACCCCCGATATCCTTTGACTCCCTTGTTAGTCAAGGATTTATCTATCTCTGCCTCAAAAACATTCAATGACCGCCTCTACTGCTATCTGGGGAAGAGAACTGCACAGACTCTCAACCCTCTGAGAAAAAAAGTTCTCCTCGTTTCTATCTTAAATGGAAATCCCTTATTTTGAAACTGTGTCACCTAATTCTAGTCTCTTCCATAAGTGGAGGCATCCTTTCGGTATCCGCCCTGTCAAGTCCTCTCAGGATCTTTGTTTCAATAAGATCACCTCCCATTCTTCCAAACTGCAATGGGTACAGGCCCAACCTGTCCAACCTCTCCTCATAAGATAAACCCTTCATCTCAGGAATCAGTCAAGTAACTTTCTCTGAACTGCTTCTAATGCAATGATGTCCTTTATGCCTGTTTTCAGGAAAAGCAGAACGAGAGGCATTATTTACAAGAGCACAAGGAGGAACTGATTGAAGAACTTGCTACAACTATAATGCAGAAGGTCTGTGTCTTTCGCACTGAAGTGTTGCAGGAATCATGAATTATTATTCCAGTACAAAGCAAGACGTGTGCAGTATCTGTTAATATGTTATAGTATTATATATCCCAAAGGACCCCCAAGAACTGAAACACTGTCAACAGACATTGAAGAATCTCAGTGTGGTCCTTTGTAACCTGATCTTGTGATCAAAAATTACTGGTATGATATAGGCTACAAAAGCGACCCTTGTGTGAAGTGGAAAACCTCCCACTGTTGCTGTAAGGGATGCTGTTCTGATTCTAGCTTGGCCAAAGGACTCAGTATTATGTGCAACTTGACTATATTTAATATTGGTAACAACACTGGTTTCCCACTTTGCAGCGGCAAAACTATTCACTTCACAAGGTTCCAGTCCAAAAAAGGAAACATTTTGTTATAGCTGCGCTGAAATATTGTCAATCGTTTTTCTTTTGTACATCGAGAAACTACTGATACGAGCACCATCCACCCCCCCACCTCCTCTTCCATTCGTTGCAGGTGATAAAGAGGAAGAAGTCCCTGAGCAGACTGACCGACTCTGAACCTGGGCAGCCACACTCACAAACCAGAGCCTCAATCTATCCAGTTTCCACAAAAGAAAATGCCCTCCCTTCTCATGAGAGCTGCAGAAGGATATCAAATCTGTGGGTGAGTTGAAGAGGATTATCTCTCTTTTCAGCTTTCCAGTTGCAACCAAAGTGAAGAACTGCTGACTTTATGTAGAAGACTTCTTCTTTGGGTATTTTCATCCGATATGGGATGTAGACCTCCTTATACCATGTCATGAGGGCTCACCGCAGTATACTGACAGAGCGGCAAGGCATGTTGTCAGAACAAGAAACCAATTCAAACTTTTCAAATCCCAGTAAAAATCAGTAATATTGGCACCAGTAATACTGGAGTTCTATTTTAAGTGCACAAGACCAGCTCGGAGAAGTTTTACTGGGTTTTCCTTTTGGGGGGTTCTCTCCCTCTCTCATCGCCTGCCGTGGGCGTGTTGGAAGAATGAGCAGATTGATTATCAAACGGTTTGATTGCCTCGTGAACGTTTCTTTCATGGGCAGCAAGTCCTGGAGTGGGGCTTGAACCCAGCACTTACCAGCTCTGAGATAGGGACACTAACCACTGAGCCACAAAACCTCCAGGAGACTAGAAAGGTCAAAATGGAAGAGCTGAACGTTGTATTTGCTGTTAGCGCCAGAAGCCTGATTGTACATGGGTTTTCAGCAGATAGCCTGAACATCATCACTAGTGTTTAACGAAACACTGTTTTAATGCAAAAATGCTTAGCAAATATTTGTCTATGAGGGGAAAGCGAGATAGTCAGGGGCCTTTTTTAAATCGCAGTTCTGTCATGTAACGTTGGTCCTGAACTTCCCAGATTACTTTTAAAACAGTTTTCTCCGGTTTCTACGGGATCTTGCCAACAGGGACTTGGAACACTGAGATTTCCTGAAGCGTTCATTTGCCTACGTTAAAAACCAGGGTGAAGCAATGCAGTGCCACCATATGTTGCCCAATTACCCGCCAGGCAGTAAGGATTGCGTGTGCCTATGTTACTATTGCGCGGACTTTGTTTTACGGAATGAGGAAACTTACATGTGTGGAGCGTGAAACTGAGCACCCTGATACTTTTTAGCAAAAGCACTGCAGCATTCAGTGGTCTGGCAAAAGCCACCAAAGCTCATGTACTGTGGGGGAGGAAATTTGAGCCTCCATTCTTTCTGGGTTTGAACTCACAGTTGCCCTTAACATTTTACCACCAGGGCCCGCTGGAGAGAAACTTACTTCCGGAGCTTCTCATTTTTAAGTGGATTTTGAAAGGGTAGCGTTTCCATTGCTGCGTCCAGTAACAAATAGTTAACGCGCACACCTTCACCATGATGCCAATTTGGGCGGCATCACCGCTCGTGTAAAAAGGTCATTGTTAACCCTGTGAAATTCTGTATTAGTTAGAATCACCTCCACCAGATATAGCTTCAGTTTTGAGGGATAATGCATTGCTGTGCAAGTGACTTCGTTGCCTCTACTCTTCTTCCATTACTGTGCTGAACTAGCTCATACCCATTGCATTGTGCCATTTCAGCTGCTTAGACTTCTGATCAAATCTGTGGTGGGGAGGTGTGAATGACCCAAAAAGGTTCAGGTGATTAAGACTGACAGCACTTTGCTTAAGATTACTACAGATCTCACAAAGCAAACCACTATCAAACTCCAGAAATCTTACTCACTCGAATATCAAGCAATTTGAGGCCGCGTTAGCCCTAAGTATTTGGGTGTAAATCTACGCCACAGTAATATTCACCTAATGCCAGGGAACTGATGTGATTTTGTCTTTTGCATTGAGGGTGGAGTTATGTGAGTGACCAGCTGAAGGTTTTGGCAGACACACCTCGGAAGTGACTCGAGCAATGGAGGATGATAGCAGTGTCTCAGTGTCAAACTGGTGTGAATCAGTTTTGTGCAAATTTCGTTGGCTAAGACAGCACAATGCCGAATTTACACCACAGGTTTTGCAAAACCCTTCCAGGAAGTTCCAGGCTGATATGCTTTGATGTGACATATTATTGTGTCATACATCAGTCAACGAATGTTCAAAGATTTGCCAATCGCTTCTTACAAATGTTAGACCGCTTTGAACCTTGGTTAGATCACGCTTGGAGTACTGCACACGGTTCTGGACTCCAATCCGCCATGACCTTTTGAATGGCGGAACAGGCTCGAGGGACCGAATGGCCTACTTCTACTCCAATGTTCGTATGTATTATAAAAAAATATGGAGGCACAGGAGAAGATGTAAAAATAAGATTTACAAGGATGATACCAGAAATGGGGATAAGCCTATCAGAAAAAAAGTCTTTTCTTTAGAAAAGAGAAGGCTGAAGGTTGATCTGACAGAGACCTTTAAAATAATAGTGTAGACATGGAGGAAATGTTTCCACTTGTGGAAAACTAGAGGATATAAATGAAAGATGGTCACTAATAACTTCAATAGGAAATTCAGGAGTAACTTGTTTACCCAAAGGGTAATAAGAATGGGAAGCATGCCACCATAAGGAGCAGTGGAGGCAAATAGCTTACGTGCATTTTGGCCGTGTTTGTTTGTGCTGCAACAGTAGGGGGAGCACTTCCTGCACATGCCCAGTTGCAGTCACTGTCAGTGTCAGAGGGCAGAATCGTCCCCTCCTGGCTGCAGGTGGGGGCAGGGAATATGCCGAGATTAAAAATATCAGTTTTCCCTCGGCGAGAAATGATAGCGGGAACTTGTGGCCTTGACTATCATGGCAGATTAGTGGCGGGTCACCGTTCCCACTCAAGCTCGTCAGGAACCAGATTTGCATATGACGCATGTTAATTCAAATACCAACAGACTGGAATCGTCCACCCCGCCCTCCGCCCCCCGGCACATCTTGTGCTCCCGCCAGCGGGAATTCACACTGGTCCGATTCACAACCAGAGAAACCTGGCGCGCACATGGCGGACGAGTTAAGAGCATTTACCCGCAACCTGGAGCACCGAAGGACCGCAGGACCCCAGGCTTGATGCGCACTGAGGAGACAACCTGGAGGGGAGGGGGGGGTTTGCTGGAAGTCACAGGGTGACCAGGAAGGCTTGAGGGGGAGTGTGGGGGCCGATCAGGAAGTCTTGAGGGAAGAGGAGATGTGTAGCCTGAAAGGCTTGAGGGGGAGGGGGGTGGGTATCATGACCAGGAAAGCTCGAGGGAGGTGGGGGTGGTGACCAGGAACGTTGGGGGTTGGGAGCGTGGGGGCTGCGGAACTTGTTCAGAGAGAGGGGTCAGTGCTGTCAATGCTAGAGTCTTGTAGGACAAACTGAGGGTACTGTGACTGAGAGCGGAGGCTGTAGGATGCGGTAGGGTGGGAGGGTGAGGGTCCAGGTGTAGCAGGAGCAGTTCTCGCTGGGGATACATTCACAGGGATTAGAATTTTCACATGGATCTGAGAAGTGTAGATGTATCTGGGATACATCTCCTTTAGGAGACCTGGTCTGGATGAGATGTATCCCAGGCTGTTGAGGGAGGTAAAGGAAGAGATACCAGGAGCCCTGGCAGTAATTTTCAAATCCTCTCTGGCCACAGGTAAGGTGCCAGAGGACTGGAGGACTGCTAACATTGTCCCATTATTTAAAAAAGGAAGGAAGGGATAGACCAGGAAATTATTGGCCAGTCAGTCTAACCTTAGTGGTTGGGAAGTTACTTGAAAGAATTCTGAGGGACAGAATATATCTACACTTGGAGAGACACGGATTAATCAGGGAAAGTCAGCATGGATTTGTTAAGGGAAGGCCGTGTTTGACAAATTTGATCAAATTTTTTGAGGAGGTAACCAGGAGCATCGATGAGGGTAATGCATTTGATGTGGTCTACATGGACCTTAGCGAGGCTTTTGATAAGGTCCCTCATGGCAGACTGGCCAAGAAAGTAAGAACCCATGGGATCCAAGGCAAAGTGGCATGTTGGATCCAATATTGGCTGAGAGGCAGGAAGCAGAGGGTGATGGTAGAGGGATGTTTCTGTGACTAGAAGACTTTCCAGTGGGGTTCCACAGGGCTTGGTGCTCGGGCCCTTGCTGTTTGTGGTGTACATAAATGAGTTGGACTTAAATGTAGGGGGTATGATCAAGAAGTTTGCAGATGACATGAAAATTGGTAACTTGCGGGAACCGGATGGAGTGCAAAACAAACTTACTGGAGCCCCATATTCTGAACTCCTGCCTCCAACCGGAGAGGCATCAGGAAGAGTTGCGCAATGGCCAGCGGCCGCAGTGTGGATCGAGTGCACACACGCCACTCTTTCTGACACCTTTCCAGTTGGCAGCAAGAGTTACAATGATGCATTTAAGAGGAAGCTGGACAATCTTGAGAAAGAAAGGAATAGAAGGATATGCTGTTAGGATGAGATGAGCAGGAGTGGGAGGAGGCTCACGTGAAGCATAAACACCGGCATAGACAAGTTGGGTCAGATGGCCTGTTTCTGTGTGCCGGGCTCAATGTAATTCCATGTAACGACAGCAATTGCTCATTTATGTTGATAACAGCACTTGTTATCTTTACATTCATCAACGTGAGGTGAGGCGTAAGGCCAACAGCTGGGGTTTTGGCAGGAAGGTAAGCAAAAGTAATTTATAAAGAAGGCACCCCTTAGCTCATTGCTATCTCCCAGTTGCCGTTATCTATAATTACATTTGCTTCTATATTTCTGGTCCAATAGAATATTCGTGAACTACCACAAATCTTTAATGGCAAACCTTTGGCACGGCTGCATCTTTATTTCGAGAAAGTTAGATACTCGAAGTGAAAATGAACAACGAGGTCTGCTTTCAGCCTCCAGAGCATGTATAACATTGAGTGAATGTGGCTGAAGATGTAAGGCTGCACTAGAGCTTCACTGGCATGCCAGAAATGGAGCTAAACCAAACGTTAAGCTTTTAACTCAGTGTCACAGGGATGAACCAAGTCATATAGTCAGAAAACAAATAATATAGTTCAGATTGCACAGGAGCTATAAATCATGCTTTGGCATGCTATACCATATTAACTCTGGACCAAAACTAGAACAGCAGACATATGCTCAAGGGAAACAAAGCACTTGCATTTATGTAGCACCTTGCATGACTTCAGGGCATTCCCAAAGCGCTTTCCAACCAATGAAGTGCTTTCGAAGTGCAGTTACTGTAATGTAGGAAACATGGCAGCCAATTTATACACAGAAAACTCGAATAAACGGCAATGTGATAATGGCCAAATAATCTGTTTGAACGATGTTACTTGAGGGATAAATGTTGGCCGAGACACTGAGTAGAATCCCCCTGCCTGTCCTTTGGAGTAGTGCCATGGAATCTCAAAGGACAGGCGAGACTTCAGTTTAACGGCACATTGAAATGACAGCATCTCTGACAGTGCAGTTCTCCCTCAGTACTGCAATAGGACGCCAGCCTAGCATATGCACTCAAGTCTCTGGAATGGGAGTTGACTGCACAGCCTTCTGACTCAGAGGCCAGAGCGTTGCTACTGAGCTGTGACCATAAAGGTGGAATAACCAGAGTTACACAGGAAGGCGGAACACACTTGGATGTCTGGCTGTTGACCAGCGAATCTTATGGTTTGTGACACTCAGCTCCCACGACGCTGGGTAAATGTTGATCCCAGCGAGAAGACATCGGGAGCACCATAATTCAGCTCAACGTCCCTGGGCCGGCAGGGGTTGGGGGACGAGGAAGGGGAAGAAATCAATGCCGGGTTCCTGCTCCTGGCCAGTACCTAGCGATTCCTGCTGGATTGTTGGGCAGCTTGCTCATTCAAATTCATCTTATTGCCTTAAAAATTTGGCAAATCAAGTATAACGTGGGAACATGCGAGGTTGTCCACATTGGTGGGAAGAATAGAAAAGCAGAATGTTATTTAAATGGAGAGAGACTGCAGAATGCGGCAGTAGAGGAGGATCTGGGTATCCTCTTGCATGATTTACACAAAGTTAGCATGCAGGTACAGCAAGCAATTAAGGCAAATGGAATGTTGTCCTTTATTGAAGGGGATAAACATCTGGGAGAAGAAAAATAGCAAAGCTTGTTGAATCTCTGGACCGATTGAGCCAAATGGCACTGTACATTCTATGTAATCCCGTGTAAAGATTTGGCAAAATGAACAGTAAAGGCATGCAGTTGCATTAAAGAAAGCCTAGAATGCAAGACAGCAACAACTTGCATTTATATAGTGCCTTTAACGTCCCAAGGTGCTTTGCAGGAGGGTTATCAAACAACGTTGAGCCATATAAGAAGATATTAGCAAAATACCGAAGATGCTGGAATAAGAACAGAAAATGGTGGAAACATTCAGCATGTCTGGCAGCATCTGTAGAGAGATAAACAGTGTTAACGTTTAAGATCGATGACCTTTCATCGGAAGAAGATCTTAGGACAGGTGAGCAAAAGCGTGGTCTTAGCAGTAGGTTTTACAGAGCATCTTAAAGGAGGAGGGAGAGGTAGAGAGGCGGGGATGTTTAGGTAGGGAATTCCAGAGTTTGTGGCTGAAACCAGAATGAATCTTAACTCTTACACCTTGGAGAAATGTTGCCTTATTTCCCGGCAAGTCAGTGTTCTAGAATTTTCAGTTTTGTTTGAGTGATGTTGCCACCTACTGGACAAGTCCTGTTACTTTTCCATCAGTCAGTTCCCAACATTCCCACTCTCCACAGAATCAGAAGGTAAACATGGATGAGGACAGCCCTTTGACCGATCTTAGAAATAACCAGTCACCCTATAATACCATCCAACGTTGTTTTAAATTATTTCAATGACTTTGCCTTCACCATCCCATCTGGAATTCCATTCATCACTGTGTGAGGTATGACTTCCCAACATCAGACCTTATACCTTTTTCCATTTTAAACCACCATGTACCAATCTGAAGATATCATTCGATGTGGTGCTCGAGATTTATCTTCTCTCCAATGCTTAATATTTAACATACTCCTTTCAAGAGCGGAGAGCTCAAGTTTCTCCAATCTCCCCTGGTAACCCAATTACTGCCAGCCTTCATGGCAGTGACTGTAAACGGATCAGGCTACCTATTGGGAGATAACACGGATGAAGTCTTCATCATCATTATTATTTCGGTCATTTCTCTCCCGGATATCCTGTTGTTATGACCGGGATTGGGAGGAGTCTGCAGTTTCTCTCACCCCACTATTCCACAGGTTACACCATAAATGTAAATGTTTAAACCACTCACCAAAATGGCCAGTTATTTACCTTCACAACTGCTAGATCCAGAATAAAAGAGGCTTTAACCAGGCTTCTTTCAATAAACACAAAATAATCGATTTATTATGAAACAAAACTTTTTTTAATACAAGTTACAAAACTGGTTAACGTACAATTTGTAGTCCAAAGTGTAACGATTTATCCCTTTTAAAACCCCAACACACACAGACACACACAAAACAAAGGAGAAGACAAATAAGGTCTCTGCAGAGGATGGTGTAAGGGGACACTTGATGAAAAAGGATAAAGTTCAAAAAGGTCTTGCTGCTGTCGCTTTGGCGATCCTGCCTGTGAAGATGGCGTACTGGTCACGAGTTGTCTGGAAGTCCTTTCCAAAGGATCTTCAGTGAAACACTTTTGTCTTTGTTAACTCTTGCTTGTCGCAGCCTTGCAAGCTTTCAAATACAGACAAGTTATACTGAGATGAGGATTTTCTGGCTGAAGGTGAATACTCACTCTGGCCCGCAGGCAATACAGGGTGAGAGAATCTTCCTTCAAAATTTGCTCCCAAGACACACACACACAATTCAAAAAATATGTTCAGATAGAACTTCTCCCAGGCCAGGTGTTTTTAAGCCAATCAGCAGTAGCCCACAGTTTGGCAATAGCAGCTTCTTTTTAAGTTTTAACTCAAGTAAACAAAATAACTCATCTCCCCAGATGTCTTGCTGGTCACTTGCCTGAAGTCATGTGATTTCTTAGAAAAAGCAGATTGCGAACAGACCAAATTGAACTTGTCACCTTTTAGGAAAAACCTCAGGAGAGTGTCCAAATATTGATGTCCTTCCAATGTTTTAAGAAGCATACAGTCCTTGGAGATATGGAACCCTAACACTGTCAAATGTTATAAATCCTTTAAAGAGAAGAGAAAAGACAAAATCAGCTCAAGCACCTGCTCCTTATCTTAGTCCAGTGGGCCTGGCTTAAAACTATATCAATGTCGGAAGACAAAAGATAAAAACAAACTAGTCACAGCCTGCCAACTTGAAAATGCACCATTTGTCCCTATTCTCTGCTTCCTGTCCATTAATCAACCCTCTATCCATGCTAATACATCACCCCCAACTCCATAAGCCCTTACTTTTTGCGTGATACCTTATTGAATGCCATTTGGAAATCCAAGTATACTACATCTGCTGGTTCCCCTTTATCTACCCTACTAGATCCTCAAAAGTCTCGAATAAATTTGTCAAACATGTTTTCCCTTTCATAAAACCATGTTGACTTGTTCTAATCATTCTATGCTTTTCTAAGTGTATGTCAAGACTTCCTTAATAATAGATTCAAACATTCTCCTGATGACTGATGTCAGGCTAACTGGTTTGTAGCTCCCTGTTTTCTCTCTCCCTCCTGAATAGCAGTGCTACATTTGCTAACTTCTAATCTGCTGAGACCAATCCAGAATCTAGAGAATTCTGGAAAATCATAGCCAGTATATCAACTATGTTTGCAACCATTTCTTTTAGAACCCTAGGATGTAAGGCTTGGATCCTGGGGGTTTGTAAGATTTAAGTCCCTTGAGCTTCTCCAGCACATTTTCTCTGCTGATATTAATTACCTTTATTTCCGCACTCTTATTAGACCCTAGGTTACCCTCTATTTCTGGTATGTAACTTGTGTCTTCTGCTGTGAAGACAGACGCCGAATATTTGTCCAATGTCTCTGCCATTTCCTTATTTACCATGATAATTTCCCTGCCTCTGCTTCTAAGAGACCAATGTTTACTGTAGTTACACTCTTCCTTTTATATATTTGTAAATGCTCTTACAATCTGATTTTATATCCCTGGCTAATTTCCTGTCATATTCTATCTTTTCCCTTTTAATCAGCTGTGCCAATTTGCACATGGCTCAATTAGTAATACAGAGATTATTACCTTTGTGATTCTGCTTTTTAATTTAGCCCTAGCTGCTCATACACCCCCCAGAAGAACTGCTTCCTTAGTCCTAAGTCATTGATATCCGCATGGGCCATGACAACTGGATTCTTTCCCTCCCACTCCAAGTTCGAGAAGATGTTCTTATCCCTGGCAGCAGGTGGGCAAAACAGCCTTCAGGACTCAGAGTCTCGGCTGCAGAGGACCACATATATCCCCCTAACTACACTGTCTGATACTACAGCTATATTCCTTTCTATTCCTCCAATTTGAATGGCTCCCTAAACCACAGTTCCATCGTCAGTTTGCTCATCCACCCTGCAGTCCCTTCTCTCACCCACACAAGCTGCAAGATCCTTGTTGGACAATTCCAGGGGATGAGGCTCCTACTTTGCTACCTTCTGGGTCCCCATACCTGCCTCACACCCTCCTGTCCCTGACAATGGACCAAATCAGAAGTGCCTAGCCCAAAGGATGTAATTGCCTCCTCGCACAAAGTGGCAAGGTAACTTCCCCCCTCCCTTGATGCATCACCGTGTTGGATTTCAGCTCATCAACTCTAAGCCAAGGTTCCCTGAGCTTCAGATACTTATTGCAGTTGTGGCTGCCATGGATCATACAGGTGTCCACCAGCTCCCACGTGCTACAGCTGCAACACATCTCCTCCCTGCCCTGCTATCTTTATTATGTTTAATTTAACTAATTAGGTTTCAAGCTTAGAAATATATCACTCAACTATCATCTGTAGTTATATTAAGTAACTCTTTCGAGTTATCAACAGATCGCATGTAACTCTTTCGAGTACATTCACAGTTCTTGGTTTCCGGGAGTGGGACATGAACCCACAATCTTCTGATTCAAAGGCGAGGGTGCTATGAACTGAACCACAGCTGACACCCCTAGTTATATTAAGTAGTTTAACTAATTAAGCTATCAATTTGATGCAATGCTTAATCTCCCCAGAACCGGTTTAAATTGCTGCCCCCATTTAGAGGGTTAAAAATCTTAAAACACACCAACCAATCAACTACCTGCTCACCTAATTAATGCCTTTGAACACTCACCAGCTACTGGAGGTTTGAAAAAAAGGCATAAAAAGCAGCACCTTCCTACACTGAATTCCCATCTGCACTAAGTTATCACCTGTTCCTCATCACACTCAGTCCTCATTGTCTCCACTCTGTGCGGCTGCAAAACCTGTGTGCTTTTACAGAGGGCTGGTGATTCACACCCAAGTTGCAAATGGTAAGTCATTTTCCTGCTACAGCTAATTAACGCCTATTCAGACAACCACTTTCAATTGATTGACAGATAACTGCCACTGCCATGTAGCTTCTGTTAACCAGCTTCCAAGTTTAAAGTTCAGAGCCTGACTGTTAATCTTAATTATAGCTTGAGAGAAATTTTCCAGAGATATGCTGCAATAAAGTCTTCAAAGGCAGTTTTTGTTTGTGACAGTAAGGCAATCAGGTAGCAAAAGGCAGCAAGAAGAATATGACAAAAATGCTTATAATTAATGAAGGCAATCTTCATCTCTGTGTTCAGACAGAACAAGGATGGTAGTGATCCAAAAAGTGCAGGACTAACCATAAAGCACATTTCTTTTAATTAGCTTGAGCCTGGATAATCTCCATCACAAAGATTGTTTACTTCCATCTCAGTAACTTGCCCACCTCCATCCCTACCTCAGCCAATTTACCACTGATACCCTTATTCTTGCATTTGCCACTCCCATACTTGATTACCCCGCTGCTCCCTTCCTCATCTTCACTCCCTCCACCTTCCATGAACTTCAGTACATCCAAAACCTTGCTACCTGTAAAATATCCCTCACCAAGGGCTGCTCATTTCTCAAATCCATCTTTGCTCACCTACATTGGCTGTTAGTTTCCCAATCCCTCAAGTTTAAAATTTTCATTCTTTCATTTAATATCCTCCAGTTCCTCCAATCCCCTCTCCCCCTCTCCCCTCCCCCCTCCCCCCTCCCCCCTCTCCCCTCCCCCCTCCCCCTTTCCCCCTTCCCCCTCCCTTCTCCCCTCTCCCCTCCCCTCTCCACTCCTCTTTCTCCAACTTCTTGTTCACCCCTCTTCCCAGCACTCCCCCAGTATTGGCCATGTTCTCAGTCACCTAGGTCTCACACTTTGGAATTCCCTCCCTCAGCCTCCCACCCACCACACCCATGACCTCCCTCCAACTACCCACTCCCCCACCCCATCATCACCTCTCCATCTCAATTTCCCCCTGAAGCTCCTACATGAAGCTGACATCTTTGACCAAAGACAGGGCAGACCACTGACCCCCTAACTCAGAGGTGAAAGAGCGATTAACTGAACCAATAGTATCTTCTTATGTGTTTGCAGCTACCAGTATGCATTATCGATTGGAGTGTTTACTGTGGCGAAAGCTGTTCACTGTAAAGTGAGATTGTGAAAAGATTTATTTGTATAAGTTTGGAATTCTTTTTACAATCAGTAACAAGTAATGGAGATGTGAGAAACACCCATGAATACCAGGCTCACAAATCAGCTGAGTGCTGTTTTATGTGGAGGGTGTTCACTTAGCCCAGTTTTCAGGCCTGAAATAGGCAACATGCACTAGGAGCCCAAGGGACCTCAGGCATATTGGCAGCAAGATGGTTCGCAGCCCAGAGGTAGCTTGACGGTTCCAGGTGACAAACGATGGGTTGACTGCCTGCCTAGCAGCCGTCCTCATTCAGGAGCTTGGAGGGTAGGGGAGCAAACAGGAAGGAAGGGGTTGTGGTCAATGATCTTTGAGACTGTTGTGAAGCCAGGAGGGACAATTCTTGCTCCTCCTGATTCCACATTCACGTAAGCAGTTCTTTTTAAAAAACTTAACCTTCTTGTTGACGTCCGTCAACATTTCCTTTAATGACCGCTGGTTAGGCCGCATTAGGCCAAGCTATCTTGAATGCAACCAGTTCAGTGCCAGCTGCTACCAGGGCAACCCAATTTCAGGAAAGTTGCCTCAAACTAGCGTTAAGTTTTCTGATGCTTACTTAAGGCTTGGGCCTGGACCTTGGAGTCTTTACCAATATGGCGGATGGCACATTTCCAGTGTGAAATGTGTGCACACACGTGCCTTCAGCCATGTTTAAAGCCTAGGTGCCTGTTTATGTCTGTAAACCCAGCACCATGTCAATGAATCGCCAAACCAATCAACTGCCACAAGCATGTGACTCATGTTCCTCCTCAACTTTGAGTTGTTGAACCACCATATTGTGATGTCCACCCACATCTCCTACTTATTTTGTAGAGCCAAAACAACAGATTTCTGCTCAATGAATCTATAGTAGGACGCAGCGATGGAATGCAGAGTGTTTCTTAACGTGTGCTGCTGAGTTTTGTTGACAGTGCCATGCATCCTCCCATGCACGCAGATGCCCTTTTCTGTAATGATTATGCACAGACCGTTTCAAATACACCTTCATCAGGGGAACATGGCTGTCAGAAGCTCCTGCTCTGTCCGACAGAAGCATTCATCAGAGACTCACCCTCATCCCCTGCATTATTTAGATGATGCGCAATGTCGAAGCTTCCCTGCAGCTGAAAGGTTATCGCAAAGGGTGTTTATTTATTGCTTTGTAATTTGTTGTGTTAGGTGGGTACTTGGCGCAAGCAAAATTGTATTCTGAAGGGCTCGATTATTGATTTTGTTTCTTTTTTGTTTACTTGTGGGCCCTATCACCTCGTCTCTCGGAATGCTGTAATGTTCGGTGTAATCAGGTTTTTGTTCTTGCTTCGTAATATTGCCTGTGGTCACTGCACTCCTGCGCTATATTATTCTATGATTCTATATCATGGGGTTCTTTTTGCCAAAGTGTTTCCACTCTATTCACTGCGAATCTGTGGGGCAATGTGACTGCGAGCTCTGTTAAATAAACTGTCCAGAGGCAGTGTGCACGTTCTTGAAATAAGTTCTTTGCTGGGTTGCAATGTAGATTGGCAGTGAATGCTGAAAGAAATGCGTCACACGCGCTTGCATAGAGTTATACAGCTCTCAATGCAAACTCAGACTAGGGTAAACTGACCTCCTGGTGATGGTTTCACATTGTAAAGCTATAAGCCTCTCTGTAATTCCCTGAGTTCTACTAGCAATGCAAATGTTGCTGAATTGTTGCATTCTAATGCACTTGGGCCCAAAATTTGCAGATCACAATTCCTGCGGTAAATTCAGGATTGTTTCTGCTGGTTCAGTTCTCGTGCTGACCCTGGAGGCCACCAGCCCACAGGTGCTAGACTTTCCAGTAAATGCCTGACCCAAGTGGCTGAAACATCTGGTGTCATGGTGGTGGGGTGGGTGGGAGTTGGTGAGGGGGGCACAGTTTACCTTTCGAGTCCCCATCCTTCTCCCCTTCATCTACCCGTGTAAGGGAGCCATTGTTTTAGTTTAATGGGGAGACAGATGCCTATCTGGAGGTTAAAATGCCCCATCTCTCTCAACATATTATCTTTCTTCTCCCCTCCCTGTAACAGACCAGGGACATTCTGAGTCCAGGAAGCAGAAGTGTCCAATGTATGGAGTCCACACTCTCATTTCTGCTACCTCAACACAAAAGGCCCTGTATGCAATGGGCGTGGGCACTGCAAGAATCCACAGAAACCTCAAGGAAATTCTGGACCAATTTATCATTATGCAATTGCTATAGTGGTGCTGGGGCCTCGAGTGATAGAATATGGGTTCAGTTATTCCTCATGATTTTTCAATTTCATCCAAGCATTTGGAGGAGCACTGTGTGGAAATGAGATGTTTCCCCGTTGGGGAGAAGAATACAAAGATGTAGGGCTGGCCAACCCATTCTTCTGTGCTCTCATACACTGCTCACTGACTATTGCAGAATAGCAATGGGTAGAGAGTTGGACACAGATTCGAAACCTATCTTCTCAACTATGGCATCAGATGGAACATGAGGGCACTTGCAGGGGACAAAACATTTTTTTAGGTCTAGCAATAAAATGTTACAAAAACTGAACAGGAAGAGCATTTAAAAGTCAATGTTCGGAATTGCACAGCACAGAAAGAGGTCATTCACCCATCGTGCCGATGAAAGGACTGCAGGTTAGCCTGAAATAAAGAACAGAAAATACTGGAAATACTCGGCAGGTCAGGCAGCATCTGTGGAGAGGAACAGAGTTATCATTTTGGGTCAATGATGACCCTCCCTCAGAACTGAGGAGAGATAAAAATGTAATAGGTTTTGAGCAAGTGAAAACGAGGAGGGTGTGGAAGAACAAAAGGGAAGATCTGTGATGAGGTGGAACATAAGAAAGAGAAACAGGAGTAGACCATGTGGCCCTTCGAGACTGCTCCGCCATCCAATATGACCATGGCTGCACTTGGGCGGAGCCCAGGGGAGATTAAATAACAAAAGGTTCTGCAGTAAGGGGTAAAGTAAAGAAACAAGAGATGTGTCCAGATGAAGAGTGAATGGCTGGATAGCAGCTGTCTGAATGCAACATAAAGAAAGAAAGAAAGAAACAAGACAAACTACAGACGGAAGTTATGATCTAAAATTGTTGAACTCAATATTTGAGTCCAGTCTGAATCTGTCCCACTCCCCTGCCCTTTCCTAATAACCATGAATATGTTTCGGTTTCAAGCATTTATCCAATTCCATTTTTCAAAGTTACTATTGAATATGCTTCCACTGCACTTTCAGGCAGCGCATTCATTAGAACTCACTGTGCCAAAATATCATTCCTCATCTCTCCTCTTGTTCTTGTGCCAATTATTTTAAAATTTGCACCGCCTGATTACCAAACCTCCCGCCAGCAGAAACAGGTTCTCCTTACTTTGCCAGAGCCGCTCGGCCCCTGACCTCATTACAGCCTTGATCCAAACCTGGATAGAAAAGCTGAAAGTGTTAGGATCCTCGTGGAGACTGATAACGTTTTAAAAGGAAGGCATCCTCTCGACGCCAATGGAAAGAAAGCTGTTGGACGAGATTTTACTTTTTACAATTTTGACTGAAACAATCAAACCAAAAGCAACATACTTCAAAACATCAAATAGCAGGCAAACGGGACTTTAATTAAAAGGGTAAATTTCACTGTAGTCAGTACAATAAGGCTACGTCTTACAAAACCACAAGCACCCACATCACTCCCCACACACATGTGGCACCACATGCAGTTTAAAAGTTATCTAACTCTGCCTCTGGTATATAGGCCCTCTCACTTTCCCACTCAAACGTTTCGACCTTTGAGTTGCGTTCACCAGCAGCCATGTTCCACCCGTTGTCCCTGCATACGGTTATCAGAAGCTGCACATCTCTGAACCCCATCTCATTCGGGTTACATCAGTCCTGATGCTGTAGCTTCCCAAAGTTCCTTGTCAACCGATCAACCAACAATACCTGATTCACGAGCTAGGCCTCAGATACAAACTCTCAGTTCTTTTGCACGTCTGAGCTATTTGTGCCGCTCTTAGAATTTAGTCCCTTTTCGCTCACTGGTACATCGCTTCTCCAAGAGCTTCTGAAATCCTGTTTTTCTTCTTATTGCCAAACAGGAAACTGACTTTTTCATCGAGAGCTTTGCTTGCTTCTCCTCACGTGAATTCTGTGTTCTGCAACTGAACCTGCTGCAGCAGAATAGGCTGAATCCCGACACTACCCCTTATTAGCCCTTTTTAGCTTTCATACCCACACCAACCACAATCAGAGTTTCACTTCTCTGAAATGATGTCATACCCAAGAAGTCCAGTTAACCCCCTTTCCCAAATATTCTGTGGTTTCACTTTAGATTTAAAGGGACCTTCACAAAAGAAAATACAGGCTTTTTCCAAAAGCTAAAGGTTCATCATTAATACCAGATGTGAGATGAAAATGACTGCCCTTGACATTGAGGCAGCATTTTACTGAGTGTGGCTTCAAGGAGCCCCAGTAAAATTGAAGTCAATGGGAATGGTGGCGGGGGGCGGGGGGAACTCTCCACCAGTTGGAGTCATACCTAACATAAAGGAAGATGATTGTGGATACTGGAGGCCAATCATCTCAGACCCAGGACATCATTGTAGGAGTTCCTTAGGACAGTATGCTAGGTCCAACCATCTTGAACTGCTTCATCAGTGACCATCCCTCCTAATTCAGGTCAGAAATGGAGGTGTTCAGCGCTGCTGGCTGGTGGGCAGGGAGTGCAATATTGGGTATCAGGGGGCTGCACTGGGGCCAGAATGAATGGCCCAAACGCTTTGGTAAGTCGATCAGAAGGCCTCGGGAGCCCAAAGCTTGGGGGGGCTGGAACTTTCCTTGTGGGGTCTGGAGGAGCACTCCTGCTCCTCCTGGTGGCCCCACATTAAAAATCAACAAAAGCTAAAAAGACTTCCCTTCCTGGGCCTCTTTTGACCTTGGCTCCTTGTAGTGGCCCTGGCGGGTAAGCCATGGATGCTTCTCCACCCAGTCCCACAGTTAAAATAACAGCCGTGCCTCGATGGCATCATCAGAGTGATCTGCATATGCAAGACACAGCCCACTGGGCTCCTCATTAAAATATGTGAGAGTCCCTTCCAAATGAGCCTCAACAACATGCCATTATCAATCCCAGAATGCGACACTCAAAAAATAGTCATGATTGAGTTAATTGTTTTTTTTTTATATATCATTTTGCTGTGTTGTTGTAGAAAACTTTCTGATAATGCCACTATCAAGACAAATTTTGTCTCAAATTATTATTGATTTGGTCGTTGTTATTTTAAAAAGTTTCTGCATGGGTCCTGGCGGATGACTCTCAGATGAAATTGCTGGGCAAAGGTATTGTAACAAAAAGCCAATTATCTGTTTAAGTACATCACCTCAACATAATATTCATTGCTTTTGTCATTTTTCATTATGTTCAAGAGAAGGTCAATACTATTTTCATTTCCCTTATCTGATTAGGGTAATGTACAGTTTTTTTCTGCTTCTAATCATCTGGCCTCTGTAAGCAGATATTTCCTTCATTACAATGAACAAGTTTGCATGGTGCTTTATAATGTATTGATTTGTGTGACTATATTATGTGTGCACACTCAATTTTAAATATAAAATTAAGTTTAATATGCTTTCCTAAGTTAGTCATCCTGAATATTTAATATAACCTAGTGTGTCATTTAAATGTCACTGCTAAGCTTGGCTGTACTCATTAATGTAAATTATGGTTCTCTGTTCTATCCCAATTAATCTACATAATGGTGAATTGGCAATTTCTGTGTTAATGCTTTCATACACAAGCAAGCTTCCTCATGGAAACAAAAGTTTTTCATTCATATTTTTCTCTATGACTGAGAGTGCAGATGATTTAAACATCAGGTGTGCCCAATTGGTGACAGAGTATGGATTGTTCCAACTTAACTGGCTCTTCCAGGAAATGTACATCATTTGAGATAAATTTGTTAGACAACAGAGAGTAGAGGTGATTTATTTTAAGTCCAGCATCAATCTCCCACTAAAGTCGTAATTCCTGCTAATGCACATTTTCCTCTTAATGACTGTTATTGGCTGCCTGCTCACTACCTGTGTAAAGTTTCCATCTATTGCCTGTCCCTTTCCATTGTGTTCATCTGGGTGACAACTCATTGAGCACAACTTTTGTCAAAGATCCTTATAGATTAAAATGTCTCTGAGAGACAAACATTACTGTCTAAATTACTGTGAGCCAACTCTGATCAGCAGCTAGTGAAACTGGCAGAATTGCATATTTAAAACCCATTTCGCTCTTACCGAAATAAAAGCAAAAAACTGCGGATGCTGGAAATCCAAAACAAAAATAAAAATATCTGGACAAACTCAGCAGGTCTGACAGCATCTGCGGAGAGGAACACAGTTAACATTTCAAGTCCATATGACTCTTCAACAGAACTAAGGAGAAATAGAAGAGAGGTGAAATATAAGCTGGTTTAAGGGGGGGTGGGACAAGTAGAGCTGGAGAGAGGGCCACCTTCAACACCTCTGTCCTTTTGTCTATGACATCTTTTGGCAATCTCCACCTATTGCTGGCCCTCTATCCAGCTCTACTTGTCTCACCCTGCCTTAAACCAGCTTATATTTCACCTCTCTTCTATTTTTATTTAGTTCTGTTGAAGAGTCATACAGACTCGAAACGTTAACTGTGTTCCTCTCCGCAGATGCTGTCAGACCTGCTGAGTTTTTCCAGGTATTTTTATTTTTGCTCCGCTCTTACTGAAAATGTTCTAAATGCAAAGAGGGCCAATGTTATTTTGTTACACGTTTGTGAAGGTCACTTGCTATTTGTTTTTAAAATTTAATCATTTTTTGACATTTCTACCAAAAACCCATCCACTGCATTAAATAGTCACTCCCTCCACCACCAATGCACAATGGCAGCAGTATGCACCATCTACAAGATGCACTACAATGGCTCACCAAAGCGGCTTCAACAGCATCTTCCAAATCCGCTCCCTTCACTACCTAGAAAGACAAGGGCAGCAGATGCATGGGAACACCCAGCACCTGGAAGTTCCCCTCCAAGTCGAGCACCATCCTGGCTTGGGACCATTTCGCCGCTCCCTCACCATCTCTGGGTCAAAATCCTGGAGCTCCCTCCCTAACAGCACTGTGGGTGTACCTACACCACACAGACTGTGGCGGTTCAAGAAGGCAGCTCACCGCCACCTTCTCAAGGGCAGTTAGGACAACAAATGCTGGCCTATTCACAAATGCCCACATCCCATGAATGAATAAAAAATAGTATTTTCCAATTTAAATGCTAATTCTCACCTTTTTTGAGAACGGTGTCTTGTGTGAAAAAAGGGAAATGATGTACCTATTAAATAATAAAGATTTTGTGTGGGCATGCACTTTTTCATGTCAGCAGTTATATTGGAAAATTCCTGTGTAAATATTTAGAATAGATTTCTGTAAGTGAACATTTATGTTAATATTTTATAATGTGGATATTGTATTAAACACTTCAGTTTTTCAACAAACCCTGAGAGCAATGTAATCGCTCAAAACCATTCTTGAAAAAAAACAAATTTAATACCTGTGACTTCCAACCCTTTTTCAAGTGTTTTTATTTTTTTTTTATTCGTTTGTGGAATGTGAACATCACTGGCTGGGCCAGCATTTATTGCCCATCCCCCATTGTCCTTGAGAAGGTGGTGGTGAGCTGCCTTCTTGAACTGCTGCAGTCCATGTGGTGTAGGTACACCCACAGTGCTGTTAGGGAGGGAGTTCCAGGATTTTGACCCAGCGACAGTAAAGGAACGACAATATATTTCCAAGTCAGGATGGCGAGTGACTTGGAGGGGAACTTCCGGGTGCTGGTGTTCCCATGTATCTGTTGCCCTTGTCCTTCTAGATAGTAATGGTCATGGGTTTGGAAGGTGCTGTCCAAGGAAGCTCTTAAACAGCATTGAGATGTCTCTGCAAAATGCCCACCTCCCAACTGCAGAGGGCATCCCAGTAACAGATTGGCCTTGGCAGCTGCCCACATAGTGAAAGTACCTCGGCCTGTAGGTTTGGGATGGAGTCAGAGGCCCCATCAGGAATTTTGGGCTCGCAAATCTAACTCCAACTACTACCACTTAATAATAAAAAAAATAAGATTTGACATATTGGGCTCATTGACATACAGTGAAAGAATTTTATCCTCAGCATTACGTAACCCCCCACAACCCAGCCCCACCTTATTGTTATAAAGCGGTATATTGCTGATTGACCCTGAACAGTGCCGTAGGAAATCTGCTATACTCACTTCTTAATCTTGTGGCATCGCACAATGTAAATCGGTGCTCTCACTCTTACATGTCTCTATTGCCTTCAAACTTTCTCTCTCTCTTGCTCCTTCTTTGGTTCTATTAGTTTTTATTCTTCTTATCTTTGTTTCTGCCTCAATCATAAGAACAGCGGAGAAGCAGTAGGCCATTCAGCCCCTCAAGCCAGCTCTGCCATTCAACTAGATCATGGCTGATGTTCTACCTCGACACCATCTTCCCACATCTATCCCTTTGTCTTTTGATGTCATTGGTGTCTAGAAATCTATCGACCTCTGCTTTAAACATACTCAATGACTGAGCCTTTACAGCCCCCTCAGGTAGAAAATTCCAAAAATTCACCGCCCTCTGAATAAGAAATTCCTCCTCATCTCAGTCCTAAACCTCTTATTCTGGAACTGTGTCCCCTGATTCTTAACTCCCTTTAACTCTTACTTTTGTTTTTTCTCTCTGACATTTTCCTCTATTTTTCCTTCCTTTCAGTTGGAGGTGGGTTTTTTTATTCTTTCATGGAATGTGGGCGTCACTGGTTAGGCCAGCATTTATTACCCATCCCTAATTGCCCTTCATAAGTTGGTGGTGAGCTGCCTTCTTGAACCGCTGTAGTCACTGTGGGGTAGGTACACCCGCATTGCTGTTAGAGGAGGGAGTTCCAGGATTTTGACCCAGCGACAGTGAAAGAACGATGATATATTTCCAAGTCAGGATGGTGAGTGGCTTAGAGGGGAACTTGCAGGTGGTAGTGTTCCCATGTATTTGCTGCCCTTGACCTTCTAGGTGGTGGAGGTCATGAGTTTGTAAGGTGCTGTCTAAGGAGCCTTGGTGAGTTGCTGCAGTACATCTTGTAGATGGTACACACTGTTGCCACTGTGTATCGGTGGTGGAGGGAGTGGAGGTTGAAGGTGGTGGGTGGGGTGCCAATCAAGTGGGGTGCTTTGTCCTGAAAGGCATCTAGCTTCTTGAGTGTTATTAGAGTTGTACTTATCCAGGCCAGTGGAGAGTATTCCATCACATTCCTGGCTTGTGCCTTGTAGATAGTGGACAGGCTTTGGAAAGTCAGGAATGAGTTACTTTACACAGCCTCTGACCTGTTCTTGTAACCACAGTATTTATATGGCTGGTCCAGTTCAGTTTCTGGTCAATGGTAACCCCCCAAGATGTTGATGGTAGGGGATTCAGCGATAATAATGCCATTGAACATCAAGGGGAGATGGTTGGATTCTCTCTTGTTGGAGATGATCATTGCCTAGAACTTAAGAGGCATGAAAGTTACTTGCAACTTATTTGCCCAAGCCTCAATATTGCCCAGGTCTTGCTGCATATGGGCACGGACTGCTTCAATATCTGAGCAATCGCGAATGATGCTGAACAATGTGCAATCATCAGCGAACATCCTACTTCTGACCTAATGATGGTCATTGATGAATCAGCTGAAGATGGCTGAGCCTAGGGCACTATCCAGAGGAACTCCTGTAGCGATGTCCTGGGCCTAAGAAGATCGACCTCCAGCAACCACAACCATCTCCCTTTGTGTCAGGTATGACTCCAACCAGCGGAGAGCTTTCCCCCTGATTCCCATTGACTCCAGTTTTGCTAGGGCTCCTTGATGCCACACTCGGTCAAATGCCGCCTTGATGTCAAGGGCAGTCACTCTCACCTCCCTCTTGAATTCAGCTCTTTTGTCCATGTCAGCAGCTGAGTGGCGCTGGTAGAAGCCAAACTGAGCATCAGTGAGCAGGTTATTTCTGAGTAAATGCCACTGGATAGCACGGTAGATGAAATCTTCCATCACTCTGCTGATGATTAAGAGTAGCCTGATGGGATGATAATTAGCCTAGTTGAATTTGAACCCATGTCCCCTGAGCATTAGCCTGAACCTCTGGATTACTAGTCCACTGACAATGCTATTACACCACTATCTCCAAGCGTTTATCCCTTGATCAACCCCACAACATATTGGCCAGAATCTTTGGGTCAGCAAGCAGGGGCAGGCCCCGCTCGCCGACGTGTAAAATGCACACCTGCCGAACTGTCAGAGGCCTATTAAGGCCATTTAAATAGTAATTAAAGTTATTAACTGAACTGCCCGTCCAACCTTAAGGTTGGCGGGGGGCAGGCAAAGAGCCCAGGTGGCCTTCGCATTTATCCACGGGCGGGATGAGGTTTCATGAAGGTTTTAAAACATTAATAAAACGTTTTAATAAAATTCATTGACATGTCCCAGCTCATGTGACACTGTCACACGAGGGGACATGTCTTAAAAATTTTTATGTCCCTTTACTAAAATTTTTAAAAATCGAACTAATCTCCCTGAGGCAGCTCTGTGCGCACGCATGCGCGAAAGAGCGCAGGCCCTGACTCGGCCTACTCCCCCCCCTCCCTCACAGGGAGCGCTAGGCCCTTCCGGGTGCGCATCACGCTGGGTGGGCCTTAATTGGCCCCGCCCACATAAAATGGCTGCACGCAGCCGATCATGGGCGGCGATCGGCTGCCCACCCACGCCTGCTCCCGCCCTACCCCCCCTAACCGGGGTGGGGGGGGACATTCTCCCCATTACCTGGTCATGGATTGCTGTATAGTGGGAGTTTTCACTACACGACTAAAGTCCTTCATTGGCCGTGAAAGAAATACAAGTTCCTCCTTCATAATGCTGAATATGTACTCACATTAAGGAAGCCAGAGAAATAACCACAAGTTTAAAACATTTCCTTCCCCTGTACTGGTCGCAGCTGCATCCTGGAGATTATTCCTGAAATCCTGGAGACTCCAGGGCACTCCTGGAGGGCCGGCACCCCGAACAACACAGGACCTCAATTCCCATATTAACAGATCACACGGCTGAAACAGTGGCAGGATGGCAGGTTCCATTGCAGGTGGTGTTTTTGGACCACTAGCAACCTGTTTACATCCAGTGGCCCAAATTAAAATCTGTCCTCTGAGAATCTAAGTGCAGCCAGGAAAACAATTAAGTAAAACAGCCTGAGACGGCCAACAGCCATTTACCTTCGCATGAACGGGTCCTTTAAATGAACTGCGACCTGCGTCTCTTACCTGCCAACACTGGATGACTGGTTTCCCGGGCATATTTTTACCTGACAGCCTGCGTGCTGCCGCATTGGGGTATATCCTTCAGCCACTTTTGCGCTCGTTAATGAGGCTCACACCTGTTTCGGATCGGAGCTTGGAAGACCGACTTCAACTGCAAAGTTCGACCGGGCAGGAGTTACGTGGAGATACATAATGAATTTCCTGGCCTGTTCCGCCCTACCTTGTGCCCAGTTTTAGGATGCAACAAGATCTAAAGACAGCCCGTTTGCAGCAAATTTTCACTTTGTGACATGTTGGCACCTCCTGTCTTTTATTCCCATTGACCTCCTTTTATGCTATCGGGCAAAATCAAGATCAGTCCGTTTTGCCTCCTTGGGCAGTGCTAGTTTTAGAAAGAGAGGAACTACGCACCGGCTGAGTATGAGGGAGGCCAAGTGCATCTGTTCAGTGAATTAACCTGAATCCGGGTCATAAGAACATAAGAACTAGGCTCAGGAGTAGGCAATTCAGCCCCTCGAGCCTACCCCGCCATTCAATACGATCATGGCTGTTCTCATTTCGGCCTCAACTCCAATTTCCTGCCCTCTCCCCATAACCTTTCAACCCGTTACTAATTAAAAATCTGTCTATCTGCTCCTTAAATTTATTCAGCGTTCCGGCATCCACTGCACTCTGAGGTAGTGAATTCCACAGATTCACGACCCTTTGAGAAAAGTAATTCCCCCTCATCCCTGATTTAAATCTACCACCCCTTAGCCTAAAACTATGGCCTCTTGTTCTAGAATGTCCCACAAAGGGAAACATCTGCTCCACGTCTACTTTGTCTATCCCCTTTAGCATCTTATATACCTCAATTAGATCTCCTCTCATCCTTCTAAACGCTAGCAATATAGGCCTAAACTGCTCAGTCTCTCCTCATAAGACAAGCCCCGTATCTCTGGAATCAATCTAGTGAACCTCCTCTGAACCATCTCCAATGCAACTACATCCTTCCTCAAGTAAGGGGACAAAACTGTGCACAATACTCCAAGTGCAGTCTCACCAATGCTTCGTACAGTTGCAACAACACTTCCCTATTTTTATACTCTATTCCTTTAGCAATAAATGCCAAAATTCCATTTGCCTTCCTTATTACCTGCTGTACCTGTATACTAGCTTTCAGTAATTCATGCACGAGGACACCCAGGTCCCTCTGCACTGAAGCATTCTGAAGTTTCTCTCCATTTAAATAATAAGTCGCTTTTTTATTCTTCTGACCAAAATGGATAACCTCACATTTATCTACATTAAACTCCATCTGCCAAACTTTGGCCCATTCACTTAACCTGTCCATATCCATTTGTAAATTTCTTATTTCTTCATTGCAACTTACTTTCCCACCTATTTTGGTGTCATCTGCAAATTTAGCTGCAGTACCTTCTATCCCTGAATCCAAGTCATTAATATAGATTGTAAATAGTTGGGGCCCAAGGACTGAACCCTGTGGCACCCCACTAGATACAGCTTGCCATCCAGAAAAAGACCCATTTATCCCGACACTCTGCTTTCTGTTGGTTAGCCAATCCTCTATCCAAGCTAATATATTATTCCTAACTCTGTGTGATCTTATCTTGTGTATTAATCTTTTGTGCGGCACCTTATCAAAGGCCTTCTGGAAATCCAGATATACTACATCTACAGGATCCCCATTATCCACTTTGTTTGTCACATCTTCAAAGAACTCTAGCAAATTAGTCAAACACAATTAACTCTTCATAAAACCGCGCTGACTCCGATGGTTTGCATTTTGCCTTTCCAAATGCCCCATTACTGCTTCCTTAATAATGGATTCCAACAATTTTCCAATGACAGATGTTAAACTAACTGGTCTATAGTTTCCTACTTTCTGCCTCCCCCCTTTTTTGAATAAGGGCATTATATTAGCATTTTTCCAATCCACTGGAACCTTTCCAGAATCCAGGGAATTTTGGAATATTATAGCCAATCCACCCACTACCCCCGCTGCCACTTCCTTTAAGACCCTGGGATGTAGGCCATCAGGTCCTGGGGACTTGTCACCCTTTAATCCCAATAGCTTGCTCAGTACTTCAATCAGGATTCGGAATTCACTTCTTATTCTTTACAAGTGGTCCTTGAGTATATAGTATAAAATGGTGCATTTTGTTAGTAAGAGTAACGAGGGGAGATGGTGGTATAGTGGTATTGTCACTGGACTAGTGATCTAGAGGCCCAGGCAAATGCTCTGGGGACACAAGTTCCACCTTGGCATCCAGTGAAATTTGAATTCAATTAATAAATCTGGAATTATAAGCTAGTCTATTGGTGACCACAAAACCATTGTCAATTGTCATACAAACCCATCTGGTTCACTAATGCCCTTTAGGGAAGGAAACCTGCCAACCTCAACTAGTCTGGCCTACATGTCACTCCAGACTCTCAGTAATGTGGTTGACCCTTAAATGTCCTCTGAACTAGCCTAGCAAGCCGCTTAATTGTACCAAACCGCTACAAAGCCTACAAAAAGGAATGAAACTGGATGGACCACCCAGCATTGACCTAGGCACCGGAAATGACAGTGGCAAACCCAACCCTGCAAAAACCTCCTTACTATAATCTGGAGCTGTCCCACAGACTAGTTAAGCAACAGACTAACAAAGTCATACTCACAGAATCATACCTTCCAGATGTCCCAGACACCACCATCACCATCCAGAGATGGCAGCACAGTGGTGTACAGTTGGGAGGGAGTTGCCTTGGGAGTCCTCAAAATCGACTCTGGACCCCATGAAATCTCATAGCGTCAGGTCAAACAATGGCAAGGAAACCTCCTGCCGGTTATCACCTACTGTCCTCCCTCAGCTGATAAGTTAGTACTCCTCCATGTTGAACGCCACTTGGAGGATGCACTGAGGATGGCATAGAGACAGAATGTACTCTGGGTGTGGGGCTTCCAATGTCCGTCACCGAGACTGGCTTGGTAGCGCCACTACTGACCGAGCTGGCCGAGTCCTAAAGGGCACAGCTGCTAGACTGGGTCTTTGGCAGGTGGTGAGGGAACCAACAAGAGGAAAAAACCTTCTTGACATCGCCCTCACTAATCTACCTGTCGCAGGTGCATCTGTACAGTATTGGTAGGAGTGACCACTGCACGGTCCTTGTGAAGACAAAGTCAAAACCTGGCATTCAGGAGGGGCTGTGGGCAGAATTGTATTCAACCACAATCTGTAACCACATGGCCCAGCATATCCCCCACTCCACCATTACCACCAAGCCAGGGATCAACCTGGTTCAATGAAGGGTGCAGGAGGGCATGCCAGGAGCAGCACCAGGCATACTTAAAAATGAGGTGTCAACCTAGTGAAGCTACATCACAGGACTACTTGCATGCCAAACAGCGTAAGCAGAATACAATCGAGAGAGCTAACCAATTCCACAGCCAACAGATCAAATCTAAGCTCTGCAGTCCTGCCACATCCAGTCATGAATGGTGGTGGACAATTAAGCAACTAACTTGAGGAGGAGACTCCACAAAACTCCCAATCCTCAATGGTGGGGAAGCTGAGTACTTCAGTGCAAAAGCCAAGGCAGATGCATTTGCAGCTATCTTCAGCCAGAAGTGCTGAGTGGATGATCCATCTCAGCCTCCTCCTGACGTTCCCAGCATCACAGATACCAGTCTTCAGCCAATTTGATCCACTCCACGTGATATCAAGAAATGGCTGAAGACACTGGACACTGCATTGACTATGGGCCCTGACAATATTCCAGCAATAGTACTGAAGACTTGTGCTGCAGAACTTGCCACACCCCTAGCCAGGCCAATCCAATAGAGCTACAAAACTGGCATCTACCCGGCCATGTGGAAAATTGCCCAACAATGTCCTGACAACAAAAAGCTGGTCAAATCCAACCTGGCCAATTACCGCCCCATCAGTCCACTCTCGATCATTGGCAAAGTGATGGAAAGTGTCATCGACAGTGCTGCCAAGCAGCATTAACTCAGAAATAACCTGCTCACTGACGCTCAGTTTGGGTTCCGCCAGGGCCACTCAGCTCCTGGCCTCAGTACAGCCTTAGCCCAAACATGGACTTAAGAGCTGAACTCCAGAGGTGAGGCGAGAGTGACTGCCCTTGACATCAAGGCAGCATTTGACTGAGTGTGGCATCAAGGAGCCCTAGCAAAACTGAAGTCAATGGGGTCTGGGTAAAGCTCTCCATGTGCCTGGATGAGTGCAGCTCTAACAACACTGAAGAAGCTTGACACCATTCACAATGAAGCAGCCCGCTTGAATGGCACCCCATCCACCACCTTCAACATTCGCTCCCTCCACCAGCGACTCACAGTGGCAGCAGTGTGTACCATCTACAAGATGCACTGCAGCAACTCACCAACTCCTTCGACAGCACCTTCCAAACCTGTGACCTCTACCACCTCAAAGGCCAAGGGTAGCAGATGCGTGGGAACACCACCACCTGTAAGTTCCCCTCCAAGTCTCACACCATCCTGACTTGGAAACATATCATTGTTTCTTCATTGTCGCTGGGTCAAAATCCTGGAAGTCTATCCCTAATAGTATTGTGGGTGTATCTACACCACATGGACTGCAGCAGTTCAAGAAAGCAGCTCACCACCACCTTCTCAAGGCCAGTTAGGGATGGACAATCAATGCTGATGTAGCTGGCAGCACCCATTTCCCTTGAACGAATATAAAAAAATGTAACTGGTTGAATAATAAGTCCAAATAGGCTGGAGGAGCAAAGCAACCTCGAGTGAACAAATATTTAGAAGTAGCAATGCAGGTTAATAAAGCCTTAATAAAAGCTAACCAAACACAGGGATTCATTTTTAGAGGGATATGCATTGATAAGAAGGGAAGTCATGTTAATTTTATAAAGAACCTTGGTTAAACCACACTTGGACCACTGTGTACAGTTTTGGTCTCTGTAATATAAAAAGAATACAGAGACATTGGAGAAGGTGAAAAAAATTCTTACAAGGATAATACTAGAACTAAGACATTATTGTTGAGATGGTCTTGATTACAGAACATGTCTTTTAAAGAAGTCTTCATAGTCCTCTGTATATTAACATCAAGTCTTTATTAACTGCTTGTAGCTATATACATATATACAGTAAAGGATACAGGCAAGGAGCTAGCTCCATGTCTAGGCCTTAACACATCTCTGCTCAACACCACACTGACCCTATGTCTCGGTCATGTGTCTTCTTAGATCACTATGTGGGCGGTACTGCACTCAGTCCCACATTAGCCCTGTATGTGCCAGACCCTTATACTACAGTTATAACCATCAGGAATGATTGAACAGGCAGGGTTTCTTTTCTCTTGAAAGGAGAAAACTGAGGTGCTAGAGCTCTTTCAGGTAATCAAAGGGTTTAATATGGTGGACATGGAGAAAGTATTTTCAGTTGTGGGGGAGACCCAAAACCAGAGGTCAAAAATATAAGGTAGTCACTAATAAACCCAATAGAGAATTCAGGAGAAATATCTTTACCTGAAGTGTGATTAAAAAGTGGATCTCGCTCCCACAAGGATTAGTGAGGCAAAGAGCAGAGATGCATTTAAGGGAAAACTAGATAAATTCATGAGGTGAAAAGGATTGGAAGTACACGCTGATAGGGTGAGATGAAGAAGGGTAGAAAGAGGCTCACGTGGAACATTCACACCAGCATAGACCAGTTGGGCTGAAAAGCATTTTCCTGTGCTGTAAACATGATGTAATCCGTCTGCAAGTTTCACATTACAATTCAAACTGAACAATACATAGGCATTGCAAAGAAACTTGAATGATATGGCTGTGATAATAAAGTGCCACAATTGATTTAACTGTTGATTTACTAGCCTCATCCCACGCAGTGGCACCAACATACATAGAATGCGTCAGCAATTTCAAATTGAAAAATAACTTGACATTATCCAGTGATAGACACTGTGTAATGTGCCTCACTACAGATGTCTGAGGCATCATCACAGTGAACATTTTTTCAGATAATCATTTGTCACTCAGCTGAATCCTTAGTTTGCTTGTACTTTTCCCCCTTTTCCAATTGCTCTTTAACACATCACAATACAATGTTTGGTTTCAGAAGTCAATGAATACTATAGTGCTGTCTCAGCGCTTCACACTTTTCCAATCCACTTAATGTGGCGTACGTACCCACTGCATTTAAAGAGAATGTAGCAGTGCCGATTGATTGCACATTGCCAGCATTGATGGAATACATGATTACACCGGACTCAGTCAGAGTTATGGAACCAAAACCAGACGCTCCTTGTGATTCATTCTCAAAATATCCATTGCCCAGTAGCACCAAGACTTACATTTATACAGCACTTTTCACAAGCTCAGAATGTCCCAAAGTGCTTTCCAGCCAATGGGGTACTTTTGAAGTGTGGTCACTGTTGTAATGTAACTTCAGACAGGTGCTTGGATATAAACCTTTGGCACTTTCCTGTCTCCATTATGACATTGACTTGTTATTAGAAAGAAAGACTTGCGTTTCTATCATGCCTTTCACAACCACAGGACATTTCAAAGCTATTTGCAGCCAATTAAATACTTTTGAAGTGTGGTCACTGTTGTAATGTATGAAACGATGCAACCAATTTGCACACAGCAAGCTCACACAAACAGCAACGTTCATTGAACGTTGCTGTTTGTGTGAGCTTGCTGTGTGCAAATTGGTTGCATCGTTTCATACAGGCAGTCCTTTTTAATGATGTCGATTGAGTAATAAATAGCGGCCTGGATACCAGGGAAAACTCACCTGTTCTTTTTCAAAATAACGCCAGGGGATATTTTATGCCACCTGAGGGTGAACGGAGCCCCAGGTTAATGTGTCATCCAAAAGACAGCACATTAGACAGTGCAGCACTCCCTCAGTTTTGCACTGGAGTATCAGCTATTTGATTTTTCTGCTCAAGATCTGGTTTGGGATTTGAAACCACAACCTTCTGACTCAGCGGCATGAGTGTGACCATACGACTAATGTGATCAGAGCAGCAGAATCTGGGGGAGGCTTTATGGAGGCGTTGGGTGTCTCGTCGGTCAGCTGGAGAGCCAGCGAGAGAACCACATTGCCTCCTCTGGGAAGGCCTGTCAGTATTAAGTCCCTGTCAGGCGGGTCTTCCCAAGGATTAAGGACCCCAGGGGCCAGAAACCCCGGTCCCCAGAAAGCTGCTAGCCAGTGAGCTCTTTTGCATCCCTGGGAAGGCGGGGCCGTTGCCAGAGCGACAGCCACCGAAGGTCCAGGATTGTGGAGCAACCCAAGAGGCTAAGGACTGATTCCTGGAATGAAGTGGTTACCTCATAAGGAAAGGTTGAGCAGGTAGGGCTTTACATCCAATGGAATTTAGAAGAATGGGAGGTGATCTTATTGAAACATATAAGATCGTGAGGGGATTTGGCAGGATGGACGCTGAGATGTCTCTCCTTATGGGAGGGACTAAAACTATGGGACACAGTTTAAAAATAAGGGTTCTCCCATTTAAGGTGGAGATGGGGAGAACCTATTTTTCTCTGAGGGTCATTAGTCTGTGGAGTTGTCTTTCTCCAAGAACAGCGGAAGCTGCAACAATGCCGCCAACCTGCACATAGCAATCTCACACAAACAGCAATGTTTAACGAACAGGCAATCCTTTTTTGTGATGTTGATTTGAGGGATAAATAGTAGCCTGGATACCAGGGAAAACTCCCCTGTTCTTTTGCAAAATAATGCCAGGGGTTCTTTACGCCACCCCGAGGGCAGACGGGGTTGGTTCATTTAATATTTTTAAAGCTGAGCTAGATAGATTCTTGATCCTTTGACAAAGGGGTCGAGGGGTATAGGGGGTAGACAGAGGAAAGTAGAGGCCACAATCAGATCCACCATGATCTTATCATCAAATACCGGAGCAGGCTCGGTGCGGAAGGGGGGCAGGCGGGTGGCAAGTAGCCTACTCATGCTCCTAATTCGCATGTTCATATGTTTGTATAGCTCAGTCTCAACAGGCAGCATTCTTACACCCCTAGCCCATCAGATAAGCTTCAGTTATGTGGAAATTCTATGACCAGGATATATTATAAGATGATTGGTATGTTAGTCATTGCTCCTCAATTTCTATACTGTGTCAGGTAATAACCTAGTTTCCTAACACATCTCTAATAATACTCCTTTCACAAACTAGCAGTCTGTATACACCCACAAATGCTGTAAGGAAGGGAGTTCTAGGATTTTGACCCAGCAACATTAACGGGACAGCAGCAATCTTGTTCCAATTCAGGACAATGTGCGATTTGGAAGGGTACTTGCAGGTGGTGGTGTTCCCCTGCACCTGCTGCCCTTGTCCTTCTAGGCGGTTCAGATCACGTGTTTGAATGGAGCTTTAGTGAGCTGCTATAGTGCATCTTGCAGATGGTACACGCTGCTACCACTGTGCGTCAGTGCTGATGGAAATAAATGTTTAGGCTGATGCTTGGGGTACCGATCAAATGGGCCCAGTGGTACAGCGATTAACACCAGTGATGTGCATCACATGACTGATTCTTCCCAAGATCTCAGGCTTTTAAACACCAAGATTAGCATTACCTAATTATTATATTTGCGCTTGTATAACCCAAAACAAGACATCTACTGTTAGATATGGTTCCGTGATTGGACAGCACTTGCTGAACAATCCCCAGTGTGCCAATAGCTACACTAACAACCAATTTAAGATAACCAATCGAGCTTATAACATGGCTCGTTTACACTTGCTAGACCAACATACATTCAAACACAGCACATGTTATCTGTAAACAAAAGGAATATGTTCAAGCCTTGCGCGTATTTTGAATTACCTGAGAGCTTGGGGAGCCTTCTCCATGGAGAGCTTTCTCCATGGCAACTCCTCAGAGTCAACTTGCCAACCAATCAGCATTTTCTTTCCTGTAGTATAAATTGTTGTGATCGTTTAAAATTTGATATTCTTGCATTTGTCCTAATGAGTGCAGTATGAAAAATTTTGGCAGCGTGCCTCTCTTTTCAATAATAATCACTACATTATTGATTTAGTCTCATCTTCCTGCTTGCACTGTTTAACACTGATGTTGACTGTACTGGAAACATCAACCCCAGTTTCTCAATTAACAAAGTAGATCATTGGTTGGCAATGAATATCAGAAGTGATCAGAAAAATGATAGTACAATCCTGTTCATCACTGTTTGTTTTCCCTTCCTAGAGATCGCGCTCTGAATTCTCACTGACAAGCGAGGAAAACCTAACTAAAGAGCTAGCGGAAGGCAACCTTAAATCCACTATCTCAGAGGCAACGTGGAAGCAGGGGCAATTCCAGCCCTCGGAGAGTACGGAATTCCGACCCTATTCACTGCCAAGCTGGAAAAGCATGGACTTGCTGGATAATGCAGGTACCTAACCAACTGGAGGCACTGCTTGCATGGAGCACTGGGATCCCAAAACATTGAAAGCAGGCATTGACACATTGACAATTGATCATTAATGGCCAGAGATTACCAGCTCAATCGGGCGCTTCCAAAGATTGCTTTAATAATTAAAAAAGAAAGCTGTAGGGGTTTTTTTTCATGGTAAAATGACAGAATCTATTAAGAGTTCAAAACTCTCAATCTTTAGGTGGTGATTTAGCATTAAAGGTGCTGAAAGGTTTCTGAATCAGGCAAAAACACAAAAGCTATGGAAATCTTTTCTGGAAATCTGTTCTATATTACCTGGTATTTTTAGATTGTACGCCGCCATGTGAATCAGTGGGATTATAAACCGGATAGACTAACAATGGGAGTAGGACTTCCTTGAGAGTTCTCCTAATCTCTGGCCATAACTTGGGAAGCACGTTGGCAGAAGCTGCAGGAAAAATCGGCCTCAATGGGCCGTTTGTGATGTTTCACCAGGGCTTCCGCCAGAGTTACAATGTGAGATTGGGGGAACTCTCTTGGACCACCACCTTCACAATGCCTAAGATCATTACAGACTTTCGCACTTTTCATTTTCAATGCAGCGACTTTGCCTTTAACTGGTATATATTGAGTCTCAACATGAGATTGGTTCATTCTTTTTTTTACAACTTTGTATCACGGGTTAAAAACTATCAGCTGCCAATCGTTAAAAATTGAAAGATAAGAAAAGAGCCCCACAGGAACCAATGGCTAAAGCCTTAGCATCCTGGGATAAGCAATTCACACCTTGTGAGTTTACTAAAATTATTTCAGAATGTAACTGAATTGGCGTGCAAGAATTAGCCAAGTTATAGAATTTACATAATTTTATAGAAGGCATGAGATGGACCAGGTAAAGAGTTTATAACCTAGTATATTGGAGCCTGCTCTTCAAGCTTGGCTTCGGACCCCAGTTCCTCTGCTCAAGTAAGGGTTAAAGACCGGATAAACTTTTAAAAATACACTAATTGAGGCAATAGTAAAGAAAATTCTAAATGGGAACAGCAGGACTGAGCAGTGGATTAATGCCACTTGGAAAATGGAGAACTAGAACTGCAAGTAGTCTGGGAGGGAGGAAAAAAATGTGACGATCAAAGCCGAGGTTTTAGCAAGTAAGAATGAAAGAGGTTCAGAACGGCAAATAGCATAGAATATACAGCCAGAGTGTTGATGAGAGGCCAAAATGCTGAGGAAGGAAGGTTCAGCCTAAAGAGGCAGGAGAGGTATTGAAAATGAAAACTGCCAAATTGCCGTAATGATCTTGGGCATTGTGAGGGTAGGAGGTCTTGGAGAGTTCTCTCATCGTTACTCTGTTTCCCACTCCAGGCTTTGCACCAATCAGGAAGAGCAGAGCATTGACCCCTGGGATTGGAGTGCCTGGTCCCAATTCAAATCCTCTAAATACCTTTTTTCCTAAACCATTCCTAATTCAGACCACAGTTCCTGATGTAGACTAACAATACCTCTCCGATTCTTTAAATCTCAGAGGAGGAGTTGTCTGAAAGTTTAAAACCAGGATGCTATTTACAATTTCACTGCATCCTGGCTCACTGCTCTTTCCATGATTAAAGCCAAAAAAAGACCACATAGGAAAGCAGGTTGATTAAGTGTTTTTTTTTAAATCTGGCATCCAAGGCTTTATAAATAAGGATTCAGAGTATAAAAAGAGGTAGTGCTAAACCTAAATAATTCATTGATTACGCCACATTTAGAGTACTTTGTCCAATTTTGAGCAGCCTACTTTAAGAAAGATGTCAAGGCCATAGAGAAGATACAGAAGAGAGTCACTAGGTAAGAGGGGCTTTAGTTATGAGACGAGACTGGAGAAAAATTAGGGCTCTCTTCACCAGAGCAGGGAACGTTAAGTGGAATTTTGATCGGGGTGTTTGGAACTGTGAACAGTTTTGATAAGGTAAAGCAGGAAATCTTCTCCAACTGCTCAGTGAATCGGTAGATGGAATAAATTTAAGATCATCGCCGAGGTGATGGGGAGGTCAGGCGAATTTTCTTTCCTACAGAAGGTGTCCTAACAGGATGTTGGAAGCAGAATCCATAACAGCTTCTAAAAGGGATTGGTCAAACCTTTGGACAAGACAAGTTTAAAATGATATGGTGAAAGGTCAGAGAAATAGGAGAGTGTTAGCTCTTTTATACAACCATAATTGGTGCAATGGTCCAAATGACTTCCTAAGACACTGTCTGTACACCAGGTGCTCTGTTTTTAGAAGCCTAGGTCTAAGATAAATTTTAGTAGTTTCAGCAAAGCCATTCATCTTACTTCACCATTTCACTTTTCTAAGTCTGTTTAAGATAATATTTTTACAGATGTTCAACAGGACTGGGCCAAATCCTAGTGTCCAGTGGGAACTGGTGATCCTTATTTGGTGATGGTGTGTTACAGTTCACTCTGGATGTGGAATAAAGGTACCTTGTTTTTTTAACCTTCATGCAGTCCATGTGCTTAAATTGCAGTTTACACATGGAAAAGCACTTTTTTAAGCGCAGGGACTGCATGAAGGTTAAAGAGACAAGGTACCTTTATTCCGCCAGCATCAAAACTGCATAAACTGCCAATGGAAAGTGTAACTCCAAGAAACAACAATTTACAGAGAATATTCACCACCGATGCTCCAGATCTGCGTTCTAGTCGGAGCCTCTGCTCCTCAGCGCAGTACTCACCAGGCGCATTCAGGCTTGTCCAGCTGCCCAGCTCCTGGCAGCTGTCCTGCTCCCCTCTCTCTCCAAGAGGTTTCTCAGACTCAGGAGTGCTGCCAGTCAGCCTAACTAGGTCCCAATCCCCCTTCCTGGCTCTTCAGCCACCCTCAGGGGCTTCAAGCTGCCCTAGGCTTCTGCCGCATTGCCACTCACAAGTCCTGGCTTTGTCCGAGGCTGCTTTCTCCTTCACCTCTCTGGCTCCACCTCTTAGCTTGTCAAAGACATTCCTCCCTGTAAGGAGGAACCCACAGGTCCCCCTGCTCATTACCACCTGCTCCCAGAGGCCCCACTACACATGCACGTTGTAGTCTGTATGGATAGTGTTGGTAGAGGCTCCAACCTTCTTTCCACACATGGCTGACCAGGAATCTCTCTTACCACCTGCTATTGGCCTGCGTTGGAAGGATTTGAAAGTTGATAATCGACCTCTTTGGCTGCATTATGTACACCTCTTCCTTGGCCATCAAGTCCTGGAGTGAGACTGGAACCCAGAGCTTTTGGTTCAGAGGCAGGAATGCTACCCACTGTGCCACAAGACCTCAATCCTTACATAATGAACCTCAATAACTAACTGAGGCGTTTAGGATAATTGAGGATTTGATAGGGTAGACATATTGGCTCTAGTGGCAGATGCCAGGTAAAGAGGTCATAACCTTAAAATTAGAGTTAGGCTATTCAAGGATGATGTCAGGAAGCACTTTTCCACATAAAGGGTAATGGAAATCAGAAACTCTCTTCCCCCAAAGAGTAATCGAGATGGGGGTGGGGGTCAGTTGAGATTCATAGATTTTTGTTGGATAAAGATATGAAGGATTACAGAACTCAGGGCAGAAGATGCATTAAGATATTGACCAGTCATGATCAGGCTCGAATGGCCATCTCCTGTTCCTACGTACTTAATATCTTTAATATCCTGAATCAAGATGAGTCAGCGCAGGGATTTTCTGTTTGTTGGGAGGGGCACCAGCTGACAATTTGAACTGAGGAATCGGTCTCTATATGCGAAAATGAATTTTGTGCAATTAAACTACTTATTTTGGAAAAGGGAGCCGATTATGAAAGAGGCTGAAGTTCACAATGACCTGAGGTATAGACACATGACAAAATATTCTAAGAAACATCAGGAGTCGTTTTGACTATGTCCAATAGTGCGACATGGACGAAGGCCAGTTGGCAGCCTTTGTTTATTCATTTGGTGATTGAAAATTGGGAAAGATGTTAAACAGGCTGGCTGAGTCACTCTGGCTGGCTTTGCGTGCGCTCATGAAATAAATTTATCCCCATTGTGTCTGAGAAACATTGAAATCTTGTTATTTTAAATTGACTTTCCTCTGTGGGGATTTGGGGAGGAATGTCAGACATGGAACTTTTACTAGTTCATCTCTCCCAAGAAGTTACATAAATTAGGGGAGACTCCACGATAGTGCCAAAATTAGACTTGGTCTGTTGGAAGCAGTGAGTCTCATGGGCCAGATGTAATTTTCTTTTTTTTTAATACTCCATCTTCTGAAAGTATCTTTTGGATGAACCCTATATATTCCTCAATGTCATCGGATTAATCACGGAAAAATATTGGAGCTCCCTTGCTGAATGTATTTTCCTACACATCGCTCTCTGATGATGATCTCACATTTGCATTAATATATTTACAATGCAGGTTGCTCAGCTATGTTGCACAGTCCTGATGGGAACTGGATGGCAATGCAAAGCACGCTGGCTGGGCGCCCTCGATTGCTGGCCAAGCCAAAGAGCAGAACGTTTATAGCGCTGGAGAGTGAAGCGGATGTCGTGTCCGCCTATGACGAGATGGGAACGGACGACGACAATGACGACGACATTGGCTGGAGCTCAGCCATCGGTGAGTTTAGGCGGCATTCAGGAAAGCTGTCGGATGAGACCTACTTCACGGACTCGCAGCACGATAACGACTGGCTGTACACCGATGGAAAGCACCGGTTGGTCACCTCACCGTCATCTGGCCGCTACACCAACACTGAGACCATGTGCTCGGACTCTGAAACGTCCTCCACCGGTTCCGTGCGGATACCTGTGCGAGGGTCGGACGATCAGGTTGCAGCAGATGAAAGAGGACTGAACCACGGGGACCACAAACCGGCCGGCACCCATCATGCCGAGCAACTAGATGTAAACTACAATGCACAGACTCAAGGCTTTGGGAATGTGGACAGCAGTGAAGCTGAGGATACTCCTGATGAATCTGAGCGGAAACACCGAAGAAGGAAAAGGAGCAAATGCTCATCACAGGAGCAACTGCACGAAACAGATGGCCATTTGAAAAGTCAACAGTCGGTATCTAAAAACTCATGCCAGGTAACATTTTATTTTTCATCTGGTCGCCTAGTAGTACAAACCTTGAGTATTGCTAACAAAAGAGACGCGCTGTCAAAGTTTTTCATCTTGCACTCATCAGGACAGATGCAAGAATGTCAAATTTCAAAGGGAACGACAATTTATACTGCATGAGAAAAGGGTGCTGATTAGTTGGCAAGTCGAGTCTGATTGGTCAAGGCATTGCGATGGAGAAGCACCCTTTTCTCACGCAGAATAAATTGTCGTTCCCTTTGAAATTTGACATTCTTGCATCTGTCCTGATGAGTGCAAGGTGAAAAACTTTGACAGCGCGTCTCTATTTTTCATCTATCTAATCAATATTATTGAATCAGATTTAATTACCAAGGGACTCAGTTAATGTTTTATTGTGGTTATTCTCTGGGTACAGTACATTCTCATAAGCTATAATTACAAACTGCGTGTAGTACGGTGTGATAGAGGGGTTCACTTTGACACTGAGAAATAGTGTGAAATGGGAGACAGCGAAACAGTAGCCCATTTTTCATCTTTCTCGATGGTCATTTCCACCAACTTCAAAGGAAATGAAATTTGACAGCAATCCCAGTTCGCCTTCACCCACCTCACACCATCGCACAAAGTCAAAATTAGCCCCGTGAGTGAGACCTATAGTGCAGCTTGGTTTGTGGATAAAGAGGCAGTGTGCTTTTTAAAAAAATAACAATAATTAGGTAATCATAATCATAGGGGCAACAATGGACAACCGAAGCAAGGAAAGTTATCTCACAAAGTTGCCTTTAGCGTTTGCTAAGTATGCAAAGACTTTTGGCAAATCTACTTTGGTGTCGCTGGGTATGTCCCAGACTTCTCATAATGCACTGCAAACTCATACTGTTTGTAGTTGCCGCAAGGAACATGCGAATCTTTGCCACCCCTTTTATTGCGTTGACATGGAATGCCGCGATGTAGCTGCAGCAGCTTTTTGTAGAAGATAAAGTACAGGTTCGACCTTTTAGACCCAACGGCGGGATTTTCCAGCCCTGCCGGAAGTCGATGGATTTTTGGCCGGGCCACCGAATCTCCCACCGCAACGGGGCCGGTAAAATCCCGGCCAACCAGTAAGCGATTCCAATTGGGGTATGATCGGAATGCTGAATCTAACGGCAAATGGACAGACAGAAGGGCTGCACTTGGCCGCTTTCAAATCGCGTCTTTATTTTTGACTTTGCTGCTGCACCAATGTTCATGCAACGCAGCCTCATTAGCGAATTAGAAAATGTAGCGACCCGAGAGACAGAGAGAAATAGATATTATCTCGAAATAAATTAAAAGCAGAATCAAACTAAACCGAAACAGAAGGGAAAGCCTGGGAGGAAAGGAAAGACAGCGTCAACTGAAATCAAACCCTTTCTTTTTTCAAGAAGTGCTTGAGGTGAAAATTCAAGTATGGGTCGGGATGAAACTGGGACTGGAAGATGGAGTGACATCTTCTGTTTTCTGGCTTTCTTTTTCACTCTGGCTATTTTCCAGTGATGGAGGGGGGCCTGTGGGCAGATCTTTGCCCCTTCTTCTTCAGTAAAGAGGGCATTTCAGGAGTCTGCAAGCGACCCCAATGAAACTCCGCTATCTAAGCCCTGTTTACATTGGAGGAGAGCTGGGATGAGATCCGTCATTACCTTTAGAAGAGACCCCATATCTTCCCGGAGAGGTCTGCCTGCTCCATTAGGGGTGGAAGAGCTGAAGGAGACACCTTCACTGGGGGTTTTAGCCAGGCCTCTTCCCCACTATCAGAGCAGCGTGTCAGTGCTCTGATACTCCGCTGGAGTACAGGTGGCACTGACAGGCCCCTCGCCAAGTCGATGACCCCACATGGAGTCTTAGCCTGAGCAAGTGTTTTACTGTGGATGTGGTTGGCAGAGGAGAAAACACAATCGAGGCAAGTTTCCAAAGGGAAGACGAGGAGCCAAGGAAAAGCAAACCCAATGCTGCCTTCAAGAAGGGAACACGTTGAAGAGAGTTACAGATAGCCCAGCAGACATGCATACAGTGTTGCAGATAAGTTCAGGCATGACCACACTTAACGGTATCCTTGACTCTTTTATTTGTCCTCACCAGCCATTTTCACATTACTGTCGATATTTTCTTGTGTGATTAAGTTTGCTGCACCATTGCACTGCTATAGCTCAACCACAAATAAGCAAGATTTTGCCAAACACAAAGTTGACTCACGACTAAAAATCACCACCTAAAATTTGCCCAATGTTGAAAACCTTAGGGTAGATGGGAAAGCGGTGACCTAGTGGTCTTGTCACTGGACTAGTAACCCAGAGACCCAGGGTAATGCTCTGGGCCGGTTTCGAATCCCACCACGGCAGATGGTGAAATTTGAATTCAATACCAATCTTCAATTAAAAGCCTGATGATGTCCTCGAAACAATTGTTGTAAAAAACACATCTGGTTCACTTGGACTGGCCTGTATGTGACTCCAGACCCACAGCAATGTGAACGAGGGCAGTTAGGTTTGGGCAATAAATGAATGAATTGGGGAAAAAAAGACGTGGCGTTGGATTTTCAGCTCGGTGTGCAGGCGCACACCCAACATGCACAATCCTGAAACAATGGACGATGACAGCGAGCCCATTAATCTATTAGTTAATAACCTTTATGGTTGGCGGGCAGGCAACTAGGCCGAGCGGCCTTTGGATTTTTGTGCGTTCCCTGCCGACGTTTTTTGGTGGCAGGGTGGGAAACCGCGTTGTCTGAAAAACCCTGCCCTCTATCAGAATAGACGCAAAAAATGACCTCCCCTGTATATGACATCTGCTCCCCAACAGCCACCACCCCACCCCCGTCAGAAAATTCGACCGCGAACTGACCGACTCTAAAAGAGCCCGCCCCGTGGCCATGTTACCCTGCGGGCGGCCTTAACGAGCCCAGCGGAAGAAAGTCCCGCCCTCGAGAGCTGTCAGTCAATCTGATTGGCCGGCAGCTCTTGCGGTCCCAGCCGCTCCAGCACTCGGTGGTGGGCTCTGCCAAGACTGCGGGCAGTCCCACGAGGAAGAGAGCAGTGGACCCCGGGCTCGAGTATACGTGGAAGGGTGGGAAGGTTCGGGTTTTGGAGGCCGGGAAGGGGGGAGGCACAAAGGGGTTTACCATCTTGGGAGGGTGCCCCCAAAGGAGGTATCCACCTCCCCCACCCCCCTCCACTTCCTTCCCACCTTTTCACCAGAGTCAGTGAACTGCTGCCTGCCCACTTCCGTCCGCCTTCCAGCGCCAACTATGTTATGGTGGCGGAGGTGGAATTAGACCCTTAATTGGGCAGTTAAGGGCCTCAATAGGCCTAAGGGCGGCCAGGCTAGTGGGTGCCATACCCGCTTCTCCGTATTATAGGGAATGGGCTGGGTCGGGCAGGAAGGGGAGGGTGGGCTAGTCACCACCCATCGTGTTTGATGCTAACACAGCATGGAGGGGGAAGGGGGTTCTGTAAAATCCAGCCCAATGTCTTTCACAGACTCCGGAGATCCCAAAGCCTATGACCAGTCTGCTCACTTTCCCCAACAGAATCTGCCAAAATCAGTTCTTGAAAACATCAGCCGACACAGCATTCCCAACCTTTTTGGGGGAGAGGGTTGTGGATTTCCGCTACCCTTTGGTGCCAGAAGGGAACTTGCTGATTTTTCTCCTAACTGGCCTATCTCTAGTTTAAACATTATCCCTGCTTGTTCTGGATTCCCCCCCACCCCCTTTAGAGGAAATTGTTTCTCTATAGCTACCCCATAAGATCCTCAATGCTGTCCCCAAACTGCGTACCCACACAGCGATTTGGTATGTACCTTGCTGGGGGCGGGGGGGTGGGGGACAAACAAGTGGCATATAACCAATGTTCCCATGCACGGCTGCGCAGCAATCTTAAAGGGACTGTGCAGTGCAACAGACAGGCTGCGCGCAGCACAGAAAAATTAGAGGCTTTTAAAAACCGTTTTCGGTCATTTCTCTCCACGTTTTACATTTCTCGCCCATCGTGCGCAATTAGCGCACAGCAAACAGCGTGTGCAGAGTACAAGCCCCACTGTGAATAAGGAGCTAGGAGTGTTGAGCAGTCTTTGTGCCACAAGGGGTCACCCAACACCTGATTATCAGCGGAGAGCTGAGACACTCGAGCTAGCAAACAAGCAAAATCTTTGCGGACTATGGAAATGAAGAGGAATTACCTGAGAAAAACCCACCATGTCGTGCATCTAAGACCAGCATTTTCATTTGAAAAATGTGACTAAGCAATTGATTAAAATGCACTGCCCACCCAATTAATTTCCTACTTGAGTGCAACAAAAAGTTGCGTCGGGGGGAGCGGTGTTTAAAATAGCTTTAAATGCAGGGGGTTCAAATGGTTTTGGTGTTAAAGCTCAGTGAACAAATGGTCATCACTTTCCATTGGTGCGATTGGCGATTTCATCGGCCATTGGGCGAGAGGAGAGTGGAAGATGAGAAACCGTCCAAGGGGGCATTGGAGTAGTCAGGTCTGGACGTAACAAAACCGTAGAGGAGGGTTTCAGCAGCAGGAAATGAGAGGAAGGACAGGGATGGGCAATGTTTAGGAGTTAAAAAGACATGGCCTTTGTAGGATGTGGGATTGGAACTTCAGCTCAGGGTCAAATAGAATGCCGAGGTTGTGAAGAGACTCACTCCCTCTCAGACGGTATCCAGGGAGGGGCAGCGGAATCAGAAGCAATGGAATGGAATTTGTTGGGGTGGGGAGTGGTTCCCAATATTTAATCGTAGCTCGTCGGGTCTGGATGTCGGATAACCAGCCTGATAACAACGAGGTAGTGTAGAGGTAGGGGGTAAGGTAACACCGGGTGGTACCGTGGCAGCGTTGTGGCAGGAGTGGAGGTGTTCAGGCATGAAGCCACAGGGAAAGATGTGTACAGATGTTGGAGTCAACAACGCTTTCAATGACGTTAGCGAGGAAAGAGAGTTTGGAGGTAGAGTGGCAGTTTTCAAACTCAGAGGTGAAGTATGGATTTTTTTTCAAGAGGGGTGTGATGATGTAGGTTTGAAGGGGAGGAGGACTGTACCTGAGGAGAGGGAACCGTTTACACATGTTATAAAACATGGGGACCAGGAAGGGAAGTTGGCTGTTTAGCAGTTTGGTGGAAGTAGGGTTGAGAGAGCAAGTGGTGGGTCTCATGAACAAGATGAGCCCAGCGAGTGCGTGTGGGAGAATAGGAGAAGGAGCTAGAGGAGTCAGATAGCTTGGTCCAGTGGGCTAGCTGAGGGAGGGAATGGCAGAGGCAGCTGATTGGATGGTCTCATTCTTAGTGGCAAGAAATGTCCACGAGTTCCTCGCTCATGTAGTCGGCGAGAGTTGTGGGGGGGCAGGAGAGAGAGTGATGTTCAATTTTGACGAGATGAAGGCTTGGTAAGAAAAGCTGGATTCCAAATTTTTTTTTTAGAAAAGGCTTTTGACATTACTTGTACCCACATCGCTCATTTACCCTTCCAAACTTGCGTTAAAAATAATTCTCAAAGAAAAGACAATAAATATGTGTTAAAAGCCCTGTCTCTAACTTACAAATTGTACAACATCGTCACTTTGCAAACCATGCACAACATTTTGAATCCTCTCACAATACCTATCACTTTTACTCTGAATATTTAACTGAATATATGAAAGGAAACTGCGTAGAAAATGTCTGTGAAGGGCTTTGAAGATTTACTTCTGGAGTGAGTTGATGAGCTAGAGAATAAATTGATGATGTAGTGCAAGGTGCCAGAGTGCCCGAGGTTCAATGCAGGCTTTAAATGGACCGATTTCTTCTCATTCTTATTTGGAATCTTTTTAGAGTGAACCTTTCAGATTTGGCTTTTAAATCCCACTTTCCCTATTATTACCAAAAAAAAATCAACCAAACGCGCCCGATCACGAAGGTGAATTGGTTGCAACGTGTTATTATTGAATGAGACAGCACAGAACGAGGCCATTCTGCCCCACCCCGCCACCCCATGGCCGGTACCAGCTCTTCCAGAGCGCTGCAACAAAAAAAAACAGCCGCACTGGTTTTGACTCTCAGCCTCGAAACCCACTCTGCCGGCACTGTAAGTCTCTCACTCAAAAGCTAGAGGTTTAAGGAAGGCATGTTTGGACACCTGAGCAGACGAGCTGTGTGCCGGCTGCCGCTCTGCTCGCCACCTTTTGCTGATGCTGAACCCGTTCTCTTCGACCCAAGGAGTTGAGCAGGTGCATGTTCGCGATGGAGCAGAGCCTCACGAGACTGGAGAGGCGAATTAGCCTGGGGACCTGGAGCAGAGAGGTAATCTTTGTGTATGCTGCACGCTGCTGCTTCCGAATGCCACGCGTTTCAAAATAAGCATCTTCTCAGTTTGTACACGAATGCTCATCTCCCCTCGGAATGTATTTATTTTGCCCCAAGTCTTTCCAATGGGCCAGTCTCGCCACATGCCTTGTTCCATTGCTTTGTCCGTATAAAATGTCTGCTGTCAATCAACACATCGATACAGGAATCCTGCACATTCTTCCAAAGCCATTAATGCATCCAATAGTGTTAAGGATTATCGGGCCATCTCACCATCCCATCCCTCCAAACACCCTCCAGCAGATTTCATATTTCAGCAAGCTCGTTATATTACTGTTGCTATGTTTTAATATATTGACGTTTGACTGCTGGTGTGTTAACCTTTCACATTCCCTTGTGGTAGTTACCTTCTCAACTTATCATCGTTGCTCTTGTTTTCAAAATGTGGTCAGTCACCTGTCTCTGAAGCCTTGGGCACTGAGATGCAAATAGACATGTTCAAGTGGAAAAGATCAATCACGTGCAATTGAAATGTAGATTTCTTTTTCTTTTTTAAAGTGAGTCAAATGCCAATTAATTGAAAGTTGTTTTTTTTTTCCCCTTCTGTCAAAGGAATCGCCCATCCCCGCACATAACATCCAAAACCCAGAGGGGAAATCCCACCTGGACACGGAGAGTGGGGTCACATTTTCTAGGACTCATGCAGACTTAATGGAAGAGAAGCTGAGATCAAAGTTAGTTCAACTAGCTACAAAATTAAGTGACAAGGAGTCATCGTCTGGGGACGAGCTGGATCCAGAGACAACCGAGGCAGTCCAGGAGACGTCTTCGTGTGATGAAGACCACAAGCACATTCAGGATGAACTCATGAGAGTAAGTTGACAGTTCACATTTGTTGTAATATACCTTTAAGGGATATCAGTATGACATCACTAGAAGGGAAATGTGCCACGTGATCCATTCTTAGCTTCACTTTTGCTTTGAGCAGAGCACACTCACATACACAATCACACACACACATACACACACACACACACAGACACAATCACACACACACACACACACACACTCTCACACACACACACACACACACGTGGCCTTTAAGCTTTATACCTATGTATAACTGTTCTCATGTGTCTAGTCTTAATAAAAGAACCTACAGCATGTTTACCTAGTCCCTTTTGAATGATTGGTGCCTTGTACAGTAAATAAGCCCAAGGTATTATATCTCTGTAGTAACAAAATTTAGGCCTGTAACAGGCTACTGAAGTTGTGGCTCTATGCGTCTGCTTGCGAGATTGGACAGCTCATCAATATAGATCCAAAAGCAAGCTCGGGTCATTTCAAGGCTATGAGAAAATGCTAGATATCTCATTTCCCAGCCCAAAGCCCATGCCTTACTGGAATATTTTTGCAGAGAGAGAGAGAGTTTCTTCAGGCAGTAATGAATGTGTGTGTCTCAGCACACTGAGAATAAATTAAATGATTGAAGGATGAGGAGGCTGAAGAGCACAACATAGGAAGTCTGGCATTGCCACAGCAAAAAGAGAAATCTTCTGTCCAGTTTATTTTTTTTACTATAAATTAAGGTATAATGTCTGTGCTTATTCCTGCATAACATCAACATTTGCAGAAGTCTATTTATTCATTTCATTTTTCTTAGTTTTTATCAGAGTTACTCTAGTGCAAACTGTAACCCACCTCACTCCGGATCAACTGTGAGTTTATTTCTGCTCCAAAGATACCCTGTATCATGGTGCCAAGCTTCAGATGGGCAGGAGTCTGCCACCCAGCCACACTGAAATGTGCACCCTGGCAGGGTAGCAGAACTGCCACTCTATCTGAAGATAGTTTATGATTTATCAAGTTGCATAAAGACCAAGAGAAACCTGGCATTGCTTACAGGGCAGCCACTTAAATTTGTGTCCACATGCATGAAAAGCTCAAGCAGATTATAACCAAAGGACTTAGTTTCATAGCCTTACGCCCTCATCTCAATGAATTTCGGGCTTGGCACGATGCTGAACTCTTCTTCCGCCGTCTTCGTCTCCGTACTCACTTCTTTGGGCAGGAGTCCTCTCCCCGTTCAACAGATCCTTTTACCCACCTCCAATATTCTTCCTCCACCTGGACCCCTCCCTCTGGATTCTTACCTTCTCTTGATCTTTTCATTGGGAACTGTTGGCGTGACATTAGTCGTCTCAATTTCTCTGTTCCTCTCACCCATTCTAATCTGTCTCTCTCTGAACTTGCTGCACTCCGTTCTCTCAGGTCCAACCCTAACATTGTCATCAAACCCGCTGACGAGGATGGTGCTGTTGTTGTCTGGCGCACTGACCTCTACCTCGCAGAGGCTGAGCGTCAACTCGCAGACACTTCCTCCTACCTCCCCCTGGACGATGACCCCACCACTGAACATCAAGCCATTGTTTCCAGGACTGTTACTGACCTCATCTCCTCTGGAGATCTTCCTTCCACAGCTTCCAACCTGATAGTCTCCCAACCTCGGACAGCCCGCTTCTACCTCCTACCCAAAATCCACAAACAGGACTGTCCCGGCAGACCGATTGTGTCAGCCTGTTCCTGCCTCATTTCTTGCTATCTTGACTCCATTCTCTCTCCCCTTGTCCAGTCCCTTCCCACCTACATCCGTGATTCCTCTGACACCCTACATCATATCAACAATTTCCAGTTCCCTGGCCCCAACCGCCGCCTCTTCACCATAAACGTCCAATCCCTCTACACCTCCATCCCCCACCAGGATGGTCTGATGGCTCTCCGCTTCTTCCTCGAACAGAGGCCCGAACAATCCCCATCCACCACTACTCTCCTCCGTCTGGCTGAACTTGTTCTCACACTGAACAACTTCTCCTTAAACACCTCTCACTTCCTCCAAATAAAAGGTGTGTCTATGGGTACCCGCATGGACCCCAGTTATGCCTGTCTCTTTATGGGGTATGTGGAACATTCCTTGTTCCAGTCCTACTCCTGCCCCGTCCCACAACTCTTTCTCCGGTACATCGATGATTGCTTCGGTGCTGCTTCATGCTCTCTTCTGGACCTGGAAAAATTTATTAATTTTGCTTCCAATTTCCATCCCTCCATTATTTTCACATGGTCCATCTCTGACACTTCCCTTCCCTTCCTTGACCTCTCTCTCTCAATTTCTGGTGATTGACTGTCCACCAATATCCATTACAAGCCTACCGATTCCCACAGCTACCTCAACCACAGCTACCTCGACTACAGCTCCTCACACCCCGCTTCCTGTAAGGACTCCATCCCATTCTCTCAGTTCCTTCACCTCCGTTGCATCTGTTCTGATGATGCCACTTTCAAAAACAGTTCCTCTGATATGTCTTCCTTCTTCCTTAACCAAGGTTTTCCATCCATGGTGGTTGACAGGGCCCTCAACCGTGTCCGGCCCATCTCCCGCACATCCGCCCTCACACCTTCCTCACCCTCCCAGAAACATGATAGGGTCCCCCTTGTCCTCACTTATCACCCCACCAGCCTCCGCAATCAAAAGATCATCCTCCGCCATTTCCACCAACTTCAGCATGATGCCACCACCAAACACATCTTCCCTTCACCCCCCCCCGGCGGCATTCCGCAGGGATCGTCCCGACACCCTGGTCCACTCCTCCATCACCCCCTACACCTCAACCCCCTCCCACGGCACCTTCCCATGCAACTGCAGAAGGTGCAACACCTGCCCCTTTACTTCCCTTCTCCTCACCGTTCAAGGGCCCAAACACTCCTTTCAAGTAAAGCAGCATTTCATTTGCACTTCCCTCAATTTAGTCTATTGCATTCGTTGCTCCCAATGCGGTTTCCTCTACATTGGAGAGACCAAACGCAGACTGGGTGACCGCTTTGCAGAACACCTTCGGTCTGTCCGCAAGCATTACCCAGACCTCCCTGTCGCTTGCCATTTCAACACTCCACCCTGCTCTCATGCCCACATGTCCGTCCTTGGCCTGCTGCATTGTTCCAGTGAAGCTCAACACAAACTGGAGGAACAGCACCTCATCTTCCGACTAGGCACTTTACAGCCTTCCGGACTGAATATTGAGTTCAACAATTTTAGATCATGAACTCTCTCCTCCATCCCCACCCACTTTCCGATTCCCCCCCTTTTTTTCCCCCCAATAATTTATATAGATTTTTCTTTTCCCACCTATTTTCATTATTTTTAAATGTATTTCCATCCATTGTTTTATCTCTACCTTTTAGCCTATTTCGATCCCTTCCCCCCACCCCACCCCCACTAGGGCCATCTGTACCTTGCTCGTCCTGCTTTCTACCCTTAATTAGCACATTCTTTAGATAATATCACCACCTTCAACACCTCTTTCTCCTTTTGTCTATGACATCTTTTGGTTATCTCCACCTATCACTGGCCCTCTATCCAGCTCTACCTGTCCCATCCCCCCTTAAACCAGCTTATATTTCACCTCTTTTCTATTTTTACTTAGTTCTGTTGAAGAGTCATACGGACTCGAAACGTTAACTGTGTTCCTCTCCGCAGATGCTGCCAGACCTGCTGAGTTTTTCCAGGTATTTTTATTTTTGTTTTGGATTTCCAGCATCCGCAGTTTTTTGCTTTTATCAGTTTATAACCATGCCTGAACCTTGGGATAGGCCCTAATCTCAGGATTCCTGCCATTCGAGAAGTTGATGGAACAGCTTTACGCCTTAGAATTTTACTTTCCTCTACCTTCCTCCTCTCCTTGCCTGAAGGTGGTGATTCTTGCACAGCCTCAGCGGCTCCACTATATACTGCCTAATTCTCATCGTTGTTTTGAAATGGCTCATGTGGCTCCCCCCGCCCCCTCTTGCTGCCCCCTCTCTCCCAGTCCTACATCCCTCTAAGATCTCTGCGCTTCTCCGGTTCTGGAATCTTGCGCATCCCCAATTTTCTTCGCTTCACCATTAGCTGTCGTCAGGCGGAGAAGTGCTTTTTCCCCCTCAGATCAGGGAAGGCTGAGGAGGGGTGTTCGAGATTACGAATGGTTTTGGTGGAATAAATAAGGGAGAAACTGTTTCTAGTGGCAGATGGCTCGGTAACCAGGTGGCTGGTAAAAGAAGCAGCGGAAACCTGTTTTTTTTAAATCTGGGTGTGTTGTTGGAACCTGGAATGCACATCCTGAAAGCATGGTGGAACCAGGTTCCCCAGTTCCATTCAGAAGAGAGCTGGATAGGTGTTTGAAGAGGAGAAAGAATTGTCAGGGTCATGGGGAAAGAGCAGCTTGCATATGGGTCAAATGGGTCCCTTCTCTGTTATACCATTGTGTGAACAGGTCCCTCATCAGCAACAACAAGTTATATAATTACACTTTCTATGTCTCAGTGGAGCAGAAAGACTAATAAATATTAAGCTGGATGCAGTATAAGGATACTATCGCCTGGAGGAAGTATCAATGCCTTTAATGCGTTGACCACACCAAATTATCCAGAGTTGGCTTGATTTAAATATTCTAGGTGGCATCTCAGAGGTATAATTACTTCTGTTTAGGAGCTCGCCACTGAAGATAGATGGAACTGACATGTTGCTGCATAGAGTTAAATGCCAGGTATCAACAATAAACAGTTTGTTGGGAAGGGGGGAATTGAGACCCCTTGCCTGAGAGCAAAGAGCCGCAGGAGCTTTGGAAGTAGCAGTGGAAGTGTCTCCAGCCCACATAAGACGGAGGAAGTGGCCCTTGGTCAAGATGGTGACAAGGACGTTACAGGGTTACAGCAGACACAGCACAAGGAGGTGACTGACTCAGTAACAAATTGCATTCATATGGCGCCTTGAACATAGTTAAACATTGTACAAGACACTAGTTAGACCTCAGCTGGACTACTGCATACAGTTCTGGGCACTGCATTTTAGGAAGGATGTGAAGGCATTGGAGAGAGTGCAGAAGAGTCTTACGAGAAAGATTCCAGAGATGAGGAGCTTCAACTATGCAGTAAGATTGGAGAAGTTGGGACTCTTCTCCTTGGAGAAAAGAAGGCTGAGACGAGATTTGATAGAAGTATTCAAAATCATGAGGGGTCTGGACAGAGTACATAGGGAGAAACTTTTCCCATTTGTGGAAGGATCGAGAACTGGAGGTCACAGGTTTAAGGTAATGGGTCAAAAAAGCAAAAATGATATGAGAAAAGACTTTTTCCGCACAGGGATTGGTTAGGACCTGGAATACACTGAATGTGGTGGGAGGCACATTCAATCGAGGCATTCAAGACGGAATTAGATGACTATTTGAAAAAAAAAACCTGCAGGGAGGATGGCACTAGCTGAAATGCTCACTCAGAAAGCCAGTGCAGACACAATGGGCCGAATGGCCTCCTCCTGCACTGTAACAATTCTATGAAGGAGCTTGACTGTAACATTCTCAGACAAAATTTGACACCAAGCCCCATGAGGAGAATAGGTGACCAGAAGCTTCAAGTAACACCTTAAGGGAAGAGAGAGAGACAGAGACAGAGACTGAGAGACAGAGGCTTTGCCAGGAGGTTCCATAGCTTAGGGCCTACACACCTGAAAGAGCACAGCCACCAGCCTAGAGAGCAATGAGAGTCCCTGATGTACAAGAGGGCAGAATTGGAGACCTCAGAGGGTTGTAAGAGCTGGAGGAGATCATACAGCCGGAAGGGGAGTTTGGGCGGGGTGGGGAGGGTGGGGGTGCAGTGTTGGTGGGCACGGCCGTGCGAAGATTTGAAAGCAGGGACGGGAATTTTTAAATTGAGGTATTGCTGGACCAGGAAGCGGTGTTGGTCAGCGAGCACAGAGGTGATGTGTCCTTGTTTACTTTCACTTTCTTGGGCCAGGGTTTATTGCTATGGGGTGAACACTGACATTCACTGCATATGGAAGCTAATCTGGTGAAGTGAGTCGACTAGCCTTTATAGGAGCCACCGTCATTGTCATTGCAAGAGGGTAGTTGGTCCACTCTGCCAGATTACTGCCCAGACAGTGAAGGCAAAAATTTTCCCCATCGTGATTATGATGATGGCGGTGAGAACAGCGGAGAATGGGATCTCACACTTAATTCCCTTGTTTGAGATCTAACGCTATTTTCGGAACTGCAAAGAGTGGCAATTCCAGTCAACAAATTCCAACAACCAACGCTGAAAATAAATGGGTTAACACTTTATAAAACATAGAATAGGGTAATGTAGCACGAACGCGTTAATCATCAGCAATTGTCGGCCAGAATACCAACCCCCAAACTTTAGTTCAAGTTTCATCTTTCTGTTAAGAAAGTGCTCAAATCAATGCTTCATTTGGATGCTGTTGATAGATTTTTTTTAAAAATACTTCTTTGGCAACCAAGTTATTAATTTACCAGAGAATTGTGCATACAGATTTAAGTCAGCATGAGTTAAGGCTGGGCATTCAGGTACCGAGCAAAAGTGATACTAGAAATGAGTCATATTGTCTGTGCCTGTTATTCTTATGTCTGCATAAAAGCTACTCACAAAAAGGAACACAATGTAAAGCATCTTCAAGAACCTCTTGTACATCAATTAGCGAGATAAATGAGCTGCAGATGTTCAGAAAGGTGACAGGTTGGCGTTGAGTAACATTGATTTCTTTTTAAAAGTCCTCTGATCACCAGCTTCTGTTTTGATCCTTAGACTGGGCTTTGCAATGTTCTGGTGATTACTGAAAGAACCATTCTCATAGCTGCCTGCTTCTCAAGTGGTCGCTTCAGGCTGGAGAGTTCTCACTTTCACTCATTTCCCCACGGCTTGCGTGTTAATTCTGTCTCGAGGGCCAGATTGCTGCCCTGTTCTCCCATGGAAACACGTGATTGTTGGAGGAAAATGATTGGTCCTTTCTTTGATCTTCAGCCGTCCCTAATGCAGCAACATATTTATTTATCGGGGCTTTTATACTTATTTCATCGGTACTCAAAATGTGAATTCAAAGGGCGGGTACATACAGTGCTTTGGACAGGAGTGCTAATCCATGGGTTTGTTCTTGTCATTTGCCCAGTTTCTAACCTCAGAAACACCATCGGGAAGAAGAGGCAAACAGATTCCCAGGCACTTGACAATGGGAAAGCTGGGTAAATTGAGCGGTCGATCCCGGCAATCCCCAACCTGAAGCCTGCCCGGTCATTGTGTGATGTCTAGGGATTGTCAGCTGCCAGGCGGGAAATGGAAGAAAAATATAATAAAATTCAGCAGGACTTTTCTGGGCCTCCCCTACCCCACGATGCACCTCCTCACCGTCCACTCCTCTCTGTAAATAGCCAGGTTTTCCCAGCAAGCTTAAAGGAACCTTGGCTGATTTTATTTGCTTGCTGGACAGGGAGGGATACTGGGGCAAATTGCTGCTCCTTTGCTAGTTCCCCAGCTGAAATATACTAACTCAACAGAGGGGAATTTTCATATATGGATCCACCCTGGTCCACGTAGCCCTGGGTACCTGCTATCTTAAACAGCGAAGCCGCTAGGGCACCTGTGACTGAGTTTAGTTTTCTTTCCAAATGAGCAGTACATGAGAAAGATGTTCCTAAAAAACAATAAAACACAAATCTGTGTCACATTTAACAAGTTTGTTGTTTTATCTCTTCAAAAGGCATTAATTAATACTTAGAGGACAATATATTCACAGTCTAATTACCATGTACCCTGACCGGGATTGTTATCCAGTGTTAATGGCACTGACTCATTACACTTTCCCTCCTCCACACTAAATCCCACTGAATTTTTCACCAGTAATAAATGGTCAGTGGTAACTTCAATTGAGATGGTCCAGACAAGCTGTAGCCTTCCATTGTCCTGGTTTCAGGATGTCAGGAGGGAGGGGATAGACTGGAGGAGATCAGAAAATTTGGATAATGTATCAATTTTTTAAAAAGAGAAATAATGTTAGACCCTAGTTAATAATGATATATTGTTATGATGTGTGCAAAACATAATGTATATCTTAAATTCGGAATATCCATCTATTAGCAAAATATTTCACCCTCCTATCTCCTGTTTCTGAATCACAAACTCAAATGAGCTGCATTTCTATGGTTCCTTGAATCTTATTGTAGAACAGCTCCCAACATTTGATGATGTAATTACAGCATTGTGGCAGCTGTAGTGTTAGACCTTTTAAACTACAGGCTGAGCTACAAACACTCTCTTCTGCGAATATTGCTGAAAAATTAGACATGCTTTCGAAGCTTTTCATCTTGCACTCATCAGGACAGATTGGCAAGAATACCAAATCTTTGGAATACCAAAGAATAGCAAATCAACCAAATTGTTGTCCCCTTTGAGATTTGGTGTTCTTGCGAATCTGTCCTGATGAGTGCAAGACTAAAAGCTTTGACAGCATGCCTCCTTTCTCAGCAGTACTCAAGTTCTGTACCATCAAGCGACTTTCTTCGGTTAGTCTTAAGGGCAGAGTTCAAGCAGTAGAAGTTAACTGTGATTCTGTGTATACATCTCTCAGTTATAAGATAAAGATGAATGTAGAATCTGAGATGGCCAGGCAAATTATTTAAATATCCAGACAAAAGGAACCAATGGGCTGAAGTTTTGGATGTAATTATGCAAACCAGCGATCACTGGAAATGCACGCTCCACATTTCCTGAAATGCCACTGAGCATTAATGTGCAATGTCAAATGTTTGGAATTACCATGAAATGACTTGCTTTAGTATCACAAAGGAAGCATGGTGGAAAGGTGTAGGTTGCATAATATAAGCAAAGCTCTCAGCTCTGGCAACTTCCATCCAAGAGCATTGGTTTTACTAGTTGAGGAGATTGCAAATCCCCTCCCTGGTATCTTTTGAAGCTCTTCGGAAAGTATTCAATGAGACACCTGCCCACTCCCCCCCATTTTTAGTTAAAAAGTAGTAAGGATAAGTGCAGCAACTACAGGCCAGTCAGCTTAACTTTGGTAGTGGGGCAGCTTCTAGAAACAATTATTTGAGATAGAATTGATCGTCATATGGAAGAATGTGGGCTGATTATTAAGAGCCAGCACGGACTTCTTAAGGGAAAATCATGTCCAACTGGAGTTGCTGGAGTTTTTTGAAGAGGTAACAGAGAGGGTTGATGAGGGTAATGCTGTTGATGTGGTGTACATGTACTTTCAAAAGGTGTTTGATACAGTGCCACACAACAGACTTGTGAGAAATGTTATAGGTCATGGAATAAAATGGACAGTAGCAATATGGATACAAAACTGGCTGAGTAATAGGAAACAGAGGGTAATGGTTAATGGATATTTTTTGGGCTAGAGGAAGGTTTGTAGTGGAGTGCCCCAGGGATTGGTATTGGGACCCTTGCTTTTCCTGATATATATTAATGATCTAGATCTTGGTGTGCAGGGGACAATTTCAAAGTTTGCAGATGATACAGAACTTGGAAGCATTGTAAACTATGAGGAGGACAGTGTAGAACTTCAAGAGGACATAGACAAGTTGATGGAGTGGGCAGATAGGTGGCAGATGAAGTTCAATGCAGAGAAGTGCAAGGTGATTCATTTTGTCAGGAAGAACATGGAGAGACAATATAAAATAAGGAGTGCAACTCGAAAGGGTGCCATTTAAGGTGGTTTACCAAAGAGCCAATGACGACATGAGGCAAAACTTTTTATACATTGCGTGGTTAGGAACTGGAATGCACTGCCTGAGGGCATGGTGGAGGCAGATTCAATCAGATCTTTCAAAAGGGAAATGGATTAGCAGCTGAAGGGAAAACATTTGCAGGGCTATGGGGGAAGACCAGGGGAGTGGGACTAACTGAGGTGCTCTTACAGAAAGCCAGCACAGACATGATGGGCTAAATGGCTTTCTTTGCTGTAATGCTTCTGTGATTTTGTGTTTTCATGAGAGAACATGTTGTAAAATAGGACATGATACAGTTCTAAATTCTAAGAACAACGCACACCGATGGTTAAGGATAGGCACTCCTTGTTGTCCGAGATTTTTCTGTATTCACCAGCCCCTCAACGCCAGCTGATCCAATTGTCCAGAGAAGGAAAGAGCTTGCGTTTATGTAAGAAGTCGAGAAAAGGGAGCAGGAGTAGACTCTATAGCTCCTCACGCCAGCTCCGCCATTCAACATGATCATGGCAGAACTTCTACATTAACTCCACTTTCCCACAGTATTCACATATCCCTCGATTCCACAGCTCTCCAGGGTAGAGAATCCCAAAGAGTCACAGCCCTCTGAGCGAAGAAATTTCTTCTCATCTCAGCCCTAGCGACCAATCTCTTGATCCCTAGTTCCAGACTCTCCAGCCTCTCAGCATCTACCCTGTCCTGCGCTCTCAGAATTATAAACGTTTCAGGATGCGTTTCACCTCTAATTCTGCTAAACTCCAGGCAATATAGGCAAATTCTGCTCAACCTCCCTCCACAGCACAGCCCTTTGGTTAGGGGGATCAAAACCGTGTTCTCCAAACGATCCCGATCCCAATTTGCATTTTGCAAATGGCCTCTCACCTGAAACAAGTGGACGCTTTGTCGGCCTATCCAAGGTAGCAGCGGCTGGAGCTCTAACGCAAACGAACACAATGCTTTCCCCCTCGCCGCGACCATCCCGGTTGTGCTGAGGGTTAGGTTAAAATGGTCTGTGGTGTCTGTGACTTCCCAATGCTGAATTTGTGTAAGGGAAGATAGCTTCCATTTTAACTGTGCGGGCCAAAAATTGCAAATTGTCACAGGCTTTTAACATTGACAGTAACAAGCCAGGGTCTTCATACCAACTGTTTCCTCCTGTGTAGAGTGTGGATTTACAGACTTTACTGACGATGGTGTTGAGGTAATTTTTTTTCCCTGAAATAATATTGCTGAAATAAATAATACTGATGATAAGGGTCGATATAGAAATCCATCTAAGCAAGTCATTATTAACCCAATTTGATGGTTTTTTTTTCATTAAGTCTGGTCTTAGATTATGGGGAAACAACATGGGGCTGAATTTTTCCTCCCCCCGGCGGTGGGGGGGTTGTGTGGGGGGCGGGTGGGAGCGAGGGCGAACCCGATCGGCTGCGCGCTGCCATTTTACGGGGGCGGGCCAATTAAGGCCAACCCAGCGTGACGCCCGCCCGGAAGCGCTGAACACTCCCTGTGCGGGCGGGGAGGGATTCCCTGAGTCGGGGCCTGCGCTCTTTCGCGCTTGTGCACAGGGATTAGTTAAGGTTTATAAAAGCTAAATACAGAAAACAAAACATTATAAGACACGTCCCCTCATGTGACAGTGTCACATGAGCTGGGACAGGTCAATGATATTTTATAAAAAATTTTATTGTATTTTAAAACCCTTCATGAAACCTCATCCCGCCCGTGGATGAGGTTTCATGATAAATGCGAAGGCCGCCTGGGCTCTTCGCCTGCCCCCCCGCCAACCTTAAGGTTGGACGGGCAGCTCACTTAACTGTTTTAATTAGTTTTTAACAGGCCTTAATAGGTCTTCGACAGTTCGGTGGACTCACCAAACTGAAAATCTAAATGACGCGCGGTGACATCGGGACACCCGCCCAACGTCACCGTGCGTCATTTTACATGTCAACGAGTGGGCCCTGCCCCCAACTCGCCGACCGGACAATTCTCCCCATGGGGGCCAGCCTCACTGAGGGAAAGGCTTTTCACCTATGAGGTGGCTTGGTTTTAATTTATCCAAAGACGATTTGAAGTTGCGTTATAAACATCTGAGAGTTGGATTAACAACATTGCTTTAATCCGGTGATTGGACAGTCAGAAACGGTCATAATTTCCTCATAACTTCACCTTGTTGCTCATTAATACTGGGAGGTGGTGGCGTAGTGGTATTGTCATTGGGCTGGTAATCCAGAGACCCAGGGTAATGGATCCAAAGAACCTAGGTTCGAATTTCACTGCGGGCAGATGGTGAAATTCGAATTCAATTTTTTTTAAAAATCTGGAATTAGAAGTCGAATGATGACCTTGAAACCATTGTCAATTGTAAAAACACATCTGGTTCACTAATGTCCTTACCTGGTCTACATGTGACTCCAGAACCACAGCAAGCTACTCAGTTTCCAAGGGCAATTGAGGATGGGCAATAAATGCTGACTTAGCCAGCAACGCCCCATCCCATGAGAAAATAATCAAAAAATTATATAATTGTTATGTGCACACATCATTATGTGCCCAGTACATCCGCTCGTGACATCTTGGGTTGGATTTTCGCCCCGATATGGAGAATCGGGCAGGTGGGTAATTTTGCATCGCTGGCCAGTGTGCCAGTTTACTGACTGCCCTGCCCTCGAGCTATTTTCCCAGAGGTAGGACCAGGGGCAGAAGGATTACCCATTCGCATGTGGCAGGTAGCCAATTCAGATAAGTTAAAGGTCAAATGAGGCTGATTATCAGAGGCTAGTTAACACCTGTTGGAGCACCAAATGGCTACAGGACTGGCAGTCGTGTCGGAGATGTGCTCTCGTCGACTCCCTGAACGGTGGGGAGGGGAAACCCCCGCTGTCCTAAAAATTCTGGCCCCTGTCTCTTTTCTTCAGCAATACTCGAGTTCTGTGCTGCCAAGTGGATATTAATATCATTGTTCTCTCTCTCTCTCCGCCCCCTTTCTGTGTTCCAACCAAACAGAAGTATTCTGCCATCTCTCTCTGCAACATTACAACAGAAGCATTGAAGGTCATCAATGCCACGGAAGATCTGATTGGGGAGGCCACAGGGGCAAGTGAGTCCTGGTCAGAGTCGAGCGCAGGAAGAATTCCCACGGGGACAGATGCAACGAAGCTTGAGGAGCAGCTCTCTAAACTAGAGGAAAATGTAAGGGGAGTAAATAATATTCTGTTAGTTATTTTTTTGGTCCAGTAAACCAGTTCATTTTAACAAGCGGGACTTCACCTGGACATCGCTAAAGTATACTCCAACAACAATGCTTTCAACTCAACCAGAAGGGAAAATTAATGGTTACAAAATTGGAATTGACAACAAGATAGAGGTCAGACATGAACATCAGTAGAAGAGGCGCTCGCATTGATCACAGGGATGGCATGGTGGTAATGTCCCCCCTATTCGTAATCCAGAGGACCAGGCTAATGCTCTGGGGACGGGTTCAAAATCTTGCCACAGCAGCTGGTGGAATTTAATAAATCTCAGAATTTCCCCCACTAAAAGCGAAGTAGTGCAGATGCTGGATGTCTGAAATAAAAAACAGATAATGCTGGAAATAGCAGTGGATCGAGCAGCATCTGTGGTGAGAGAAACAGAGGTTTCGAGTTATCGTCTTTCACCAGATCTTCTAGGTGAAGTGTTAACTTTCTCTCTCTCCCCAGATGCTGCCCGAGCTATTGGTTGTTTCGAGAATTTTCTGTTTTTATTAGCAATATTTGTAATTTTTCAAGTACTGTTGTGTCATCATTTTTATTGGCTGTTTGATTGTACCAATGATTCAGATGTTTGTCCATATTGTCTTTAACATAGTGGAGCACGGTAAACTCTTGTATCATAGTAATTGTCTAACTTTATATAGGTTTACATAACAGCGGGCACTGTGTATAGTCTGGAGGGACAACTGAACGACCTAGAGGATTGTGCACGGAGCATTCACAGTATAACTACGGAAACGGAACTTGCAGATCTAGAAGACCAAGTGGCAACAGCAGCTGCTCAAGTTCACCAAGCAGAACTCCAGGTAAATGCTAAAGGCACTATCAAGGGCACTGTTGGACAGGTTCTGAGATGGCTGATAAGTCCAATGCGCGATCTGCAGACTCTGCTACATGTGGATCAGGCAGTACTTGAAGGGGTGGCCAGCTGAGATGCTTAGGGATTTGTGCGCTCCCTTTAATGCCTCGACTTCGCCTCTGCACATTCCTGGCGAAGCCTTTCAATGTGTTCAGTGCCTTCCCGAATTAGCCTTCTCCATTTTGGTCAGTCACAAGCCAGGGGCTCGCATGAGACGATGGGCATGTTTGACCTCTTCAGGGGTGCTCTGAGGACATCCCTAAAGCGCTGTACAAGTCAACAAGCAGTTGAAGACCCTTTGAACGTGGGGCAATACAATTTCAGAGAGCTTCCCATTCACATTGAAGCTGTTAAGCAGTTAGTAGAAGGGACAAAGCCATTGGCCTATTGAATGGATTCTGCAGCTACCTTGGCATAATTCCATAGTAGAAAGCTGCAGAATGAACTAATCAGGTTACACATCTCCATACAAGAGGGAAAGGTAACCCTTAGAGTATACTACAGGTCACCAGGTTAGCACCAGATTATCTCCTCTGAATAAATAAAGGGTACGTGTGAGCAGGGAAGTTATTTTTTAACAAGTAACTGCAAGCATTGGGATCCAGGTGATTTAAAAGCCTGCAAAAAATGAAATACTTAAGATTTCAATCGCACCTTTCACAGCCTTGGGATGTCCCAAGGCAATTTACAACCAGTGAAGTACTTTTGAAATATAGACATTGTTGTGATGTGGGGAACACAGCAGCCAAATGCACACAGCGAGGTCCTACAAACAGCAGTGAATTAATGACTAGATTCTCTGTTTTAGTAATATTGGTTGAGGGATAAATATTGGCCAGGACAGCGCAAAGAATTCTATTGGTCCTCTCTTAAATAATGTCATGGGGTTTTTTTTTCACACTGAAGCTGTTGATAGTCTCATCTCACAGACGGTGGGCTGCATTTTATGTGCTCACGCCGGGTGTGTTTTCGACAAGGGGGCACGTAAAATAGGGCATGTGCCCACCCCACCACCTTCCCACCCACCCCCGAGTTCACCCCCATAATACTGGGATGGGTTGGCCTTGCAATCAGCAGCCTGCCCACCATATTTAAATAGCTAATAATGAGTCACTCAGGCTTGTTTCCAATTAATTGACACTGATAATAAGCTGCCCCATGCATAAAACGTTTGGCGTGCACAGTCGGGCGGGAGTGGGTAGCCCAATTTTTAAAATACTCTTCAATGGGTGGAAAGGAGGGGGGCGATTCTATCTTCGGAGGCTGCCCTCAGTGGGTCGGGGGTCAGCCTCCCTAAGTAGAACCCTCAGCCCGCAGCCTTAAACCCAATCCCCGCCCCTCCCTGACCTGCCCATACCGTCCCTGCCCAAGACCCCAGACTCACCTGTTTCCTGGGATCCATGGGCCTTTTTCCTCCTTTTGCAGTCCCGGCAGCTCTTGGCGCTGTGGGGCTGATGGGGCCAATCGGATTGGCCAGCAGCTCCCGAGTGTGCAACCCCCTCCCCAATGAGGGGCGGAAGTCCCACTCGGCCCTTGCTTAGCCTGCCTGCAGAGGGGCGGCTTCCACGGCGAATTTGCTTCCAGGGCTGCCAGCCACCAACCCCACCCCTACAACATTCAGCCCAGCATCTCCAACAGTGCAGCACTCCCTAAGTACTCCATGGGGTGCATCAGTCTGAATTTTGTGCTCAAAGTTCTGGAGTAGGACTTGAACCTACAGCTTTCTGATTCTGAAGTGAAACTGCTGCACCTATCTATTTAGGAATTTGTGGTATATCAAAGAGTAGAGACAAGGCAAGAGAGAAAGATATTAACATGGGAAATGATAAACAGGCCGTGACAGGATCAGTATCTGAATGCATGTAGCATTCAAAACAAAACAGAAGAACTGATGGTGCAAATAGAGATAAATAACAATGATTTGATAGCCATGACAGAGATAGGATGACATAGATTAGGACCTGAATATTGAAGGGTATGTGGCATTTAGGAAGGATAGGAAGCTAGGAAAGGTTGGAGGAGTGGCTCTGTTAATTAAACATGATATTAGCACAACAGAGAGGGATGACCTAAGTTCAGAGGGGGAATCTTCAGTTCAGCGAGTGGAGGCGGGGGCGGGACCCACTCGCCGAGGCATAAAATGATGCAGGGTGATGTCAGGCGTGTGTCCCAACGTCACCGCACGTCATTCAGATTTTCAGGTCGGTGAGCCCGCTGAACTGTCAAAAGCCTATTAAGGCCATTTAACTAACAATTAAAATGATTAACGGAGCTGCCCATCCAACCTTAAGGTTGGCGGGGGGCAGGCGAAGAGCCCAGGCGGCCTTCGCATTTTTCATGGAACCTCATCCACGGCAGGACGAGGTTTCATGAATGATTTTAAATTTCCTCAAAAATTTTTATTGAAATTAATTCACATGTTCCAGCTCATGTGACAGTTTCACATGAGGGGACATGTCATAAAAAATTTTTCAACACTTTATTGAACTGTTAAAACTTAAAACGAATTTCCCTGATTTCTGCGCTCTTTAACGCGCATATGCGAAAGAGCGCACTCCCGACTCAGGGAATCCACCCCCCCCCGCCCGCACAGGGAACACACAGCGCTTCCAGGTGCGCGCCACACTGGGTGGGCCTTAATTGGTCCGCCCGCGTAAAATGGCGGCGCGGACCCGATTGGGGTGCTGATCGGGTCTACACCCGCCCCCACGCAACCCCCCTCCCCGACGGGGGGATAATTCTACCCCAGGAAACCAGGATAAAGAAATGGTTTGGATAGGGATGAAGAATGATAAAGGCAAGAAGTCACTTGTGAGGTGGTGTATAGGTTCTCCATTAGTACCCACACAGTAGGACAGAGTATCTAAGAAGAAATAATGGAAGAAATAATAAGGTCAGAAAGGTACGGCAATTATCATGGGGAATCCTAATCTACATATAAATTAGAAAAAACAGATGGGCAAAGGTAGCCTAGATGAGGAATTCATAGTGTTTTTGGGGTAGTTTATTAGAACAGCATGTTCCGGAGCCAACCGGGCAACAGGCTACACTAGAACTGGTTTTGTGCAACAAGACAGGGTTAATTAATGACCTCATAGTGAAGGCACCCCTGCAGAGAAGTGGTCATATTATGATTGAATTTTACTTTCGGTTTGAGGGAGAGAAGAGCGGTCCCAATACTGGTAATTTAAACTTAAATAAGGGCAATTATGAGGGCATGAAAGCAGAGCTAGTAAAAGCGAACTGGCAATTTAGAATCAAACTTAAAGAAAAAGCATATAATTGCACAAAGATAGGAGGCAGGTCAGAAGATTGGACAGAATATAAAAAACAACAAAGAGTGACTAAGAGATTAATGTGGAGGGAAAAATTAGAGTACGAGAGAAAGCTAGCTGGTATATAAAGACATTGTAAGAGTTTCTATAGATATTTTAAAATGAAAAGAGTTAACAAAGTGAGCATCGGTCCTATAGAAATTGAGTCGGGGGAATTAATAATGGTGTTTTACATCAGTCTTCACTATAAAGGATACAAGTAACATCACAGAAATAGCTGTAAATCAGGAATAGGAAAGGAGCGAAGAGCTTAAGAAAATTACAATCATCAGGGAAGTGATACTTAGCAAGTTATTGGAACTGTGGGTTGACAAGTCCCTGGGTCCTGATGGACTTCATCCTAGGGTCTTAAAAGAAGTGGCTAGTGAGATAGTTGATGCGTTGGTTTTAATTTTCCAAAATTTACTAGATTCAGGGAAGGTACCATTAGATTGGAGAATAGCTAATGTAACTCCTTTATTAGAAAGGGACAGAGACAGAAAGCAGGAAACTGCAGGCCAGTTAGCTTATCAATAGGGAAAATGTTAGAAGCTATTATTAAAGATGTTATAGCAGGGCACACAGAAAAAATCAGGGTAATCAGACAGAGTCAACATGATTTTGTGAATGGGAAATCATGTTTAACTAATCTATTGGAGTTCTTTGAAGAAGTAACATGTGCTGTGGATAAAGGGGAACCGGTAGATGTTTTGTACTTAGATTTCCAGGAGGGATCTGATAAGGTGCCATATTGAAGGTTATTGGGGAAAATAAAAGCTCTTGGTTCGGGGGTAACATATTGGCATGGATAGAAGATTAGCTAGCTAGCAGGAAACAGAGTAGGCATAAATGGGTCATTTTATGGTTGGCAAGATGTAATGAGTGGCGTGCCACAGGGATCAGTGCTGGGGCCTCCACTTTTTACAATTTATATAAGTGACTTGGATGAAGGGCGCGAAGGTATGGTTAACAAATTTGCTGATGACACAAAGATAGGTAGGAAAGTAAGTTGTGAAGCAGGCATAAGGAGGCTATAAAAAGGATATAGATAGGTTAGGTGAGTGGGCACAGATCTGGCAAATGGAGTATAATATGGGAAAATGTGTCCATTTTGGCAGGAAGAATAAAAAAGCAGCTTATTATCTAAATGGTGAGAGATTATAGAGCTCTGAGATGTAGAGGTATCTGGGTGTCCTAGTGCATGAATCACAAAAGGGCAATATGTAGGTACAGCAAGTAATTAGGAAAGCTAATAGAATGTTATCAATTATAGCGAAGGGAATTGAATACAAAAGTAGGGAGGTTATGCTTCGGTGATACAAAGCATTAGTGAGACCACATCTGGAGTACTGTGTATAGTATTGGTCTCCTTATTTAAGGAAGGAAGTAAACTCATTGGAAGCAGTTTAGACTAGACTAATACCTGGAGTGGGCGGGTTGAGGAAAGGTTGGACAGCCTAGGCTTGTATCCATTGGAGTTTAGAAGAGTAAGAGGTGGCTTGATTGAAACATATAAAATCCTGAGGGGTCTTGACAGGTTGGATGTGGAGAGGATGTTTCCTCTTGCAGGAGAATCTAGAACTAAAGGCTGCTGTTTAAAAATAAGGGGTCTACCATTTAAGACAGGCGAGAGAAAAACAATTTTCTCTGAGGGTTGTGAGTCTTTGGAATTCTCTTCCTCAAAAGGCAGTGGAAGCAGAGTCTTCGAATATCTTTAAGGCAGAGGCAGATAGATTCTTGATAAGCAAGGGGGTGAAAGGTTGTTGGGGATAGGCAGGAATGTGGAGAAGAGGTTCAAATAAGATCAGCCATGATCTTATTGAATGACAGAGTGGGCTCAAGGGGCCCATTGGCCTACCCCTCCTAATTTGCATGTTTGTATGTTAAACATGAAATTCATGACTACTTCATAACGCAGTGCCTCTGAGAAGGCCCAAAAGCTAGTGCCCATCTCAACTTGGTATGTCTTTCTCCTCCTTTAATATTCTCCTCAAAACCTACCCCTTTGGCCAATTTTTTGGTAATCTACTCTAATATCGCCCAGTTGCGCCCGTACCATACCTTAGGACATATTGCAAACTTAAAGATGCTATATAAATACAAGAGTTTATTGTTGGTAGACTTTTCCTTTGTGAATACTGATCCCAGAGCTGACTTGATTTCTCAGCTCACTTATGCTGAGGTCAAAGGAAGATAAATAATATTCACTTTACATTAGCAAAGCGATACTATTACCTTACACAGGCCTCTGGCTTCACCTGAGCCTCAAAGAAGCCAAAAGTTTCCACTTTTATTTGAGTTTTATTAAGGAAGCTATTACGTTTCCATGACAGTCACTTGCTGACTCAACTGCACTGCTTTACAACAGTGATTACACTTCAAAAGTACTTTACTGGCTTTGAGGGTGTGGAGCGATTTAGCAAGGCAGAGGAATTCAGTCAAAGCTTTCTAGAGTGTAGGAGCAAAATAGTTCAAGGGTGTACTGCTGACGATAAAACGAAGGGAGTGAGGAAATTGACAGTGGATGAGAGAATACAAGACGAAAGAGCAAACTCCTGTGCATAGGACTAGCAAAATGTTGTAATGGTAAGGAGGAGCATGTTGAATGCTGGAGAGGTTTGTAGACAAGGATGAAGATTTCCAAGGATTCAATGCAACTTGGTGATAGGTGAGAGAGACTTTCTGAAGGTTGGGATGTGGATGGCCCAAGTTCTGGATGATTTGTGAAGGATATTGTTAGGTGTGCCACCAATGAGGGCATTGGAAAGATGACAAAATTGGAGTTAGGGGTAAGGTGGGAACAGAGGCACTGAATATGGACTGAAGGCGGGGTTTGAAAATCATCTCAAGGTCAAGCAAGATACTCAGGTTACGCGTTGCCAAATTGAGCATAAGCAGGTCTTGATAAATGTGCAAATTTGAGATCTATTGCACAAGAAATTTAGAAATACACCATGTCCTGAATAGTTTTTATTAGAAAATCAGAAGCAAAATACATAATGTGATGTGAGCACATTCACGCTCCAAACTGAAGGCGATTATGTGCAGCCTGTGCTCCTGAAATGTGTATATAAAACAACATAAAGCAGCTGATCACTGCAACATTTAGCAGTAGTGACTCTTTAGATCTATTGTTCATAATTGATAACGCATTGTGTATCATTTATCCATCTGACAGGTTTCAGATATTGAACGCAGAATTTCAGCTCTTAATGTGGCAGGTTTAAACGTGGTTCCCTGTGAACGACTGCTGAAGAAACGTAACCAGCCAGATGTGAAGGTAAAGGAAGAGCTTGGATGTTGAGATTGTAAGTGAAATAATGAACATCTGTTAAACTGGCTTGATGGTGGGAGTGTACCTTTTATGTTTTGTTTTAGGCAGAGACCATTGATTCTTCAAGGCAACAGAGGAGAAAGCTACCAGCTCCACCAAAGCAAGGTATTAACAGAGAGTGTGTTATATTGTAACTTGAGTTCTGAGAATTCCAGTATTCATTATAACATAGAATAGGCTTGATGAAAAGTCAAATAATTGTTAATTATAATTGTCTTTTCGTAAACAATACACTTGACTATGCCTATTGTCTAGTTTTTCTGACTGACAGCATTTAAAGGGGAACTTTTGTAAAGATTCGAGGAGTGATATACTTCCCTGACAATTGTCCTTTAGAAGTAAATAGAGGACTGCTATGTACTAACCTGATGTCAGTCCCTTAAGTGTGTATACAAAGATGACATGTACATAACTTGACATGATTCAGGAAGAATTAAGTTGGAGCGTATACAAAGGTTGATCTGTACTTCAGCCTGACCGGCCGTCTTTCGGGATTACACCATGTCCTGTGGACTTGAAATCATGTGGACTTGAAATCATCAGTTAGTGGCTTAAGGGCAGATAAACACTGGCTTGATCCACGTATTACAAAAACATAGCCCAGTCTGATGAAATTATGAACCACTTGAGCTTTCCTGTTGCAGGTTATGGCATAACTTAGACCCCCAATCATTTGTTTTAAAACCTTAGAAGCATAAGAAATAGGAGAAGAAATAAGCCATTTGGCCCTTTGTTCCTGTTCCACCATTCAATGTGACCGTGGCTAATCATCTACATCCACTCCACCTCCCTTCACTATCCCCACAATTGTAACGCTTTATAACCCTCGACTGAAATACAACTCTAATTCTCTCCCTCATTGCATTTCTTTAATGCAATCATTATGGCGTTTTCCACAAGTGTAACTTTATTACATTAAGATTATCCTGATCTCCAACATGAAGCAGCTCCTGCACAGTTATGAAGCAGGATCAAAGGGCAGTCTCCTTATTTGTGTGATTTATTTTTGTTACAGTTTTTTTACCAATCAGGAAAACTCTTTTTCCCATTCCACAAAATGTAATTACCAATGGAACCATAATCTAATGGTGCAGAAGTCTCAATAGGAAAAGTTATGCTTCTAACAATAAAATTTAATTGGAGTTAAATTGCAAGTCTAACAAAAAGCGAACAGTTTAAGAGTGTTTGCTTTCTGGTTCACAGTTGGGTAGTAAATACTGAACAGAACCCGTGTATTCCAGCATTACTTATAGTTCCTATTAGGAAGCTTCAATTACTTGCTTCATATACATAAAAATTAGACTATCTCCGATTATAGGATCAAATTGATTCATTTTGTGAATTTCATTTGCAGTAATGTTTTTCAGTGTGAAGATTTAAGTACTTGCTCCAGATCTAACAGATGTCAGTAGCTTCCCATATTCAACATTGCATCAATGGAAACAGATTTTTGTTACTGATTCGTTACAAATGTGCAAAGTTTGTTGAGTTTGCCTGAAAGTTTCTGCATTGAAAGAGCTATGAGAAGTGTTAGCTTGAACACTGAAGAGATTAAAATCAGGAATCTTCACTTATCTCAGACAAAAAACTCTGTTCCTGACTTTCAATGTAGATGCTCATTCGGGTTAAATCACCCCTTCTCTTCCTGCCTTTCGACTATTTGGGTTAAAAAGATGGTGTACCTACCCCCGCCCGCCTGCCCACACCTACTCTATTATATGATCACGTGATGGGCAGTTGGCTTGTTAACAAGCTCAGTTGCCTGTTAATTATCTTTTTAAAAATGGCGGCCAGGCTGCCAATTCCAGCGTACTATGGAAGGACAGCTCAGGGGTGGGTGGGAAGGCGGTGGGCTACCCACTGTCATATTTTACATACCACCCTGCCGAAAATACGCCTGACAGGTGGTGGGGGGTGGGGGGTGCGGGGTGGGAGGGGGGTGCTGTAAAATCCAGCCCAATGACAAGACACAGCTTCTGGTTTACAAAGGCAAGGTTCTCTTACAGAAACCTACCTTAGGCTGTCACGAGAAACTCAAAACTCGATAAACTCTGGAAGTTTAGCAGTTATCTAAAAATACCACATGTCACTTCTGAAGTAAAGTAGATTGGTGCCTGTCTCACCACTTTTTTTGACATTTGATAGTTAATGATTCTAACCTTTTTGTAAATGGAACTCAAAATGATTAATTAGACACTCCACTAAGTCTGAAGAGAGCCTTCTTAATGTTAACAATTAATTAAGATGCTTTTTGCAGTGTTGCACACTGACTTTGAATCATTACTTAAAAGTAGGACACCTTTCATTAGTAGCCATTTCAAGATGATTTTTCATCTGATTAATGGCCTCCATAGAAAGCTTGTCATTTTACTAGAAGGATTGCACCTTTTGTCAAACTCCCTGCGCCATGTGTAATGATAAATTCATGATTCAGACGGTCCTCAGGTGCATCAAAGCTGGAACTACAAGAATTAAGAACCCTAGCTCGAGCCCGGAACAGTTTGTTAACTCCTAGCAGTGGCTGTGGATGTCTTCACTCATCTTTTACCCAGGGCAGCCCCTTCCTGCCTGAGCGAAAATAAATATCCGAAAGCCAGCTTAGTTTTCCCTTATTCTCTACTTTCTTGTTGCTACCTCTCCAGCCTATTTCTGTGCCCCTTGTTCTTTGTTTTCTCACTTCTTTCTCGTCTTTCCTTGCACCTTTTGCTTTCTGTCTTTGCCCCTCCAGCTGTACCACCTTTTTATGTTTTTGGTTATCAGGTTCGCTGTCTGGCGAACACTAGCTGCGCCCTTAATATTAACACATTAGTCGGTGCTTGAAACAATGTAGGCAGAGAAACTGATTAACTGAACAAACACTGGTGGTTTATTGGAAATAAGAACAGAGCACTAACACCAAATGTGCAAGAACAGAGTGTTAACACCAAGTGTGCAAGAACAGAGTGCTAACACCATGGTGCCTCTTCAATCACCTCCAGCTCTAGACTTACAGTCACCCAAGCAGCCCACGCCTTGTAGCGATTGGTCAATACAGTCACATGGTCAACTAACTACATTCTCTTAAAGGTACATAGCACTCCACTTTACCACACACCTGCATGTATGCACTTCAAGATTCACAGAAAAAATATCATATTGGGTGAATAAAGAATTCTTGCTACAGTTGTACAGGGTTTTGATGAGACTGCATCTGGAGTGCAGTTTTGGTCTCCACTTTTAGGAAAAGATATAATTGCATTGGAGGTGGTGCAGCGAAGGTCCATTAAATTGTTCCCTGGGATGAGGGAGTTGTCCTATGAGGAGAGGCTGAGTAAACTGGGGTTATATTCTCTGGAGTTCAGAAGAATAAGAGGCGATCTCATTGAAACCTACAAAATGGTGAAGGGGTTTGATGGAGTGGACACTGAGAGATTGTTTCCGTTGGTCGGGGAATCTAAAACACGGGGGCACAGTCTCAGGATAAGAGGGCCAATCATTTAGGACTGAGATGAGGAGAAATTATTTCACTCAAAGGGTTGTGAATCTTTGGAACTCTCAAACCCAGAGGGTTGTGGATGCTCCATCGTTGAATATATTTAAGGCTGAGATAGACAGGCTTTTGGTGTCTCATGGAATTAAGGGATATGGGGAGCAGGTGGGGAATTGGAGTTGAAGTCCAAGGTCAGCCTTGATCGCATTGAATGACAGAGCAGGCTCGATGGGCCATGTAGTCTACTCCTGCTCCTATTTCCTATGTTCTTATGAATTCTTTACGTATGGCAGATTACTGCTCAGAAGAAGATAATTTACATCATTAAGATGGAACTATTTCCTCTAATCCCATCAATCTGCTGTTTCTCAATATTGATTTATAGTCTCTCTTTTCACACTTATCCAGTCTCTTGTTGTAGACTCTGCCTCAATTTGAATATATAATGACGTCAGAGGGAAAAATGCTAAGTGGTCCATCTAGCTTGTCCGATACTGTTGTGATACTCTACGCAGCAGTCCCTAGCCTTTCTCCTGGGTCATCCAAAAGAACCAGATTTAAAAATTCAAGCCAATTAGGATTAAAAAATAAATCCTCAAAAATTCTTCCCGGGGCCTGTTTTGGTGATCGAAACTGGTCCGAAAGGTCACATTGAGTCTGAGTTATACTACAGGGCGCTGACTTCTTGTTCAAGGTAACCTCCGGCCCAGCCACAAACAGACCAAACTTTCTCCTGAAGACAGTCCTCTAATCTCTTGTAGAAGAACCATCTAACATCCAACCTAGTCCTGCCTTTACTTAACCCGCAAGCGCAGCCCCTGTCCCTGCCTAACCTACCCAACTGAAATAATTAGCCCCTTCCATATTTTTTTAAACCTCAGTCAAAGCTCTTGAGTCTCTGACTTTCTGGAAATTCTTAAACTCAGTTCCTTAAGCAAATCCGGGGAGCTAAGGCTTTTCAGATTTGGAAATTGAAGCTATGCACCCATACTTCTCTGTACCATTACCAAAGCCTCAATATTCTCTGTCATACGAGGGATCCAGAACTGGACGCAAAATTCTAATTGTGGCCTAAACTGATGTTCTGTAACAGGCCAAAATGGTATATGTTCTTCCAAAGTGAAATGTTCTGTGAATGCAACCTAGTTCCCTGTTTGCTCTAGCTGTAGCTTCATGGCATTCATCATAAGCCTTTAGCGATTGATGCACTCTATCTACCAAATCTCTTTCTTTCACCACTGGCTCCAATTACATTCCCTGTGGAGTATATATATATATATGTGCAAGCATTAGACCTGCGGACATGTATGACACTGCTCTTTCCTAAGTTAAATAGGATTTGCCAAACATGAACCCGTTCTCTCAACACAGAGATCTGCTGACAATAGTTTACCATCCTCTGCAATCCTAACCATTGTGCGTAGTTTAGTTTCATCTGCAAACATAGCTACTTGTGGTAAAACATTATATTCTAATAATCATCAGTGTGAAAACATTCTTTTCTAACTTCTTCCTTCATTCTTCTAGAGATAATCCTCAATCTGTTCTGCTTGTTATCGATGTACTAACTGGGGGAGTAATTTTTTCACTATTTACCCTCTCAAAACCTTTTATAATTTTGAAAATATCTACAAGATTCCCCTTTAACCTTCTCTGCTCCTGTGGAAAAGATCCAATTTTCTGAACCTTTCTTCATAACTATAACCTCTCAGTCATGGCAATCATTGTGGATCTTCTCTGTACCCTATTCACACTTCTCACATCCTACTATAATATACAAGCTGTGATCCAGCCTATATGTTGTACAATTTCAACATTACTTCTTTACCTTAATATTCAATTTCCCCATATATAAAAATCCCAGTATCCCTGTTATAAGTCATCGATTTGCCTTAGATAATCTGTCAGACATAATAATGCCAGTCGCTCCTGTAAGCACCCTGAGCATCTTACACTCAAATATATCCATACAAGTATCTAATTATACAATGGTGTAAGTCAAAGATTGTAACAACAAGATTCCCTTGTAATCTGAGCTGGATATCCTGACTTCCGCACACACCCCCATGCTCACTTCCCCTGACCATTTCGAAGGTGAAACGAGAAACACTTGGTGAGATGAAGCCAGATCAAAACTGTTAAGCATTTTTCCTTCAGTCGCTAATTCAATCTGAAGAGTATGTTACGACCGGGATAAGAGGAGTGTGTGAAATATCAAGCCCCACTACTCCGCAGGCCGTACCATTAATTTAAATGTTTAATTTCCTCACTGAAATGGCCTATTGTGTACCTATACCTCCAGCACCCAGAAGAAAAGAGACTGACCAGGCTTCTTTCAAAAACTCAGAATGATTCATTTATTTTAAAACAAAACTTCTTCTAACAAGTTGCAAGTACTGGTTAACACACAATTGCAATCAGGAAGTGTAACTATCTATCTCTTCCTAAAGAATTCCCCCAATGCACACACACACACACACACACACACACACACCCCGTCTCTCTGCAGAGATGGACTTTGGAGAATGGGTGTTATGAAATAAAGGATAAAGTCTGCAGGGGAGTCCCTCGTGTGAAGATGGGCTCCTGGTCTCGGTGGAAGCCTGGAAGGTCTCACCAACTGGTCTCAGCTGTGCAGGTCCAAATGCAGACTAGTTACACTCAGGTGAGGGTTCTCAGGTCACAGATTGATAGCCACCCAGAATTTTAGGCAAGATAGAGAGAGGGAACCAGTCAAGGTAGCCTTCTTTCCTCAGCTTGTTCTTCAACAAAACTGCCCTTCAAAACAAGCAGGCTCACAATTTCGGTTCTTTGCCTCTCTCCTATGTGATTGCCTTTTGCCTCCCAGCTTATCATTAAGTAGAGTGCTTTGCAGTTCAAACAAACAAACAGCTCCTTCTCATGCACCATACAGGTCAGGTGATTACTTGGAAGAGGCCTGCTTGCTTACAGTTCCAAGATGAACTTATGACTTTTTAAAAAGAAATCCCAGGTTAGCATCCCGATCATGCCATGTCCTTCCATTTTGTAAAAGAAAACTTCAGTCTTGAGAGATATGATTCTAACAAGTAACTGAATCTCATTTAATTAAATGAACTTGTGTTTCCCTTTTTGTGAATAAGCAAAGTAATGGTTAGTCCGCTGAAAGCATTAGTTTTCAGTCTGATTTGGCGTCAAGGCAGACCAAGGCAAATGTGGGGTCTTGTTGCCTCTCTCCTCAATATAATCTGCTTGTACTTTATTGCTCTCTTTCTCAGCCAACCTCACCAGCTGACCTCAACATCTGGGTGTTTGGTCTTTTGTTTCCTTTCCCACAGGACGTTGTGGTTTGCTTCCTGACACCCTCTTCCTTTCAAGAGGGTTGGTCAGAAGAGCTGCTTATCAAGTCAGCTCCTGGATCCCCAACCGCCCCTGTTCGTCTCCCCCCCCACCTGCCACACCCCACCATGCCACACCAGACCCTGTTCTTTGGAACCAATTTCATGCAAAACTCAATATTCCATCTCAAAGGTAGCTCAGCGTTGTTCCCTTATTGACACAGGTAGCAGTTCTCATGCCTGGCTTTAATAGATCACCTAGGTATGGTTGCCATCCGCAGCCTTTTTAAATCTAGGCAAATTCATGTTGTTTAAAACACTTAAACATAGTTCAATCATAAAAAATGTTTCCATGAGGGAAAACATGATCAAAAACCTCAAAACATGACAACCCTCTTTACTTTTCTATGGCATTTTCTACCTTTTAAAGATGTGTCAACTGCGCAGGTCTCTCTATGTTCCTCCGTTCTATTAAGAATCTTACTTATGTTAGCTCCTATTTTCCTATACAACTTTGCATTTGTCTACATTGGGGAACATTTGCCCCACATTGGGGTGGGGGGGGAAGTGCGGGAGCGGGCGCCAATGGTCAGCCTTCCGATCGGCGCCCCCGGCCGGGGGTGCTGGGGGCACCGCCATTTTACGTGGGCGGGCCAATTAAGGCATGCGCGCGGAAGAGCGCACAGATCTCCCTGGGGCAAAGTGCTGCCTCGGGGAGATCGGCTCCGAATAAAAAGTTGACAGAAAGGTAATTAAAAAAAATTTCCCTGACATGTCCCAGCTCATGTGACACTGTCACATGAGCTGGGACATGTCCTTAACTTTTATTTAAACATTAAACATTTAAAAGCCCTCATGAAACCTCGTCCCGCCCGTGGATGAGGTTTCATGCTTTCTCCGAGGCCCACCTGGGCTCCTGGCCTCCTCGCCAACCCTAAGGTTGGACGGGCAGGTCCATCAGTCAAGTTAATTAGTTTTTTAATGGTCTTAATAGGCCGTTGACAGTTCGGCAGGCGCGCAGCCGATTCAGCCGGGGTGACGTCGGGATGCACGCCCGACTTACCCCCGCGTCGTTTGGCAAGCGGGCCCCTCCCCCGCTCGCCGACCGGGAAAACCTGCCCATCGAGTTGCATCTATTACCTCCCTGCTTGCTCTGCCAACTGCCTGTGTCCACCCGGAGTCTCCTAAATTCTTCCTCGCGGATCGCCGTGCCAACTCTTTTGCTGCTTCCTCAAACTTTGATCGAATTCCTCTCCGCCTGCATCCAAATCATTGAAATCAATGGAAAAACAAATTGGGTCCCCAGAACAGATTCCTGCAGCACTACCTGCATCTTGCCTTATCCAGGAAACATCCATTTACCCTTACACTTTGGTTTCAGCCTCCGTCCACGCAGCCACATTCTTCTCAACTTTCTTCCTGTAAATTACGTAATTCTTTAATCCTTAATGCCCCCATAACTTCGGTAGATCTGATGCTGTCACACATCCCTGTTGATGGCTGTATTTGATTTGGTGATCACGTGACATACAGAGATTTTTCATAGAAAAAGAATCACATCAACCAGTGTCCAGGCGGGAAGGGGATATTAGGGAAATAATTTAAAACTTATGTGAACTATCCTTTGAAGCTTAAAGCCATAAGGCCCAATTGCAGTGATATCACATTTTGGACACATAACTGCAAATGCTTGAACCGTGTGTTGGAGAAACATGGCTATAATGCCCCAAAGCGCTTTACAGCCAATTAAGCACTTTTGTGTAGCGAGTGTTGTAGTGTAGGAAATGCAACAACCAATTTGCACGCAGCAAGTTCCCACAATGGAGCAGTGTGATAATGACCAGGTTATCTCTTTTTGTGATGTTGGTTGAGGGATAAATATTGACAAGGACACTGGAGATAACTCCATTGCCCTTCTTCAAGATGGTGTCGTGGGATCTTTCACGTCTACCCAAGAGAGCAGACAAGGCCTCAGTTTAACACCTCATCCGAAGACTACAGCTCCTTACAGTGCAGTGCACCCTCAGCACTGCACTGAGAGAGTCTGTCTCGATTTTTACACCCAAGTTTTTGAGTGGGACTTGAATCCACAATCTTCTGGTCCGGAAGCGAGAGTGTTACCAACTGAGCTGTGGCTGACACTGAGTTGTGGATCTACTCCTGATTCACTCCTCGCTTTGAGAACTGCATTTGCCCTGGGAGTGCAAGATCCTCTTGGCCTCCTCTCCTTCACACTCCAGCTAAGAGATTTTTATTTTTACAAGTTCTTTCACAGGATGTGGGTGTCGCTGTTTAGGCCAGCATTTGTTCAACATGCTTAATCCCCCTTTAGCAGGTGGTGGTGAGCTGCCTTCTGCACTCCCTGTGGTGTGGGTACACCCACAGTGCTGTTAGGGGGGGGGGAGTTCCAGGATTTTGACCCAGCGACAGTGAAGGAACGGCGATAGATTTCCAAGTCAGGATCATGTGTGGCTAGGGGCGGAACTTGCAGGTGGTGGCATTCCCATGTATCTGCTGCCCTTGTCCTCCTTGGTGATAGAAGTGGTGGGTTTGGAAGGTGCTGTCGAAGGAGCCTTGGCGAGTTGCTGCAGTGCATCTTGTAGGTGGTACACTCTGCTGCCACTGTGCGTCAGCGGTGGAGGGAGTGAATGTTTAAATTGAGGGGGCTCAGGTGCCTTTGTTGACGATTTTCTTTGTATCTGAATGTTACAGGAGAGACAGTTAACAACGCTCCAGGCATGTCTGTCAGGACATACAGCAGGAATGGCTTGTTACAAGATACAACATCACGGCACAACCTAAAGGAAGACACAAGCATTGTTGATGATTCTGCAGTAAGCTTTCTCAGTTCGTCCAATGTACTGTGATTTAAAATTAATCAATAATGGGCTCTGACTGCATTGTATTGGGGATTTAAAATTGGGAAGGCTTTGTCACAGAATCACAGAATTATTGCTGCAGCACAAAGGAGACCATTCAGCTCACCATGTCTGCATCAGCTCTCTGTGTGGGCACTGCACCTAGTGCCATTCCCCTGCCTTCTCCCTGTAGCTCTGCTCATTCATCCTTTTCAGATAATAATCCACCTTCCTCTTGAATGTCTTGATTGAACCTGCCTCCACCACACTCTCAGGCAGCGCATTCCAGATCCCAACCACTTGCTGTGTAGAATAGTTCCTCCTCATGTCACCATTGCTTCTTTTTCCATTTACCTTAAATCTGTGCCCTCTTCTCCTCGATCCTTCCACCAACGGGAACAGTTTCCCTATCTATCTTGTCCAGACCACTCATGGTTTTGAACACCTCTGTCAAATCTATAATCCTGTCCTGGAATAGGTCTGTTGTTTTCCATTTCCCAGTATAACACAACAGCTGGTGCACACTATTAGGTCACAGTGGCTGCTATTAATTGAGGTACAGTCTTGCTTTTCTGCTTTCCTTAACTAAATAAAATCATTAACTGAGTCAAAAGACTGAGACTGAACCTTCACAACTGGCACACCGGGTTGCATTGTTTCAGCCCCATGGAGATGGGATTGAGGCTTGGTTGGGAGGGGGGGGAGCTGGTGGTGGAGGGGGTTGGGGGGAGGAAAAATGGAGGAGCCTCATCAGGACTGCTTCCTGACGCATTCCCACCACCGGGAGTGGGCGGGGAACAGGATTGGCAGCCCTCACCACAGAGGCAAATGAGATAATTTAAAGCCCCAATAAGGAGCAATCTTGCAGCCTCACTGGCGCTTTGCCCACTGGACGTGGCCTCCCTGTAGCAGGTTTGGTGGGGGGGTTTCAGAGCCGGACGCTCCATGCCCCAGCGGGTCACAGGCATGAAAAGCCGCACCTCCAGGTCCAAACTAATCTTCCAGAGGGATTTCCCCTCTGCTCCCAGGGGCTTTACTGGCTTCGATCCTCCTCCGTTTTTAAATTCACAACACCTTCAATGGCGCTTCTGCTTCTGCTTTTGTGGGGTTGGCGTCACAGACTAACAGCCGTATTCCACCAACATTTATGAATGTGGTTAGCACCAACTCCACCGAATGTGACCTGCTGACAGGGCGGTCATGATAATGAAAAACTTATAAAGATGGGTCTTGAAGGTTTCAAGTGATGGGGCTGTGACTACTCCCGTTGGCAACTTGTTCCCTGAGGGATTGTCCTTGGGAAGGAAGATTGTTGATACGGCGTCTTGGGAACAAATGGCCTTTGTAGTTTATGTGGATGACTCCCTCATCTTTTGTCACTGCAGGAGGGCAGAAAATGCTTATTTCTGTCAATTCCCACCAGTTCATTGCATATTTTGTAGAACACCGGTCAGTCTATTTCCTGGTCAGTCATTCCCATTCCAAATCTTTGATCAAAGATGTGACGCTATCGTATTCCCCATGCTGATGCGCGCATTACACCTCCAGGTTGAGGCGCCCTCGCAGTTTCGGACCTACCTCAGCAGCACCCACCTCTCCTGCCTCAGGCTCCAGAGCTGCAGGCCATGTGGTGGAGCCTGCCTGTCATCCTTAATAGGCCTATCGGGAGGCTGTCTCCAGGAAGATTGTGCCAGCGGGCGTGCTTCCAGCAGGTGGTGGGCTCAGAGACCCATTTGGTCCCCATGCCGGGGTCTTGGGGCCCATCGTAAAATCCAGCCCTATGATGAGGGCGATAGAACTCTGAGCTCCTGGTTGGCCTTTCACCCAAATGTTCCAATGTGCAGATTTAACCCTTTTCTGTGCACTGTCAAAAGCTAAATGCAGCCAAGAAGGTGAAAAAAACAAGATTACCAACGTGGTGCTGTGCAGCCACATAATGAACCTTAATATGAAAGCAAAACACTGCAGATGCTGGAAACCTGAAATAAAATCAAAAATACGCTGGAAATACTCAGCAGATCAAACAGCATCTGTGGCAAAAAAAGGTAGAGTTAACCTTTTCAGGTCAATGACCTTTCATCAGAACCCTAATAATAAACCTTTGCATGTTATGAGCTCCTTAAGTAGTTGATTGCTCAGCGACGGTTTACCTTACAAAGTACCACAATAAGGCCCAAGGTCAGCTGAGTGCGGAGATGTAAGGCCCAACAATGTGGAACTTTGCTGACAGCACGGAGGATGCAGGGAGGTGGTCTCACCATGTACGAGCAGAGAATGATTCTGTAATTGAGTTAAATGAATTGCATTTTTTAAAAATAGTCCTTAGCACAATTCCCCATTGTTTGGGGTGGAAATCCAGTGGGCTCTCTGAACACCCCACCCAGCCTGAGCAGGAAAGGTCCTTGCCTGAAGGAGCCGTCAAAGGCTGCTTTGCGCGATATTTTCTTCTGACTAAAGCAGACGATGCTAGAAACGCTCAGCGGGTCCGGCAGTTTCTGCGGAAGGTCAATGGGACGTTTTGTTGGAACTTGTGGAGGCGCCGTCCTTCTGTGTGTTGAAGAGAAGTCATCGACCTGAGACATGGGGAGGATCTTCCCCTTGTCCAGCGGGCATGGCGGGTGGACCCGCGGGAGCAGCCGCCAAACAGTCAGCTGCCCACGTTCGGGGCCCGACCGCAATTTGACGTTGCCTGGCCAGTTAATGGCCAGCCAGCACAAATCGTGCACTGAAACACTCAGCACTGCGTAGGTGTGGGGGGGGAGAGGAGGGGGAGGGGAGGGGGTTTGGGCACCAAGTCAGCGCAGGCGCGGGGTATGCTCACAGCTCCCTGAAGGCACAGAGCTGCCTCGGGGAGCAAGGTACTCCACATTAAAACTAAAGCTTTTTAAAAAAAAGGAAAACATCCAACAGGAGGGAAAAGGGACTCTGTCACACGAGCAGGGACACGTTGAAAATGAGTCCTGAAAACTTTTATTTTATTTTATTTTTTTAATTCAGATCGGAAACCTCACCCCGCCCGTGGACGAGGCTTCTTCAAAAATCAGAAGCCTATTCAGATTGAAAAGTTTTTATTTAATTAATTTATTAGTGGACTTAACAGCCCTCTTAATTGTCGGCGAGCACACTGTCGACTCCCGCGCGCGCCCGCCAACCGAAATATCGCGCGATGACATCGGGACACTCGCCTGACAGCGCCGCGCGCTATCTCACACTCGTGTGTCGGCGCGCGTGCCTGCACGCCCAGGTGAAAATTCATCCCACTAACTCTGTTTCTCTCTCCACAGATGTGGCCAAACCTGCTTAGCATTTCCAGCTTTTTCTGCCTTTTATTTCAGATTTCCAGTACCTTTCTCAACCTTGGTTGGTCAATGAATTCTTTCTCTCTCCTCTGCTGCAGGAGTCTTTGCCGTATTAAGAACTGGACACCACTCTGAAGATAACTCACTGCCTATGGCTGTCCACTAGAGTGCCTTGATATAACAGCCATGGAAATTATTATCCTGCCACTGCTCAAAATCCCATATGATCGGACTCTCACCGGATACCTCCCTGAATTCACTCTGTGACCCTTCAGGATTGTACCTTTACTGTGGTAAAAAAAAAAGTTTTGCCTTAATTTCAAAGAGACCTTTTGAGAATGGCGACTGGCCTCCCTAACATTGGCCCTCACCATTTGAAAAGCACTTTGACCTGTTTGCTGTACAGAACTCGTGGTCGTCGTGTGCGTGATTTTGTCTTTACATGGTAGCACAAACTCGATGTAGTTGGAAGCACGGTTATTTGTAAGTGATTTGCCAACTGTATTATCTTATTCAACTAAAAAATGGTTGTCAAAAAACAAGTTGAAGGTAAATTGTACCTCAGCCATATTGTTGGTTGCTGTCAGATCAGTTCATTGGTGGTGGTTCCCGAGAGCGGTGACATCATTGAATCTTTTTTAAATGTTATTTTATTGTGCACATTTATTTTCATACAAATAATTTTAGTCTCAAATGTTAACTGAAATCACTTTTACATTGAGTTCAAGGAACTTTCGACTGGAATCTGTGGAATGAAAAGCGAGATATTGCTGACTAATATATTTTTGTTGCTTTAAAAAAAAAACAACCTCTTTGTGAAAAATTATAGGGGGGAATCGAATGCTTCTGTCAGCTATAGGAGCAAAGATGCTGAAAGTGTCACAGTGAAAGAGGCACAGTGTCAGAGATTACCCTAAAAGAATGATTGGCTTGAGAGGACAGGCATTAATGAGTGGCAAAGGTTCACATTCCAGATAAAACGTGAGCATTACAACTCAACAATTAGTCATAAATCATTATGATTCATCCACTGATGAATGTTGTTGCATGTTTCATGCTGGAATAGGGAAACAATGGGCACAACACCGATGGTGAATTAGTGGTGTGCTTAGACGCCCTTGCAATTTGAATAAATCGTTCAACTCATGATATTTTCTTAGAAAACACCTCCACATACAACACCGACAAAAACTTGCATTTATAAAGCACCTTTAATGTAGAAAAGAATGCCTAAAGGTCCATCGACTGTTAAGGAGAGACCAATTTTGATATCTGCGCAACTCTGAATGAACAGGTCATTTGATACATCAAATTCTCCGTTAAATGCTGGACAAAAGCATGAGAACTCGGTGTATTACCCACGGCCAATTGCGCGAGAAGTTTTTGACTGCTTACCGGGAGGCTACGCATCCTGTTTTGTGTGTTGTTGCTCTACTGCTAAAGGTGGGATTATAGCTTGCAGAATACAGCTGTTCTGCTTGGTCATGTTTGTTTTAACTAACAGCCCCATGCACGATAGCCGGGATTTTCCGGTCCCACAGGTGGCGGGAATTGCCGCAGGCAGGACGGATAACTTGTCGGACCAACAAAAGGTCTGTTGACCATGGGACCAGAAAATCCCGGCCAATGCCTCAGTGTTGAACACGAACAGTGTACGAGCTGAGAGAAATGCAGCATTGAAATCATGCTTCTTGAGCAACTATTTCATTCCGAATTGCAAGTCAGCGCACAATTTACTGAGGTTTAACAAAACTACGTACAAGATATAGTCAGACATCAAAGCCTATGTCAGTGAATTGGAAACTTTGATATTTCATAGAATTATTGAATGGTTACAGAACAGGAGGCCATTCTGCCCATCATGTCCATGTCGGCTCTCTGCAAGAGCAACTCACCTAGTCCAAATCCTCCTTCTTTGCCCCATTCCTCTGAAAACTATTTTTTTTTTCAGATAATTATCCAATTCTCTTTTGCCTCAATTGAATCTGCCTCCACCACACTCTCAGGCAATACATTCCAGACCACTCGAGTGAAAAAAAAAAGCCATTGCTTCTTTTACCAATCACCTGAAATTAGTATTTTCTGGTTCTAGATTTCTAGGATTTATTTTTCTTTCATGGACCCAAGCTAATATTTACTTCTATTTTCCCAACTATATTTTCCTGAGGGCTTGCATCATATATAGCACCTTTAATGTAGAAAAGAATGTCTAAAGGTCCATCGACTGTTAAGGAGAGACCAATTTTGATATCTGCACCAGACCAGGGTAAGGATGGCAGATGTCCTTCCCTAAAGGGCATTAGTGAACTAGATGAGTTTTTAACAACAATCATCAATGGCTTCATGGTCATCATCAGACTTTTAATTCCAGGTTTTTATTGAATTCAAATTCCACCATTTGCCGTGGTGGGATTTGACCCCAGGTCATTACCCTGGGAACCTGGATTACCAGTCCAGTGATAATACTACTATGCCACCACCTCATCACCTCCCCATATATTTGAGGGATCTCTGGTGTGAGCTATTTCCCAGGTGGCATCTGCTGCAGCACAACAGCATGGAGCTGCTTTGGCAAACTGGACCTGGCTGATGACCCCCTACGAGTATTGTTTGCCTGTCCCGGCTACACTACTGGCTTTGCTGCTGCAAATCTGGGTAGGGCCAGTGGCCTTAAAGCTGGGCTGCTGTGGGTTCTGCCCACCTCCCTTGTGTCAGTGGAATGGATCCACTGGAGCACAGCTCCTCACCCCCCCACCCCGAAGATGTTGACCAGAATCCCCGCAAAGAGCAATTAAGTCACAGCACCTCTAGCCTCCTGAACAGTTACACTTAATGCTTATATGCTTTGCCTTTCAAGGCCACAGTGATATCATAGCTGCCCAGAGAAGGATAAATAAAACGGAGGTGCTGTCACAGGAACAGACACTAACTACTGGGAACTTGACTGCATTAAAGTAGGTTGACCCGGCGATCCACAGTCCCTATTGCACAGTTATACCAGTAACAGAGCAGGATTTCCAGGGCCTGAGCTATTAGCTGGGCCTGACTGGTATCGCCCATTCAGCTCGTCTGCCAATTTTTGGGCTGCTCAGCAGAGGCCAGATCTGAGGAACTCTCCATGGTGGGTCACTCGACCACCCTGATGCCCACAGGCATGATAAAAGCAGCATATGCACGATCTTTAGGGGATGATTTCACTGTATTTAACTTTTTAAACCTGCCCACCCTTGACCCTTTCCCGTCTATTGTTTTATTTTTGGAAAAATATGCTTTATTCATAAAATATCTGAAAGAACATTACAAAACATTTCTAAATGGCCATCACAAAAAGTGCAATCATATTCAACTTTTACACATGGATCACGAGGTGCTTCAATACAATCAATGAATATTACAGTCATTTCAATATGGTCATTACAGACATTCAGACAGTGCCATGGTATTGGAGTTATCGACATACATCATGAGGTGCTTCAATACAATTATGATACATTTAGTATTCACTACATACAATCTTTGTGAGTGGTACAGTCCATACAATTCCCAGCCCCTGGGTGCACTATGGCAGAACGGTCTTAGACAGAGACCTTTCCCCATTGCGCCTTTGCGGCGGCTGCCCCAAGCTTTAATGCGTCCCTCAGAACGTAGTCCTGGACCTTGGAATGTGCCAGTCTGCAACACTCTGTCGGGGACAACTCTTTGCGCTGGAAGACCAACAGTTGCAGTTGCAGTTGATGTTTGTCTCAGTGTGTGTCCCTGGGAACAGCCCTTAGAGCACAGAGTCCTGTGTTACAGAACTGCTCGGGATGAACCTCAACAAAAACAACTGCATCTCTCTCCAGACCTTCTTTACAAAGGCGCATTCCACAAGGAGGTGAACAACGGTCTCGTCCCCACCGCAGCCACCTCGAGGGCAACGTGCAGAGGGGGTGAGACTCCTGACGGGGAGGGCCTTTCTCACCACCAGCCAAGCTACATCTTGGTGCTTGTTGGCAAGTTCTGGTGATGAGGCATTCTGCCAAATGACTTTGACAGTCTGCTCAGGGAACCATCCCACAGGATCCACCCTCTCCTTTTCTCTCAGGGCCTCTAGGACGTTACGTGCCGACCACTGCCTGATGGACTCATGGTCAAAGGTGTTTCTCTGCATAAATTTTTCGTCTCCTATCTTTTGTTGCATTAACCTTGAGGCCAGTGTGTTCCTTAGAATGCCTCAGAACTGTCATAGCATGCATTAATCTGGGGAAAATCTGTGTGTTACTTGATGGTACCCAAGGCAATTTCCTCCAAGTCTTTATGCACCCGGCAGGCATCAGGTGTATACCTGTCCAGTTGCAATTGCTCTCTGGCTACACCCTATTGTTATAGCACTTCATGTATACAATTAAAGAAATGATTCCGGAAAGTAAATGTTACAGTCTATGATTAGACGACTATGATTAAGGAAAACCATTAGGCAAAACCAACTCATCCAGAAAGATCCTTTAATCTCTTCATTGCAACATTCAGATGGTTATTAAATTGTTCCATTGATTTTGCTTCCACTTCTCTATCTGGGAGTACGTTCATTGTTCATTCCTTGTGCTTGCTGCTATCCATTCTGAATTTGCCTTATACAAGTTTAGGGCTGTGATACATTCTGCTCTTAAAGTTTAAAGTAATTTTCCACATTTCATACTACTCATATTTTTCTACACCTCAGTAAGATTATCTCAAAGCTCAAAAAACCCAATTTTTTTTCCCCAATTTTTTTCTCGAAATTGAGATATCTAAGACTGGGAGTCAGTCTTGTGGATCTTCTTGGTATTGCCAGCAACTTTTTCATGATGCCTCAATGACCAGAACTATACACGAGACTCAAGATATAGTTTGACCTGAGCACTGTACAGTTTAATCAGGGCTTGCTGTGGGTTTTTTTTTCTATTGTTATGGATATGTCATAGCACAGAAGGAGGCCATTTGGCCTGTCATGTCCCTGCCAGCTGTTGAGTAACAGCTACTCAGTTAGTTGACTCCCTTGCCATTTCCCTGATGCCTGTAGATAGGTGATCCTGTACCTTCCCTCTTATACCCTTAGCTGTAAAGCCCAGCCTGAACCTGTCCGGATGTAGAAAATGATCAAGGCTCACAACTCCGTACACCTCGGTATTCTTTTAACAGTTTATTGTATCACCGGTAACTTACAAACAATGTACCCTACCCTCCAGTAGCTTACAAACATCAGCACCCTGCTCCCTTCAAGTTAAATCGATGCTTACGAATGCTGTTCCCATAACTTCCAAACTGCACCCACCCTGTTTACCACTCTGAGGAGTACATTCCTATGTGTGCGGATGATCAGTCTGCCCTTGGTTAACCTTGTAAGTCACTGCCCCTGTCCCTAAACACCCGTTTCTTATAGTACAAAAATCACACGTGGGACAATGATTGCTGCAAACTCCTCCTGCTTTTGATTGTACCTTCTTGCATCGTGCAATAATCCCACATCCTGTGTTTGTGAATAGTCCATTAACATATGAAAGTGCTTCAATGAGGAAAATTCTGGCTTATCAGCATCATCAGATTGGTGACTGAGTTCCGCTCTAATTGAACAGTTTTTGGAATAAGCATTTCCAAGGAAGGTGGGCGCCCACCCAAATATCCAGAAACCCACAGCTTGTTAGCTTGGAAGTACTATTTACAGTTCTACAGTTTGGCCATAGAAGTTCAATGGTTGAGACAAATTCTATAACTGGATAGTTGTATGTTTATTGTGTGGCCTGATTGCATCTACCATCCCTTGACTAGTATATTCAAGAAGTCACTTTATTGTGTTGGTGTTTCATTTCAAGGTTTTTCTTAAGTCCAGTTCCAAAGCCCTGTGGAATGCTGGGAGGCGAAATGTGGCCAATTTCTGACAGTTGCCCATTATAAACGGCCTTTTTCTCTTCCAATACCGTAGCTTGAGCTTTTAAATGTTGGCTCCTCTTTAATTTGAATGTGTTCTTGCTGACAGACTGGCTACAAGCCCTGCAAATGTTTTCTGTTCAGATAATGATCCAGTCCCCTTTTGCAAGCCACAATTGAATCTGCCTCCACCACGCTTTCAAAGCAGTGCACTCCAGGTCCCTAATCGCTCGCTGCATAAAAGAAGATTTTCCTCATGTCGCCCTCGGCTCTTTTGCCAGACACCTTAAATCGGTGTCTTCTGGCTCCCCCAGTCCTTCTGCCAATAGGGAGAGCTGCTCCCTATCTATTCTGTCCAGACCCTTCACCATTTTGAACACCATGTTGTTTGACATTCTATTTGCTTTGTTGATTTACTGCTCTGCGTCAGTGGGTCATTTGTAACATCAAGTCTATTATGACCCTGGTGTCTTCATGAACTGCATCCTTAACTGCATGTGGCATCTGGAGGAACAGGAGTGTTCTGGAGGCTCCACATTAAAATTGATAGCCAATGCTCATCCTCCTCCTGATCTTCTCCCCTATCTGCACCCCACCCGCCTCCCACCCTTTGCTTGAGGACTCATGATAGGCATGGTACCAACATCCCCCGTCATCCACGACTGGCAAAACTGCCACTTGAGGTATAATTAGTACCCCCAGCACGCCAGTCACATCCTGATGATACAATATGAGCCAATTCTGAGCAGTCCTCTTACCTCTTACACATACGTTTTGATGCCACCCTTCTTGCCACTGGTAGATATTTCAGGTCAAGGCAATTTTTCAGGCTCTATCTCAGTCTGTTCCCTCCCAGCCTTTCATAATTTTAATGACACATCTCATTACTCCCGTTAATGTCCTCTGTTCTGATGAAAATGGCCCCAATTTTCCAAATCTTCATACAGTAAGTCCTCACTTAAATTTATGGTTATGTTCTTGATCGTCGCAACTTTAAGTGAAACAACTTTCAGTGAATTACGGGTTCCCATAAGAATCGACATTAAAAAGCCGGAGTTAGGCTCCTTCAGCTATTTCTTGCCTAGAAAGTACAACTTGAAAGGCTGTACTGTACTTGTGCAACAGAAACTGTTCATTTCTAGTTAGAATAACTTGCAAAATAAAATAAGTAACTGAATGTAACAGAAATACTATATAAATTCAAGCTCGATAACACTAAATCACCCAAACAAGCTCTAAGTAGCACAGCTTCTGAGCTGAATAATATGGGGGGGGGTGGAGTGGTGGGGAATGGACGGCATGCCCCCCCCTGGAGACAATGCCAGCGTGGAGCTGACATGTTCCGCACTGACCCACCCCACAGTGATAAAGCGCTGCGGGGTGGAGTAAAGAGGGCTGAGTGGGACTTCCGCCTCTTCATTGGGGATTGGCTGGCAGCTCCATCAGTCCCAGCAGCGCCAGTGGCCACTGCCGGGACTGCAGCGGAAGAAGACCAAGTGCCCATGGATCCCTGGAGCAGGTAAGTCCGGGGTCTTGGGCTGGGAAGGTTTAGGTAGGTTAGGGAGAGGGGCGAGGAGAGAAGGGGGTGAGTTTAAGAGAGGAAGCGGGTAGGAAGGAAAGTGGGGGGTGGGGGGGAGCAGCACTCCCGCGATCAGCACAGGGCAGGCTCCGAACAGCAACCCCCCCACTGCCCACCTTCTTTCCCGGCCTTTGAACATTTGAGTGAAAAAATCAGCCTTCCCACTCCCGCCCGGCTGCCCACGCCAAACATTTTGGCATGTGCAGCATATTATCAGGATAACAAGCCTAACTGACATTTGATTATTTTAAATATGGCAGGCGGACTTCCAATTTTGCCGCCCACCTGCCCCCCCCACCCGTATTCTGGGGGTGAGCTTGAGGGTGGGCAGGAAGGTGGTGGGATGTGCGCCCACCTTATTTTACATGGCCCCTCCCATGAGAAACATGCCCATCGGGGCTGGGTAAACTTCAGCCCTCTTTGTCTCACCCACAGCACTCCTGAAACTCATGTCAACATCTGGCTTGCTTTCCTTTCCCACCCTGCTGCTCCCCCTCTCCTTCCCCACCCTCTCTCTCTCTCTCTCTCTCCGCGGCCAGAGTGCAGACGATGTAAAACCGACGTAAATCTAAAAATGGGCCCTAAAGAATGAACAACGTTAAAACAACGTGACTTTAAGCAGAGCGACTTTAAAGCGAGGAATTAACTGTGTTTGTGTTTCTTCATTCCGGGCAGCATCTTAGTGAATCTGTTCTGTAACCTCTCTAAAGCCTCAACACCCTCCCTATAGCGTGGAGCCTAAAGCTTCACACAGTACTCCAACTTTGGTTTGACTGAGGTTTGAGCTTCTCCATGATATCTTTTACTTTTATATTCTATTGCTCCTGTATGAAACACGTCTTGCATTATAAGGTGTTATTCACTTGAGGTGCTGCTTGTAATATCTTGAGAACCTGAAACCTCAGATCCTTCTACTTTTCTACATCACCCGGTCTTCCTCCACTTACTAAAATGCACCACCTCACATTTACTGACATTGAATTCCATCAGCTACCCTTTGCCCATGTTACCATCTTTTCCCTTGTGGTTTTCTTTGGGCCTCAGAAATATTGTACCTATTTCAATATTGGTTACAAATTTGGACACCACTCCTTGAACAAACAATTTTTTGCATCTCTTCACGTTTCTGTGCTTCATGGCTTTCTCACTCACAAACATCCCACAGCAAATGCACATCAAAGCCGCCATCTTAATTGTACTCCTCTCAGCTATTTCCCTTTTAAATTTATTCACGTAGGTGACTTATTTCAAATTTACCTCCTTGGAGGTGGGGGCCCCTGAGATGTTTGGAATCTACTTGAACATCGTGAACTCTTTTTTAACTACAAGCTATATTTGGATCTTCTTAATTTTACACTGTCCTTTTACGTTGCCTGATCCCACCTGATACTTTATGATGTTCATTGGCCTATCAAAGTGGATCTTCCACTGATCTGTTCATTATTTATGTGTCTGGTCCCAGGTGAAACTTTATGCTCCCAGGGCCTTGGTGAATACAGCTGTCTTGCAGTACCAGTCTTTTTTTATCTTAATCTTGTTTCATTTTACTTACACGTGTCCTAGATTGCAATGGAATTTATGATTCTCTTGATCTTCCTCTGTTGGGTATTTAACTCTTTGGCATCCATGATTCCTATGCCTGCCTGCTGATATTTTAAAATTACTGTAATACCCCTAAGTGGCAGCCCATGCACCAGGCTAACCAGAGAGTGCCCTATCAGTGCAAAGCAGCTTTACACTGAATGCTGAACTCAGCCAATTCAAATTAGCTCAAGTGAGTCAATTCAGCACAGATTTAATTTTGATTTAACATAGATTTAGATTTCCCTCCCTTTTGTTCATAATGTGATCAGAGAGTGCGTGTGTGTGTGTGTGTGTGTGTGTAACCTTACATGTGCTGTGTGCATCCAATCTCTGCTTTCATCTACAATTAGCTTATTCTGCCAGTTAGTTTGAGGCATCATTATTGCATACAAAAATACGCACAATCCAAACAAAGTATTCTCCTATGAGCAAAGAAAGTCCGAGTACCAAAGCAGACGGATCCATCTGGATCTGTTACACATACTCAAATACTGCTCACAGCTACTTTGTTCCCAGGCCTGTAAGGTTTGACATAGCACTCCATCTTCACGATTCACGTCATCAACCAATAAAGTGGCCAAGGGTTATTGTTCACTCTTACAACTCTTGATGCATGACTAGATTACAGTTGGTTGCCAAATACAGGTGCTTGAAGCTATTTATTGTGGTATGTGACTCAATTGTTCCTAAAAATGTTTTTTTTTTTAATTAATTTCAGAGTTGTGTGGATGGTGTAGATAGGTGGAATGGATAAATTTACTGGTGTATTCAAAGCAGGGGTTTAACTACTGCATGAGTTCTTCAGTTAAAGAAACTGAAGTGAAAAAAAACACAAATAATGACATTGCTGTAGAGCTACAGAGATCTTTTTTTGCACGTTAAGGGAATCAAAGGGGGTAGGATGGGAAAGTGGAGCTGAGGTGGACAATCAGCCATGATCTTATTGAATGGCAGAGCAGACTGAGGAGCCATATGGTCTACTCCTGTTCCTAGTTCTTATGGGGAGGGGGGGGTGGGGATAAAAAGCATTTTTTTGCATAAAAGCGTTGAATATCGATGTTGTCACGAGAAAAGTATTCGTGGTGTTATCCCAGTTTCATCAGTTAGCTTCCTTATTGGGAAGTATGCCAAGCAAAACAGCGAATATGCTGTCAGATGGGAATCAGACAAACTTTAAACCCAACCAATCCAAATATGGCCTGATTGGATTTATTAAGGATCAACATAGGTCGAATCAATTTCTCTGTAAAAGAAAATGTCCAGTAGAACTTTGTTCTTTTTTATTCATTTCTTCTGGAAAATGGAACAGAACAAGAGGAATCTCGGTCTACACAGTAGACATATGACTATGTTTCAAAAGCATTCCCATGAACTAAACACAGCATTAATACGTGTATTATGCCGTGTGTGACATTTCCTTTGGGGAGATTAAACGCAGACAAAAAAAAGATGGAGTTCATCCAATATAATAAAGTACCAATGTGAACATTGAATGATATTCTGTGATAAAAAAGCTGTTTTAATAATGTGCCATATCTTTCTAATCAAAGTCTGTATTAAGAATCAAGTATTGTAACATGTTTTAAAATATATATGGGTTTGGAAAATAAAGTGGATGTACTTGAATCTGTTGAGTTTGCACTTGTTTTTTTTCCATTTTGGGTTTATTTTAGATTGATCTTGTAAATGCTTTTTTTAAATAGGCTGGGAGCAATTTTCTGTAGATACTTTAGGCACTATAAAGAGTCTCCGAGGTGGTGAAGTTGGGCATTAAGCTGAAACATAAGCTTAGCTTGTGTTTAGTGCAGGATGCCATCTTGGTAAAGGAATTGAACCTTGCCTAGGCTAGGAATGGCCACCTAGAAAATCTTTAAGGAATAGATTGTCAGTTGTGTTGCCTACTAATGTTTATTAACAAGGCTGCACGGCATTTTGATGGCTAGCACCTGAACTAATACCTTCTCCTAACAGCAAGCAGCTAATTGGGAGCAAACTAGTCATTGTAGAGAAGTTTGAGCTTGAGTTATAGAAGTTTTGTCATCTTTTACAGCTCATTTGGAGTTTGAAAAAGACTTTTAAAACACATCGGGAGACTTTCAGGGACAGTTTGTCAAGATTTCACCAGCACTCTACCAATATTTATTCTGGAAATTCTCTGAGGACTTCAATTAAAAAGAGTAAGTGTTGTGCCACTCTATTATTGGACAACTTATAGGAGTCACCAAGGGATAGGGAGTGCTTGGTCAGGAGCATCCTCTTAGGAGTTCCCCTTAGTCTACAGGAGGAATGGGAGGGAGGACATGGGGCCAGACAAAGCAGTGGGATGGGAGGGTGAGGTGGACCTTCTCCACTAGGACCTCCAGTGCCATGTTTGAGAACCTGTGCTGCCTCTTGGCCCCTGAGTCATCCTGAAACCTCCTGCTGTGTGTCCAGCAGCCCAGTCCACGCCTTCAATGGAAGTGGATATATGGAGTCCACATAGAGTGCTCCACAAAAGTGGATATATGGAGTCTACATTGAGTGCTCCACAAAAGTTGTGTCTGACCAATGCATGAGTGCTAAAACTGCAGATGTCTACTTCAACACTTTCAGGTAAGCTCAAATTCTGGTAATTGACGATTAGGACCAAAATTGCATGCGAAATCTAGACTTTCAAACAGGCGTGTCTCATTAGCACAGCATCCATTTAGCAGCTGTTCTTTTCCCTTTTCACCCCACAGTTTCTTTACTATGCTGCCACGTCCATTAATGCATGGTCTTATCGCAGATTAATCTGATCCCGGAATCGAGGGTCATGTCGGCTAATATTCTGAGATAACCGGGGCAATTTTCTGTTATTGCTTGAATTGTTCAGCCTAGAAATTCAGTACCGCTCTGCCCATCTTACAGGGGTAAAATGGGAGGAGGGAAAGTATCCGATATGGTGGGCAGTGTGCGTGGTCACATTTCAGAGGTCTTCTGCCATCATTTTGGTGCGGGCCTCAAAAGATGTGACCATAGGTCCCACGCCAGAAATAGTTGTTAGTCCCATGCGTCCTATTGTTCAATTGTCCATCAAGGGGAAAAAAGGCAACTTGTAAGCAACGGACTGTTTGAGGGTCCTCCATTTTCTGTGCTGCCTCGTAGCAACAGGAGCGAGAGCTTCAAAATCAAGGAATTATTGACAGGGCAATTGGTTGGTGAGCATAATAGCGTTTTTTTTTTTCTCTTGTCTCCAGAAGCTAGAGCATATGTATAAAAAAGCTGTGGAAATATGTCAATTATTTTATTAACTCGGAGCGCGGAGGTAAGGGGTTTAGGTGCAAAGTGGCCAGAGGCTCAAGGGAGCACGAGTGTCAGGAGAGTGAGGTTGGAGTCCAGTGCAGAAAGGAAGGAGCGGCAGTACCTGAGGGAATTAATATCAGCATAGATATTAAGTATTTGGGGTAAAAAATCTAAGGTAAGGAAGTAGACGCATTAAATAGGATCATAAAATTGAGAATTGTTTTCAAAGCCTTATGTTTAATTTCTCATAAATTCAGTCAGTGGTCCAATGAATAGACCAAGGCACCTCAGTCCTGTGCACTGTACATCCTGCTCCATGTGGGAACTCCAGAACACTCCTTGTTACCTGTATCACTACATGGGCAGGAAGTGTCATCAGCTGGAGGAGCAAGTCCCAGGTTTCAGAGCTTGAGCAGCACCTAGCCTCGCTGTGGTGCATCCGCTTGAGTGAGAATTTCATGGGGGCAGCACATTTTTGGAGGTGGAAACCCCACAACTGAAGTGTGTGCAGGCAGAGAGGGAATGGGTGACTGCCAGCCAAGCAGGACCAGGCAGGTGGTGCAGGCATCCCTTGAGTGCATCTCGCTCTCCAACCGGTAGTCAGCTCTGAATACCGATGAGTGCGATGGTTCCTCTGGGGGACTGCAGCCAGGGCTGAGTCCACAGCATTACGGATAGCTCAGCTGGACAAGGATCATGAAGGAAGGTTTGGAAATCAATAGTGTTAGGGGACCCATAGATGGGGGAACAGGCAGGCATTTCTGGGACCGCAGATGTGATTCCAGGATGATATGTTGCCTGGTTTCTGGATTCCCTGGTGCCAGAATCAAGGGATGTCGCTAAAGGGCTACAGAGCACTCTAAGAGTGTGGGGGAGGGTGAACAGCCAGTGGTCATGGTCCATATTGGCACCAGTGACATAGGTAGTGGTATGAGGTTCTGCAAACAGATTTTTGAGAGACAGGAACGAGACTAGCAAACAGGACGTTGAAGGTAGTAATCTCCGATTACTTCTGGTGCCATGCGCTGGTGAGTATTGAGGATAGAGCAGATGAATGCGTGGCTAGATAGATGGTGCAGGAAGGAGGGTATCAATTCCTGGGACGCTGGGACTGGTTCTGGGAGAGATGGGAGCTATACAGGGTGGTCTGGTTGCACCCAAAGAAAGCCGGGACCAATGTCCTCTTGAGGCAGTTTGCGAGTGCTTTTAGGAAGAGTTTAAACTAAATAGGCAGGGGGGGATGGGAATCAGGATGTAGCATTAGGAAAGATAAACAAGGTGCTCAAAGGATAGGGAGAAGCAGATAGTACTAGAATAAGAAATAATAAAGTTTTAGGTGGGGTCAATGTAAGAGATAATGCACTAAGATTGAAATTAGGTTTACAATGCATGCATGTTAATACACAAAGCTTGGTAAATAAGGTTGGTAAGCTGCAGGTGCAGGTAGCCGCAAGAGAATGTTAATGTTGATGAAATATGATGTTGCGGCGATGACAGGAACCTGGCTCAAAAAAGGGCAGGATTGCACACTAAATTCCAAGATATGCAGCATTCAGAAAAGGTAGGGAAGGAAAGAAGGAAGGAGGCTTGGCTAAAATCACTAAGGAGACTATCACAGTGCTGGAGGCATGGAGGACATGCCAAGGACTAAATCTATTTGGTTAGAGTTAAGAAACAATGGAGGAACCATTGCATCATTCAGCGTATTCTCCAAGCCACCAACTAGTGGGAAAGATTTCAAGGAGCAAATTTGTAGGGAAATTGCTGAGAGGCGCAGGAACTATAGAGTCATGATAATGGAGAGCTTTAATGATCCTAATAAAGACAGGGATACTAACAGTGTAAAGGGCAGAGAGGGGGGAAAGTTTCTGAAGAGCATACAAGAGAATTTTCTTGATCAATATGTTTCTAACCCAAAGAGGAAGGAGGCATTGTGTGATGATATATGTATATTTTTATATTTCTGTGCTTATGTATATACTCTGTGTAGTTAAGGGTAAGTTGTGTGTGTGTGTGTGTGTGTGTCCAGGGTTCACCAAGGGTGTAGTTGCTGGAGTCAGATTGTTTGTACAATCTAAGGGAGGAAAGGCTAAAGATGTTACCTTCTTGCATTTTGTAATGAGGCCTGATGGTGGGTGTTAACTTACAAGGAAACAGAGTAGATCTGAAATTAGCATTTGGGGATAAGTTTTGAAATTGATCTGTAGCTGTTGCATTTCAAAGGTAATAAAGAACGCTTTCGTTTTACAGGAGATTTGTGAGTAAAAGTGGGAGACGTTTTAAATTTTATTGACCTGAAATAGAGGTAAAATAAGAACATGAAAGGCTTTGATATTTGGGAACCTGAGTTTTCAAAGGGATATTTAAAGACAATGGAGGACTAAGATGAAAGGGGTGAAAAGGTATCTTTGAAAATGGGGTTTCAGCTGTAGTAGTTGCTGTGGGGGTGGAGGGGCCACTGATAGCCAACTCTGGTGCTTTGAACTATGCTGAAAAGCTGTGAAAACCTTTTAATTGAAGAAAGCAACTCAGTTTTGGGCCAGGAGGATGTTTGTCCTGAGAAACAGTTTGTTTTAAATCTCCCTTTGGGAAAACCCACATCAGTGTGGATTTGTTCTGGGAAGTTGAGGATCGTACTTCTGTTTAAAGTGAAAGCAATTTCTCTGTTTGGCTAATATTTCCTGGATTTTACGGTTAAGAATCTATAAGGGCTGATGCCAAAAGGATAGTTTCATTGTGTACCTTTGACAGAGCATTTTGGGGGTTATTTTGTAAGGTTTTTTTTTCTGGCTGTGTATCTTTTACCTTGTACGTTTAAGATTTTTTTTTCCTTTAATAAACATTTTATTTCTTCAAATTTTAAAAGCTATCACTGGAGTCCTGTGCTTTTGTTGCTCAGTAGCTTTACCTTCTTGTTTCTACAATACGGAGAAAAAAAATTATGATCAGTGGAGACGATTTCAACATGGGATCTGGCTTACGCAGCATTAACACCAGCTGTGGTCATAACAATTGCTAGATCTGGTTTTGGAAATGACATGGATCACATGTCAGTTGGGGAAGAGTGATCATAATATCTTAAGGTTTAGGTCAACCTTGAAAAAGGACAAGGCGCAATCAAGAATAAAACAAAGTACTAGATTGTAAGATGGACAATATCACTGGGGTGTGAACAGATCTGTCCCAGGTAAATTGGAATCAAAGATGGGCAGGCAATACTGTAGCGGAACAATGGGCTGCCTTTAAAGAGGAGGTAGCTCAGGTGCAATCGGGGTACATTCCCACAAACGGAAAAGGTAAGGCAAGCAAAGCCAGAGGTCCCTGGATGATGAAAAATATAGAGAATAAGATAGAGCAAAAAAAGAGTGCATATGACAAATGTCAGCTTGATAACACCAGTGAGAACCAGGCTGGATGTAGAAAGTTTAGAAGGGACATGAAAAAAGAAATTAGAGAGATAAATAGTATGAAAAGAGACTGTTAGGTGAGGTAAACAGGAATGCAAAGTCATCTATAAGCATATAAATTCTAAAAGGATATAAGAGCAGTGGGTCCAATTAGGGACTAAAAAAGGGACTGATGTATGGAGACAGAAGGCATGACTGAAGTACTAAATAAGTATTTTGCATTCATGTTTACGAAGGAAGAAGATGCTGCCTAACTGATACTAATACTCGGGCTAAAAATCGATAAAGAGAAGGTATTAGAAAGACTGACTACACTTATTACACTCCCTCTGGGTTCTTACCTTCTCTTGATCTTTTCATTGAGAACTGTCGGCGTGACATTAGTCGTCTCAATTTCTCTGCTCCTCTCACCCAATCTAACCTGTCTCTTTCTGAACTTGCTGCAATCCGTTCTCTCAGGTCCAACCCTGACATTGTCATCAAACCCGCTGACAAGGGTGGTGCTGTTGTTGTCTGGCGCACTGACCTCTACCTCGCAGAGGCTGAGCGTCAACTCGCAGACACTTCCTCCTACCTCTCCCTGGACCATGACCCCACCACAGAACATCAAGCCATTGTTTCCAGGACTGTTACTGACCTCATCTCCTCTGGAGATTTTCCTTCCACAGCTTCCAACCTGATAGTCTCCCAACCTCGGACGGCCCGCTTCTACCTCCTACCCAAAATCCACAAACAGAACTGTCCCGGCAGACCGATCGTGTCAGCCTGTTCCTGCCCCACGAAACTCATTTCTTGCTATCTTGACTCCATTCTCTCTCCCCTTGTCCAGTCCCTTCCCACCTACATCCATGATTCCTCTGACACCCTACATCATATCAACAATTTCCAGTTCCCTGGCCCCAACCGCCTCCTCTTCACCATGGACATCCAATCCCTCTACACCTCCATCCCCCACCGGGATGGACTGATGGCTCTCCGCTTCTTCCTTGAACAGAGGCCCGAACAATCCCCATCCACCACTACTCTCCTCCGTCTGGCTGAACTTGTTCTCACACTGAACAATTTCTCCTTAACTCCTCTCACTTCCTCCAAATAAAAGGTGTGTCTATGGGTACCCGCATGGGCCCCAGCTATGCCGTCTCTTTATGGGGTATGTGGAACATTCCTTGTTCCAGTCCTACTCCGGCCCCCTCCCACAACTCTTTCTCCGGTATATCGATGATTACTTCGGTGCGGCTTCATGCTCTCGTCTGGACCTGGAAAAATTTATTAATTTTGCTTCCAATCTCCACCCCTCCATCATTTTCACATGGTCCATCTCTGACACTTCCCTTCCCTTCCTTGACCTCTCTGTCTCAATTTCTGGTGATAGACTGTCCACCAATATCAATTACAAGCCTACCGACTCCCACAGCTACCTCGACTACAGCTCCTCACACCCCGCTTCCTGTAAGGACTCCATCCCATTCTCTCAGTTCCTTCGCCTCCGTCACATCTGTTCTGATGATGCCACTTTCAAAAACAGTTCCTTTGACATGTCTTCCTTCTTCCTTAACTGAGCTTTTCCACCAACGGTGGTTGACAGGGCCCTCAACCGTGTCCGGCCCATCTCCCGCGCATCCGCCCTCACACCTTCCTCTCCCTCCCAGAAACATGATAGGGTCCCCCTTGTCCTCACTTATCACCCCACCAGCCTCCGCATTCAAAGAATCATCCTCCGCCATTTCCACCAACTCCAGCATGATGCCACCACCAAACACATCTTCCCTTCAACCCCCTGACGGCATTCCACATAGATCGTTCCCTCCGGGACACCCTGGTCCACTCCTCCATCGCCCCCTACACCTCAACCCCCTCCCACGGCACCTTCCCATGCAACCGCAGAAGGTGCAACACCTGCCCCTTTACTTCCCCTCTCCTCACCGTCCAAGGGCCCAAACACTCCTTTCAAGTGAAGCAGCATTTCACTTGCATTTCCCTCAATTTAGTCTACTGCATTCGCTGCTCCCAATGCGGTTTCCTCTACATTGGAGAGACCAAACACAGACTAGGTGACCACTTTGCAGAACACCTTCAGCCTGTCCGCAAGCATTACCCAGACCTCCCTTGTTGCGTGCCATTTCAACGCTCCACCCTACTCTCATGCCCACATGTCCGTCCTTGGCCTGCTGCATTGTTCCAGTGAAGCTCAACGCAAACTGGAGGAACAGCACCTCATCTTTCGACTAGGCACTTTACAGCCTTCCGGACTGAATATTGAGTTCAATGATTTTGGATCATGAAATGTCTCCTCCATCCCCACCCCCTTTCCGATTCCCGCCCCCTTTCCTTTCCAATAATTTATATAGATTTTTCTTTTCCCACCTAATTCCATTATTTTTAAATGTATTTCCATCCATTGTTTTATCTCTACCTTTTAGCCTTTTTTGATTCCCTCACCCCACCCCACCCCCACTAGGGCTACCTGTACCTTGCTTGTCCTGCTTTCTACCCTTAATTAGCACATTCCTTAGATAATATCACCACCTTCAACACCTCTTTGTCCTTTTGTCTGTGACATCTTTTGGTTATCTCCACCTATCACTGGCCCTCTATCCAGCTCTACCTGTCCCACCCCACCTTAAACCAGCTTATATTTCACCTCTCTTCTATTTTTACTTAGTTCTGTTGAAGGGTCATTCGGACTCGAAACGTTAACTGTGCTCCTCTCCGCAGATGCTGTCAGACCTGCTGGGTTTTTCCAGGTATTTTTGTCTTTGTTTTGGATTTCCAGCATCCGCAGTTTTTTGCTTTTATGTTTGACTACATTTAAGCGTTGATTAGTCACCAGGACTGAATGCGATGCATCTGAGAATGCTGAGGGAAGTGAGAGTGGAAATTACAGACACACTGGCTATGATCTTCCAACCTTCCTAAAATTTCGGGGGCGGAGCGGGGGGTGCTGGAGGACTGGAGAATTGCAAATGTCACACCCTTGATCAAAAAAGGACGTAAGCATAAACCTAGCAACGAAAGGTCAGTCAGTTTAACTTTGGTGATAGGGTGATAAGAAAACATTTAGAGACGGCAATCCAGAACAAAATTAATTGGTGCCTGGAGAAGTATGGATTAATTGGGAAAAGCTAGCAGGGATTTGTTTAAGACAAATTGTGTTTAACTAACTTTATTGAGTATTTTGATGAGATGCAGAGATGTTTGATCAGGGTAATGTGATTGATATGGTGTGTGTGTGGACTTCCAAAAGGCTTATGGTAAAGTGCCACATAATAGGCTTGCCAGAAAAATTGAAGCCCATGGAATAAAAGGGATATTGGCAGCGTGTCTGAGTGACAGGAATAGAGAGCAGTGGTGAACGGTTTTTTTTTGGATCGGAGGAAGGTTTGCAGTGCAGTTCCCAAGGGGTTGTTACTAACACCACAAGTCTTCTTAATATCTACATATATTAATAACCTAGACTTGGATATGCACATCACAAATTCAAAATTTGCAGATGACACAAATCTTGGAAGGACTGCGAACTGTGAGGAGAGTAGTGGCAGACTTCAAAAGTACATGGACAGGCTGGTAGAATGGGCAGATGTGGCAGATGAGGCGGAGATGTTTCAAGTGATACATATTGGTAGGAAGAACAAGGGGAGGCAATCCAAAATAAATGGCACAATTCTAAAGGGGGTGCAGGAACAAAGAGACCTGGGAGTATGTGTACACAAATCATCGAAAGTGGCAGAGCAGGTTGAGAAAGTGATTAAAAAGGCAGGCCGGATCCTGGGCGTTATAAATTCTGTAGAGGCATTGAGTAAAAAATCGAGGGCAGGATTTTCCGCGCGGCTTATGGGTTAGCGCGCGACACGCCTGAGAGTGAAATAGCATGCAGTGACACCAGGCGAGTCTCCCGACACGCCTGAGAGTGAAATAGCATGCAGTGACACCGGGCGAGTGTCCCGACACGCCTGAGAGTGAAATAGCATGCAGTGACACCGGGCGAGTGTCCCAACATTCCTGAGAGTGAAAAACATGCAGTGACGCCGGGTAAGTGTCCCGACATTCCTGAGAGTGAAATAGCATGCAGTGACACTGGGTAAGTGTCCCGACATTCCTGAGAGTGAAATAGCATGTAGTGACGCCGGGTAAGTGTCCGACGCGCCTGAGAGTGAAATAGCATGCAGTGACACCGGGTAAGTGTCCCAACATTCCTGAGAGTGAAATAGCATGCAGTGATGGCGGGCTAGTGTCCCGACACGCCTGAGAGTGAAATAGCATGCAGTGACACCGGGCGAGTGTCCCGACACGCCTGAGAGTGAAATAGCATGCAGTGACACCGGGCGAGTGTCCCAACATTCCTGAGAGTGAAATAGCATGCAGTGACGCCGGGTAAGTGTCCCGACATTCCTGAGAGTGAAATAGCATGCAGTGACACCGGGTAAGTGTCCCGACATTCCTGAGAGTGAAATAGCATGTAGTGACGCCGGGTAAGTGTCAGACATGCCTGAGAGTGAAATAGCATGCAGTGACACCGGGTAAGTGTCCCAACATTCCTGAGAGTGAAATAGCATGCAGTGATGGCGGGCTAGTGTCCCGACACGCCTGAGAGTGAAATAGCATGTAGTGACGGCGGGCTAGTGTCCCGACAAGCCTGAGAGTGAAATAGCATGCAGTGCCACTGGGCGAGTGTCCCGACACGCCTGAGAGTGAAATAGCATGCAGTGACACCGGACGAGTGTCCCGACATGCCTGAGAGTGAAATAGCATGCAGTGACGTCGGGCGAGTGTCCCTACACGCCTGAGAGTGAAATAGCATGCAGTGACACCGGACGAGTGTCCCGACACGCCTGAGAGTGAAATAGCATGCAGTGACACCGGGTAAGTGTCCCGACACGCCTGAGAGTGAAATAGCATGCAGTGACGCCGGGCGAGTGTAACGACACGCCTGAGAGTGAAATAGCAGCAGTGACGCCGGGTAAGTGTCCCGACATGCCTGAGAGTGAAATAGCAGCAGTGACGCCGGGTAAGTGTCCCGACACGCCTGAGAGTGAAATAGCATGCAGTGACGTCGGGCGAGTGTCCCGACACGCCTGAGAGTGAAATAGCAGCAGTGACACCGGGTAAGTGTCCCGACACACCTGAGAGTGAAATAGCATGCAGTGACGTTGGGCGAGTGTCCCGACACGCCTGAGAGTGAAATAGCATGCAGTGACGTCGGGCGAGTGTCCCGACACGCCTGAGAGTGAAATAGCATGCAGTGACGTCGGGCGAGTGTCCCGACACGCCTGAGAGTGAAATAGCATGCAGTGATGCCGGGTAAGTGTCCCGACACGCCTGAGAGTGAAATAGCAGCAGTAACATCAGGCGAATGTCCCAACACGCCTGAGAGTGAAATAGCATGCAGTGACACCGGGCAAGTGTCCCGACACGCCTGAGATTGAAATAGCATGCAGTGACGCCGGGCGAGTGTCCCGACATTCCTGAGAGTGAAATAGCATGCAGTGACGTCGGGCGAGTGTCCCGACATTCCTGAGAGTGAAATAGCATGCAGTGACGCCGGGCGAGTGTCCCGACATTCCTGAGAGTGAAATAGCATGTAGTGACGCCGGGCGAGTGTCCCGACACGCCTGAGAGTGAAATAGCATGCAGTGACACCGGGCGAGTGTCCCGACACGCCTGAGAGTGAAATAGCATGCAGTGACACCGGGCGAGTGTCCCAACATGCCTGAGAGTGAAATAGCATGCAGTGACGTCGGGCGAGTGTAACGACACGCCTGAGAGTGAAAAAGCAGCAGTGACGCCGGGTAAGTGTCCCGACACGCCTGAGAGTGAAATAGCATGCAGTGACACCGGGCGAGTGTCCCGACACGCCTGAGAGTGAAATAGCATGCAGTGACACCGGGCGAGTGTCCCAACATTCCTGAGAGTGAAATAGCATGCAGTGACGCCGGGTAAGTGTCCCGACATTCCTGAGAGTGAAATAGCATGCAGTGACACTGGGTAAGTGGCCCGACATTCCTGAGAGTGAAATAGCATGTAGTGACGCCGGGTAAGTGTCCGACGCGCCTGAGAGTGAAATAGCATGCAGTGACACCGGGTAAGTGTCCCAACATTCCTGAGAGTGAAATAGCATGCAGTGATGGCGGGCTAGTGTCCCGACACGCCTGAGAGTGAAATAGCATGCAGTGACACCAGGCGAGTCTCCCGACACGCCTGAGAGTGAAATAGCATGCAGTGACACCGGGCGAGTGTCCCGACACGCCTGAGAGTGAAATAGCATGCAGTGACACCGGGCGAGTGTCCCAACATTCCTGAGAGTGAAATAGCATGCAGTGACGCCGGGTAAGTGTCCCGACATTCCTGAGAGTGAAATAGCATGCAGTGACACCGGGTAAGTGTCCCGACATTCCTGAGAGTGAAATAGCATGTAGTGACGCCGGGTAAGTGTCAGACACGCCTGAGAGTGAAATAGCATGCAGTGACACCGGGTAAGTGTCCCAACATTCCTGAGAGTGAAATAGCATGCAGTGATGGCGGGCTAGTGTCCCGACACGCCTGAGAGTGAAATAGCATGTAGTGACGGCGGGCTAGTGTCCCGACAAGCCTGAGAGTGAAATAGCATGCAGTGCCACTGGGCGAGTGTCCCGACACGCCTGAGAGTGAAATAGCATGCAGTGACACCGGACGAGTGTCCCGACATGCCTGAGAGTGAAATAGCATGCAGTGACGTCGGGCGAGTGTCCCTACACGCCTGAGAGTGAAATAGCATGCAGTGACACCGGACGAGTGTCCCGACACGCCTGAGAGTGAAATAGCATGCAGTGACACCGGGTAAGTGTCCCGACACGCCTGAGAGTGAAATAGCATGCAGTGACGCCGGGCGAGTGTAACGACACGCCTGAGAGTGAAATAGCAGCAGTGACGCCGGGTAAGTGTCCCGACATGCCTGAGAGTGAAATAGCAGCAGTGACGCCGGGTAAGTGTCCCGACACGCCTGAGAGTGAAATAGCATGCAGTGACGTCGGGCGAGTGTCCCGACACGCCTGAGAGTGAAATAGCAGCAGTGACACCGGGTAAGTGTCCCGACACACCTGAGAGTGAAATAGCATGCAGTGACGTCGGGCGAGTGTCCCGACACGCCTGAGAGTGAAATAGCATGCAGTGACGTCGGGCGAGTGTCCCGACACGCCTGAGAGTGAAATAGCATGCAGTGACGTCGGGCGAGTGTCCCGACACGCCTGAGAGTGAAATAGCATGCAGTGATGCCGGGTAAGTGTCCCGACACGCCTGAGAGTGAAATAGCAGCAGTAACATCAGGCGAATGTCCCAACACGCCTGAGAGTGAAATAGCATGCAGTGACACCGGGCAAGTGTCCCGACACGCCTGAGATTGAAATAGCATGCAGTGACGCCGGGCGAGTGTCCCGACATTCCTGAGAGTGAAATAGCATGCAGTGACGTCGGGCGAGTGTCCCGACATTCCTGAGAGTGAAATAGCATGCAGTGACGCCGGGCGAGTGTCCCGACATTCCTGAGAGTGAAATAGCATGTAGTGACGCCGGGCGAGTGTCCCGACATGCCTGAGAGTGAAATAGCATGCAGTGACACCGGGCGAGTGTCCCGACACGCCTGAGAGTGAAATAGCATGCAGTGACACCGGGCGAGTGTCCCGACACGCCTGAGAGTGAAATAGCATGCAGTGACACCGGGCGAGTGTCCCAACATGCCTGAGAGTGAAATAGCATGCAGTGACGTCGGGCGAGTGTAACGACACGCCTGAGAGTGAAAAAGCAGCAGTGACGCCGGGTAAGTGTCCCGACACGCCTGAGAGTGAAATAGCATGCAGTGACATCGGGTAAGTGTCCCGACACGCCTGAGAGTGAAATAGCATGCAGTGACGTCGGGCGAGCGTCCCGGCACACCTGAGAGTGAAATAGCATGCAGTGATGCCGGGCGAGTGTCCCGACATGCCTGAGAGTGAAATAGCATGCAGTGACGTCGGGCGAGTGTCCCGACACGCCTGAGAGTGAAATAGCATGCAGTGACACCGGGCGAGTGTCCCGACATGCCTGAGAGTGAAATAGCATGCAGTGACGTCGGGCGAGTGTCCCGACACGCCTGAGAGTGAAATAGCATGCAGTGACGTCGGGCGAGTGTCCCGACACGCCTGAGAGTGAAATAGCATGCAGTGACGTCGGGCGAGTGTCCCGACACGCCTGAGAGTGAAATAGCATGCAGTGACGCCGGGCGAGTGTCCCGACACACCTGAGAGTGAAATAGCATGCAGTGATGTCAGGTAAGTGTCCCGACACACCTGAGAGTGAAATAGCATGCAGTAACATCAGGTGAGTGTCCCGACACGCCTGAGAGTGAAATTGCATGCAGTGACACCGGGCAAGTGTCCCGACACGCCTGAGATTGAATTAGCATGCAGTGACGCCGGGCGAGTGTCCCGACATTCCTGAGAGTGAAATAGCATGCAGTGACGCCGGGCGAGTGTCCCGACATGCCTGAGAGTGAAATAGCAGCAGTGACGCCGGGTAAGTGTCCCGACACGCCTGAGAGTGAAATAGCATGCAGTGACGTCGGGCGAGTGTCCCGACACGCCTGAGAGTGAAATAGCAGCAGTGACACCGGGTAAGTGTCCCGACACACCTGAGAGTGAAATAGCATGCAGTGACGTCGGGCGAGTGTCCCGACACGCCTGAGAGTGAAATAGCATGCAGTGACGTCGGGCGAGTGTCCCGACACGCCTGAGAGTGAAATAGCATGCAGTGACGTCGGGCGAGTGTCCCGACACGCCTGAGAGTGAAATAGCATGCAGTGATGCCGGGTAAGTGTCCCGACACGCCTGAGAGTGAAATAGCAGCAGTAACATCAGGCGAATGTCCCAACACGCCTGAGAGTGAAATAGCATGCAGTGACACCGGGCAAGTGTCCCGACACGCCTGAGATTGAAATAGCATGCAGTGACGCCGGGCGAGTGTCCCGACATTCCTGAGAGTGAAATAGCATGCAGTGACGTCGGGCGAGTGTCCCGACATTCCTGAGAGTGAAATAGCATGCAGTGACGCCGGGCGAGTGTCCCGACATTCCTGAGAGTGAAATAGCATGTAGTGACGCCGGGCGAGTGTCCCGACATGCCTGAGAGTGAAATAGCATGCAGTGACACCGGGCGAGTGTCCCGACACGCCTGAGAGTGAAATAGCATGCAGTGACACCGGGCGAGTGTCCCGACACGCCTGAGAGTGAAATAGCATGCAGTGACACCGGGCGAGTGTCCCAACATGCCTGAGAGTGAAATAGCATGCAGTGACGTCGGGCGAGTGTAACGACACGCCTGAGAGTGAAAAAGCAGCAGTGACGCCGGGTAAGTGTCCCGACACGCCTGAGAGTGAAATAGCATGCAGTGACATCGGGTAAGTGTCCCGACACGCCTGAGAGTGAAATAGCATGCAGTGACGTCGGGCGAGCGTCCCGGCACACCTGAGAGTGAAATAGCATGCAGTGATGCCGGGCGAGTGTCCCGACATGCCTGAGAGTGAAATAGCATGCAGTGACGTCGGGCGAGTGTCCCGACACGCCTGAGAGTGAAATAGCATGCAGTGACACCGGGCGAGTGTCCCGACATGCCTGAGAGTGAAATAGCATGCAGTGACGTCGGGCGAGTGTCCCGACACGCCTGAGAGTGAAATAGCATGCAGTGACGTCGGGCGAGTGTCCCGACACGCCTGAGAGTGAAATAGCATGCAGTGACGTCGGGCGAGTGTCCCGACACGCCTGAGAGTGAAATAGCATGCAGTGACGCCGGGCGAGTGTCCCGACACACCTGAGAGTGAAATAGCATGCAGTGATGTCAGGTAAGTGTCCCGACACACCTGAGAGTGAAATAGCATGCAGTAACATCAGGTGAGTGTCCCGACACGCCTGAGAGTGAAATTGCATGCAGTGACACCGGGCAAGTGTCCCGACACGCCTGAGATTGAATTAGCATGCAGTGACGCCGGGCGAGTGTCCCGACATTCCTGAGAGTGAAATAGCATGCAGTGACGCCGGGCGAGTGTCCCGACATTCCTGAGAGTGAAATAGCATGCAGTGACGCCGGGCGAGTGTCCCGACATTCCTGAGAGTGAAATAGCATGCAGTGACGCCGGGCGAGTGTCCCGACATTCCTGAGAGTGAAATAGCATGCAGTGACGCCGGGCGAGTGTCCCGACACGCCTGAGAGTGAAATAGCATGCAGTGACACCGGGCGAGTGTCCCGACACGCCTGAGAGTGAAATAGCATGCAGTGACGCCGGGTAAGTGTCCCAACACGCCTGAGAGTGAACTAGCATGCAGTGCCACTGGGCGAGTGTCCCGACACGCCTGAGAGTGAAATAGCATGCAGTGACGCCAGGCGAGTGTTCCGACACGCCTGAGAGTGAAATAGCACGCAGTGACGTCGGGCGAGTGTCCTGACACGCCTGAGAGTGAAATAGCATGCAGTGACACTGGGCGAGTGTAACGACACGCCTGAGAGTGAAATAGCATGCAGTGACGCCGGGCGAGGATCCCGACACGCCTGAGAGTGAAATAACATGCAGTGACACTGGGCGAGTGTAACGACACGCCTGAGAGTGAAATAGCATGCAGTGACGTCGGGCAAGTGTCCCGACACGCCTGAGCGTGAAATAGCATGCAGTGACGTCGGGTAAGCGTCCCGACACGCCTGAGAGTGAAATAGCATGCAGTGACACTGGGCGAGTGTCCCGACACGCCTGAGAGTGAAATAGCATGCAGTGACATCGGGCAAGTGTCCTGACACGCCTGAGAGTGAAATAGCATGCAGTGACGTCGGGCGAGTGTCCTGACACGCCTGAGAGTGAAATAGCATGCAGTGACGTCGGACGAGTGTCCTGACACGCCTGAGAGTGAAATAGCATGCAGTGATGCCGGGCGAGGATCCCGACACGCCTGAGAGTGAAATAGCATGCAGTGACGTCGGGCGAGTGTCCCGACACGCTTGAGAGTGAAATAGCATGCAGTGATGTCGGGCGAGTGTCCCGACACACCTGAAAGTGAAATAGCATGCAGTGACGCCGGGCGAGTGTCCCGACATTCCTGAGAGTGAAATAGCATGCAGCGACGTCGGGCGAGTGTCCCGACATTCCAAGAGTGAAATAGCAGGCAGTGACGTCGGGCGAGTGTCCCGACACGCCTGAGAGTGAAATAGCATGCAGTGACACCGGGCGAGTGTCCCGACGTTATCGCCCACCTGCGCAATATTTTAGACGTGCAAGAGTCAGCAGTGCGCCCGCCAACAATTAAGAAGCCTATTAAGGCCATTAAAGCATTAATTAAGTGCTATTTTTCACTTCCTGTCCAACCTTACGATTGCCAGGCTGGCAAATTGGCCAGGTGGCCTTAGCATTTTTGAGGAAACCTTATCCACGGGCGGGATGAGGTTTCCGACATTAATTCTTTTTAAATGTTTTTTAACGTAATGTTTATAATGTTTCTGTCCATGTGAGTGAGTCCTATGCGGGGACGCTTTTTTCCGATCTTCAAAATCTGTATTTTTGATTTTAAAATTCTCCTGCTCCCTGCCTTCAGGGAGGCCTCAGTGCGCGCTCCCCCACGCATGTGCAGACTTCAGCGCTCGCCCTCCTCCTGCCCCCACCCCAGCAGCGCTGAGCTTCTCAGTGCATCTTTCAGGCTGCCTGCCCAACAGCCCAAAAATCCTACCCCAAGGGGATTATGATGAACCTTTATATAACTCTGCGTTGCCCTGAACTGGAGTCCTGTGTCCCAGCTTGGGCTCCGGGCTTTTTGTGAAGGCTTTAGAGAGGTTGTAGAAAAGATTCACAAGAATGGTTACAAGGATGAGGGTCTTCAGCTACTTTTGTTAGGTTGGAGAAGTTGGTGCTGTTCTCCTTGGAGAAAAGGAGGTAAAGAAGAGATTTGATACATATAAACATACAAATTAGGGGCAGGAGTAGGCTACTTGGGCCCTCAAGCCTTCTCCGCCATTTGATAAGATCATGGCTGACCTGAATTGTGGCCTCAACTCTACAGTTCTGTTTCCCCCATATGAACATACAAATTAGGAACAGGAAATAGATGTGTTCAAAATCATGAGGGTCCTAGACAGAGCAACTAGAGAGAAATTGTTCCAATCGGTGGAAAGGTTGAGAAAAAGAGGGCATTAATTTAAGACGATTGACAAAAGAGTCAATGGTGACTCCAAAAACTTTTTTAACACAATGAGCGGTTAGGATCTCGGAATACACTGGCTGAGAGTGTGGCGGAGTTATATACGATCGGAGCTTCCGAAAGGGAATCAGGTAAGCACCTCAAGGACTATGGGGAAAAGGAAAGGGAATGGGACTGGCTGAGTTACTCTTGCAGAGAGCCAGCAGCAACGTGATGGGCCAAATGGCCTCCTTCTGTGCTGTAACATTTCTATGATATTATGGCCAAAATTTTCCGTTTGGCTGGCGGGTGGGCGGAACAGGAGTGGACGCGGGCGGGCGCGGACCCACTCGGCGCCGGCAATCGGGGCTGTGCCACCATTTTACACGGACGGGCCAATTAAGGCCCACCCAACGCATCTCCGACTCTCGTGGATAGCGGGAGTGTGCGGGCTGCAGCGGGTGTGCACAGACCGCCGGGTCCAATGACAACCCGGCACTCTGTTTAAAAGAAGGTCTGGCAGCCTCCTGTAGGCAGCTCACAATGGCCACCTGGTGATCCAACTGAAGGGGGTCTGCTGAGCAGGGCACTCTGGAGGGAAGGGCAGAGGAGCAGGGCAGGCTGCAGGGTCTGCCCCAGGAGCAGGGCAGGGTCAGCCCCAGGAGCAGGTCAGGCTGCAGGGTCAGCCCCAGGAGCAGGGCAGGGTCAGCCCCAGGAGCAGGCCAGGCTGCAGGTTCAGCCCCAGGAGCAGGGCAGGATGTAGGGTCAGCCCCAGGAGCAGGGCAGGGTCAGCCCCAGGAGCAGGGCAGGGTCAGCCCCAGGAGCAGGGCCAGGCTGCAGGGTAGGCCAGTGGGGGGGGGGCCAATGTGCCCCTTGCTTTTATGATCATTGCCTTGCTGCCCTCCTCGAGGAGGTGGCAGCACGGTGGGAGGTGCTGGTTCCCCAGGATGAGAGGAGGAGGAGGCCCCCCCACATGATGAAGTGTGCCTGGGAGGAGGTGTCGGAGGTGGTGAGCTCCCGTGACGTGGTGCGGCGCACCTGGATCCAGTGCCGTAAGCGCTTCAATGATTTGTTGCACTCTGGAAGCCTGAGTACCATGTTGGTGTTGGCCATTTAACCCAGCAGGTAGCCTCAGCCTTTGAGTGCCCCCCCACCCAATCTTAAAGTCGTGACTGCATTAAATCATGTTGGGCATTTCTCATACGCTGGGTGGGCAAGCAGATAGTGCCCATGCTTAAATCAGCCTCAGTGGTTCATGAGGATATAGTTTCTCCCCAGCATCATGTGTTGCTCTTAGTCGCACATGACTAGTCTGGGGGCAACCTGCAGGAGATGCAGCTAGACGCATACTCAGAACTCCCACACATGTCCTATTCACGGTGGTGAGATTGTGGAAGGGGACCTCAAGGTCTCGTGGCCAAGAGCCTTCTGCTGCCCTCGACGCCGCACCTAGTTGCGCCTCCTTGCCATGGGAGCTAAGACCGTATGTTTCTTAAAGTGATGGATGCAGAATGTGTCCAAGGTTGGAGGTGGTTGGGAGCAGGCGTACTATCTTTTTGTGACTGATCAGCAGTAGCGTGGAGCGGAGGCACTGGAGGCCTGAAATGGGTCACTGTGGTTGGGGTGTGGCATGCGCGTGCAGAGTCCATGTGCGATTAGCTGCAATGAATGGTCTCCTCTGAATTTCAGGAGAAGAATGCTCACAATGCCTGTGTGCATTTGTAGACAGGAGGTGGCCAGGCCCAGCTCATGGTTTTGAGCCGATTCGAGCAGGAGGCCCTGGAGTTTGAGAGGCACCATGTGCCCAGGTCCACAGGTGTCAGTAAGGCTGGGGTGGAGCAGCTAGGTATTTGAGGTCCACAGTGACATCCGCTCTGTTTTCCCACCATCCAAAGTACTGAGTATTGTTTGAACCGTTATTGTAGCTACATTGCTCATTCACAGACTGATAGAGTCAGACATGTGGGTCATAGACAAAGGTCCCTCTGTCCTTCAAAGATGTGCATGTCCAGCACCTTCCAAAGTTGCCTTATCCCATTTCCCACCACTATTCCCATGGCTTTGTATGCCATGGCACCGCTACTGCACATCCAAATACTTATTACATGTTAGGAGGGTTTCTGTGTCCACCAGCCTTTCAGGCAGTGCATCCCACATTACTGTGTGCAAAATTTCCTCATTACCTCACCTGTCAACCTCATGCCCCTTACCTTAAATCAATGCCACTAGGTTACTCATCCCTCCGCCAAGGGGAAAAGTTCCTTCCTGTCGACCCTATCTATGCCCCTCATTATGTTATAAAGCTCAATAATGTCACCCCTCAGCCTCCTCTGCTGCAGGGGAAATATCCCCAGTCTATGCTATGTCTCCTCATAACTCCAACTCTCCAGCCCAGCATGCATCCTGGTCAGCGACCTCTGCACTCTCTCCACTCCAATCACATCCCTCCCATGAAGCACATATCACAACTGCATGCAGAACAAGAGCTGTGGCCTAGGCAGTGTTTTCTGCACTTGCACAATGACCTCCCTGTTCCTATATTCTATTCCTCTGCTAATAAAGGCAAGTATGGCATTTACCTTCTTAAACACCTTATGTACCTGTCCTGCTACCTTAATGGGCCTGTCGACATGCCCAACAAGGTCCCTCTGATCCTCCTTACTTTCCACGGTCCTACCGTTCCTCGTGTATTCCCGTACCTTGTTTATCCTGCCCAAGTGCATCACCTCACACTTGTCCTCATAACATTCCATTTGGCCTTCCTTAGGCCATCTGACCAGCCCGTCTGTATCTGCCTGTAATGTTTGGGTCTCCTCCTGACTATTTGCCGCCCCAGCATCATCAGAGCCTGTCCACCAGGAGCAATTGCAGATGCCCCCTCTCACATCTGAGGGTCCTCAACTGTCACCTGCATCACACCATTTCTGCCAGGCAGGGACCAGCGCAGGTACGAGCATATCGGTGGGCATTGCAACATTGGCCAGTGTCCCGGGGCACAGTGGAGAGGGCACTTCACAATCGCTGGAGGAGCTGGCAGAGACAGAGCGTGCCGATGGTGCCAGCAGTGGGAGGACTGCAGGTGACCAGGTACATGCTGAGTCGGTGCGTGATGATGTGCTTCTGGAAACGTCCACGATGCAGCAGCTGCAGGAAATGCGGCTGGGTGTGCGGGAGCATCTGGGAGTGATACATGAGGCTATGCTTCGCTTGGTGTCCGTGGTGGAGGAGTTCACACGGAGCATCACTGATGCAATGAGCCTCAAGGCAGAGCGTCATGCTTCCTCCATGGAGAGAGTGGCAACTCTCGTGGACAGGGGCTTCCAGGAGAACAAGCAGCTTCTCCTGGGGTTACGCTCGGACCTACAAGCCCTCACAGCGCCAGTGGCCACAGCTGGTCAGTGCCAATGTGGGAGATGGTGTGGGCTTCAAGCTTCCCAGCTCGTTGCCCATCCAACAACAGTGAGCAGGGAGGTCCGGGGCGACCTCACGTCGGCGGAGCATCTGCCTGTCGTATCTGCGGGCTCCTCCCAAGGCGCTCTGGATGAGGGCAACAGTTGCTCTGCCCCTCTCCCAGTGACCGCTTCATCGGGTGAGGCTGCGGTGACTGGGGAGGTGCCAGCTGTGGACCTGGCAGATCCCTCCCAGGCGGGGCCAGCCCAGGCTCCACGGGCCAGAGGACGGCTGCCAAGGTCATCGAGGCCAATAGGACAGCAGGGTCAGCAGGCTGTCTCAGAAGCCACTCCGAGCGATGGGGCGGCACCAAGACATAGCACCCATAAACGTAAGCATAAGGCACCTTAGGCACACCATGGGTTTCTCACTGGTGCTTTTATGTTGGCCCGAGAATAGGGAATTATTATTTGTTTATTGTTGAAAAACGTTTTGCTTTCATTTTGTTTGACATTAAGATGGAGAAAATTAAAACCAGACATATTAACCTGGCTGAGGGCGGCTCCTTTGTGCTGCATTTGTATGTTTTACATACATGTCATGAGTGTTTGAGTGGACATTGAGGTTTATGTCCAAAGCCCTTAGTTGCAGCTGGTGACCTGGCAGATTTAGCACTTAGGTGCTGAGTATGGAAGCACCAGGCAAGGCTGGTCCTCCTGGTCCATTTGTGTGGAGCTAGCTGAATGTTCGCTGGATTAAAACGTCCCGGGTGTCCCTGCCTCTTTGGTGTAGTCCCAGGTAATCGTTTAACCCCTCATCATTCCCTTGTGCTTCCTCATCCTCTGAATCAGCGCTGGACTCATCGTGTGCAGCCGCATCCACTGCATCAACATCTTCATCGTCCACTGCGTTCCCCCTTTCCAGCGCAAGATAGTGGAGAGCGCAGCATGCAACCACTAGCAGCGACACACAATCTAGGGGGTACTGGAGTGCGCCCCCTGAGCAGTCCTGGTATCTGAAGCACATCTTGGGAAGACCGATGGCTCTCTCCACCACAGCCCTTGTGGTGCCCTGGCTCCTATTGTACCGCTGCTCAGCTTCTGTTCTTGGATGGCTGAGAGGTGTCATGAGCCAACTTCTGAGGGGATAGCCCTTGTCACCCAGCAGCCATCCATCCAGCCGGGCTGGAGCACTGAAGAGCCCCGGCACCTGGGAGTGTCTGAGGATGTAGGCATCGTGGGAGCTGCCTGGGCACCTCGCACAGACTTGTAGAATCAGCATCCTGAGATCACACACTATCTGCACGTTCATAGAGTGGAAGCCCTTCCTGTTGATGAAGGCACCGGGCTCACCTGCTGGTGCCTTGATGGCTACATGTGTACAGTCTATTGCACCCTGGACGCAGGGGAAGCCAGCAATGGCCACGAAGCCTCTGTCCCGCTGTGCCTGACTTGCCTGGTCACAGCGGAAGTGGATGAAGGTCAATGCCCGTCTGAACAGATCTAGATTCCAATCCCAACCTGACTTCAGAATGAATTGAATCAAGTAAGATGCAACTCCTCGGAGGGACCATTCTTGCATGACTACTGCATTGCACTTTGGAAATAATCCAGTCTGTGACTAATATCTGCCCTGGACATTGATCTAACATGTTTCTTTTTTCTTATTGGTTCATTGACTATTGGAGTGCAATCACATGGGCAACCTATTAGTCCTCATAAGATGATAAGAAATAAGAGGAGGAGCAGGCCATTCAGCCCATCAAGCCTGTTCCGCCATTCAATAAGATCATGACTGACCTGATTGTGGCCTCAACTCTGCTTTCCTGCCTCTCCCCTCCATAACCCTGAACTCCCCTGTCAATCAAAAATATGTCTAACTCAGCCTTGAATGTATGCAGTGACGCAGCCTCCACTGCTCGCTGGGGAAGAGAGTTCCAAAGACTAACGACCCTCTCAGAGAAGAAATTCCTCCATAAAGGCATACGGGACACTTGCCTTTATCAATTGAGGCATAGATTACAAAAGTAGGGAGGTCATGTTGGAGTTGTATAGAACCTTGGTGAGGCCACAGCTGGAGTACTGTGTGCAGTTCTGGTCACCACATTATAGGAAGGAAGTGATTGCACTGGAGGGGGTGCAGAGGAGATTCACCAGGATGTTGCCTGAGATGAAACATTTAAGTTATGAAGAGCGGTTGGATAGACTCGGGTCTCGAGAAGACTGAGGGGCGACCTGATCGTGGTGTACAAGATTATGAGGGGCATGGACAGGGTGGATAGGGAGCAGCTGTTCCCCTTAGTTGAAGGGTCAGTCACAAGGGGGCATAAGTTCTAGGTGAGGGGCAGGAGGTTTAGGGGGGATGTGAGGAAAAACTTTTTTACCCAGAGGGTGGTGACGGTCTGGAATGCGCTGCCTGGGAGGGTGGTGGAGGCGGGTTGCCTCACATCCTTTAAAAAGTACCTGGATGAACACTTGGTACGTCATAACATTCAAGGCTATGGGCCAAGCGCTGGTAAATGGGATTAGGTAGGTAGGTCAGGTGTTTCTCACGTGTCGGTGCAGACTCGATGGGCCAAAGGGCCTCTTCTGCACTGTGTGATTCTGTGATCTCCATCCTAAATGGGAGACTCCTTATCTTTGAACCGTGTCCTCCAGTTCTAGATTCCCACACGAGAGGATGCCCAGCATCCACGTTTTTTATTGCCAGCGTTGCTCACAGACGGAGCATAATTCAGGAAAATGTGAGGCTGTCAAAGAGTCGGCAAAGGGATATAAGACAGGTTAAGTGAATGGGCAAAAATTTGGCAGATGGAGTATGATGTGGGAAAATGTGAAGCTGTCCACTTTGGCAGGGAGAATAGAAAAACAAGATATGATTTAAATGGAGACCGCAGAACTCTGCGGTGCAGAGGGATCTGGGTGTCCTTGTGCATAAATCACCAAAAGTTAACATGCAGGTACAGCAAGTAATTATTGCAAGCGGTGGAGTTTATAAGTCGGGACAACTGTGCAGGACATTGGTGAGACCGCACCTAGGCTACTATGTACAATTTTGATCTCCTTACTTAAGGGGGAGATATACATGCATTGGAAGAGGTTCAGAGAAGGTTCACTAGGCTGATAGCTGGAATGAAGGGGTTGTCTTATGAGGAAAGGTTAAGCAGCTTGAGCCTATTTTCATTGGAGTTTAGAAGAATGGGAGGTGATCTTATTGAAATGTTTAAGATTCTGAGGTGGCTCGACGAGGTGGATGCTGAGAGGAATAAAAACGGAAAATGCTGGAAAAATCTCAGCAGGCCTGGCAGCATCCGTGAAGAGAGAAACAGAGTGAACATTTCAAGTCCCATGTGACTCTTCTCTTCAATTCTGAATTAAAAATAAGGGGTCTCCCACTTCAGACAGATGAGGAGAAATGTCTTCTCTCAGAGGGCCGTTAGTCCACAGAGAGGCTGGGTCATTGAATATAGTCAAGGCTGAGTTAGACAGATTTTTTTATCAACAAGGGAGTCAATGGCTATGAGGCCAAGCAGGAAAGTGGAGTTAAAGCCACAATCAGACCAGCCACAACCTTACTGAATGGTGGAGCAGGCTTGAGGGGCCGAATGGCCTACTCCTGCTCCTATTTCCTATGAGCTTTTATAACATCCTCTGCTGTGTCTGCATTCTAGCATTAAGCTCTTCCCTTCAACCACTTCTGCATTCCCAATGCCAATGATGCCTATTGGCAATTAGGGACTATTATGTTGGCTTCTGTTTGATTCATCTGCGTATATCTAAGCTACTTCTGTTGGATACACATAAGGATAGATTTTCAAATTACCACCTGGATATAAAACTGACATTGTGAACAGCCATCCATATGGAAACCACCTAATTTCATTCCCATATGGAAATCAACATTGACCCAGTAGTAGGAGTCTATTCTTTCAGCCAGAACATTGCGGATTCAAGCCCCACTCCAGATTGAACGTGCAATCTTGGCTGACACTTCAATGCAGTGCAGAGGGAGTGCTGCACTGTCAGGGGTGCCATCTTTCATAAGAGATGCTAAACTATCTACACTCTCAGGTATATGTAAAAGATTCCATGGCACTATTCAAAGAATAGCAGGTGAGTCACCCTGGTGTCTTGGACAATATTTATCCCTGTACTACCATCACTAAAAAGAACTGTTTACCTGGTCATGTATCATTGCTATGTGTGGGAGCTTGCTATGCAGAAATTGGCTGCCATTTCTGCCACATTACAACAACTACATTTCAAAAGTACTTCATTCACTGTGAAGCACTTTAGGATATCCTGGGAGTGTGTAAGGTGCTATATTAACACCAGTTATTTCTTCCTTCCCTTTTCATTGAATTTAATGGTGATGAAGATTTGAGCAGTTTCTATAACAGGGAGGGAATCCATAGCCAGTTGCAGCCACGACTCTGTTGGTAACACCCTCACCTTGGAGTTGAAAGGTTGTGGGTTTAAGTCCCACCCTTGAGCGCGTAATCTAGACTGACACTCCAGGGCAGGACTGAGGGAGCACTGCACTGCCAGAGGTGCCATCTTTAAGATGAGACATAAAGTCATTGCCCCATCTCTGCCTGTTCAGCTGGATGTAAAACAAATCCCATGGCATGACTTTGGTAAAGACCAGGAGAGCTCTCCCTGTGTCATGGCCAATATTTAATCCTCAACCAACATTACTAAAAAAAAACAGGTGATCTGGTCATCATCGCATTACTGTTTGTGGGAGTTTGTTGTGTGTAAATTGACTGCCGTGTTCACTACATTACAAGAGTGTCTACACTTCAAAAGTAATTCTTTGGCTGTAGAGTGCTTTGGGCATGAAAGGTGCTAGAGAAATGCAAGTCACGAGATTTTTCTTTTCTAAAATGATTGCTAGTTTTTATTTTGCTTTCATTGACTGGCCACAAGTGTTAAAAGCTTCAAACACAGGTTAATTCAAAGTTCCTAATTAGGCACTGGCCTGTTTAATAAATCACAGCAGTGTGGAAAGGAAGTTAAGAATTCCACTTTAAATGTCAAAGTTAAAACTCATTATCAGAATTTGTTGACATTAATAGAATCAACGTGAAGTGCAAAAAAGTTATGCTCAGCCCAAGTTAGGATCAAGGGCTTCATCACATCCCAGCTGATGTTAAAGGGCTGCTGTCTTTGTGGAGTATTCAGCAAATCTTTTGTTGCTTCTTTGCAAACACTACACAACGACATAATTCACATTAAAATGCATCATCGTGTCACTTCTCTGAGACACAATTTGGGCTGGAATAACACATAGCTTTCCTCATCCAATCAAAACGATTAGCCAGACACCATTCTTTTAAGGAAAGTACCACTTTAAGTGGGATTAACAGTACTTACTTACAAGGTATTAGCAGTGTAAACTACACCACTCATTTTTAAATGACTGACAACATTGAACTATTTATATCATTTCATAAAATCTGCTGGCAGTGAATGATATTTAGAGTTTCTAGGTGATTCACTTCATCAATTAAAAATAAATTGTTGGTCACATACCAATATATTAAAACAACATGAATGAATGGAACTAACAATAACTCTTCTGTGGTTTTCCTCTTTAGTTAAAATTATCATTAAATTTTAGAGATATTTGTTTCTTATAAATGCATTAAAACGTGTAAGCAGATATTTGAAGTAAAACAAATCATTTTTAGATCAAAGTGTGAAATGTACTGGGATGCAATTCTGCTAACAATTGGAGTGAGTGTCAGTGGTTGTTACAAGATTAATGTGGCCCGTTCTAGAGATCAGCTTTGGAGGTTACAGACTAAGCTGAGAAGCGCGCGGTTTCATAGTCAAGTGGATAGATACAAAGTGTGAGGTAGGGAGGGAATGTCCGCCCCGGTGGGGAGGCAGAGGTTGTCAGTAATTGCCTTCCCCTCCCTGCTGCTGGTTGGAATCGGATGCATCCTGTTCCCTCAAAGCATTCAGGATCAACTCCAGGTTACTCAAGGTCAGTCTCCGGTTGCTACCACTTGTCATCTGCCTCTTCCCGAATCGGCCGATCGGTCGCACCCCACGATTCACATACCAGAATGGGTCAATGTTATTATCTGTAAATTTAACACAAATTTGATTGATGAATGTTCCGTGTCATTTTAAAAGGAAGCACAAAAAGAGATACAGTTTTCAGAAAGTTGTTTTCATTGCACTCCTTTTATGGAGTTCTATGTAAAATATTTTCTGTTTTAATGTCCTAAGTGAAATGACTGGGGCGTACAGCCAATGGTGGATGGCTGTCACTAAGGAATAAGCACGCAATGATGGAACGAGCTGGCATAATTGGTCAGCATGCTGATACTTCACCTCTGGTTGACCAAAGTTCAAATCTAGCCCAGGGTTAATGAAATTCGTTTCTTCCGTCTGCTGACGATATTGAAATGATCCCTCTTTGAAATGATTTTGGATGTGCTGAGCCTGATCTCATGTTGTAAATCTGTCCATATTTCAGCGCCAACATGTTGTAGCAGGTGTCAATCTGCTATCCAGATGGATGGACACATGAAATGCATGGAGCATAAAGTACCAACACCACCTCATTGACCCAACAGCATGGATCCCTGGCTTCAATCTCCCTTTAAGGCAGTGGCCAACCATTAACCAAATCAACACAGGGCATGGACAATGCGGCCGCCAGAGCCACAAATGGAAGACGAAGGACAACTCAGTTGTGGCCATGAGAACCGGACCATGGAACACATCACATCAACCAGTTGCAGGAGGCCTCTCATTTCTTCACTCGGCATCTCGGGAGGTTATCGAAATGGACAAACTAGACATTCCATTATAAACTTTTCCTGTCATATAAAAGTATAATGGTAAGTAGCACTAGCTGGTGCTAAATAAGGAGAGCTGATGTGATATGTTGAAAACCTATTTACATTAATTGAAGTTAAGGTACATTAAGGGTGGTTTCCATTGTGAACTATGTGTAAACCCATTTATGAAGAATATGTTTATGATTTTGATACACTTAACGGCAGGATTTTCCCTTTGTCGGGCGAGCACAGTGGGTGGGCCTGGGAACGGCCGCAAAACTGACCGCCACCAGTGGTCGGGCTCTGACCGCGATTTCATGCTGGCCAATTAACATTCAGCCAGCGTGAAACGCACGCTGAGAGCCTCAGCGCTGCCGGGGTGGGGGCGGGAGGAGGGCGAGCGCGAAAGTCAGCGCATGCGCAGTGTGGGGAGCACTCACTGAAAGCTCCCTGAAGACACAGTACTGCCTCAGGGAGCTGAAGAATTTAAAAATGAAAAATAAAGATTTTAGAAATAAGGGAAACATGTTCCCACATGTGACTCAGTCACATGACCAGGGACATAATAAAAATTATGTTTCGAAATTTTAATTTTTTTTTTAGTTACTGTCAAAAACCTCATCCAGCCCGTGGATGAGGTTCCCTCAAAAATGCAAAGGCTGCTTGGCCTATTCGCCCATCCATCAACCGTAAGGCTGAACGGGCGGCGAAAAATAGGATCAAATGAATTGATTAAGGGCTTTAATAGGCTTCTTAATCGTCAGCGGGTGCACTGACGACTCTCGCGCCTGCCGACCGAAATATTGTGCGAGCGCGCAATGACATCGGGACGCTTGCCCGACATCATCGAGCACTATTTTACTCCCAATTCTGTCAGGCGCACACCCACCTACAGTACGTAAAATCCTGCCCTCGGTGTTTCCTCACAAGTGGGACAGAGAAAAAGGAACTCTGTAATAGATTGTAACCATTTAATCATCTGAGGGAAAATTCTGTAAAGTAGATACCTGCCAAACTCACAGAAGAAAATCAAGCAAACCTCTAGAATACTTATCATGGAATACTTTCTAAATGGTGAGAAGCTAGAAACAGTGGGGATCCAAAGAGATTGGGATCCAGGTACACAAATCATTAGACTGTCATGAACAGGTAGAGAGAATAATCAGAAAGGCTAATGGAATGTTAGCCTTTATATCTAGACGTCTAGACTATAAGGGGTAGAAGTCATGCTTCAGCTTTACAAAGCCCTGATTAGACCACACCTGGGGTAGTGTGTGCAGTTCTAGGCACCACACCTTAGGAAGGATATATCAGCTTTGGAGAGAGTGTTGCACAGATTTACTTGAATGATACCGGGACTCCAATAGTTACATTAAGAGGAGAGATTTCAGAAACAATGCCTGGATTTCCTGGAATTTAGAAGGCTATGAGGTGATTCAATCTTGGTTTTCAAGATATTAAAGGAAACAGATGGGGTAGATAGAAAGGAGCTATTTCCATTGTTTGGAGGGTCCAGAGCTGGAGGACATATCCTACAAATTAGAGACAGTCCTATCAGGAATGAAATTAGGGGAAAAAATGATACACACAAAGGATGGTAGACATTTGGAACTCTCTTGATAAATGGCAATGGATGATAGATCTGTTGTTAATTTTAAATCTGAGATTGATAGATATGAAGGGATTTGGGGCAAAGACGGGTGTGCAAAGTTAGGTTGCAGATCAGCCATCATCTCATCGGATGTTAGAACTGGCTCAAGGTGCTAAATGGCCTCCTCCTGTTCCTATGTTCCTAGAAAGATGGTGTCATACAACATAGAAGGAGGTTGTTTAGCCCATCATGTCTATGCTGGCTCTTTGAAAGAGCTATCCATTTAGCCCCACTCCATATCTCGTTCCCTATAGCCCTGCAAATGTTTCTTTTCCAATAATATATCCAATTCCCATTTGAAAATTACTATTGAATCTTCTTCCACCACTTTTTCAGTCAGTGCATTCCAGACCATCATAACTCACTGACTAAAAGTATTCTCCTCATTTCACCCCTTGAATTTCTGCCAATTTTCTTAAACCTGTGTCCTCTTGTTACATACATCAGAGGAAGCTTTTACTCCTTATCTACTCCGTCAAAATCCCTCCTAATTTTGAACACCTCCATCAAATCTCACCTTAATAGAAGATATAATGTTCGATGTAACTTTTCAAATGTTATATCTCATACTATAACTTAATCCTTGACGTGACTTTTTCATAGACGTGTGGAAACCATTGTGGGTCTGCAGTCTATCCCTTGGTAAGACTGGATCATTGTAGATATTAGAAACTATACCAGAATCAATCAAACTTTCCATTTCTCTGGAGACCTGAATGCATTAGAAGCAAATCCATAGTCCAAACTAAAACCCAGTGAAGCCTAGTTGGAAATGGAAGATGGTTAGCAGTGGGCTCATTTATCCTAGAGCGACAGGAACTGCTTTTAGCTGTGGGGAAAATAGAGTTGTTTAGAGGAGATTTGATGCCAAACAAATTCCAGCTCCTGGACTATGTAAACCTAATCTGAACTAATGTTAGTTGAGCTAACATCCTACACCTGGAAGTTCAGGGCAGAAGTTAGTCAATGGTTAATAGTGAGATGGTGAAAATATTGAACAGTTCTTCAGTAAGGGGTGTGTGCAGAATGCGAGAAAAAGGTAGAAAAAAATGTGGTGAGATTTACTGAGTATCAACTTAACATAGATCAGCACTGGTATTGAGTCCATTGTTATGTGGAGAAAGAAACCCATTACCACTTTACACTCAATGAATGACTTCAAGTCAGTTATACCCAAATGAACGCTAACAGGGAAATGCAACACATCATTTTGTTCCAGAGTGTTATGAAATATTCCATCAAACCTCATACAAATACAGCTAAATGTACCAAATATGTGGCCTCTTAGTTTCTTTAGGAATGACAAATGATCCAAATTGAACATCAAATGGCTTTTCAGAGATTGGTGTATGTAAAACCTCAGCAAATAGAAAAATATATACTACGAAGCTCAAATATGAATTTTCCCACATCCTAACCTAACGTTTTACAGACATATGATTTGCGGTAGTGAAAGGGAATGGGCAAGAAACATAACCTGCGCGTCCTCCTCCCCGCTCTAATGTTTACCCCTTCCATTCTCCATTACGCATTCAGAAGCACTGAGTGATCCTTCAATAGGTTTTGGAGTTGTGATGCTTACTTCTGCTGACGATTTTATGGCTCAACCCTCGGCCCTGGGCAGTGTCGGCAATCATAGATACGAGCAGCAATGTAGTGCAAATGGCCACCAGTTTCATTTTCCTCTGCTGATCCATGAGAGACTGAGGGCTACAGAAGGTGCTGCTCAACATTATGATGAAGCTGTAGGCAAACTGAGGAAATAATAGAACATTTTCAGAAAACACTTTTTTTCAAAGAAACGTCCTCTTTTATTAAAAGTAGCTTAGCTTTAACGCTCATTCCAGATATATATTCTGAAGATATCTTAAATAGGCTCAGCCATCACTGAAGAGTGCTTGCCGCACAGCCACTGCAATTTAATGGGGAAAAAATTAGTGTTCGCTAAAAATAGGCAAATGAGAAAATTGGTAGCTCGTTTTGCACTCCATCCAATTTTGCGGAATCAGATGGAGTGCAAAGCAGGCTGCCACAATTAACTGTTTTGCATTACTGCCCAACACTATTCAATACCACAATGTTTTGAGTTCATCGGAGTGCTCTGCTGCAGTCATGTTGTGAGTTAGATTTGATTTTGTCGTGATGAAAACTATCTATGGCCATACCAGTTGTTGTCATTCTCCAGTACCGCAGGTCCTGCCTCTTTAAACGCCCCCCCTGTGTATTTTATAGGTTTAGAAACGTAGCAACATAGGAACACAGGAGCAGCAGTAGGCCGTTCTCCACCATTTAACCCGATCATAGCTGATCTTCTACCTCCATGCCATCTTCCTGCACTATCCCCGTACCTCTTGGTGTCATTGGTAACTAGAAATCTATCCACTTCTGCCAACTTGCCTTAGATGGTGCCATATTATACCAAAGCCCTATTTTCCAGCTCGAATGGGCATAAAAGATGACGCAGCATGATTCAAAGAAAGGGCAGGGAGTTCTCCCAGTGCCCTGACCAACATTATCCCTCAACCCGCATCACTAAAAAACAACTTATCTGATGAATTCTCTTCCACTGTTGCTTGGGGAAACATCTTGTGCGTAAATTAGTTCCTTCATCATCGCTGGCACAAAATACTGGAACGCCCTACCTAACAGCGCTGTGAGAATACAGTCCCCACGTGGACTGCAGCAGTTTAAGTGGGCTCACCAACAGCTCCTCAAGGATGGACGATAACTCCTGCTCACAACACCCCCATCCCATGAACAAATATAACAAAAGTAAACACACAAGTTGTTCTTCATAATATTCCCTCCAACACTATGCTATGGCTGGTTTACTACCCTGGGGCCATAGGTTGGTTAGAGATCACAGCGTATCAGACTTCCTACATCAGAATGTCATTATGAAGGACCCGTGCATTAATAAATATTTACTGTTGGTTGAGTGATAAATGTATGAATGTGCAACACTGACTACCTGGGAGATGATTTACGCATCATCCCATTTTTTTCGGCCCGAGAACTTAACACATCTACTTTACACGGTCAGATTGAATCTAAGCTTTCCCAGCTGAGTTTAAAATGTGTCTCTTACCCTGGCTCTGTTGGTCACATCTCTATTATTTAGAGCAATGCGGGAAGGTTCCTGAAATATCCAGTAATATTCACAAAACGTGTCAAAAAGAATCACTTTTTGAATTTTTCTGACTTACAGGAGTTTCAGGTAGTTCCCAGCTTGGATTGAGAAATGCTAACAGCAGAAGGGCCATTCAGATACACTCAGTTTCTTGTTAACTATATTGGTTATACCTTTGTACTCACTGAGGCAATTGTTGTGTGCTTCGGCATGGAATACTTTCCCACTTTGGGTATCCAGCATTAACATCATTTATTAAAAGATGCAGGGCAAAGCTCTCTCTCTCCTCTGCCTGTATAGTATTCACAAATACATAGCATACACAAGTCCTGCTGCAGAATTCTCTCTTTCATGCACCAGTGCAAAGTTTTCCATTTGCCACGCACCAACTTTCACAGGCTTCCTGAACAATATTGCCAATCTGTGGGTAATTTTGTATTTTGGACGTACTACCATTCAAATTTGGGCTGAAGCTGGTCAAAATGTATTTTCTATAGGACACTCACAACTATTGGAGAAAGGAGATTTTCATCCTGGCAACCTGGTGAAAGGGGCCTGCTTCTCACTGAAATGTGTTTCTCTATTGGGGGAACATATATAAGTCACACTTCATTGTTCATTTTTCCTACAACCAGCATGAAATCTGTGTCACACTTCTATACACAAGATTGTGGGTTCGCATCCCACCTCACGACTTGAGCGCAAAAACCCGAGCTGACATTTCAGTGCATTACAGAGGGAGTGCTGCACTGTTGGAGGTGCTGTCTTTCAGATGAAATGCTAAACCCTCTCACGTTCCTAAAAGAACCCATGATGCTATTTTGGAGAAGAACAAGGGAGTTAACCCTGGTGTCTTGGCCAATGTTTATCTTCAATTGACATCACAGAAACAGGTCAGCTCGTCATTATCACATTGCTGTGGGGGAGCTTGCTGTGTGCAAATTGGCTGCCGTGTTTCCTACGTTACAACGGTAATACACCACACGGACGGCAGCGGTTCAAGAATGCAGCTCACCACCAACTTCTCAAGGGCAACTAGGGATGGGCAATAAATGCTGGCCCAGCCAGCGAAGCCCACATTCCATGAATGAATTAAAAAAAAGCTCCCACTTACCTGATCATTTGGTACTCTAGTCACAATATATGATTCAATGTGGAGTGTCAAGTGTTTCTCTGAGGGATGGAAGTGAACATCTTATATTGAGTAATACTGGGTAGGGAGAAATGAGCTCTCTGCCATGTACTTTCTCACCAGCTTCCTAATGTCGGCGAGTAGCAAACTGATGAGAATGTCAACCCTTGTCCTATCATTTGACCTCCCAAGGCGGTAGAGGGATCTGTATTAAAGTTTTAACCATCCATTGGGTGGTTCTATGTCAAGCCGCTGGGATCTGTGACATTTAATTTGGCCATTGACACTATGACCACGTCCAATGTGACAGGGCAGTGTTCCATCAAAAAATGACTGTGCCCCCAGTAAAAAAAAAATAATGCTAACAATTCTACGTTGCTATAATTGTTAAACTCTTTTCTCCCCTGAAAGGCTATCCGACCTGCTGGGTGTTTCTGTTTTTATTCCAAATTAAAGGTGTTTTAAATGTGAAAGGCTGGATGGATCTCTCTTGAGCCAGTACCAATGTGACCGATAAGCAAATATTTCCAATAGTCAATGCTAAACCCTTGCAAGATATTTCCCTCTTACTGCTTGATCACCTGCACTATCTTACGGTTTGGTAAACCTGAAGTATTTTTCAGTGATTGTGTGGTGGGACTACATTGTAATTTTATTATAATAATAATAATAAATTAATTATAATAAATTAAATCAATTATAATAATCAACCCCACCTAAAACTAATAGCTTATTGAAATATCCTATTATAATTTATAATCATATTTTATAAGACAGGCTCCAGTTGTACAAAGTCAACAGTTCCAGGCAGTGAAATTACCCGAAAAGAAGATTTAAACTGGGATTCTCAAGCTGTCCCTCCACACATACCCTCCACTCTCCAGGTGGGAGCAAAAGAATTTGGCAGTGACCACTTACGATGGTGTAAGATAAAAGTTCCAAACCAAATCCGTGTATTATTTTTTATATATTAAAAAAGGGAGCAGCCATTCCCATGTGAAAGTTAAACTACACCAACCGTTTCACGATGGGCCGAATGGCCTGCTCCTGCAACCGTAACAATTCTGTGATTCACTTAAAAGCGATGGGAATTACAGCTAATCGGTTAATCGGCACTTGGCTGCGAGGGTTTAAGAACAGGGTGGTAAACTTTAGACCCAGGCAAATAACAAGGATCGGACGATAATTCGGAACTGCAGCAGCAGACCCTGTGTGGATAAGGAGAACTTTAGGAATTCCCACCAGTTCTGAGTAGACGAATTACAAAGTGAATGAGAGAGAGAGAGAGAGAGAGATTTTTTAAAAAAGCAGAGAATTTACAAGCCAACTTTTTAAAAGAAAATCAAAGCGATGGACGGACTGTGTACTGAAACTAAAAATCAAAAGGCAAAAATAATGAAGATGCTGGAAATCTGAAATATATATATATAAAAAAAAAACAAGGCAGGTGAAACTCAGCAGGTCTGGCAGCATCTGTGGAGAGGGGAACAGAGTGAACATTTGGAACACTCTCCTTTGGAACTCCGTTGTAAAAGCCAACTCGCTGCTCGGCAATTGCTGCCCGTCATGTAAGTTGAGACAAGTCACCCCGCGGCGCGATGTTCATCTTATACATTGGAATACACGTAAAAACACAGATAAGCAACAAAAAATCATCCACTCCCAAATTTACAGCCCTTGACAAACAGGCAGAAAACATTGGGATGGCTAAAGGTTAGAACACACTGCAAGGGGATTAAACTAGGATTCCATCAGGAAATATAGTTGACCAGACCAGGGTGGGACGAATCCCCGACCCGATCGTTTTGTCCAGTGCAGCCCGCTTCATTCATTGATGGTTAAACTTAATTAAGCCCACAAGCGCGACCGTCCCTCAACCCCAAAGTCCTGTAAAGTTACTCACACGTTCGGCGCACCCGGGCTCTTGCAGGGAGGAGAGAGGCGATGTGAGGGACGGGGAGGTCCATGCGGGGTGGTGCCGGGGTCTTTTATAGCGGAGAGCCGGTTGGGAGCGGGTTGCCGAAGTACGTCAGCAGGAGACAGGCTTGGACAGGTCCACCGAGTGCAATTACCGGATGCTTAGCGAGGCTGGAGCCTTTTCGCTTTGTGACACGCACCGCGGCGCTTTATCACAAACCTGGGTGACAGGTGAGGCAGAGAGAGAGAGGGAGAGAGGGGGAGAGAGGGGGAGAGGGAAAGGCGGAGAAACTGGTTTCTAAGAAAAAGAAAAACAAATTCAAAGAGGTGGTGGTGGGGGAAAAGCACCTCAGTTCATTATCTCTTAAGTAGGAGTGTTTGAAGGTAGTAGGTCTGGCGTAAATCCAACCACATCAATATTGGCTTCTGTAACTTTATTTTTTCTTAACTGAGCTACGTTTAGAGAGGACACTAATCCAGCATTCAACGACCAACCAGAAAAGCCACACCAATGGATGCCAGGAATGAAGAGAATGGAAGGGTGCTGATCCAGCGATTCATTCTAATAATTCAATTAGTAAAATGTGCTCCAGGGACTGCAGCCGCTCCAGAAGGCAGCTCACCACCAACTTCTTCTCAAAGGGCAACTAGGGAGGGGCAATAAATGCTGGCCCAGCCAACGATGCCCCACATCCCCTGAATTAATAAATAAAAAGTGCCCAGGTGCCTTACCCTCTTTTAATACTTATGTTACCCCTGTGAAGTGACTGTGGTATAGAATCACAGAATCTTACAGCACAGAAGCAATCTATTCAGCCCATCCATGTCCAGACCAGCTCTTTGACGGAGTTCTACCTTAGTCCCCAATTGCCTGGCTCTTTCCACATAATCCCACGGGTAGAATTTTTCCCTCTTCAGGCAGAATTTCTCGCTGCCCATCCAACCATTCATTTGGCGGGCGGGCGATTAGACCAAGCGGCCTTTTGCATTTTTTTGCAAAACCTCATCCATCAGCGGGGATGAGGTTTCAACCAGTGATTTAAAAAAGTAAATAAAAGTTATCAGAACTCATTTTCAACATGTCCCTGCTCACGTGACAGGGTCACATGAGGGGGTATGTTTGCCTCATTTTTTAAAACGTTGGCCAGCTCACCGCTCACCGACGTGTAGAATGACGCATGGTGATGTCAGGTGCGTGTCCCCACGTCACCGCGTGTAATTCTGATCCTCTGTTCGGCGGGCGCACACCCAGATTCAGCTGCGCGCCTGCCGAACTGTCAAAGGCCTACTAAGGCCATTTAAAAACTGATTAAAGTGATTAACTGAGCTGCCCGTCCAACCTTAAGGTTGGCGGGGGGCAGGCGAAGAGCCCAGGCGGCCTTCGCATTTATCTTGAAACCTCATCCACGGGCGGGATGAGGTTTCATGAAGGGTTTATAAATTAAATACATTTTTATATTAAAGTTCATTGACATGTCTCAGCTCATGTGACACTGTCACATGAGGGGACGTGTCTTAAATTTTATTTTCTTCTTTATTAAAATTTTTTAACATCATACTAATCTCCAGTTATTACTGCGGTTGATTTAAAGAGGGTATTTGGAGGACCAAGTGGCTAGATCGTAGTCTACACTTTAGGCAGCTCTGTTCTCAGGTAGATTTCTGTGCTCTTTCACGTGCATGCATGAAGGAGCTCAGGCCTTGACTCAGCCTACTCCTCCCTGCCCGCACAGGGAGCGCTCAGTGCTTCCGGGTGCGCGTCACGCCCACACAATTCTCCCCTTTATTTTTAATGTTAAAAACCTTCAGCTCCCTGTGGCAGCTCTGTGTCTCCAGGGAGCTTTCACTGAGCGCACCTGCGCACATGCGCTGATTTCCATGCTCACCTTCCTCCCCCTACCCACCCCCCCAACCCAGGCAGTGCTGAGCCTTTCAGCGCGCGTTTCACGCTGACTGGCTGTTAATTGGCCAGCTAGGGTGAAATCACGGGCGGTGGACCTGTACATGACCACTCCCAGGCCAGGCTGCCACGAATGCCACGACAAGGGGAAAACCCTCCCCTATATTTTCTTTCCTTTTCACGTCTATATCCAATTCCTTTTTGAAAGTTACTGTTGAGTCTGCTTCCACCAGCCTTTCAGGCAGCACATTCCAGATCACAACAGCCTACCATTTACTGAAGCATTTCTTCTTTTTATTTAGTTTGTTTGGGATCTTGAATTCCTTTTGTTCAATTGAATAGTTTTACCCTTATGATTTTTAACTGCACCTTTTGTTTCCCTTATTCCCTCCTTCATGCTCTCATTCACAAATAGGGATTAAAAACTTGAAATATTACCCACGTCCACCTCATACACAAGATAAAAATGTTTCACTTGATTTTTGTCTGGTTTAACTTTCTGCTGTGGCTACATTACACAACAAATAAAGTGTAGACTACGATCGAGCCACTTGGCCCTCCAAATACCCTCTTTAAATCAACCGCATGTTGCAATATTTAAACCAGATGGATTTTGATAAACATGTCCACACAGCAGCAAAGTGCTGATGGCAGCAACAGCCTGGAGTAACAGATTGTTCACATCAGAACTGAGGGGCTACCGTGCAGGTATATTACTTTAACATGCCAGATGACTCAAGCACCTTTGACTGTACAACCACAAGTTGATGAATGTCACCTGCGGTGTTGATGACTGTTGATTTGGATAGTATTTTCAACATAGGAGAACATCACAAGGCGTTAAACAGAAGTATAAAAAAAAAACACAGATTCGAGGCCAAAGAAGTAGAACTCGCAAAGAGTCCTCAGGGAAAAAGAGGTAGCTGGTAGGATGGGGAGTTTAGGCAGGAAATCTGAGGCTGTGGGGCTTGAGCAGCTGAAGGCATATCTGCCGATTGTGGGGTGAATGGAGGGGGGTTGCTCAAGAGACCGGAGAAATAGGTCCAAAGAGCTGGTTTGAGCTGGGGAGGGGGAGGGGGCAGAGAGAGTTATAGGTATGAGCCATGGGATAATAACCCCCATAACCCCATGGGAAACCTCATGGCATGATGTCAGTAATGAGCTAAATCCTGTTTTGACTAGCTCTGAGAATGGAAGGAGATCCATAATTCTTTCACAGTCTCAAGAAGGTAAACCTTCCATATAATCTATGATAATCTAGTAGCAAAGGATAAATATGAAGACCATGAGTCATATATTTGTAGTCATATATTTAATGTCACCCATCGATAATATGACACCATGTATTGAATAAGTAGGTTTACATGTTTTCCTCTCCCACATATACCATTTTGCATTAATCTGTATTGAACCTCACCTGCCAAAATTCTGTCCACTTGGAATTATTATCTAAGTCCTTTTGTAGTGTGGCTGTTTCACCATATTTGACTGTTCCACCCTGCTTGATCAACTTGTGAATTCTGGTCATTTATTTGGATCAGTAACAATAGGGAGCACAGCAGCAGCCTCTGGCTTTTTTCACTTATAAATCTGCCTAGCTTGACAACAATCCCCTAATTAGTATTTGAGTCAAAGATATTGAGGAGGGATGACCTCCTGTTCCTGATGTCATATCCATTGCCACCTAATAGATTATTTCCATATGGGTAACCATTGAGTTTATTCCTAACAATTGATTCTGTTGATCAATAAAAACAGTCACTGATATAAAAGTGATCAGTCTGTGGTCGCCTGGGTTTATTTTATCACTTCTCAGCTCATTCCTATTCCAGAAAAACCTTCCTTGTGTTCATTGATGCCCTTAGGATGACAGTCAGCAGTTTGTAAATTTAGGTACACACAAAAAAAAGACTTGCATTTATGTAATGCCTTTCACAACTGTGGGATATCCCTAAGTAATTTACAGCTAATGTGGGGAAGAAGGTAGCATAGTGCTAGTGTCACTGGACTAGTAATCCAGAGGCCCAAGTTAATAGTCTGGGGATATGAATTCAAATCCCACCACGTGTAATAATTTCCTTGCATATCACAATTGGCTCCATCCTGTGCTCAAATTCACCTTTGAAATGGAACAGTCAAATAAACTCCCCTTTCCTTGACGTACTGGTTGAGAAATCTGCCAGGGGGTTCTCTACCACAGTCTACCTCAAGTCTACCTTCACTGGCCAATATACGCGTTGGGATTCTTACAGTTCCATGCACTACAAGATTGGCCTTATCAGCAACCTCATAAATAGGGCCTAAGCCATTTGCTCACCATGCAAGCTTAATGCCGAAATAGAGTGCATCAAAGACATCCTGCAGGATAATGGTTACCCTGACCAGATCATTCTGTGCTGTATATCATCATATGTATATAAGGCCATCACTTTTGGCCCTGAAAAATGCCCAGTCTACCTCAGATTACCCTGGAAGGGCAAGGTATCTCAAAAATCTGAGGAGTAGGTGAAGCTAGCTGTTTGATGCTGCTCCTATGCGGTAGCAACATGAGTGGTGTTCGCCACTAACAGGATGCTGCCGACAAGCCAAAAAGACATTCTGCCTATCACACAAATGAATAATGTGATATATGAATTTCAGTGCCAGTGTGATGCTAGGATGTAGGCCGTACGTTCCAAAGACTGGCAGATTTTATCAAACAGCATGGCTCTTCCACTGTTTGCAACAGGCAAGGTACAGGCTGTACCCAACCAGCCCGTGCTTGTAAAACTCGAAACACAGTGTCAAACATCAGACGTGATTCCGCGATTGGACAACATTTGCTAAATAATCCTCAGTGTGCTAAGAATTAACACCAATAACCAATTTAAGGTTGTCAATCGGGCTTGAATGTGTGGCACATTTGCGTGTACTGGAAGCTACATACGTTAATACACAGGGCCCTGTTCTTTGCAGACAGAAAGAACATGTACACATATTGCGCCTGTTTCAGCTAAACAAAATAAGTGATGGCCATTCGCTGGTTTATTCCTCAGATCAATCAGGGTCAAACTCTGATTTCTAACAATGCTTGGCAGTAAACTGCCAGTCACCATTAACTAGTGCATTCTCCATGACAATGCCAACCAATCAGCACTCTCTTCTCATACAGTATAAAGTTGCTGCTTCCCCTGACATTGGTAGTCTTGTGATTGTCCTGATGAGTGCAAGACAAAAAGCTTTGACAAAATGTCTTTTTTCAGGAATCTCAACTTTACTTTGATAATTCCTTTGCACATAAGAGCGTAAGAAATAGGAACAGGAGTAGGCTGTAAAGCCCCTCAAGCCTTCTTCGTCATTCAGTAAGATCCTGAAGAAACTGCTCTATGGAACTTGGTTGCAGCAGGAGACTCCCAGGAGGACAGTGGAAACACTTTCGGGATATCCTCAAAGCATCCCTGAAGATGTCAAACATCCCTGCCAACTCATGGGAGACTTTGGCCTTTGACTGACCAAAATGGAGAAGGTTCATTTGGAAAGGCACCGAACACAGCAAGAGACTATGCCCCCTAGAAACTTTGTTACAAAGTGCCTTCCGCTAAATGAAAATGTCTTTAAAATATTTCACCAGTGATGATTTCTGTTTTCTGTATAATAATCCTGAGAGTTGAAACACCACAGGCTAGGATGTACAATTTCCACACTCCTGGCATTAATGGAAATGGGAGGTTTCGCCCACATTATAGTCATAGTCATTTACAGCATAGAAGGGAGTCATTAGACCCATTGAGTCAATGCTGGCTCTCCATGGAGCAGTCCAGTTCTATAGGAACAGGAATAGGCCTCTCCTGCTTATTCTGCAACTAAATTAGATCATGGTTGATTTTTTTATTCTTTCATGGGATGTGTGTGTCGCTGACAAGGCCAGCACTTGTTGCCCATCCCTAATTGCCCTTGAATGGCCATTTCAGAGGACAGTTAAGGGTCAACCACATTACTGTGTGTCTAGAGTCAGACTAAGGGCAAAATATCCCCCCCCCGTCAGGGGGGAAGTGCGGGAGTGGGCGTGGGCAGGCGGCCCTCTGATCGGCGCCCCGAATCAGGGGCACACCGCCATTTTTCGTGGGCAGGCCAATTAAGGCCTGCCCAGCGTGACATCCACACGGAAGCGCTGTGCACTCCCTGTGCGGGTGGGGGGGAAATGGCAAATGCAGAAGTGCGCGAGGGAGCTGTCTGATCTCCCTGAGACTAAGTGCTGCCTCAGGGAGATCGGTTCCCAAAGGGAAAAAGTTATTCTTTGGAAAATTTCTTTTACCATCCATGTCCCCTCATGTGACAATGACATTAAGTGAAAGTTAAGCTTAATTGTTTTATTCAGTCATGAAACCTCATCCCGCCCATTTTTGTAAAGTTTTTGTAAGTGGCTTCTGTTTTAAGTGTCCGCAAGTTGCTTAAGCCTTTCAAATTCCAGGTACGTCTGATCAGGCTGTTTCCTGAGGGTACGGAATTTCTGATGGTATGCCTCTGGCACTAATTGGTACACACTTAAATAGCCTTTTTTGCTGTCTCATTGTTGTAGCACTTTCCTCAGGCAAGAGGGAGTAAACCTCGTGACCTTTTCCTGAAAGCTTACTTTGTAGTAGCAGGGACCGGTGTTGGACTGGCCACTTTAACTAGCCGTTCAGAAGAGATAAAGAAGGCTTCCACCTCTGCTTCATTGAACTTAAATGAACAAACGGGATTGCCTCAGCCCTTAAGTCTGAGCTAGTGGTGCCTTCAAGGGACACAGTAGGATTCCTGCCTCTCAGCTCGAGCTAATTTACTTTAAACTCCCGTGCCTCTCTCTGTCCTGAAATTCTCTCTCGCCTCTCCGTGCCCTTTTGTCTCTTCCCTCTTTCTCTCTCCCTTTCCTTTTCCTCTTTCTCCTTCTCCCTTTCCCTTTCCGAAATTTTAATTCCTGCTGCTCCAATTTTAATCTCTCTACTGCAACTCTATCCATTTCATCATCCTCAATTTACACCTGTAGACCGCTAGCCACCACTTTTAAAATTTCGGGTTTCCTGACTTCAGACGAAATTCTAACCCTAAGTGCCTCACTAGGTCTTTTAACTCTTCGAGGCACAGAACTGTTAAATTTTCATAACTAATCTCCCTTCCGTGTGTAAAACACTGGCATCAACTTTTTACACTTTAGTAGGGCAGACTCAAGAAAAACATTTTACGGTTTTTAAAATTGGTTTCAAAGGAACAATTTACTTTCCCACGCCAATTCTTTCATTTTGTCTGTAGAAACTATTCTGGCACCGAGCCCCCAAATTGTTCCGACCGGTCCTCAGGCGAGGTCCCCCAATTCGTTAGCTTCCTGAGCGGAACCTCATTATTGTTATGCTCCCGGGTAAGGAAGAATAAGCTGGCTCCCCTTCTTCATTCAACCTCCTTGGTTGGTTGCGGCCAGGTTAATTTAAAAGGGGTACCTTTTCCCATGGATATCTTTTCCCAGTCCAAATGTATTTATTTTTTTAGAAGGAGCCAATTTAACCAGGCTTTCTTGTGTCAAAGAAAGAGTATGTTTATTAGTTACTTAAACCTTAGGAAAATAAAGAAAACTCTACACTCATACGTAGAGATCAGAAATGAAAAGTTAAGAGTCCAAATTAAAATTTTAAAAAATGATTCAGTATTTGGCTTGTCCTTGGCTTGAGATGGCAGTAAGCTGCGGCATTCAGTTGGGTGATTCCAGTAGAGCTGACTTTGGCAATTTCGCAGTTGGTTTGGAGACACTTGGTTCTGCAGGGTAGCTGAAGAGGTTGTTCTATTTCCTTTTTGATTCTGATGAGCCTTGCCTCCAGCAACAGAGAGAGAGAGAGAAACTTCACCTGTAACTGTAGTGGGGACTAATTGGCCTTCTTGTGCTAACACTCTCGCAGAACACCAGAACATCCTGCACTGCCCTGCAGGTAGCTTTTTCATCCATTTTCTCTATATATTCCATGAGGGGAAATAGTCGTCTTGCATCCATATCAGAACTATTTACACATTCGGAGATATAAATCAACAGGAGTTGGAATTTTGAGCGACTGCTGAGACGTGCAAATCAGTCTTTTGCGTCTGCAACCACAGGAGATTAAAGTTCAGTCTTTTGCACCTTACCTATCTCCCTTTTCAAGTGTCTCTGCTTGAAGAGGGATATGACACCTTTTCAGGTGTCTCAGGACAGTTCTGTCAGTATAATCAACATAGGGATTTTCCAGAAAGTTGTCACTTTACATTGTCAGCCATCTTTTGCTCAGTGTCCTTGCTTGTATTTCTTTAAAAACACGCAACTCTTCCTTAAAAAGTTCAATATGCTCATAAGTAATTCATGTTGGTAATCGGCTTTGCATGACACCAGGCACAAGGAGACTGTAAAATGCTTAAAGAATTGCAGCAAGCTTCTCTCTCCCCTTCTACCCATACAGAATAAAAGATCTGACTAGAAAAGAGGATTACCTCTCTCTAGGTGCTGGGACCTTTACAAGGGCTTCCATTGACCTCGCACCAGATCTGAGCTGGCAAGAATCCTGCTGGGGGGATAAAGGATGAAATTCTTGGGGAACATGGAGGGGTAGCATATTCTCCGTGACTGCCTCACCCCCCCTTCCTCCCTACTGCTGTTTCTGGTCTTTGTAAATGGGGTGAAATCACTGCATAACACCACCACCTGCAAGGTCCCCTCCAAGCCACACACCATCCACAAATCTGGAACTATATTGCCTTTCCTTCACTGTCTCTGGAACAAAAACCTGAACTGAAACTCCCTTCTTAACAGGACTGTGCGTGTACCTATACCACGTGGACAGCAACGATTCAACAAAGCGGTGCACCATTATGTAACGATGTAGAAGGCTATTCAGTTCCTCAAAACTACACTGCCATTCAATTAGATCATGGCTAGTCTGTATCCTAACACTATCTACCCACCTCGGTTCATTTATCTCTCAATATCTTAAAAAAATGTTAAGAATGCTATGATTTGTAAATCTGTAAGCCGTGTGTTATGACCACAGCAGATGTTACTTTGCTGTGCATACCAAGTCCCAGGGGGAAACTTGGCTTATGGGTCATACCCTTTTTTTTGTATTCTGAAAACGAGAAAACATACTGATCTCAGCAGCAAGAAATCCAGTAACACTTTTGGGAATTTAAAAATTAAAAGTAAAAGTTTTATTAACAAGAATAACATAAAACTTAAGCACATAAGATTACAGTTGCACAGTTAAAATTAGTCTTACAAAACATTCCCCCCAAAAAGACTCTCTCCTTGGTCAGACCCACAAGTAAACACCTTCCAGACAACATTTCCTTATAGATTACAAACAAAAATACCTGGAAAAACTCAGCAGGCCTGACAGCATCTGCGGAGAGGAATACAGTTAACATTTCGAAGCTTTTATTTCCTTACAGATGTTTAACTATAAAAATCCAGTACTATTACCCAAGGCAAGCTGCTGTAGCTTTAATAAAGGCATACCACATGACCTCTTAAACTCTCTCCCACTCTGCTGTGGAAATCCAAAACTTAAGAACCAGCTTTGGCTTGACTGGATGGTTGATTCAAACTGCATCTTTTCCAAGCCTAGAGCTGTTTCCAGGAGATCTTTCTCACGCAGCCAACAGTCCACAGCTACAGCTAACAGCTCCACTCCAGATCCAGCACCTTAAGCTTTTCACAGTAGCTCTAAAATAAGGGGAATTTTAACCAAGAAAGAGATTCAGATAGGTGTGGCGTGGAGCCAATATCAACCTCCTCCCCATCCTCAGCAGTATGATCTGCATGATTTCAACTCCCGTTCCTCAACTTCACGGCATTAGTTAGTTGTCGTGGGAAGCAAATGCAGAAATTTGGGTGCCGTGAGATCTCTGGGCAGCGTCAAAGGGAGGCGTGCCAGCATGATGGTAAGTTGTGAGGAAGAGGTTTTGAGAGGTTCTTCCACAAGAGATGGGGAGCCTGGGACAATAGAGGCCTAAACTTTCCTCTTTGGACGTAGGGAAGCACAAGGAAAGTAAAGCAACAATACTCACCTTAAATGTCTCTGTGAATCTCTTCCATCAACCTGGCAGGATGGGAAAGCCACAAGAGTTTCACTGCTCAGGCCAGAGTTAAAATTGCAGTCAGGGTCCAATTAACTCATCAGACCCCAATCTGCACATTTATAGAAGGACCCAGTAAGCTTCAATCAAGCATACTTGACACCTGATCAGGGTTAAGATGTAAAATCCAGATGTGAACTGCTGTAATTGAGCAGAGCGTAAGACATTTCAGGCCTTTGGCTGCAGTGACAACATATGATCATCACACGGGCCACAATGAAGGTAAGGATGTTATAAGAGCAATGGTCACCTATGGAAACTCTGCAAAACTCTCCCCAGATGTGCGACAGGTGGCTGGCATGGCAGTGGAACCCACTGGCCTTCGGTCTGCCTTAACTCATTGGCAACATAGCCTGGAGAAAGAGGTAGCTGCAGTTTAATCTGCAAACCCCCCTCGATCTGCCTCATGAGAAATCCAGGGAGGTCAGTCAACTCAAACTAGGGGGCATTGGATAAAGAACTAGCAAGAGGAGACAGACCTTTAATCTCCTGGGATTGTCTGGAGGAATCAATATCAGCTGGATTGCAAGGAGCACAGAGAAACTTCTTGGAGCTGACCCTCTCTCAGGATTTCAATGATCGTTCTAATTCCATCAGGTCTGTTCTCCCACTGATGGCCGGTAAACAGTATCCTGCTCCCAGTTCCAGTAGATTAGTAGACGTGCATGACTGAAAGACTATTTTCTCTCAAGGTGGACGCGCAGGGAGGCATTCCAATTGCTCCCTGCAGAACCCTGGCATGTATGCAGGACCATGTCCAAGAGACAACCTGCCCATCCTCGGATTTTGAGGCCCAGGGAGAGCGGCAGCCTCCATCCCAGGAGGTTCACAATATTTCTGCAGCAACCATCTAACGTGCCAGACCCCACAACCTCAGGTGGCCCAGAATAATGTTGGATTAAGTTAGAGAGAAGCTCACATGGTCACCAAGGGTGAGCCAGGTGGCATAAGCAAGTAATGTTTCTACAAATATTTACAATAAATCACCAATACTTTCATTTAAGTGCGATCTGTTCCTAGGCCTCTTGTAGGACAATGAGAAACTGGTAATGTGATGATATTAAAGTTCAGGATTATGACCAGCTGGGAAGACCAAAGATTTCACTAGCGAGAGGAGACAGGCCTTTAATGGACTGAGATTTCCAAATAATATTACTCTGTATCTTTCAATATATGCCCAGTATTGATGGCACCAGGGGGCACATCAGTTGAGTGAAGAAACTCATGACATTTAGCTTAGTGCACAACCTTATTAGTTTCCAAGTCAATCCAAATATGAACATATGAATTAGGAGCAGGAGTAGGCCACTCAGCCTCTCGAGCTTGCTCTGCCATTCAATAGGATCATGGCTGATCTGATTGTAACCTTAGTCCCGCCTATCCTTGATAACCTTTCACCCCCTTGCTTATCAAGAATCTATCTAAATCTGCCTTTAAAACATTTAAAGACTCTGCTTCCACCGCCTTTTGGGTTCCAAAGACTCACAACCCTCTGAGAGAAAAAAATTTCTTCTCGTCTCTGTCTTAAATGGGCGACCCCTTATTTTTAAACAATGACCAATGCGACTAAGCTTCACATTCAACGATATTGAACGACATTTTGCATTAACATTGTGCCTTTAATGTAGTAAACGGTCACAAGGTGCGTCACAGGAGCATAAGAGAACAAAACCAATTGAAACCAAGTCAAAGAAGGAGCCATTAGGACAGGTGGCCAAAAGCTTTGTCAAAGAAGTAGGCTTTAAGAAGCGTTTCAAAGAAGGAAAGAGAGGTGGGGAGCTTTAGGGACAACATGCTAGAGTTTCAGACCTAGACAGCTGGAGGCACAGCCATCAATGGTGGGGAGAAGGAAATCGGAAGTGTGCAAGATGTCAGAATTGTAGCTGAGTTCTCAGAGGTTTGTAAAGATGGAGGAGGTTCCAGAGGAGACAGGAGTGAGGCCATGGAAGGATTTGAACACAAGGGTGAGAATTTTACATTTGAAGCACTGGTGGACCAGGAGTCCAATGTAGGCGAGTGAGCACAGGGTTGGTGGATGAACGGGATTTGGTGTGAATTAAGGTAGGCAGCAGGCTCAAGTTTATGGATGGCAAAAGATGGGAAGTTGACCAGGAGAGGCACAATGCTAAGTTGTAAGAAATTGTTGTATAATAATTTTATAAAATCTTAAATGTTTTGATTATTATAGGAGTCTTATGAAGAAAGCTTCCTCAGCAGCATGCTGAGGCCTGTTAGCTCTGCCAATTGGGACGTGTCTCCAGCACAGGCATTCCCGATAAGGTCGGATCTTACGGCCGATACATAAACCAGCTGTCTGAGAAAAGGCTACCAACAGGCCCTCGAGGGGGAGGAACTCACTTCGGATAGAAAATAGTTTTTCAAAGTGATCCAGGCAGACCAGTCTTCTTCAAACAGAGGAAGACTCGGAGAGAGAACCTCCCAGCACCTTGCAGCGTGAGAGGAAAGAGACGCGTAGAGAAGTCGGCTGGGAACAGAACAGGCAAGAGACTACCTTCTTCAATTTTAATGCGGAGGCTGGTGGGGTGATAAGTGAGGACAAGGGGGACCCTATCATCTTTCTGGGACTACCTTCCCCAGCTACAGAAATTCTTTATCTATTCGTTGGCCTTCCGGGACCGGTAAACCATCCTCAGCTGTCATGGATCATACATTTTTCCTGTATTTTTAGCTTATGCATCAAATTTAAACTGTTGCTTCTTAATAAACTGCTCTAAAATCACTTATGATCCTGACTTTTTTGGCTAATCTGCAATTTGCGTACTCAAATCTTACAGACTACATTAGAGAAGTACTTAACTGATTGCAAAGCACTTTTAAACTTTGTGAATTATGTCATATAAACGCAAGTCTTTATTATTGCGCAGATAAACTAGGTGCAGAAGGGGTAATACCAAAAGCCTGTTGTTCCTTTGACTTCAGAGAGCTGAAGTTTTGTACCACTGATTCTTGTTATTGTAGGTAATTATGATAATAAGCCCTGTGTTTTGTTATGCGGCTTAGTGACTAATGTTACAACCCTATTACTGATTTATCATGTGTAATTGCACCATCTATAGGTAAGCGGCTATGGAGCACTTGGAGCCTTTAATATGCTCAGGTGCTAGGTAACTGCGCACATTTAGTGGAAAATGTGACTGACCCTGTTCTTGTATGAATGGTGGACGTGATTATACGAAATGGGCCCAGTCTAATTTTTATCCCCTATTTCACCAGTCTTTTCTCAATCACACTCCACAATGCTGCAAGTCCTCCCTTGCTCTGTTTAAGCATTTAAGATATATTTTCAAGATGATGAGAGGTTGTTGTATATTCCCCTGGTAGACTCATGGGCCTTGTAGCACCTGCGTTCATTCTCCAACCATGGGTCTCACAAAGGGATTATGAGGAAGATCAGCAGGACCTTGCCATCCCTGGGAGCCAGAACTTCTTCAAGTTCTGAAGAAGAGTCATACGGACTCAAAACGTTAACTGCTTTTCTCTCCACAGATGCTGTTAGACCTGCTGAGTTTTTCCAGCATTTTCTATTTCAGATTTCCAGTATCCGCAGTATTTTGCTTTTATCTTCGAGTGTGCTTTCTCCTTCAAAGAATCCAAGCAGATAGAACTCCCTTCAAAGAAGGCTGACCGCTGCAAAGGGAAGCGGCTGTCCATCTGCAAGATCTAAAAATTTACTCTGCACTCAAGAAAACTAATTTGACAAGGACTCAGGGGATGAGGTACACCTAGAGATGCCGGGTGCATTAGTCTTATTACATTTGCTGGTACAGTTGCTAATTGGCATTTTCATCCTTTAATCTCCCCAAACAAGGCTATCCACATCAGAGAGGCAATGGTTGGGGGAAGATGACATCTAAGCTGGGCATTTCTGCTACATTGGCCTGGGATCTGTCCAGTTGCCAGTACGATGAGAAAAATTAGGCATACAGATCTAGCCAATGGCAAAAATAATACCCACTTTGTTCTTGGCCTGCAAGGCCACAGACTCAGGCTGCCAAATGTTACACATCAGCCTCCTTTACACTGTGTGGGTGCTGGGACTGATGTTACAACTCAAGTGGCTAGGCAGTGAAGGATCAAACTGTACCCTTTGTACGTTTGAGCTTTTACATATATTACATATCATGTGACTCCAATCCAACAATCACAGGTTCCAGTCTGCTTTACTCTTTTGATTGAACCAATTAAACTAAATTAACATAACAAGGGACAAGTGAAAAAAGCAGCCCCTTAAAGGGATACCGCAAAAAGAAAAAGCAATCTTCAAAGAAACTTACAAACACCAAATTAAAATGTGGTTAAAAAGGTCAATAAAACACTCCAAACCCCGTGGTGCCCACCAGGCACAGAAGGCCACTAGATCAATAGTTCATCTTTCCCTAATTGGGGATCAAACTGGAACAGCGAAAGGGCTAAATCCTGACCAGAAGGGAAGCTGCTTTCCAGTCTGCTTTATTTTATTTGTAAATCAGGGGAACGCGTGAATGCAGTCCCCCCCTGCCACAAATTTTGCAGTCGAGTATCCTGCATTTGGGGACACCGCAAATGCACACCCGGAGTGCAATGGGATAGCCTCATCCTGGGAGCACCAACCTTCATGATCATTGTTTCTCCCCTGCCAGGTAAGTACTCCAGTCTGCGCTACAGGCACTCAGGTGAATCCGCCATTGATGCCAATCACCTGAATACAATCAATCACCCAATTAATATGCAACTAACAGCAGGGCTTGCCGGGGTCTTTAAAGCGATGGGTCTCTGTTGCTGCTTCCTCTCCATTTGCAGTGGCAAATGTCCAAAGTGGTGTGGGTGCCTTCTAGGAATATTCAAACTGTGGAATCTACCCTGAGCCTGCATATTTTGATGGCATCGGTGGCAAGATTTTCAGTGGGCACTGTCCCTTCCCTTACTCCCAGATTGGTGACCCAGGGCAATTCAGAGCCTTGGTTTTGAAAGGAAGCAACTGAGAGGGAACTTTAGAGATAAAAGGAAGAAAAAAAATGAGTGGAATTGGTAAATACCTGAAATAATTGCAGGAACTACTTGAACTGCACAACAGCTGTGCCGGCATGTGGAAAGAGAATTGACAGGTTAATATTTTGCGTGTAGACCCTTTGCAAGAACCACTTTCTGATGAACAGTCTTTACCCCAACCACTGGCATGTCCTTTAAAGAATCATAGATGATATGGTGCAGAAAGGAGCCATTCAGCCCATCAAACCTGTGCTGGTTCTTTGGTAGAAATGATCCAATTCATCCCAATCGTCTGCACTTTCCCCATAGCCCTGTAAATGTTTCCCCTTCAACAGCTTATCCAACTCTCTTTGAAAAGTCACTACTTAACCTGCCTCAACCAATCTTGCAGGCAGGGTATTCCAGGTCGTAATAACTTGCTGTGGAGTGTCCTTGTGTCACCGTTGGTCCTTTTTCCAATCACCTTAAATCTGTGTTCTCTCTCTCTGGTAGTGTGCCCTCTACATATTTACTTTCCAGATGCTGTCAGACCAGCTGAAGACCTTACAGAGGAATATCAGGCACTGAATAGAAAAATAGAACTGAATAGAAAAAGGCACCTCGTCTCACGCAATGACAATAAGACAATGGGGCACCAGTTTAACCTGGCCAAATTAGTTCCGCACAACTGAGTGATCAAGTGAGGGAAAGGATAGGAAAAACCTTGCAAGCATTAAAGACGCAGCTGGCTGCTGTGAGGTGTGGAAACCTAAAGAGGCGAACATTGTGTTCAAAAATATGGAAAAGTGAAAAGGAGACACCAAAATTGAAAAAGCAACATGCAAGAAGAAAAATTGGAGAGGAAGAGTTGATCATATGAAAGTTAAACACATCCACCACAAGATGGTGCTCAAAGACTTCAACTTAATTTATAAAAACAAAAAGCTAAAAGCTACTGTGGATGCTGGAAATCCAAAACAAAAACAGAATTACCTGGAAAAACTCAGCAGGTCTGGCAGCATCGGTGGAGAAGAAATCAGTTAACGTTTCGAGTCTTCATTCTGCCGAAGGGTCATGAGGACTCGAAACGTTAACTGATTTCTTCTCCACCGATGCTGCCAGACCTGCTGAGTTTTTCCAGGTAATTCTGTTTTTGTTTTCAACTTAATTTAGTTGCTACAATTGACTCATTTACACAAGATAAAAGCAAAAAACTGCGGATGCTGGAAATCTAGAACAAAAACAAAAACACCTGGAAAAACTCAGCAGGTCTGACAGCATCGGCGGAGAGGAATACAGTTGACGTTTCGAGTCCGTATGACCCTTCATCAGAACTAAGGAAATAGAGAAATACAAGCTGGTAGAGGTGGGTGGGACAGGTAGACCTCGATAGGGGGTCAGTGATAGGTGAAGGCAAAGAAGAGATTGCCAAAGTTGTCATAGGCAAAAGGACAAAGGGGTGTTGACGGTGTTTACACAAGAGCCTGGGAAAAACAATTCTGCAATTAGAACCATAGAACCATAGAACACTACAGCACAGAAAACAGGCCATTCGGCCCTTCTAGTCTGTGCCGAAATACTATTCCGCTAGTCCCATTGACCTGCACCTAGTCCATAACCCTCCAGACCTCTCCCATCCATGTATCTATCCAATTTATTCTTAAAACTTAAGAGTGAGCCCGCATTTACCACGTCAGATGGTAGCTCGTTCCACACTCTCACCACTCTCTGAGTGAAGAAGTTCCCCCTAATGTTCCCCCTAAACCTTTCGCCTTTCACCCTAAAGCCGTGTCCTCTCGTGTTTATTTCTCCTAATTGTTTGCACTATCTTCAATATGCATTTGAGGAAGGAGGGAATAAAGGATAATGTTGATAGAGCGAGAGACGAAGGATGGCAGGAGGCTGGAGAACAGCATAAACGTCGGCATGGACTGGTGGAGCCGAATGGCCTGTTTCACAATGCCGTATATATGATTTATTCTGTGTAATTTTGAAAAGATTTCCAATCCTGTGGGTTTAATAGGACAGGATAGTAAAATATTCACTAAACCACACATCCTGAGGATATCATTTGTGATGACATACCCAAGTATTTCTCTATGCATGTACCACAGGAAGGAACACAGACTGGCTTCCCTCCCGTGCTTGCTTATGCCATATCGGCTCCCTTGCCTCACTGGCCCACCCTAAACACTCCAGTCACTGGCCATCATTTTACGGTCCCTCCCGCCAGCAGGATTTTCCAGTCCCGCCGAAGTCAATGGAATTTTGAACGGCTCGTCACATTTTCTGGCCCCGCCAACATGGTACTCATACTTCCAGAGCGCTGCGACAGGGCTGTAAAATTCTGCCCACTCTCCCTCCTCTAGCCTCGAGCATTGGTCCCTCCCAAGAAATAACATGAGTCCCAAAGCAATAACCTGGCTTTAATATTAAACAGAACTCTTGCATGCCAACCTGGTCCAAGAGCGTTACGCTGCAGGAGATCGTAGATTAGCAGAAGCTTTGTCAATTGAGAGTTTGGCTTAATTTCCTTTTGCAAACAGAAAATACACCAGCAGAACTTTCACTTGGGGATTAACACACGGGCATCTGCCTGAATTCAGGTGGGCCAGCTCCTGCACAAGGTTCCCCAGGATCAGCCTAGTGTTTAAAAATGCAGGCAAGTTCCCAGACTATTTCTGTCTCTGAATCTGGAGATAATGTACAGCTCATCAATGGACCAAGAGTAAAATTGCAATGAAGATTCACGGCTTCTCTCTCCCCGTTCCAAAGTGCATCTGCCCCATGCATGCCTGTGGAACACAGTAGCATTCTATTTGGGATCGACCGCAAGGTATTGCAATATACCAAACAGTAAAGACTGGAAGTAGTGACAGTGAGTTATAAAGAACCCAGATTCCATCCACAGGATAGTTCTGAACAAAGTTCAAAGCAACCAAGGAGATATCCTCTAAAATCATGAAGTACTGGCGTGGTTTGCTGTTGCTTTCTGCAGTGTTGCGCACCATGAGACTCTCCTGCACTCACCACCTGCTGTCACGCATATTAGACAGGTTTATAAGCTTACAATCAACTTGTTTGGCCACATTATGAACACACCTTCCACGGCCATCAAGTCCTGAAGTGGGACTTGAACCCAGAGCTTCTGGCCCAGAGATAGGGACTACCACCATGCCACAAGACCTCTAGCTGAAGTAATAATCTCATATTATTCCTTCATTGTTCACGTGTGATTATATTATTACTCTCCATGCACTCATACAAATGTAACTCGACCATGTACTTATTCCACTGTCTAAATTATTATTAACTTTGGCCAATTCCTATCTTTCGAGGGGTTGAAATAGTCAATAAATTGACTTAGTTCCAAAAAAAAAACCCCTAGCCATCTTAAAATATCTTCTCACCTATGTTAAAATAGAGTGATAGTTTCCACTCCTTTCATCCTTCTGGAAAATATAGTAAAGTGACAATCGTCAGCAATATAATCACTGCTCTGTTTCTAAATACTCCACAAAGCCATTTTAATAAAAATCAATTAGCTTTTCACTGACCATCAAAAACAGGAAATTCAATAAATGTCTGAATCTTTCTTTGCTTATGGCTGCTGCCAGTCATGTGGGACAGCAGAACAATTTGAGCCTTAAATTTGCACTGGGAAGATTAACATGCAATGAGTAAATTTCTGTTAAAAAGTAAACAAAGTAGCTGCTTATTAATCAATGGCTTATCTTCATAGATGGTAATTGTACTTCAGAGTGACAGATGCACAGGAACAAACCAATACTGGGTTCTGATTTCAATATGCTATAAAATGTTCTGGCAATCCATCTGAATTATTTAATTACTAAATTGATTCACTTGGATCAGATGGGTTTTAAGTCTATGGAGACGCTATGAATAATTTTTGGCTTCCAATCAATATCAGTCACAAGAAATATCCATGCCAAAACTACAAAACAGGCTCATAGCAAAACGCTAGGTCAGGATTCACTGGAGAAGATTAGCGCATGCTGTGTAAAATAGATTGCTGATTCCCTGTGAGTTCATTTTGGGCTTCCGCCATAGACAAATTTTACCTCCTATAATGTCCAGGCGCAAAGTGAAACTGCACCAGACATTGACCACAGTGAATTTAAAGAGTTACAGACATTCAAACTTACGAACAAGGAGCAGGAGTGAGGCCATTCGGCCCCTCGAGCCCGCTCAACCATTCAATAAGATCATGTCTGATCTGATAGTTACATCAAATCTGCATTCCACCTACCAACACTAACCTATCACCCCCTTGCTTACCAAGAATCTGTCCACCTCTGCCTTAAAAATATTATAAGACTCTGCTTCCACCGCCTTTTCAGGAAGAGAGTTCCAAAGACACACAACTCTCTGAGAGAAAAAAATTCGCATTATCTCCATTTTAAATGGGTGACCCTTTATTTTTAAACAGTGACCCCTAGTTATAGATTCTCCCACAAGAGGAAACATCCTCTCCACATCCACCCTGTCAAGACCCCTCAGGATCTTATATGTTTCAATCAAGTTGCCTCTTACTCTTCTAAACTCCAGCAGATAGAAGCCTAGCCTGTCCAACCTTTCCTCATAAGACAATGTGGGAGATGGTGTGGGCTTCAAGCTTCCCAGCTTGTTGCCCATCCATCGACAGTGAGCAGGGAGGTCCGGGACAACCTCACATCAGCGGAGCAGCTGCCTGTCGTATCTGCGGGCTCCTCTCACGGCGCTCCGGATGAGGGCAACTGCTCCGCCTCTCTCCCAGTGACCACTTCATCGGGTGAGTCTGTGACGTCTGGGGAGATGCCAGCTGTGGACCTGGCAGATCCCTCCCAGGCGGGGCCAGCACAGGCCCCACGGGCCAGAGGACGGCTGCCAAGGTCATCGAGGCCAACAGGACAGCAGGGTCAGCAGGCTGTCTCAGATGCCACTCCGAGCGATGGGGCGGCATCAAGACATAGCACCCATAAACGTAAGCATAAGGCACCTTAGGCACACCACGGGTTTCTCACTGGTGCTTTTATGTTGGCCCGAGAATTATTATTTGTTTATGGTTGAAAAACATTTTGCTTTCATTTTGTTTGACGTTAAGATGGAGAAAATTAAAACCAGACATGTTACCATGGCTGAGGGTGGCTCCTTTGTGCTGCATTTGTATGTTTTACATACATGTCATGAGTATTTGAGTGGACATTGAAGTTTATGTCCAAAGCCCTTAGTTGCAGCTGATGACCTGGCAGATTTAGCACTGAGGTGCCAAGTATGGAAGCACCAGGCAAGGCTGGTCCTCCTGATCCATTTGTGTGCAGCCAGCTGAAGATTCGCTGGATTAAAGTCCCCCGGGTGTCCCTGCCTCCCTGGTGTAGTCCCAGGTCAGCGTTTAGCCCCTCATCATTTCCCTGTGCCTCCTCATCCTCTGAATCAGTGCTGGACTCATCGTGTGCAGCCACATCCACTGCGTCAACGTCTTCATCGTCCACTGCGTTCCCCCTTTCCAGCGCAAGATTGTGGAGAGCGCAGCATGCTACCACTATCAGTGACACACAATCTAGGGGGTACTGCAGTGCGCCCCCTGAGCGGTCCAGGCATCGGAAACGCATCTTGGGAAGACCGATGGCTCTCTCCACCACAGACCTTGTGGTGCCCTGGCTCCTATTGTACCGCTGCTCAGCTTCTGTTCTTGGATGGTGGAGAGGCGTCATGAGCCACCTTCTGAGGGGATAGCCCTTGTCACCCAGCAGCCATCCATCCAGCCGGGCTGGAGCACTGAAGAGCCCCAGCACCTGGGAGTGTCTAAGGACGTAGGCATCGTGGGAGCTGCCTGGGTACCTCGCACAGACTTGTAGAATCTGCATCCTGTGATCACACACTATCTGCACGTTCATGGTGGAAGCTCTTCCTGAAGACGAAGGCACCGGGCTCACCTGCTGGTGCCTTGATGGCCACATGTGTGCAGTCTATATCACCCTGGACGCGGGGGAAGCCAGCAATGGGCCACATATGTGCAGTCTATAGCAACCTGGACGCGGGGGAAGCCAGCAATGGGCCACATGTGTGCAGTCTATAGCACCCTGGACACGGGGGAAGCCAGCAATGGCCACGAAGCCTCTGGATCGCTGTGTCTAGCTTGCCTGGTCCCAGCGGAAGTGGATGAAGGTCAATGCACGTCTGAGCAGAGCGTGTGACACAAGTGTGGACAGCTGATTGGGAGACACCGCAAAGATCACCCACTGAGCCCTGGAAGGAGCCAGAGGCATAGGAGTTGAGGGAACTGTGAGTTTCAGAGCCGCTGGCATGGGGTGTCCACCCACACAGTTAGGGGAGATCTCAGGGACAATCAGCTGACAGATATAGTTGACTGTCCCCTTGACAGTCGGAGCCTCCTTCGGCACTGCACCTCAGTCATACTGAGGTAGCTGCTTCGCTGACTGTAAACCCTGGCAGCAGGATAGTGGTGTCTTCTGTGGCCCCTTCCACCTTGGACTACCTCTTGGCCCTGTGCCCCATGTGTCTGCGCCTGGCCTCCCAAAGGTGCCTCCCCTGGAGGCTGATTGTGCACTCCTGACCTCCTCCTTATTCTAGCCCTCCCTTCCTCCTCAGAGGAGCTGCCTCCGGTGGACATTTCAGAACCCATACCCAGGCTAAATGGTGGCCTCCGCAAAGCTGCAGGCCCCATAAATATTCCACGACTGCAGAGTGCTGACCTGAAGGCTCAAAGTGCACAGAAAGCTGCTGGAATTCGTTCTGAACCGCTACAGATCACACAGGCAAGTTTAAAAGACTTTCTGCAATAAATAATTCACAGAGCAGATTGACAATCCCACTGAGCCCCCTTACCCCGCCCGTGGATGAGTTTTATTAAAAAGTCTCTTACCCGCCTGCCCGTTGCGCCGAGCCGAAGATTGCATGGGCGCCTGAAAATCGGCGTCGATTGCTGATTTAAGAGCCTTAACTAGCCCGTTAATTAATGGCGAACTTCACTGTGCCCCACCCAGCTAAATATAGCGATGGCGCCTGGTGATGCCGGGACGCTCGCCCGACATCACCCCGTGTCATTTTACGCGCTGACATGCGGGACCCGCCCCCACCCCGCACATCAGGCACAAAATTCTGCTCCTAGATAACAGATTTGAGAAGGCACAGTTTCACCTCGTGTACTGCTCATTCCCCTATATCACCCTATCTTCTTCAGATTTGTTCATTATTAACATAGAATTCGCACTCTGGGTTCTTTCTGTTACCTATGCCCAAACCTGCTATACCAGCTTATCAACTAATCATTCACTTACAAATTCAAAATTTGTTCACAAAGTGATTGAAAAAAGGCAACATTCAGTTAGCACATTGCACTTGAGAATGAAAGCAATAAATTTCAATGCAAAGAATTATACTCAATTTTTAATATTTTCAACAGCATCAGTCATCTTCTATTTATAATGCAATGGCAGTTTTGTACTCTTAGATCTCAAGGAATCTCCTCCCCTGCCCCTCATCAGTAAACTTGATTGAATGATAACCCATTTGTATCTTTGAGGTTATTCCTGAAGACTGCCCAATACTCTCCTGTTACTGCTCTTTCTCTCCAGGTTCAGACAACACAACAATAACTTACATTTATATGGCCCATTTAATGTCGTACAACATCCCAAGGCACTTAGCAAGAGCAGTAACATTTTAAAAAAATTGTTGACTGTTTTTGAAACCGAGCCATAAATGCAGAAATCAGGAAAGTTGACCGAAAGCGTGATCATGGAGGCAGGTTTTAAGGAGCATTTTAAAAGAGGACAGGGAGGCGGAGAGGTTTAGTGAGGGAATTTCAGAATTTACAGCCAAGGGAGATAAAAGCATCGTAATCATAGGTGGCGTGATTAAAATCAGGAATGTGTGGGAGGCCAGGGGACTGGAGGAGCACAGAGGTCTCAAAGGCTTGTCCGGCAGGAGAAGGCTACACAGAAAGGGAGTGGCAAGGCCGCGGAGAGGATTGAAAATAAAGATGAGGATTTTAAAATTGGGGCATTGTCAGACAGGAAGTCAGCGAAGGTCAACAAGCACAGGGGTAATGGGTGAATGACATTTGGAACGAGTTAACAAACAGACAGTAGACTTAAAGATGAGCAAAATTTAATGAAGGTGAGAGGATGGCCAGAAGAACATTGGAATGGTCAAGTCTAGAGGCAACAGAGGCTTGGCTGGGTTTCAGCAGCAGATGAGTTGAGAGAGGCCTGAAGTTAAGCGATGTCATAGAAGTGGAAGGAAGCAGTCTTGGTGGTGGTGTGGATATGTGGTCAGAAATTCAGCTCTAAACGGTTCCTCAATAAACTCCTACTGTGTCCCTGATCTGACACAGCATTTTTCTCCTTCCAACTGCAGTCATAAACTTTTTTAAAAATACCCACATATGATCATGAAACCAGGAGAACAGGGACAGTAACATGGTGGTAATTTTACCGGACTGGTAATCCAGAAGCCTCGCCTAACGCTCTGGCGATGTGAATTCAAACCCTACCACAGCAGCTGGGGGAATTTAAATTTTATTAATAAATCTGCAATAAAATGCTAATCCCACTAATAATGAACTTGAAATTACTGGATTGTCGTAAAAAAAATCCATCGGGTTCACTTGGCATCTGCTGACCCTAGATTCAAGGATGACGTCAAATAAGGGTAGCGAGATTTTGCCATGCGTCTTCATCTGACTGACTTGGCCAATTCTTGATCTGCAGATCTTTGAGCACATGGGCCAGCACATCCGGTGAGGTCCTGGGATCCGGAGTGCAAGATTTGCTTCCTTTTCTGCCACTGCTCTGCCTCATCATTGAGATGTGGGATTCAAAGCCTGAGGCAACTTGAGAGACAAGTTGCCTTAATTCTGAATGATTGGTAGCAAGCTCCTCCCAGTCATTCATGTCAATGCTGCTGCGCTTCAAGGAGAACTTCAGAGTGTCTTTGAAGTAGTTTCTTTGTCCTTCCCTGGAACGTTGGCCATCTGAGAGTTGAGAAAGCAGGACTGGCAGGGGAGAAGGTTTTTGGCCATCCAGACATGGTGTCCAGTCCATCGAAGTTGATTCTGTAGGAGCTTTGTCTGAATGCTTGTGGAGTTGGCTTCAAGAATGACACTATCGTTTGTTCAGTAGTCCTCCCAGTTTCCTGGAGGACGTGGTGGAAGGATTGCTGATGGAGTTTCTCTGGTGCTCTCAAGTGTCACTGATTCACAGTGCAGATCTCACTGCACTGCAGGAGCGCGGTGATGAAAACTGCTCTGAACACTGGAACGTCTGTTGATTACGGATCTATTTATTGTCAAACTCTCGCTGCCTTAGTTCGTAGAAGGCTGAGCTGGCACAGTTGATCGGGTGGTGGACCTCCCCACCAATGGTGGCCTGTCAAGAGAGGTGGCTTCCAAGATATCTGAAGTGTTCAACATATTCTAGAACATGCTGAGCACTTCTCGTTCACCAATGTCTTTCAGGGAAGGAAATCTGCCATTCTTACCTGGTCTGGCCTATGCATTACTCTCGACCCACAGCAACATGGTTCACTATTTACTGCCCTCTGACATGGCCTAGCAAGTCACTCAGTTGCTTCAAACCACTACGGATAAGCACTGCGGGTGTACTGACACCACATGGATTGCAGCAGCTCAAGAAGGCAGCTCACCACCACTTTCTCAAGGGCAATTAGGGATGGGCAATAAATGCTGGCCTCGTTGGCAATGCATATATCCCAAGAATGAATTAATAAAAAGGAGCAGTAGCACTTTAAACCCTGCCCAATATGGTTCCCCTAGCACTTGTGTCCAATCATGACTGGGTCTCTTTCGAACATCTGACTTTGTTCATGTAAATTGACTAATTCCAGAAATTTTGGCCTGTTCGAACTTCTTCCCAACCTCCGAGGATTCACTCTTAAGTCTCCGGTATACTTGATTCTATCTACCAAGCACTGTTTATAATTGTACCCAGATCATAACTTAACTAAGTCATAAATTTCAGCCTTAAGATGATTGCTTCGGTGCTGCTTCATGCTCTCGTCTGGACCTGGAAAAATTTATTAATTTTGCTTCCAATTTCCACCCCTCCATCATCTTCACATGGTCCATCTGTGACACTTCCCTTCCCTTCCTTGACCTCTCTGTCTCAATTTCTGGTGATAGACTGTCCACCAATATTCATTACAAGCCTACCGACTCCCACAGCTACCTCGACTACAGCTCCTCACACCCCGCTTTCTGTAAGGACTCCATCCCATTCTCTCAGTTCCTTCGCCTCCGTTGCATCTGTTCTGATGATACCACTTTCAAAAACAGTTCCTCTGACATGTCTTCCTTCTTCCTTAACCGAAGTTTTCCACTCCTGGTGGTTGACAGGGCCCTCAACCGTGTCCGGCCCATCTCCCGCACATCCGCCCTCACACCTTCCTCACCCTCCCAGAAACATGATAGGGTCCCCCTTGTCCTCACTTATCACCCCACCAGCCTCCGCATTCAAAGGATCATCCTCCGCCATTTCCACCAACTCCAGCATGATGCCACCACCAAACACATCTTCCCTTCACCCACCCTGGCGGCATTCCGCAGGGATCGTTCCCTCTGGGACAACCTGGTCCACTCCTCCATCACCCCTTACACCTCAAGCCCCTCCCACGGCACCTTCCCATCCAACCGCAGAAGGTGCAACATCTGCCCCTTTACTTCCCCTCTCCTCACCGTCCAAGGGCACAAACACTCCTTTCAAGTGAAGCAGTATTTCACTTGCACTTCCCTCAATTTAGTCTACTGCATTCGCTGCTCCCAATGCGGTCTCCTCTACATTGGAGAGACCAAACGCAGACTGGGTAACCGCTTTGCAGAACACCTTCGGTCTGTCCGCAAGCATGACCCAGACCTCCCTGTCGCTTGCCATTTCAACACTCCACCCTGCTCTCATGCCCACATGTCCGTCCTTGGCCTGCTGCAATGTTCCAGTGAAGCTCAACGCAAACTGGAGGAACAGCACCTCATCTTCCGACTAGGCACTTTACACCCTTCCGGACTGAATATTGAGTTCAACAATTTTAGATCATGAACTCTCTCCTCCATCCCCACCCCCTTTCCGATCCCCCCCATCTTTTTTTCCAATAATTTATATAGATTTTTCTTTTCCCACCTATTTCCATTATTTTTAAATGTATTTCCATCCATTGTTTTATCTCCACCTTTTAGCCTATTTCGATCCCTTCCCCCCACCCCATCTGTACCTTCCTCGTCCTGCTTTCTACCCTTAATGCCACCTATTAGCACATTCCTTAGGTAATATCACCACCTTCAACACCTCTTTCTCCTTTTGTCTGTGACATCTTTTGGTTATCTCCACCTATCACTGGCCCTCTATCCAGCTCTACTTGTCCCCCCCCCCACCGCCCACCACCCCCCCCACCAACCTTAAAGCAGCTTATATTTCACCTCTCTTCTATTTTTCCTTAGTTCTGTTGAAAAGTCACACGGACTCGAAACGTTAACTGTGTTCCTCTCCGCAGATGCTGTCAGACCTGCTGAGTTTTTCCAGGTATTTTTATTTTTGTTTTGGATTTCCAGCATCCGCAGTTTTTTTGCTTTTATCAGCCTTAAGCATGTTCTATTTCCAAAAAAATAGGATCTCCATACATTTTTGGTCTTGCTGTCCATTTTATTAAGTTTTTGAAACTTCAAACCTACTGGTGAAGGTCATTCATCATCATTAATTATTCTGAAACTTGCAGTTTTGTCCTTGATTGAAGCCAATCAAGGTCACTTTGAGTGGAAAATTACCTACTGTGTAAACAATGTCCACTTGGCAGGATTGTCTGAGGAACATTAGTTGCTTCAGAACAAAAATAAAAATACCAGGAAAAACTCAGCAGCTACGGAGAGGAACACAGTTAACGTTTCGAGTCCGTGTGACTCTTCAACAGAACTAAGTAAAAATAGAAGAGAGGTGAAATATAAGCTGGTTTAAGGCGGGTGGGGGGGGGGGAGGGGGGGTGACAAGTAGAGCTGGATAGAGGGCCAGTGATAGGTGGAGATAACCAAAAGATGTCACAGACAAAAGGACAAAGAGGTGTTGAAGGTGGTGATATTATCTAAGGAATGTGCTAATTAAGGATAGAAAGCAGGACGAGCAAGGTACAGATAGCCCTAGTTGGGGTGGGGTGGGGTGAATAAATCGAAAAAGGCTAAAAGGTAGAGATAAAACAATGGATGGAAATACATTTAAAAATAATGAAAATAGGTGGGAAAAGAAAAATCTATATAAATTATTGGAAAAAAAGATGGGGGGGATCGGAAAGGGGGTGGGGATGGAGGAGAGAGTTCATGATCTAAAATTGTTGAACTCAATATTCAGTCCGGAAGGCTGTAAAGTGCCTAGTCGGAAGATGAGGTGCTGTTCCTCCAGTTTGCGTTGAGCTTCACTGGAACAATGCAGCAGGCCAAGGACAGACATGTGGGCATGAGAGCAGGGTGGAGTGTTGTTTTAGTTGCTTCAGCATTGATATTTTGCAAATTAGTACTCTGGGGTATCAGAATATAGGAGTCTGCTCACAGTGTTTGTACTGATAATGTGTGAATCTATGAATCCCTTTCAAGGATAAACAAACTGAATTCAGCATGCAGGTTAAATGCTGCTGACACATGCCAAAGTCTCCTGGAATCTGAACTAAAACAACAACCATAAAAAAAATCAGATATATAGATTAACAGTTATGACCAGCCAATGTAACACAGATGGTAAAGCCAGTGAAAGGTTGCGAGCTGAGTTAATTTTTAAGAGTTGCATGCATTTCTCAACCAAAACAAAATGAGCGATCTAACAGGAAATTTGGCTTGTGTGATCCATTTATGCTGAGAATAGAGCAGGGGGTTCTAATAATATGGTGAAAACTGAGCTGGTTGGTACAGGACCAATGTTGGAAGCTAAGTATAGCTCTATGTATGATCAACATGAACTCTATCCTTTAATGTTAAATGCATGTAATTAATAAACGTTACCAGTATTTAATTGTACCAGGAATATTTGCTGCGGTTAAGTGATCAGCTCTTAGGCTGTTTGTTTTTATTCATATTTATTTAGAGCTAAGATATTTCTGCAATATTGGCGATAAATGGGTTGGGTGTCAGCAACGCAATGCAATGGGCTGAAGTCATACCTAAAAAAGGGCAACATCCTGCTCCTTCAGCACTTAACATTCTCACAATGGTACTGCTGCTATGGTATTCAAAGTGAACCAAAGTTGCATCATTGGACTGAGAGCAGCACCATTTCCCTCAGATCTACTGTGCTGGGATAGGTGCCAATTAAAAGGTCCTTGCTTACCCTGCCATGGAAAGGCTGGGATTCAACATAGGAGCCAAACCCACCTCCTGTATACGTGACTGCATTTTTTACTTATTGGCAGTGTGATTCCAAGTTTCAGTAAGGGAACAGCAATAATACAGGAGTTTTCGCAGCAGCTACAGAGCTAGTTCTCCCAAAGCTTGAAGTCCCCTCTCGGCTACTCAGTTGGGCTCGGGATGGGACTTATGACAAAAAAAGCAAAGGAGGACTTCACTCAGCAAAACAAACAAAAGTATGTTTGAAAAGAACCGCAGCAAACAGAACACAGGAACTCCTCTGCATAAATAAAGGAGGATTCACTAGAAAACTGCAGTGAGAAGGATATTACAAATTTTCTGAGTAAATGGTGGTGGGTTCAAGTCCCTCTCCGGGCTGACACTCCAGTGCTGCACTGAGGTGCTGTCTTTCAGATGAGAAGTTAAAGCGAGGCCTCATCTGCCCCTCTCAGATGCAAAAGATCCCGTGACACCATTTTGAAGAACAGGGTAGTTATCTCCAGTGTCCTGGCCAAAATTTACCCCTCAATCAACATCACAAGAAACAGATACTAGTCGTTATCACATTGCTAAAAACAAAAAGCTAAAAGCTACTGTGGATGCTGGAAATCCAAAACAAAAACAGAATTACCTGGAAAAACTCAGCAGGTCTGGCAGCATCGGCGGAGAAGAAATCAGTTAACGTTTCGAGCCTTCATGGACCTTCGGCAGAACTGAAGCTTCAGTTCTGCCGAAGGGCCATGAAGGCTCGAAACGTTAACTGATTTCTTCTCCGCCGATGCTGCCAGACCTGCTGAGTTTTTCCAGGTAATTCTGTTCTTGTTATCACATTGCTGTTTGCCGGAGTTTTGCTGTGCGCAAGTCGCCGTGGCATTTCCCTAACAGCCGTGTTGACGTATCTGAAGGAATTAATTGGCTGTAGAGCACTTTGGGATGACCTGAGGTCGTGAAAGGCACTATACAAATGCAAGTTATTTTCTTCCCTAAAACACAATGTAAGGGATAGCTACATATTACAAATCGATTATTTCTCCGGCAAAATGCAGTGAGTGGAGGACAGTTATATGTATCACAAATTATTTTTCCAGCAATTTGCAGTGAGGACAGTTACATGCCACAGCTTATCCACACAGAGTGCAGGGAGTGGAGGATATTGCATATTGCAAATTATTTCTCCAGCAAAATGCGGAGTGGGGGACAGTTACATATCACAAATTACCGCGACCGAATGCAGTGAGCGGAGGATATTTTACAAATTATTTCAATGCACAGAGTGGAGGAAAATTACTTGGATCCAAGTTCGCTCTTTTAAAGCCCACCAAATAAACTAAATTAACAAAATGAGGGATAAAATAAAACGCAGCCCCTAAGTTAGGGTCACTGCAAAACCAAAACCAAAATATAAAGCTCGATCCAAGTTAAGCTCTTTTGGGGTCAAACAATTAAACTAAATTAACAAAATGAGGGATAAAATAAAACGCAGCCGCTAAGTTAGGGTCACTGCAAAACCGAGAGCAAAATGTAAAGGTGGATCCAAGTTAGGAGCCCGCAATCAATCTTACAGCAAGGATGATTGACAGGTGGGGGATGGGGCGGGTGGAATCAAAATGAAAGGCTGTAAATGATTGTAATATTGTTTGTACTGATGCACCTGGTGATACATTTTGTAAAAGTTTAACCTGGATTGTACCCTTGTAATGTTGTTTTTGAAATGGTTTTGAATGTGATTGAAGATATTTTATGAATAAAGTATATTTTTAACAAAAAAAATCACTTCCATCCTGGCCGGGGAGCGCGCAGCGGAGTCAGTGCAGGGGACATGTCGGGTGTTGGGAGCCGGGGGGGGGGGGGGGCGGGGACTACACGTCCCAGCGTGCCCGCGCGGACTACAGCTCCCGGCGGGCCGTGCGGCGGCGGGCTGCGACGTCATTGCCCCGCCCCCGCGGGGGTGCGGCCGCCATTTTGTGCTGAGCTGCGGGGACGGACGGAGCGATTCGGCCGCTCGCCTTCGAGGAGAAAACACTTCCAATCCGCAGCCAAAGAGACAGATCCAGTCGAAAGCAAGTCAGCATTCCCAGGGCGACCAGCTTTTCGTTCTCGACCAGTCTTTCTACTAATATCGCATGTCCACTATCCAGAACCTCCAATCTTTTGGTAAGTTTTTATTTTTTTCCTCTCTCTCTCTCTCTCTCCCTTCCCCCACCGCCGTCGTCACCGGCCTTTCCCGTCCTGAACGTTTCTCCTTCGGATTTCCCCGATTTGAACCTCTCGTTTTCCCCTCACCTCACACAAAACCCCCGGCTTTTTTTTTAAAAAAAAAACTGTGTCTCTAACGCGTTGTTTTTAATGGTAAAACAAAAAAAAAATCTACTTTGAAGGTTTCGCCTCGCGTCTTTCTTCTTCCGTCTTTTGTTGGGTGGAGGGGCTGAGGTAAAATGGCGGCGGGAGGGGGAAGGGAGGCCGCTCGGTGTGGGGCGAGAGATGGGGGAGGGAGCCCGGGTGGGTTGGTTGGGGGGGGGGGGGGGATGTCCACAATCACCCGGGGTTTAGAAGGCCCGGAGGGAGGGGGTGGTGGTGAAGCGCTCAAAATGCCGCCGCTTTTTGAGGTTTCCCAAAACCCGCACCCTCCGTTTTTATTTTTTTTATGAAAAGAAAAACCACCCGAATGTCCCCGTCCCCCTGTGAAAAGCCCGGCCCGGTGAGCAGTGCCGCCGGCCCCCGAGCCTGCAGACAGGGAGATAAGGAGGGAGGGAGACGTCTCCGTCGACTTTAGGGAAGGGTCCGCCGCCATTTTATGAAGAGTTCGTTGATTTTTTTTTTCCCCCCCCCCCCTCTCTGTCGTTTTGTCGGCGGTGCTGCTCCACCCCAACCAAACTCTCCGCCCCCCCCTCAATCTCTCTCACCGCTAATTCTTCCCCATTAAACTTCAAAATCCCCATCTCCCACGCACATTCCTTCCAACAAATTCCACACCCCTATCCCTCTCTCCTCTCCCCCCCCCTCCCCCACTCACTTCCAACAAACACCCCCCAATACACAAATGCATTCTGCCAAAAAGCTCCCCCCCCCCCCACTCACCCTCAGTTTCCCACGCAGCAGTGTGTCCCCCCTACATTCCCGAATCAACAAATCCCTGCCAAAACTCCCTCCATTCCTCCACCAAACTCTCCCTACCAACAAATTTCCCTGCATCAAACTCACCTCTTACACATTATTCCCCCCCCCCACACACACACATTTTCTCTCCCTGGTAACTCCCCTCACACATATATTCTCTCTCTCTCTCCCCCCCCCCCCCCCCCCCCCCCCCGGCGACTTATCCACGCACCTTCCCAAACACCCTCCCGCGGTCCCCCCCACCACTATCATTCCCCCTACGTACTCCACTCCCCCATTGTGCGCACATTCCAAGTACACACTCCTGTGCATGTGACAAATGTCAGTTTGATGAAGTGAAAATGAAGCAAGTTTAGAAGCGAGGGCAGACATGCATCGAAGATAATATGAGAAGAGACTCAGCTAATAGAAAAGGGAATCCAAAAGTCCTTTGCTTAAATAGTAAAGAGATGGTAAGTGGAATGGTGGGGCTGATTTAAGGACCAAAGATGGATTCTACATATTTGGATGGAGGGCATGGCTGAGCTACTAAGTGATTGTCTGTCTTTACCAAGGCAGCTGATACTGCCACAGTCATTGAGAATGAGGATCTGGTTGAGATTCTAGGTGCGCTACTAGAGATATTTGAAAGGCGGGTTGCACTCAAAGGTTGCTAAGTCAACAATCCGGGTGGAATGCATCTGAGGGTGCTAAGGGAAGTAAGGGTGGAAATTACAAGGATACTGGCTATAATCCTTCGATAAAGGAGTGATGCTGGAGGACTGGAGAGTTGCAAATGTTGAACTGTCATTCAGTTAATGGGTCTAAAGATAAACCTGGCAACTACTTGCCAGTCAATTTAACCTTGGTAGTGGGAAAGCATTTAGAGATGATAACCCAGGACTAAACTCACTTGGGCAATTAGGGAAGGCAAGCGTGGATTTGTAGTGTGGTTAGGATCTGGAACGCACTGACCTGAAAAGGTTGAGACATATTCAATCCTGGTTATCAAAAAGGAATTGTGTAAGCACCTGAAGAAAGTTAGTTTGTGGGGGAAGGGTGGGGCACTGGGACTAGTTCAGCTGCTCCAGAGTGCCTACACATTCACACAGGCCTTCTGTGCTGTAACTGATGTAATTTCATACCAAAAAAGCCTTCAGTGTTAACTTTTCATAATTCAGTTCAAATAAAATGTTTCCTCCATGTTTTTGAATCTTGAATGTTGCTAACTCTGAACTTGTTGCAGACCCCTTTGCTGATGCAACTAAGGGTGACGACCGCCTCCCGGCAGGGACTGAAGAGTACATCCATATAAGAATTCAACAACGTAACGGCAGGAAGACACTGACCACCGTCCAAGGAATTGCAGATGATTATGATAAAAAGAAACTTGTGAAAGCCTTTAAAAAGGTATTTTTCTGCCCATGATATACAGGTTAGGCATAGATTTATTCCACAGATGAAAATGGTAATGTAGGAAAATAGCTTCTGGTGGAGATCCTTGGTTTGAACATGTATTTGATTTATTTAGATTTTCCTAATTCTTGCAATGCAATTTTGGACTTGATACCATCTATAAGACTATGCAGCCTATACTTATATCCAATGACCATATAGGGTTTGTTTCATAAGAGATGATGGAAATTGTTCTTGATATATTTTGAGAATACTAATCTTTATGACCCTTAAAGCTCAGGTTTGGAGTCAACACAAGTGAGGCTTGTTAAACATGTCCTTATTCACATTCCAAATAATACTGACTACATATCCATATTGCACCTGGTTTCTTGGAAAGAGCTGAATCTTCCAGACTTATGTGAAGTATCCTGGCTGCTATCAGTGGGTGCTCTGGAGGCTACATGTGTAATAGTGGAAATATGTGGCCCTGCTTGGGTTTTTGGGTTCAGTTTAGTTGCTGTTATCGACTTCGTCTTTGTATACAGGCTTTTCTGTACCCATTTATCCTGGGGTGAGTTGAGTCGCATTGAGGGCAAATAATGAAAATGCTGCTTTTGTCTATTTGGGACATTTTGTTCTGCTAAAGGTGCTATTGAGTTGTTCTAAGCTTTACCTAACCAATTGGTTTGTTTTCGTAGTGCGCATAGCTGAATGAGATATTTGTAAAGCTGCCCTTGTGGCACAAATGGTAACCCCCAACCTTTCTATTGAGACTAGAAGTATCTATTTAAACTGGACTGGGAAAATTTTTAAACCCATGAAAGCTTAAACTAAAGGCATGTTTGTCTATTTGGTGCCCTATACTAGGTTTGGGGGGGCTGGAAATGTCATAGCCTCCATCAGAATACTGAATGTTTACTGCTTGATCACTTAAAATAGTAGTTGGAGCAGTTGTCTGTTTAGTCAAGTTTACCACCTAGAAAAAAATTTCTGCATAACTGATCCTTTTTATTTTCTTAGAAATTTGCCTGCAATGGTACTGTGATAGAACACCCTGAATACGGTGAGGTAATCCAACTTCAAGGTGACCAGCGGAAGAATATCTGCCAGTTTCTTCTGGAGGTGAGGCAAAAATTGTTCAATTTATTCCCCTAGGAATCCGAAATCTGAGTAAAGTTGAAATCTGGCATTACTCCAAAAATCTTGTGATCTACCTTTAGCCTTGTACCACCGAAATTGATTATTGTGACTAATTTTTTAAAAATCCACTGAGTGGGAGGCCTGTTCGCCGAAGCTTTTACAAGTACATGGAGATCTTTAGTATTTCATGACTTTCTCATGTTGAACCTGTTTAGTGACATCAATTACATTTGGAGATTGAGTTCTGAAAATATGTAGTGGGCAGCATACAATTGGTCTTTGTTTGATTTTGCTTTAAGTGCTTGTTTACATATTTGGCATGGATTGGAAACATGGGTAGGCATTCTGTCTACAGTTTCCATATTTGGAGTAATCAATCCATCCTAAATTTTTATTTTAAAAATGTAAAAGGGAAATTTTCACAGATGCAGTCACTTTTTTGCTTTTATATGCAAATTTTAAATGGTTTTAAATGGAACAGCTTCATAAATAGAATGATACTAAGCTGAAGGAGGCCATTCAATCCATTGCCTGTGTTGGCTCCCTGAAAGAGCTGTTCAATTAGTTCCACTCCAGTGCTCTTTCTTCATAGCCTGGAGATTTCTTTCTGCTTCAAGCATTAATCCAATTCGCAAGTTTATTATTGAATCAGCTTCTGCTACCCTTTCAGACAGTATATTCCAAATCACAACGGTCTTGTCCCCTTAAATCTGTCTTCTGGTTGCTGACTATTCTGCTACTGGAAACTGGTTCTCATTTTTTTCTCATTTAGGATTTGATCAAACCTTTTAACCATCTCGCCTCTAAGGAGAACTATCTGTTTCAGTAGTCTCTCCACATAATTTGAACCATCTAATTCCATCTAATAAATCTCTTTGATACCCTCCCTCAGACTTTGACATCCTTTACTATAATTTACTGCTTTTGCTAACAGCATTCTCAACTTTTATTGGTGCCTTCAGAGATCCCTTTTAAAATTGTACCATTTAGTTTATATTGCCTCCCTTCATCTTACTACAAAATTGCAGCATTTCATATTTCATCTGCAATGTGTCTACCCATTTAGCCAGCCTGTGTACTCCTAAAGGAACGCATTTAAAACTCTGGAACTGGATTGTACCTGAGCTGCTGTTGAGAAAGTAAAACCTGGAGAGATGGGCAATATGGAGATATAATTGTCTGAAGACGCAGGACTCAATTCTGAGCAGTGATCAGGGGATGAGGTTAGCTAAAGACAGTCATTCCGTCGGTGGGAAAAGAAGTGCAAGTTAGATGGGGTTGAGAATCAATTTGGAGCCACCTGGCGTTGGGGAAACATGCTGTAGGTTTGGAAATTACATTGTGATGGCTGCCTCTTTTTGAAGTTGTGCCCCTTGCTACTTTCTAAAAATGCATGCTCTGGCTAGTGGTGAGGAAACATGGTCATTGGGATTGTCTGCTGAGAGAATTTTGCCCGAACTGTGTATTCTATGAAGTTCCGAGAGCTTGCTAAAAACAAGTTACTTCCTTCTCACTCTCTAAAGGGAGTATCAGTATTAATTAAATCCTGGTCTTGTGTTAAAGGAGTCCCAAGCAAGGCAGCTGATTTGTGACATGCTGTTGGCTTTTGCTATTGCTCAGAATGTTGCTTCACCATGAACAAATTTTAAAATTTCCAATTGCTAGTAGACTTTGTACACTTGAATTAATAATGCAATTCATAATTCTTATTTCAACTTTTCTGTTCTCAAAGTAGTTTTTCCTCTGTGTACATATCCCTAAAAAAAATTCACGTTAGAGGGTTCCTTGAGCCTGTTTGTATACAGTCTTTTTTTTTTCCCCCTCAGGTTGGCATCGTGAAGGAGGAGCAGTTAAAGGTCCACGGCTTCTAAAGGATGTGCGTAACAGCTCCTGAAGTTTCCTGTTGTGTGGCTGGTTCTTTCTATATTTGTTAGCTTATATACACACATATATATTATGCAGGAATGAATAACTGCAGTGAATGGACTTCCCATGTGATTGGATCTTCAGAATTTAACTCCGATATGCATGACTACAGAAGAAGTGTGCTATTTAGGCTAGTAACTCATAAGAAAACTGCTATAAGATGGTAATGAAATGACAGACATATGTATATTTAGCACATTTCCAATGGAAATGTTTTAGTGCTAATTGTTCTACTTAAATTTTCCTGATTTTGAAGTTTTTTGTTGTATTAAAACCATGTATGTTGTATAAGGCAATTAACAATAAACCAGCTATGTATTCTGAAGAGTGCAGCTTGTCCTGAATGATCAGTGGTTTTAAGTATGAATTGTTTAGCTATATTATCCTCCATTTTAACTTCATAATTTGGGTCGCACTCAGCTTTTCATAAACTAGTAACATTTTTACTGTGGCCACTCATGCTCCCATTTTGGCCTGGTGGCATGTTTTTGTGTTCCTTTCTGAAGCTGATTCTTCAATCACAACATCCCTACTGCACTTGGAGCACATTCATCACGTATTGTGGCTTGTATTATGCTGGCACTTAATAATTCACTTCGGGATAGTAGTCCATTACTTCAAATATACAAAACAAAAATACCTGGAAAAACTCAGCAGGCCTGACAGCATCTAAAGAGAGGAACACAGTTAACGTTTCGAGTCTGTATGACTTCAACAGAACAGTTTATTTTGTTATGTGGGATCTCCCTGTACGGCATACTTTCTCTGGAGAGACCTCTGCCAACCAACATGAGTTAATAGTTACAAACTCTCTAACCTGGGAATAGATTTGGCAAAAAGCACCCATTGTAAATTTAATGACTTGAAATGTTAATTTTACATGCTGAGCTACATTGCTTAGCATCCTAATCTTTTGCAGGTTGATTAAATTGAAACCTTTAGACTTGACAAGTTATGTGATCCATTCATTTTGATTGTCAAGGAGTTCAGTTATAGCTTGCAGTACATTGCAAGGGCTTCAATGCCCCTATCGTCAGCTGCTGGAGGGCTAATCCTTCCAGTCATCTCATCCAATACACCACTTCCAGCACTGACCCTGTTAACTCTGCCAACCTATTACCACCCTGTCCCCATCCCCCTTTAAAATGTGTTCAATTGTGAATGAAGCTCTTGCCACCCATGAGCTCATTCTGGATGATTGCATTGTCATCAAGGGTGATACCTTCCCCGTAAGTGAACTCTCCCTGCTTGGTTATTCCACCACTTGCACTGCCTAGATTGATGTTTGTTAATCACCAAGCAAAACCTTGGTCTGAGATTTTATAATTTTCCCTGCTTTCCTCCTTCAGCTTGTGCGCTGAGCAACTTATACTGCTCTCTCTCTTGAGTTCACTATCCTTTGTTTCCCTCTAACTCTAAGCCATATTCACAGCCACCTCCTTGACATTGTCTACTCGCATGGTCTTGCTGCTCCTATGGTGTTGATCACTGCTCAGGCTATATGATTTATAGTATCTTTCCTTCCCAACCCTCTGCCCCAGGTGCACAGCTTCCAGTCCACTTAACTGCTTTTCAAAATTCCAGCTATCAAGTCTTTGGCATTTTGTTAAGCACAATATTTCTGCAGCTGCTGGTCTATTCAAACACCTCGTCTTCACCTTTTGTTGCCTCAATCCCTACTGAAAGTTCTGTAAGTCCTAGGTATGTAGATTTGAACAGATGTGATGGACAACTTTTAACCATTTACCACCAGATCTGACTGAACCACAAAGTGCTATCATGACCTGCTTTCATCTGTTAGAATTGCTCATCATTCCAATATTATCCTGGAATGCAAATACAACCCTTGGCTTCTTTGCGGCAAACCTTAAACCCTGTTCCCCTATTTCCTCCACCCTTAACTCCAACAAGCATGAGGAGCCTCATGGATTTCTTTGTCACTAAAATTGACCTGATCTCCGCCTCTCAATTCTCTTACCCTAAATCCATTGGGCCAAGGAAAAGGCCACTTCGCCCTTTGAGCCTGCTCTGCCATTTGTATACATTCATGGGATGCGGGTGTCGCTGGATAGGCCATATATTGCCCATTCCTAAGTGCCCTTAGGTGGTGGTGAGCAGCTGCCTTGAACTACTACAGTCCATATGGTGTAGGTACACAATGCAATTAGGGAGGCAGCTCCAGGATACTGACCCAGTTATAATGAAAGAATGGCGACATATTTCCAAGTCAGGATGATGAGTGGCTTCGTGAGGAACTTCCAGATGGCGTTCCTTCATATGCCTGCTACCCTTGTCATAGAAATTAGTGGTCGTGGGTTTGGAAGGTGCTGTCGAAGGAGGCTTGACGAGTTCCTGCTGCGTATCTTGTAGATCATACGTACTGCCACTGTGTGTTGGTGGATGGGGTGCCAAACAAATGGGCTACTTTGCCCTGAATGGTGTCAAGCTTCTTGAATATTGTTGAGATGCACTCACCCAGGCAAGTGGAGTGTATTCCATCACACTCCTAATGTGCCTTGTAGATGGTAGACAAGCTTTGGGGAGTCAGGAGGTGAGTTACTTGCTGCAGGATTCCTAGCCTCTGAACTGCTCTTATAGCCAACGTATTTATATGGCTAGTCCAGTTCCGTTTCTAGCCAATGGTAACCCTTAGTATCTTGATAGATAACATCATGGCTGATCTGATTGTAACCTCAACCCCACATTCTTGCCTACCCCGATAACCTTTCGCCCCCTTGTTAATGAAGAATCTATCTACCTGTGCCTGAAAAATATTCTCAGGCTCTGTTTCCACTGACTTTTGGAGAGAGAGTTCCAAAGACAGCCCTCAGACAAATAATTTCTCATCTATTTTAAATGAGTAACCCCTTAATTTTAAACAGATTCCTAGTTCTAGATTCTCCCACAAGAGAGAACATTGTCTCGACATCCACCCTGTCAAGACCCCTTAGGCTCTTCAAGGTTTCAATTGCCTCTTAATCTTCTAAACTCCAGTGGATACAAGCCTAACCTTCCAACTTTTCCTCATAAGACACCTGCCCATTCCTGGTATTAGTCCAGTAAACCTCTGAGCTGCTGACATATTTGCATCTATCCTTAAATAGGAAGACCAATACTATATACACTACTCCAGATGTAGTCTCAGAGCCCTGTACAACTGAAACATAACCTTCCTGCTTTTGTAATCAATTCCCCTCACAATAGGCAATAACATTCTATTAGCTTTCCTAGTTACTTGCTGTACCTGCATATTAACCTTTTGAGATTCATGCACTAGGATACCCAGATCCCTATGAATCTCAGCTGTGCAATCTCACCATTTAGATAATTTTCTTTTTTATTCTTCCTGCCAAAATTGACCATTTCACATTTTCCTACATTATACCCCAATTACCAAATCTTTGCTTGCTCACTCAATTAATGTATCTATGTCCCTTTGTAGTCTCCTTAAGTCCTTTTCACAATTTACTTTCCTACCTGTGTTTCCTACCTTGGCCTGGACTTGCAATTTCCCTAATTTCTCTCCTTTCTCCCCTTGTGTTCTATGTCAACACATCTTGTTCGTAAGACCCACCTCCAGTTCCCTCTACCTTATTCCCACTAAACTGACGACCACCCAGGCTCCCTTTCTCAAGCCCACGTTAGCTGACATTGTTACAAGTTCTATCTTAAGTACTGCTTCCCCCTCCTTCAAATCTGCTGTCTTATTCTTCTCAAAATGTCAGCCCTTGGTCTCTCCAAACTCCCTTTCCTCTCAAGTCCATTAACGTGTTGCTGCCTCCCAGATCCTTGCCCCCCGCCCCCTCCATTTTCTCAGGCCTCCACGTTTGATTCTAATTGAATTTCCAACCTGAAGCAAATGATCAAATTCACATCTTTTAGTTTATCTTTGTCATGGTCACATACCTCCACATCCTTCTCGACCTGTCTGCAGAATGGCATGGTTGACCACACCATGCTCCCTCAATGCTTCACTGCCCCACTGGATGGGACTACACGTGCCTGATTCCATTCTTACCTATTCAACGGTAGTCAGAGACTGACCTGGCTTGCCTTCCCGCTGTTGCACCATTGCCTCGTGTCTTCTTGTGGTATATCACAACCTTAATTAATATTTGCTGGTTAATTAAGGTCCTATGTGCCTTCTGTTTAAGGGAGCTGGACCCAAGGACATGTAACTGGGTTATGAGCCCTACTCCACCTCTAAATGAAGGATTGAAATCGACCAGAATTATTACCTACTCCTTGGTAGATTATGTAAAAAAGATCTCTTAAATAGATTTAAATTGCCAGGATATTATAAAGGTCTGGGTGAAACTTCCCAGTAAATGTTCTCCTACCACAAGAGAACTGGAGTGGGGGTTTGTGAGTCTTTGATACAGAAGTCTAAATGAGACCATTAAAGTTTTCAGCGTGCACAAATTTATTATAATAAAGCATACAGTTGCAGTTATACAAAAGGTATAAGTCGCAAGCTAGATAAATCAGAAAAGCAAAGATAGCTTGTTCTTAGTTCTATTTGACAATCCTAGATTTAGACTTTATTTGTTACAGATATAGCATTTCAAAAGAAAGTAAGGATATCCATCAAATATTAAAATATTGCCTTAATCCCTGAGTATGAGAGATTCACTAGGTTCGGAACAGGTCTGAAGTGAATCTAATAAATCTTAAGATTTGAGTTTGGGTTGAGATATTTATAATGAATTTTGGGGTTGTATAATTAATGGTTACATGGAAGATGTTCATTTGATCAATAATAGACCATCCCTAATTAGTATCCCATATTTGGTGAAAGGACCACCTATTATGATGGGAGTGCCCATTCAATTTCTAGGAAATGTTATTCCTGAAAATTGGACTTTATGTTAACAGTCATGTTTGTCAATGTTGATTAGTCAAGGGACGGTGTCCAGAAAGACAATAAAGCTTGAGACCTAGCATTCTTTTATCTATTTGTAGTTTTAATTATCAAAGGTAGCAATGTATGTGCTAATGTAATGGCAAGAACTATACAATACTGTTTCTTTAGGTGTTTGTTTTTCTTAGCAGTGAATTCACATTGTTTTGAGGGGAATTAATCATATTGTAAAGTAAAAGGAAAATACTGCAGATACTAGAAAAACAAAAAATGTTGGAAAAACTCAGCAGGTCCAGCAGCATCTGTGGAGAGAGAAACAGAGTTAATGTTTCGAGTCTGTATGACCCTTCTTCAGAGCTCTGGAGTAATATGGGCTCAAAACGTTAACTCTGTTTCTCTCTCCACAGATACTGCATTAACCATATTGTGTTTGCAAGCTCTTGTTAAAATGTGTTTGACTTACCCAAGGTAACTTTAAATCTAATATTCCTGTATTAATTCCATATTATTTGACCCTTATTCCTTCAGATTCCAATGGACTAACCTTGGCTCCCCGCTATTTCTTCTCTACATGCTTTCTTCGGCAACATATCCTGAGAAAGTAGCAGCAGTTTCCACACGCACTGTTGGTACTTAGCTCTGACTCTCCACCATCTCTCACGATCATTCTGTCTCTAAATTGTCAGACTGCGTGCCATCCAGTACTGAATGAGCAGAGATTTCTTCCAACTCAATGTTGGGAAGCCGTGTCTTTGGTCCCTGCCATGAAGTATTTTCCCTAGCCATTGTCACCTATCACTTGGCACCTGTTGGAGACTCAGCCAAACTTTTTGCAACCATGGTGTCAAATTTGACCATGAGATGAGCTTCTGACCACATATCTGCCCGGTTGCTAAGACCACTTATTTCCACCTCCATAACATGCCCATCTGAATTCAGTCGCTGAAGCTCTCCTTCATTCCTTTGTTAGCTCTAGACCATTCCCATGCAGTCCTGGCCTGCCTCTGTAAATGAGATCATCCAAAATTCTGCTGCCCATGTCCTCACTCGCACCAAGTCCCATTCACCCATCTTCTTCCTAGGCAGTCCTCCAGATCGAGGATGACTTGCTTCCATTCTGGTTCGATGGGTTCTGAGATGGGTGATAAGCCCATGTGGTTTGCAGGCTGTACATGGAGGGCAAGTGGCGTTTAAATGGCTGGGTAATTGGGGTGTTTGGAGATTTGTGAGCTTCCTCTGACACCTTGACTTTGCCTCTGCATGTTCCTGATTAAGTCTCTCGGTGTGTTTGGTGCCTTTCCGAATGTGCCTTCTCCATTTTGGTCAAGCATAAGCCAGGGTATCTCATGAATCGGCTGGTATATTTGACCCCCCCCAGGATGTATTAAGGACATCCCTAAAGCACTTCCACTGTCCTCCTTGGAATCTCATGCCGTGACCAAGTTCCAAGTAGTGCAGTTGCTTTGGGAGTCTGATGTTGGGCGTAGGAACAACATGTCCTCCCCAAGGGAGCTGGTTTGAGTGATTAGTGTCTCAAAGCATATAGGAGCATTCGCCCATCACCCTTTTGCTCGCTAACCTACATTGGTTCCCAGTTAGGCAACACCTCAATTTTAAATTCTCATCTTTGTTTTCAGATCCCTTGCCCCTCCTCATTTCTGTAACCTCCTCCAGCCCTACAATTCTCTCAGATATTTGCGCTGCTCTAATACTCATCTTTTGAGCATCCCTAATCTTAATCGCCTCACCATCAGTGGCTGTGATTTCAGCTGGAATGGCCTTAAGCTCTGAAATTCCTTCCCTGAGCTTCTCTTCACTCTTTTAAAATGCTTATTCAAACCTACTTCTTTGACCAAGCTTTTACCATCTGTCCATATATCTCCTTATGTGCCTCGGTATCAAATTTTGTTTTATAACATTCCTGTGAAGTGGCTTGGGGCATCTTACTACATTAAACACACTGTATAAATACAAGTTGCCATCTTCAATGTATGATAAACAGTGTAGTGTTGAAACCTTTTGAGATTATGTTACAGGGCCAGCTCATGAAGTGCAAGTTGTTCCTGTAATGATGACTAATACATCTACCATGCCATGAAATCGGTTAATTCCCCAGTTAAATAAATTGTGATCCCTTTAAGAGCCTTTGTCTATTGTCACAAAACTGTCATATTTTTCAATATATTATTGTAGGCTTATGGGTGTGAGTGTGGATGGTTCTGTCTGTATGATTGATTTAATTAGACTAGAGACGCTTGGACTACAAGTTTGAAATTATCAAAAGAGTATGTGTAAAGCATAAAGACTTTTGAAATGGAGATGGATAAGCGAGGATGAGGATTCCCCAGATAGGGTGTGAATGAAATTTGCGTTTTTAGATAAGTGAAGGGGTTATTTGATTTTTAAAGGGATGGTGTAATGTTTACAACTGGCAGAATAGATGAAAGCAATATGTTTATTTTTCCCAAAAGGAAAAGGCCATATTGACATCATGAAATATTTTTATATTTTGGGAAAAGTAAATTTCCAAAGACATGTAGAACATTGGGATTGTACACATTGAAGAGAGAGAAACATATATCAAGAAGGATGCAAGGCTATGTGGTGGTGTGGCCGTGTAAAATCTTAAAAGGTACAGAAACAGGCTTGGAAAAAGCCTCTTGTCACTTAGAAGAAGAAGTGCTGCTGCATTAACTAAAGTTGAGTTAAAAAGCCTCTGGAATTCCACTATCGATTGGGTGTTGTGGAAGCCTTGCTGGATTGCCTAGTTAAATTTAACATCTACTTTGGACTGTTGTCTTAAAGTGGGTGTGTAGTTGGGTGTTAGGTTAATTGGAAATTTGGGAATTCAAGTAACTGTAATCCTAAGTATGTGTTTGAATTCTTTTCTTAATAAATGTTTAATTTTTAAAATCTCTAAATTTGTTAGTGGACTCATTACTTCTGAATTCAGTGCCCAAATCTTCTCGTAATAAATACAAATTGCAAAACTGTTGTGATAGTGTGGCCAAGTTTCCCTTGTGGATTTGGCCTGCCGGGCATATACCAGCTGCCACAACATAACAAAATATACTCGCATTTTGTATTGTAGCATACAAGAAACCAGATTTTAATTTTGATGAGAGTAATGTTCATCAGAAAGCTTGAATATTTTTTAAGATTGGGTTATTGTGTTGTATTTATGAGATTGCATATACTGGGTATTCCAGTATTATTCTGGGTATTATATAAATATATGTTGTTTTTAGGCCAGGAGCTCTTGTGTAACTAGACAAATTGGCATTTTTTGTGCTTGAGCTTGTTCAGCCGGTTCCTATTTCACTGGATGTCCCCGACAGCCAGTCAGCCTGATGGTTAGATGTAGACTTGTCAACAGAGCTTGTGAAAGCTTTGTATGGGGCCCATGGCATTCCTCCATTTCTTTACCTATACTTAAAAAGATTAGTTATTGTCCTATAGATTAGTTATCTATCTTGGCTTCAATTCAATCTTTATGGCCTAGGTATTAAACCGAGGACGCTTCTTATCTCTCTGGGTAAGCACTGTACCGGGGAATGTTAGTAGCTCTTTGAGCCTTGTGGACAATGTGCTGCATGATATTATACTTCTCATCATTTTTGTAATCAGTAATCATCAGCCTTTGGAATGTTTCCAGTAGTTGACACCTCCAATAGTTTGAGGAAAAGGATGGTTATGATGGAGCAGAGGTTGGAGTGAGACACCACAGAAGGTACTTGAACTATCCCATAAGGCATCCACTCAGCCGGGTTTTAGTAACCCTGAATGTTATACTTTGTCCGATGTCTCTTGAGCATAGAAGACTGAGGTTAAAAGGATCCCGTACACCATTGCTTTCTTCAAATGAGACAGATAGAGACAAACTATTTACTCTGGTTGGGGTATCAAGAATAAGGAGGCATAAATCTTAGAATGAGAGCTAGGCCATTTAGAAGTGAAATCAGGAAGAACTGCTTCAGATTAAGGGTAAGATATCTGGAATTCTCTCCCCCAAAAGGGTGTGTACTCTAGGAGAATTGAAGCATTCAAGAGGTCAATAGATTTTTGTTAGGCAAGGGTATCGAGGGATTTGGAGCAAAGCAATGCTTCTTCTAGCTGCAAGGGAGGGTGGCTGCACAACAATTTGGGATGTACCACTCAGGGAACAAAGGCAGCGCGCAAGTAGCATTGCCTTTGAACTGTTGTGGCTTTGCATTAATCTTTAAAGGGACCGTGCAGCACAACAAAACCAGCCATGAACAGCAAACAGAAGTTTGAGGAAACATTGGAGCAAAGGTAGGGAAATGGAGTTAAGGTAGAGATCAACCATGATTTAATTGAATGTAAGGTAAGTTGGAGGGACTGAATAGTCTACCCTTGTTCCTATGTGTTCGAAGGTTGTACTTGCAACCCCCGCAGGAGGGGATTGGGGAGTTATGCTGCCAGAAGAATTGTATCCTATATATCAAGGACCACTTAGAATTATCAATTGCTTTAATTGGACCTTTCCAGGCTGTCTCAGGTGATCTCAGTCAATCGGCTTTGCATCGCAGTATAAAGACTATGAACGTTATTTTCAGGTTGCTCTGCCCAAAGGCAGGTCCTTAGCTCAATGTCCGCTAATGCCTCATCCCGAGCCATTTTTCTTGGCAGTTTTTGTCAGTGGTGGTCTGCCATTGCCTTCCACTCTCAGGGGCAGGGCGAAGAGGCAGGTCCAAGTCTACCTCAGACAGAACAGCTGAAACAGCCCATGCCTATATGCAGCAAGATCTGGGGTGATAAGTCGCAAGTAACATTTGTGCCACGCAAGTGCAAGGCAATGACCATCTCCAAGAGTGAAACCAACCACCTCCCCATGACATTCAATGGAATTACCATCACTGAATCCCCCACTATCAACATCCCGAGGGTTACCATTGACTAGAAACTGGACCTGCCATAAAAATACTGTGGCCAAAAGCCAGGTGAGAGGCTGGGAATTCTGAGGAGAGTGCCTTACATGCTGACACCTGAAAGCCAGTCACCATCTGCAAGGTGCAGGTCAGGAGTGTGATGGAAAACTCTCCACTTGCCTGGATGTGTGTAGCTGTAACAACACTGAGAGCCATGGCACCATCTAGGACAAAGCAGCCCTCTTGATTGCCACCCCATTTGCTAACATAAACATTCACTCCCTCCACCACTGCAGCAGGGCTCCTCAAGGCTCCTTCAACAGCACCTTCCAAAGCCCCGACCTCTACCATCTAGAAGGACAAGGGCAGCAGATGCGTGGGAACACCACCACCTGCAAGTTCCTCTCCAAGTCACTCACCATCCTGATTTGGAACTTTATCGCTGTTCCGTCACTGTCGCTGGGCCAAAATCCTGGAACTCCGTCCCTAACAGCACTGTGGGTGTACCTACACCACACAGACTGCAGCGGTTCAACAAGGTGGCTCACCACCACCTTTGCAAGGGCAATTAGGGATGGGCAATAAAAATGCTGGCTGGGCCAGAGATGCCCATGTCTCATGAAAGAATTTTTAAAAATCGAACCCGTGCATTATTCTGAACCGCACGCTAGCGATCCAGCCAAATGAGTTGACCCCTTCTCAGTTAATTACATACTCAATAAACTCTACAAACCAAACTATCAAATTCTACATATCAACAGACTTCCCTCGGGAGGAAAGCGCTGTGCACTGTATACAGTGAATATTGAACACCCTGCTTGACAACCACCTCAGTTGTGTAAACTAAAAGGACTTCCTCTCAGTTAGTATGTAACTAGAATTTGTTGCCAAGGACATTGCTTATTGATGCCTGCCACCTAGAAAATTGCCACAAGAGGCACTTCATCAATCAACTATCCAAGGAACATAGAAACAGGAGAAGGCTATTTAGCCTCTCATTGCTGATCTGCAACCTAACTCCCAGTTCCAAATTCTCTGCTGTTGAACAAATGCACAGCCTCGGGGTGATCGATTGGAGACCAGGGGATCCCCTACATCTTTCTAAGTTCTCTTTTTTTTGAATTGGGAGTTTAATTCCAAGTGTAAATTGTGTTAAATTTCAAGTTTTTATTTTTAATTTCAGGTGTCTATTTTTGTATGCTATTAGGGAAAAGTTTAAATTAAAGCCTTGCTCACTTCTATATTGGTAACCTACCAAAGCTGCTGTTTAATGAAATCTCACCAATTTACTAACATCAGAGCAAAAAAAAGATTTTGCTGCTCAGTGCAAAACAAGTGAATTCAAGCAATTGAAAGCTGATGGACACTGGGCATCTGGCAAAATGCCTTAGTTCATTGAGTTCACAGCCGTGCGTTTTATTTAAACATGCATGAAATCGCTACTTGTTTTGGAATCTGCACCTTAACTGCGTCGCCTCTCAAATGTCATTTACCCTGTCCTGCATATTCCATAATAACATTCATACAGTGTAGCATGATTTAGACAGACAGAGCAATGCTCAGAAATTCCACTCATGTTCTTCACAGTTGGCTCACTGCATTTCAGAACCACACTTTGCACATTCAATTCGAAGCCAAGTTGGAAGTTCAGGTCATGAATGGCCGACTGTCCACAATTCATGCCCAGAAGCACCGAAATCAGAATGCCCATATAGTATTTGACAATTAAGAAAAAAATCTCCACCCTCCCCGGCCCCACAATGGGGTCAGTGAGTGGCTGAGACATAGGGCTGAATTTTCTCCCCCCCCGTTGTGGGGGGGAAGTTGATGGGTGGGTACGCTTCTGATCGGCGCCCCCGATTGGGGGTGCGCTGCCATTTTATGTGGCCCGCCCAGTGTGACGTCCGCAGGGAAGCGCTATGCGCTCCCTGTGCAGGTGGGGGGGGATTCCTAAAATCGAGAGTGCGCTCTTTTGCGCATGCGAACGAAAGAGCGCATGCATCTCCCTGAGGCTAAGTGCAGCCTCAGGGAGATCGGCTCTAAATGTGGAAAAAGCTCAATATAGAAAAATAAAATTTCCCTAACATGTCCCCTCATGTGACAATGTCACATGGGTTGGGACATGTTCATAATTTCCAAAAAAAAACTTTATTAAAATTTTTAAAACCCTACATGAAACCTCATCCCGCCCGTGGATGAGGTCTCATGCTCTTTCTAGTTCTCGCCGGGGCTCCTGGCCTGCCCGCCGACCTTAAGGTTGGACGGGCAGGTCCACTAATTAGTTTAATTGCTCTGTCAATGGCCTCAATTGGCCATTGACAGGTCAGTGGGCACACAGCTGATTGTGCTGCGCCCCCGCCTTCCTGAAAATTTAAATGGGGCGCGGTGACGCCGGGAGTTCGGCCCGACGTCACAGTGCGTCATTTTATACGTCGGCGAGCAGCCCCCCACCCCCCCTCGCCAACAGTAAAATTCAGCCCATAGAGACTAGGAAGTTCTTAGGTTTGATCCCCAGTTGAGATATCTGACCTTGGCCAGGGCAGCAGTTTAAGAACTACGTTTGACTTCAGTTCCTCAGGGTTGGAAGAGGAAATTGGTCATTGTTTTTTGATTGCTACCCTGGAAATGGCAGGCTTGACATCAATTGAGGAGAGGAACCAGCTCAACTGTGTTGACTCTATAGCAAAAAAAACAGAGTTAATTCTTACAACCAATTCCATTAAAAATTGGTACTGCAGTGCCATCAAGATTGGAGAGCAATCATGATAATGAAGACAAATGGGTTTTGTTTTAATAGTCATGCAATTGACAGCTCAGTACAGTATGACTGATTGTTCAGGATTTATCCAGCTACCCCAACAGAAGACAAAGGGATTTATTTGGCTGTGTGGCTGCAATAACTTATGCAGATACAAGTGTGATGCATTATACACAGCTTCTGTAACATTTGTTCAGGTCAAAAAGGAACAACCAAAAAGGAGTTTATGTTCCTCATCTTACAATAAGCAACATTGAACATCATATAGATAAAAATATTAACGTGACAAATATATTTCTGGTTCACATCAAGTTAACAGAAGACAAAAAAAAGCTTTTTTTTCTCTCGTCTTGTGGCCATTAACATAAAAAAGAAGTTGAAACAAATTAATGTGCATGAATATGTGCTAATTATTTAGTTTCGCATTTACAGTTTTGCAAATGTCTTCTAGCTGAATGACCTCCAGAGATGATTGCATAAAATTGATTTGTTTGCTATGATTTATCCCATCTGTCTAAGTGTAGTAAGATTTTTACAGTTCCCCATTCATCTAAATTGGAGAGGAACTTTGAAGAAGATCTTGAAGGCGTGGAAAACTAAGGAGGATCATTTTTGCCAAACAGGAAGACCAGAAAAGATAACATTGAAACCAACAGAGTCGTTTGACATTCCAGCCAACACGTTATAACATGAAAGAGCTTTAATCTCACCCACTTTTCCAGAACCACTTTATCCAATCCAGGTCATGGGGAGTCAGAGCCTATCCCGACAGGCAATTGGCAGGGTACACCCAGGACAGGGTGCCAGTCCATCACAGGGCACACACACTAAGGGGCAATTTACCATAGCCAATCCATCCAACCAGCACGTCTTTGGACAGTGGGAGGAAACCAGGGCGCCCGGTGGAAACCCACACAGACGTGGGGAGAACCTGCAAACTCCACACACACACCCAAGGTCAGGATTAAACCCGGGTCCCTGGAGCTGTGAGGCAGCAGCACTAACCAATGTGCCGCCCAAGATTTAATCTTTTATAATTAAAACAAAATGTTAAGTTTAACTAAAAACATATAATTGCTAATTTCCACTCTGTGAAACAAATGCCGTAATCTGTAAAACTGAACCTTAATATTATAAGGCCCTTGTTTTGTCAGCCACCTAGGCAGCCTTCCACCCCGTAAAATGATGGTGTGCGCTGTGGCGGCCAGCTCTGAGTTAAGCGAGGCCTGGCTTGGCTCACGAGCCCCACTCTGGCAAGGCAGTCAGCGTCAATGTCCCGCCATCTTCAATTCTCGCTCGCAGGTGTCCTTGTGGTGGAGGTATGGACAACCCAGGAGGTCATGACCCAGTGTACGGAAGGTGGCTCCGTAGCTCCGGGGTTAGAGCAGTGCTTTTTGTAGACCAGAAGTTGTAAGTTCGCTTTCTCTAACGCCTGTAAAGAGGTTGATTTGACCGTCAGCATCAGGCAGACAAATGCCATGGTCCAGGATGTTGCCATACCCCCATCAGCATTGACAAGGTGACACTGGAGGTTGTTGATAGCTTCACATATCTAGGCTCCACAATCACCAGCAATCTGTCACTTGATGCTGAAATCAGTGCAAAAGCTGCAGCTGTTGTGTCCAATCTGGATAAGAGACTATGGAACTACAGCAACAGGGCTGAGAACATCAAACTCTGAGTCTACCAAGCTTGGCTCCTCAGCACACCTGAATATTAGTGTTGGATTAAACCTAACTAATTCCGTGATTTTCACTGATCCATGTTTCAAGAAGCAAAAGTAAAAAAAACCAAGGTTTTACACTTAAGTAAGGCAAATTTTGAAATACATTGACCGGAGTAAACTGGGCTCAACTGAACTTGCAGAGACACAGTGGGAAATACTCAAAGAAGGATTTAATACATATCCTTAAAAGATTAAAAAAAACACACTATCATGGTCAACAAACATGATAAGAACCAGCGGTTAGCTGACACAAATGCAAAATAAATTACAAACACAAAAGAGTGAGATAACCATAGCAAAAAATAAAGGGGTACAAAGAAACATAGGGCAGAATTTAGAGGTTGTTGGGCGGATGCGGTGGGCGGGCCCGGGAGTGACTGGGAAACGGCCCCCAATCGCCATGAAAGGCGCGCTGAAATGGTCAGCGCTGTCGAGGTGGGGGGGGGGGGGGGGGCGGGGGTGGCGGGAGGAGGGCGAGCGCTGAAGTTATCACAGGTGTGGGGGAGGGTGCACTGAAAGCTCCCTAAAGGCACAGAGCTAAAGAACTTAAAACCATCAAACAAAGATTTTAAAGTGCAGAAACAAACGTCCACTCATCAGGACTCACTCACCTACAGATGTAGATTATAAAAATTCTACCCAGACGTTTTTATTTTTTTAAAATTGATATCGGAAGCCTCGTCCTGCCCTCGGATGAGATTTCCTCAATAATTCAATGGCCGATTGGCCCGCCCGCCAACTGCAACGTTGGACGGGCAGCGAAAAATCCTAGTTAATTAAAACATTAATGGCCTTAATAGGCTTCTTCGTTGTCTCCGGCCTGTTGCGGACTCTCGCCTGCTGACCAAAATATCGCGCGTGTGTGCAATGACGTTGAGACGCTCGCCCAATGTCATTGCGCCCTATTTTACACTCGAGAGTGCCGGGCGCCCGCCTGTATGCCGAGCGGAAAATCCTGCCCATAGGGACATAAGATGACCCTTCAGCCCCTCGAATCTATTCTGCAATTCAATGACAACATGGCTGATTTGTGACCCAACTTCGTATGCCCACCTTTGCCTCATGTCCCTTAGTACCTTTGGTTAACAAAAATCTGTCAACTGCTCAGATTTAAAACTTACAATTGATCTAGCGCCGATTGCCAGTTGCAGATGAGAGTTCCGAGCTTCTGCCACCCATTGTGTGAAAAAGTCTTTCCCAATTCTACTCCTGAGATGTGTGCCTCTAATTTTTAGACTTTGTCCCCTAGTCCTAGACTCCGCAAAGTGATAAGGAAGAAATAAAAGGTGTTAGAAGGAAGTATGAGAAAACATACAAGATATTTCAAAACTGACACTAAAAATGTTTCTAAGTGTATGGGTAGAGAGGGAATAGTGAGGGGAAATGTAGATTAATTAAAGACGGATGCATTATGAAAGTAAGGAGATGGCAAACTTGTTAAATAGTGAGAGATTCCAAGCTAGAGGAGCCAAAGGTATTTCAGCATCGAGGAACACAAATTGCTAAAGGGTTCTGTGCACAAACAGAAATTTGTCAGAAAGGCTAATGGAATGTTGTCCTTTATTTCAAGATGTGGGAATACAAAGGGATGGGGGTGGGAGAAGTTATATTTCAGTTGCCTGGGGCCTTGGGCAGACCCCGACTGGATGATTGTGTCCAGTTCTGGGCACGGCGCCCCAGGAAGGTTTGATTAGCATTGGAGGGCGTATAACGCAGATTTAGCAATATAACATCAGGCTTAAAGGGTTAAGGTAAATTTGGCTTGCATTCCCTCAAGTTTAGAAGTTTGAAGCATGATCTAATTGAGGCGTTTAAAATGATAAATGGGTTCAGCAGCATAAATAAGGAACACTGTTTCCTCTGGTTGTAACACCCAGGACAGGAGATCATAATCTTAAAGTCAGAGCTCGGTCAATCAGAAAATACATTTTCAGACAAAGTTAGTGGAATTCTCTTTCATATCTTGCTGCAGATACTTGGTCAATTAAAATTGAGATCAACGATTTTTTTTTTAATGAGGTAAGGGCATCAAGGAATACAGAGTAAAGGTGGGTAGATGAAGTTGAGATAGAGATCAGCATCATCAAATTAAATTATAGAACGGACTCTGAAGGGGCTGAATGGCCTTCTCCTGTTCCTAGGACTGAGTATCAGTTACTTTTAGTCTGATCGTTGACGTTATATTGCTGCTAACTTTAGTGCTCTAGACGCTAAGTAAATAAATAATTGCTAAGAATGTTTTGTGTTCTGTCCTTGAGGTCTTCAAGTTTAGAAAAGGTGAGTAATCATAACTATTGACACCACTGCAGTAACTGCTAGCTGCCACATTTGTTTAAAAAAAAGTGAGCCAGTTTATCTTGGATAGCATACACACTCGCCCCTCCCACTCCTGAGCCAAACAGTGTATCATTTAATTTTGTAGAAATGAGGTGATACATGCCAATCCCTTAGAGTTCAATTCAATCTTTCCTTTGCTCCTCTTGGTCAGGTGTAGCCCATTCAGCCCCTCAAACCTATCCCACCATTCAGTTGGATCATAGTTGATCTGTATCACAGCTCCTGCTTTAGCGTCATAATCCCTTCATTCCCTTGCCTAGCAAAGATCCGTCAATCTCAGTTTTGAAATTCTGATTTGAACGAGCTTCAGCGGTTTTTCGAGGGAGGGAGAGTTCCAGATTTCCATTGATCATCACATATCTGGTGTCATGGATGATTAGACACGATCGCTGAATCCCCCACTTTCAACATCCTGGGGGTTACCATTGATCAGAAACTGAACTCGACCAGCCATATAAATACTGTGCCTACAAGAGCAGGTCAGAGACTGTGAATTCTGCAGTGAATAACTCACCTCCTGACTCCCCAAAGCCTGCCCACCATCTACAAGGCCTAAGTCAGGAATGTGATGGAGTATTCTCCACTTGCCTGGATGAGTACGGTTTCAATAACACCCAAGAAGCTTGACACCATCCAGGACAAAGCAGCCCACTTGTTTGGCACCCTGTCCACCATCTTAAACATTCACTCCCTCCACCATGCACCAACGCACAGTGGAAGCAGTGTGTACCATCTACAAGGTGCAGTGCAGCAACTCACCAAGGCTCCCTAGACACCACCTTGCAAACCTGTGACCTCTACCACCTAGAAGGATATGGGCAGCACATACATGGGAACGCCACCACCTGCAAGTTCCACTCCAAGCCACATACTATCCTGACTTGGAAATATATTGCTGTTCCTTCACTGTTGCTGGGCCAAAATCCTGGAACTCCCTCCCTAACAGCACTGTGGGTGTACCTTCACCACATGGACTGCAGCGGTTCAAGAAGGCGGCTCACCACCACCTTCTCAAGGGCAATTAGGGGATGGGCAATAGATGCTGGCCTAGCCAGCAACGCCCACATCCTGTGAATGCATAAATAAAAGAAAGTATGAATATTGATGTTCACTCGCATTCTGCAGTTCTGGTAGTGTAATGAGATTTCAATGTCTCAATCTTTTTCATTTGCGTGAAAGGAACAGTTGATGGAAGACTATCATCAACTGCCTTACAAATATTTCTTCCAACTCTCTCTTCAGTCTAGACATTTCAATTTTGCTGGAGTTGATTAGCAACTAAGGCAGAAGTTTCATAGGTTGCGAAGTAGTAATAATTCACAACGTTGAAACCAACAACAACTAACATTTGTATAAACCATTTAACATAATGACACATACCAAGGTGTCTGACAAGAGCAAGATTCATAAAAAACATTTTAACATTTTTTTGACACCGAATCAGCGAAGGAAATATCAGGAAAGATGACAAAAAGATTGGTCAAAGAGGGAGATTTTAAGGAGCATCTTTGCAGAGCAGAGAGGGAGAGGTGGAAAGGTTTAGGGAAGGAATTCCAGAGCTCAGGGCCAAGGCAGCTGAGAGCACAGCTGCTGATGGTTGAGTGATCCAAATCAGGAATTTGCAAGGGGACAGAATTGGAGGTGTGCAGTCATCTCATAGGCCATTGCCGCTGGAGGAGGGATGTAGGGAGGGATTTGAAAATAAGGGCAAGAATTTTAAAATTGAAGCATTGTTGGATAGAGAGACAGTGATACTTGACGAACACAGGGGAATGACCAAGGTGTTAACAGCCTTCCAAGATACGTACACATTGTCAAATTTCCTGTTCCTCCATTCAGAATTGGAGATATTAGATATATTAAAGAGGAATATCACTCAGGAGAAATCATTTGCCCGAAATAGAAATTCTCCAGGTCAGAAAGCAACTAACGGAAGGTCCCTACTGAGTTTGATATGGATTTGGACACAACGCCCGGCATGAAAGGATGATCAGGTTACTGATCTCATTTCTTCCCTTTAGCAGTGTGCCAGAGAAAGACCCAGCAGATAGGTTATCCAATTTCCACTGCATCCATTCTAGGACGTATCAGATTAAGGGCAGTTTTTTTGAATTTTTCAGTTGGCTTCTGGGTGCCGCTAGGCATTGGGAACTAGGCTGGCTTGCCTGAAGGTGGCAGCAGAGCGGGGCGGCCAGCACTCCAGGCAGGCTTTGAGGCCTTCCCTGTCTGCCTGGCCAAAGCAGAGGCCACAGGCTGCCCCGTGGAGCTATTACTTCTTCACAATGGCGGCCAGGCTGCTGAGGCCATTATTTTTAATGCAAAGCTTTTAAATGTGCAGAGAGGGCTTCTCCATCTTGAGGCATTCAACCTCTCCCTCTTCGCTGAAAAGGCAGTCTGCGGCTTCTCCTCAGCTGAAAGGCCTCCTATTGACCACCTCCCCCTCCCAGTTTCGAGAACCCGCCTGTCGTACTTAATTGGATGGTGAGTACGGCCTCTGGCGATTAATTTGCCAATTGTTAATGTTATTGATGCATTGCGGGAGTCAGGGTCCTGACATCAGGAATCCAATCCAAAACCCTGTCCTCGGACATTAAGATTTTTTCTGACAAAATTAATGAGGGAATATTTCATATTAAAGGCACTTTCAACCCCCTCAAAGGACAATGCTCTCGTTTGATTCTCCCTGGCACCGTTGGTAGTGACAGCAGTATGATGTCAGCTGTCCTTGTAATACAGCTAATCTCTGTTATACACTCAGCTTCCATTATAGAATAGGCTGGGAAACCGATCCACACTGTTAACACTAGTTTTACACAGTAGCTTTCTGCAGTAAGATTAGAGTGGGATCAAGGACACATCCTATGATATTGGGTTTTCTAGTCTCATATTCCTCTGAATCAGCATCTCAAACAGCGAAGAATTTCAATCGGTGCTGGATGCCAGGGAGCCAAATGTTGCCAAGACCTGGGATTGACGCCAAGTTTCAGAGACAAAAAAATGGCCTCTCAGACTCACTGCTACAATAACATTACACGTGATCTTTCTGATCGGGTAGGGGGAACCCTTTGCCTAACCAGGTGAGCTGCTGATGTTGGAAAAAGCTGCAACGGGTCAATCTGGCTGAGGTTAATTGAATTGGTGCAAACTGAGGATCAAAACATTCTTGGGCTGTTTGCCTTAGGTCCATATTGCACTTACAAACTGAACGACTTGAAGTCTTTAAGAGCAGACTATTCCCCCCCCTAAGTATCAGCTGTGGCTCAGTTGGTAATGCTCTCACCTTCTTAAGTGCAGGGTTCTGGTTTCAAGTCCCAAGCTCAGGGCTTGAGCACAAAAATCAAGGCTGATGCTCCAGTGTAGTATTGAGGAAGTGCTGCACAGCCAGAGGTGCTGACTTTTGGATGAGACTGGGTCAAAATCCTGTACGTCCCTCCCTAACAGCAGTGTGGGTGTACCTACACCACATGGACTGCAGCGGTTCAAGAGGGCAGCTCACCACCACCTTCTCAAGGGCAATTAGGGATAGGCAATAAATGCTGGCCCAGCCAGCAATGCTCACATCCCATGAATAAAAATTAAACCGGTGTCCCATTTGCCTGCTCAGGTGGATGTGAAAGATCCCATGGCACTATTGGAAGAAGGGAAGGGGAAGTTATCCCTTGTGTCCTGGTCAATAATATTTATCCCTCAACCAACATCACAAAAAAGCAAAACAAAAACAGAATTACCTGGGAAAACTCAGCAGGTCTGGCAGCATCGGCGGAGAAGAAAAGAGTTGACGTTTCGAGTCCTCATGACCCTTCAACAGAACTGAAAGAAGCAAGATTATCTAGTCATTATCACATTGTTAACCACATTCATAAATGTTGGAACATAGGAGCAGGAGTAGGCCGTTGGTGGAATTATGGATGCCAGTTTGTGATGCCAATGCAACTGCAGGAGCAGAAATATTGAGCAATCACAAATATTCTTACGCCGGATAGCAATTTGCTTTGCAAATCCTTTGGGTCCATCTGCTGGAGCAAGTGAATGGTGCTTTCAATGGTCATTTCATTGAAGCTCCATCTAGTGGAGACCACTGCTATAACCTTAACATGACAGATCCCCCCCGGGCTCAATTTTAACTTGCTGTAAGTGAATGGGTTTGGAGTGAGTTAAAATCCGGCTCACATTTTTTAAAAAATGCCGAAATCCTGCAAGGATTTTTAAACTTAAAGTTATGTCTCTTGCATAAAGAGACTAAAAAAAAAAATCACATTTCAATTCCAGTCTTTAAGGATCCTTCTGAAAATCTCAGTCAACTTGGCAGTTTAAATAAAGTACTATTATTTCACTGACAGAGAGCGCCACCAGCTTGCACTGTTGACTAGAGATCTGAATTGTAGAGAAAAACCGAAGAGACATAGACTTTTAAGTTTTAAAAGGATGCACAAAGGAGGCCTTATTGGGATATATAGGTAAATTTGGGATATTATAATCGTAGGACAAGTGTTACGACTGTGAGGTTTTGAAAATTTTTATCATCTTGGATTGTGTCTTTTGGTTTATAAAATTACTATATTTTGGGACTGTAGCTTTAAGTGTAAGTTAGATGAAAGGAGTCATGTGACCTGTGCTGGAGTCTCCCTGACAATAAGGCTGGGTGGATTAATTGTTACAGATCAGAAAAGTACTCACATTGTTTTATTGAGAGGGAGGTGCAAGGTATTTATACTTAGGGACAATGACAACAGCTTCTAAGTCTATAATGAGTATACTCTGAGTCTCCCAAAGTCCCAGAAAGGTATTAAAGGTTGCTGCTGTAAACTATCCATTTACTTCTAAGATGAAAATGAGTTGGGATTAAAGATAACTAATTGACATTTCTACTTAGATATAAAGTGAATGTATTTCCCATTGGCATCATGAAGAGGACAGAGAAGCCGCTTTGAGATCAGGTTACAGGCTTCCCTATAAATAAACCCAGGAATGTCACAGACACATAGCAGTTGAAGTTTTGTCTTACATGGTCTATCGCCATCTGAGCAAGTGATAGAACCAGAGAAAGTGCTAACCCTGTCAGTTGCTTGTGCTCAGATTGAAGACTGAGTTTTGAGGAGTTAAAGGAGGCTAGAACATTTGCCTAGCTTGGAACTAGAGGAAGAAATCTACCCTCACAGCGACAGATAGTTCTGGGATTAGCAGTCACTTTGCTGGGTAAGTAAAAACGAAGCAACACTTTGGAAACTGGGAACTGTTTGCTATAACAACTGTAATTCCGTGGTGATTGATAAGTAAAATGGAACTGTTTATTTCTGTGGTTTAAATATATATAAGCTTCCTACAAAAATGAAATAGTGTTTAGTCAAAAGTGTTTTTTTTTAGTCATTTGTGACAGTAAAAGCTTTATTCTTTCAGCTCTTAACTGGAAGCTTGAATTTCTCTTTAAACATTATTGGTCTCCATGGAGATCAGAACACAAGGGAAAACCGATTCATGACACATTTAGGGACTGAAACCAGAAACTTCTTTCCCATGCAAAGAATTGAAAAATAGAGAAGTTATGCAAATCTTAGTTAGACCACAAGAGGAGCATTGTGTACGGTTCTGGTTGCCAGATTAGAGAAAGGATCGAGAGACACTAGAGATGGTGAAAAAAAAGTTACAAGGTTGGTACCAGAAATGCAAGGTGATAATTAAAGTTTTGATAGAGTAGACACAGAGAGAGAGAGTGTTTCAATTTGTGCGGAAGAGCCAAAATAAAGGCTGTCACTATAAGAGAGGCACCAAGAAATCACAGTGGGCATTCAGAAGAAACTTCTTTTCCCAAAACGTGGAACTCGCTGCCACATGGAGTGGTTGGGACGAATGGTATTTAAGGGAAAGCTGGATAAGCCATATGAGGGAGAAGGGCATAGAGGAAGATGCTATTGGAGTTGGATGGGGAAGGATGGGAGGAGGCTCAAGTGGGACATAAGTGCCAGTAAGGACTGACTGGGTTGAATGGCCTGTTTCTAGACTGTATATTCTGTGTAGTTTTATGTCTTTTGGATGAGAGGTAAACCATGGCCCCCTCGAGCCCCTCAGGTGGATGGGAAGGACCCCATGACACTATGTCGAAGAAGAGCAGAGGTGGGGTTATCCCCGGTGTTCTGGCCAATATTTATCTCTCAATCTCTCAGCATTTTGTTGTTGTGGGATCTTGTTGTGCACAAATTGGCTGTTGTGATGTTTTACATTATAACAGTGACTACACTTTAGAAGTATTTCATTGGCTGTGATGCATTTCGGGATGTCCTGAGGTTGTTGAAAGGTGCTATATAAATGCAAACCTTTCTTTTCTAGGGCCTGAGATGTGGGGCCCGAATCCACCTCAGTGGCCAACATATCTAGTGCTTCATAATGAAGGGAGGCTCACCTGGAGCCTGTGCATCGAATTTGATACAATTTACAATTTTGTTTAAAAGTAGAGGCCTCCTGATAACGTACTTGGGAGTTGGGAGAGCAGGTTCTTCTTAAAGTGGCATTGCAAGTTTCATTGGTCAACCGCAGGAAACGTTTGCTTTTTCACGAGAACAGAAAATTCTGGAACCACTCAGCAGGCCAGGCAGCATCTACAGAGAGAGCACTGGAAAAAGTTAGCGATGTAACAGGTTTTAAACAGGCACAGAGGCTAGACAAAGGTGGGGGGGGGAAGATCAAAAGGGAAGGACTGTGATAGGGTGGAAGGCGGGAGAGATTAAATGACCAAAGGGCTGATGGCGTAAACACGAGAAGGGAAACAGAAAGTGATATAATTGCATTTGTTCAGAGCAATTCAGAGAAGGTTCACTTCACTGATTCCTGGGATGAAGGGGCTGTCCTATGAGGAAAGGTTGGACTGGTAGGACCTGAATTAGAATTTAGAAGAATGAGAGGTGATCGTATTGAAACATATAAGACCCTGAGGAGTCTTGATGGGGTGGATGGGGATGTTTCCCCTTCTGAGAGAGACTAGAACTAGGGGACACGGCTTAAAAATAAGATATCTCCCATTTAAGACGGAGGTGAGAACATTTTTCTCTCAAGGAGTCATTAGTCTGTGGAATTCTCTTCCCCAGAGAGCAGTGGAGGAAGGGTTACTGCATATTTTTAACGCCGAGTTAGATAGATTCTTGAGCACCAAGGGAGTCAAAGGGGGTGGGGGTAGAGATGAAATTAGTTGAGGCCACAATCAATTCAACCATGAAGTTATCAAGTGGTGGAGCAGAGTTGAGGAGCCAAGTGGCTACTCCTGCTCCTAATTCACATGTTCGTATGTATGTTTGAAGAGGATGGACAATGTAAAGGAGACAAATGGAAGCTACGTCGGAGGGAAGAGAAGAACTTCAACCTGGGCATTCGGGAAGAAAAGCGGCAGTGTTACCCGATGGGAAGATGGAGCTGAGGTAAAAGGTGGACCTTGTTTTTTATTAAGCGGCAGGTCAGGCTCGAGCAGGCTTCCGGCCTACTCCTGCTCCTAATTCTTATGTTCTTAAGGGCAGTCATGGCCAACCCTTTCCCAGATTCCCCTTTCCAGCCGTCCTTGCTTTAACTTCCTGGAACCCCCTCCCTCGGCCGATAAGCCTTACTCTGGAGCTGGCTGAAATTCTACTCCCCAGCCATCCTTATAAAAAAATAGAGATGTCGCCCCTGTAATGTTGAACCTACGCCACTGTGTGTCAGGGTTACACTGACTTTGTCTACATTGTGGAGGAATAAATTCTGTGTAACTGTTAACAGAGGATTCAGTGTACGAGCTGTTTCAATGTAGAATTTGTCACAAAATGAATGTCATTAATTGATGCAGACTTTCTAAAAGGTGCCAGTGAGCAATGCAGGTTCCTTTGAAGAGTGTAATTAATGCTGTCATCATTGTCTAACCCTTTCCTCCCTTCCTGTGATCTCTACCCCACCCCCTCTGATCTCTCCCTCCCCCACACTCTCTTCCTCCCCCCAGTCTCTGACTCCAGGATCTCCAACACCACCAACCCCCCCCACCCCCCACCCACCGCAGCGACCCCTCAGTGCCGCACTCCAAGTCCTTGTTCCACCAGAAGCCCCTGAGTTTCTCCACGCGCCGGAGACCATTCCCAGTGAGCTAGCGCATGCTTTCCCGATTAGCAGCGTTCCATCTGGGTGGCTACCTGGCAGTTAAAACGCGGCCTCTCCATTAACGCTGACAGGGACCTCCACTTTCTCGGGACCCCCCTGGCCACTGACACCTGCCCAACTCCCTCACCATGAACATCAGAGTTCCATTTCTAGCGAAGTGCTTGGAAATAAGAATTTGGCAAACAGGCTGTTGACTCGCTATCATTACCAGCTTTCCACAACCCACCAAGGCCAAGATCAACCCCATTGGCTGATAAGCGCCGTGTGACTCCCCATGGTTGTAAAAAAGGCACCACACAAAATGCAAGGGGTAGGTCCAGGCAGGCAGTGGTTTGTGGTACTTTGGAAGGGTCTAACTGGAGGAGCACTCCCTCTTGTCCACAAAACAGAGAAATAAAACTATCAAACCTTTCCCTTACCTCACTATGAGGGCTGCTAGTTAGGTCACGGATGACCTGTGACAAACTAGGTTAGTCTGAACGGTACAGTCTGCCCGTTTTTTGACCAATTCCATTGAAGGCCCTGCAGCCAATATCAGGATCCCAATTTGCAGGCACAGGGTTCTCAACATCTGCGTCAGGTGGGTGAGAAATGGGGTATTGCTTAAAAAAAATGCCTACAATATGAATCAGCATTGAGAATGAAAGGGCTTTATTGCTAAATAATACATTTGCTTTTTCAATAAACGTACCTTTCACAGAATGACTAATCTCACCAATAAATGTGCCCAAAGATGGTAGAAAATCTACAGCCTTTAAAATGTTTAGCACAGGCTTGACTGGCCAATGGGACCAATTCACAAGTAAAACTCGCATGCAAAGTGGCAATGAAAGCAGAACTCACAGAGAATTTGTTGTGTTATTATGATCCATGTCGCATGTTCCAACGCGTTCTGAATCAGATTGGCCCTTTCCGTGTTGGCTCAGTTTGAGGCACTGTTAAGATCTTATAAAAATGTTTTCATTTCCAAACTTCTGTGGTGCATAACTAAGTCCTGTGGTCATCATAAATTTCACTCACGTTGCACAGAAAGTGTTTGAAACCATTTATACTGACTTGCGGGGGGTGGGGTGTTGGAGAAGCATGCTTCGGGAAAATAAATACAAAGGTTTAGCTTGAACAGCTGAAGATTCACGATCACTGCTGTTTACTGGTTTTGTTATAGTGTTTTTCTTTGGCATTTTACCCTATCTTCGGCGACTTCAATTACATTTTGAATGATCTCAAATAACCTTGTGGAATTCTGCTTTGTCCATTTCACACTTGGCAGCAATAATTCCTTTTCATTGCTTCACCACCGCTGTTCTGGAGTGGTTTTGTTTGACTTGTGCCGCATTCACACTCCAGTCCCGCTGCTAAGTACAGGCCTGACACCAGTGGTGACGCTGCACCATAAACAAAGGTGGTATTTTGCGCCTTTGATAGCGCGATGCACCATCCACGTGAAGGGTTATTAAACTTGCCAGAGGCGAATATAAGTGCTTTCAGAGGCCAATCATTGTTCCTGGCCACAGGTGGGTCTAACCATCCAGCCATCTGCATAACACTGGGAGGCGAAACAAGGAGAGACTCTGCTTTGAAGTGGTTCTGTGTAATGTAAGTGATAGATAGCCACATTGGACGGAATTTAATACAGGTGACTAGGGGTCGTGCCCACCAGCTGGAGAGTGTGTGTGAAACCCCCCTCTTTTTGGGGAGGCCTGCTGAATTAAGTGCCTGGGTAGCGGCGGGCCTTCCCCGGGTTCAAGGAACACCGCCCCCTCCTCCTCTCGGGGTGGAATGCCCGCCCGCCAAGAGCTGCTGCCCAATCGGGCGCTGGTGCTTGTGCATTGCTCGGCAGTGCCACCGGGGAGGCGGTGGCTGCTGGCGGTAATGCGCTCGCCTGAGGCCCAGGACCACCAAGGGATGCAGGCCGCAGTTGAGTGACGGCGGGAGGTGGATCACGGGATGAGGGTCATGGCTGGGGGTGGGGCAGGTGCAGGGACATTGGCAGCAAGGGCAGGGGGATGGCTCTCAATGGGCACACCCCCCCCCCCCCCCCACCAACACCTTTTCAATGCCGAATTCCTCAATCAGGCACTGAGTGCTTTTGAAGCCAACTGGGTTTGCCTTTGAGGCTTCCTGCCTGGTGAATTCCCCGCCTGTCACTGGGCGATCACCAGCGGTTGCAGGATGAGGCCCTTAATTGACCATTAATTGCCCACTTCAGGGCATCAATCGGTGGTGGGGTGGGAAGGCCATTGACGTGATTTAATAGTGGAAGAGGAGGGAAGGAGACGGGGTCCCCATCCTCACCCTCCCACCAATTAAATGCCCCCCCCACCCCCTGCCTGGGACTAAACTTGCCACAGGGGAGGGTATTAAATTCTGCCCATTGCCTTTGAGAGATCCTGAACAGTGTTCTTGCTTTTCTCTTTCCCTGTATCACAGTGAATGTTATTATTAAGTTCCCCAGCGTGTATACAGGGCCGACCTCAGTATCGGAGCTGACCTGAATGGACCAGGCCCCTGACTGGTGAGCTGCCCTATTGGAAGAGAAGGCCACAGTCCCATTCAACCTCAGGCTGACATCATCAAGTGCGATGCCTTGGGATCCGATTCTAACCATCGCTGTGAGCTCGAGGGTAAGGCCCCTGGCACAAGGTGTGTGCTCCAGCAAGGGGATCCTGGTCAGGGATTGAGGGGGGAGGACGGAAGAGGCCTAAAGTTTCAGGATGTGGGCCAGAGGAACACACCAGCTCAGAACTTCCTTTGCGATCTTCCCTTTAAATATATGAGGTTGGTCACATCTGCTGAGCTGGTTGGTCATTCTTTAACAGCTCTTGGAGCCGCTTTCTACCTACTGCAGTGACGATGCCAACATTTTCTTTATTAAAACATATTGTTAGAGCAAATGAGTTGGTATGGTGTGACTTCCTTAATTAAGAAGAAACATGACCAGACCAGTTACATAAATAATGTAAAATAAAAGCAAAATACTACAGATGCCGGAGGTCTGAAATTAAAAACAGAAAGTGCTGGAAAAACTAAGCAGTTCTGGCAGCATCTGTGGAGAGATAAACAGAGTCTCAAGTTCAGCATGAATTTTCTTCGGATCTAAATAATGTGACAAAATAAAGAACTACCCACATAAATTGCTGGGAATTCTACAGCAAGTAACTCACCTCCTGACTTTCTGAAGCCTGTCCATAATCTACAAGGTGCAAGTCAGGAGTGAGATGGAATACTCACCACTTGCCTGGATGAGCACAGCTCCAATAATACTCGAGAAGCTCAACACCATCCAGGACAAAGCAGCCCGCTTGATTGGCACCCCATCCACCACCTTCAACATTCACTCCTCCCACCATCGACGCAGCTGCGTGTACCATCTACAAGATGCACTGCAGCAACTCGCCAAGGCTCCTTAGACAGCACCTTCCAAACCCATGACCTCTACCATCTAGAAGGATGAGGGCAAAGAGGCACATGGCCAGCTCTCTTCAAAGTAACACACCTACCACCCAGACAGCAGTGGTTCAAAAGGCCAGCTCACCACCACCTTTTTGAGGGCAATTAGGGACGAGCAACAAATGTTAGCCTTGCCAGCGATGCCCACATCCCGTGAATGAATTTTTGACACGATTCTGCCATTGAACAGAACAATTTTCTCTTTAACTTGCTGTTTTCCTTTTCACTCACTTCCTGATTTCTCTGACTCCCTTCACCGACCTTCACCACAGACTCCGTAGACCCTTCCTTCCAACTGCTCAGGAATTTCTTTTCCCCATTATGGCCAGGCAATTGCTGGGTGTGGCTTTATTGTTGAAAATTTCCCCCCTCATCAGGAAAGATAGGGGAATCTGAGACCACAGGTGGGCCACCAGAGTCCTTAATGGTGGAAGTAGACAGCAGGAGAGACACCATTGGTTCCCCAGGGTAGGGGTGGGTCAGGAGGTCCTGGACTCTACCCTCAGGGGGCAGTGGGAACAGATAGCCAGGGAGGTGAATTCCCAGTCTCTGGCCCCGAGGACCTGGCAGCAGAGCCACAAGCAGTCTAATGACCACACAGAGGTGGCCAAGGTCAGCGAATACTTGCCACCCATCACACCACCACCATCAATTGAATGAGATGTTTGGGGGTAAGATAATATTAAATGTGACAATTTTCTAATCAAAGCAGACGGAGAGATTGCAACGGCGGGTCACATCAACGAGTAGGAGTGTGTGATGCCAGGATGGCACTGGTTCAACTCCATCTGGCACAAGTAGGGCATGACCAATGCAAACACCCCTCTCAAGATGGTGCTGTGAGCGGGCAGCTCCCAAAGCAGCTGCTGGCGCAGTGTGCAACCACACCCCCCCAGCTTCATTACAGAGATGAATGCAACGGCAAAACTCTCGTATCTCTACTCAAGTGACCTGATAATTCAATACTTTAGCACTAAATCCCCACTTTGCCGTGTGATTTACATTGCTTCATTCAAATTATTGGACAATTCAATCAAGCTACATGAGTGGGCCTCTTGGTGATTTCTGGCCATGTGTCACAGTCACAATTGATCAGTTGGCATTTCCAATATGAAGGACCTCATTAACCCTGCTGAGTCAATCCACTCAGCAAACCTATCGAAGGAGGATTCTAATTCATTGGGTTCTGACCGTCATTTGTGTGGGTGCAGGTTCTGGACTGTGATTCCCAGAGGTGTGTCTCAACCCGATTGTAATTTGAAATAACTTTTACCACTCTCCAGACAAGAATAACATTTCAATTGCAGATGGTTATTGAATCCGACACACGCACATTGTTGTCTGATTTGAATCATGCCGATGACTCCAGAAATGGAATTATTTCAACCTTCATCCAGTAACTGATATCTCAAAATGAATCTCTCCGTCTGCTTTGATTAGAAAATTGTCACATTTGACATTACCTTACCCCCCAAGCGTCTCATTCAATTGATTTTATTTTAACAAAAAGAGCCATTAACTAAACACTTTTGACTAATGTATCAGAATTGTTGAATCATAATTGTATATGACTTGTAAACTTATATCTGTGGGCCATTAATGTGAATTTCCACGTTCATGTAGGTTTTGCTTAGGCAAAATTACCTATGTTTGTATTTATAAGTAGAGCAGTAGGTTGCTTTTTGCAATGGATTGCAACATTAAGGACCAATATTTAGGCAAGTAAACGAGTGGCTAATATTGTTTTCAATAAGCTAATTTGATAAACACATGTCAGTCTTGGGGATATTGTTCTGGGGGCACTGACTGAATTTCATTGAGAAGGTGACAGCATCACCAAAGCAAGCAGCCGCCATCTTTCCCACCAACGAGCATATCTGATTCCAAATAAAAACAGACAGATGCTCTGCAAGTACTCGGCTAGGTCAGGCACGTGTGGAGAGACAAAATAAAGTTCACATTTCAGGCCCCTGATACTTCCTCAGCCCTGTATTGCCACATCGTGTAGACTTCGGTGACCAGGTAGACTTTGTGTGGTACGCGTTGCAGGGAGTTCCCTCACCTACCCAGGCACCTGAACCTTAGTTTCAATGGCCCACTGGTATGCTCAATGGTTTTCCTCATGGCCCCGTGGCTGTGAGTGTAACTGGGCTGTTCAGGCGTGGTTGGGTTCACGGAGAGGTGTCATCAGCCGTGTGAACAGGGGTCAGCCCAAAATCATTGCCACGTGTTCCCGGAAGGGGTGAAATAATGAAGGAATGGGTGGGTTTTATGGTACAGGAATGTCAAAAGGTTTGCCTGCAAAAATGGCACAGTCCCCGCCTGGTAAAAGCAAAATACTGCGGATGCTGGAAACCTGGAAGAAAAATATAAAACGCTGGAAAAACTCAGCAGGTCTGGCAGCATCGGTGGAGAGAAAAAACAGAGTTGACGTTTCGAGTCAACGACAGACTGAAGAAGGGTCATGATGACTCGAAACGTCAACTCTATTATTCTCTCCACAGATGCTGTCAGACCTGCTGAGCTTTTCCAGCCTTTTCTGTATTTCCTACAGTCTTGCATGACCCTGATTGCAGGCCAGTTGGACAATAATTGAGTGTAACTAATGAATCTGCGTATTGACGATAGCTAGTGCTCGTCTTCTGGTGCTTTGATGGTTGTATGAGTGAAGCCTATAACCCTCTGAACATGAGGAGAACAAACCTTTGCTGCATATCTCTGAACTCCCTCACTCTGAGTGTTGGAATCCATGGAAAAGATGATGTGCCAGTATTCCTGGCCAAAAATACAGACCTGATGACCTCACGCAGCTCCAGCCTGGAGGTTGGGAGATGTGAATGATCCCAAAAACAAAATACTGCAGATGCTGGAAACCTGAAATAAAAAAAACCAGAAAATGCTGGAAATGCTCAGCAGGTCTGGCAGCATCTGTGCAGAGAGAAACAGAGTTAATGTTTCAGGTCGTGACCTTTCATCAGAACGGGCAGGTGAGAATGATATCCCCTGTCGCAGCCTGGAAGGAACCTGAGTTCAGGGCAGTGGCGAGTCTGACAGTCATTGGCTGAGCGTGCTCACCTGGGCAGCAAACCTTGTTCCAAGGAGGCTGTGCAGATAAGGCGACAGGCACTGCTTCATGAAACACAGCGTCCTGACGCAGTGCTCCTCAAGGAAAGCGGCTCTTGGCTCTGTGAGCTGACCAAGGAGGATTCACGTGGAAAGAAACTTACCCACATTGGTTGGTTTTGGTGCCTCCTCTGGCCATCTCTTTAAGGGAAATTTCACCCAACGGAAGATGAAAAAAAATTGCACCAGCATCCTAAAGGCATCTTACAGTCACAATTCAAACATTTTTACAACCACAGGCGGTGCTGTTCACTGGGCAACACAAATCTCAGAGGCTAACTTGTCTGACTGATCATAATAACACTCTGGAACGTATCCTGCTTCTGTTTCGTGATAAGCTGTCTGGTATAGCTGCTTTCAAGGCTGCATCCTGCAGCTGTAACTCCAAGGGACTAAACACCTCAGCCTCATCCTCTCCAACGTTCTCTTCCTGAGTTAATCTTTTCACAGATAGATCCAGCCAACTGAGGTACGGTATCCTCCTCCTGTCTTTTGGATCCTTCCTCTTCCTGCTTAGGTTTGTGTGGCTGTGACCTCCTCACCACACAATCTGGAAACAATCCAGGATGCTCCTTCTGTCAAACCTCTGTTGATCACATGTCAACAGGTTCATTTGCTACAGTAGGCGTAGTCAATATTTGCTATCCAGCTGTATCGTTTCCTAGAATAAATTGAACCCCTGTCATAGGCAATTTCTCCACCACTCCAATAATCACCTCTCCTGTTCTCAAATCACTTTTTAAAATTCTGTTGATATAACAAAATAGGCTTGAAACCCCCACAAACTCCACCAATACTTTCTCCTGCAGTAACCTTTCTGGACAGCAGATGGCACCATCCCATAACATTCATGACTGGCTCGTCCCTGGACCTCTTTAAATCTGAACAGCCTTTTCTGCTCTTCCTGGAACACAAGGATATACTTTCCCTTTGTATATAAGATCTTTAAATATCTCTCTAACTAGCCCTTCAGGACTTCCTTTGGTAGGTTGCAAATACATTCCCACCTCTTCCTTTTTCACCTGTACAAAGACTACTAGTCTGTTTTGCACTTGGGTCTCAGTGTGCACAGCACTTTTACTTACAGAACTCTCCTGAGTTCCTATCACTGCAATCGATTTCCCATTTAACCTCCAAGAATATGATCTTGCATGCCTTGTTACGCTTTCTTCCTTCACCTTTGCCTTCTACTTTTTCACCTTTAATAGACTTGTGCCCTTCAATTGGCTCCTTGTTACCAACATGTTTACCATCACTAGATTTTCTGTACCTCCCAATTTCCTTGCCGACTCCCATATGATCCTTTTCCAACACTCAACTGTCTGTGTGAAATATCATAAGACCATAAGACATAGGAGCAGAAATTAGGCCATTCGGCCCATCGAGTCTGCTCCGCCATTCAATCATGGCTGATAAGTTTCTCAACCCCATTCTCCCGCCTTCTCCCCATAACCTATAAGACCATAAGTATCAGCTAAAACATCAGCTCCCCTGATCTTTTTGCTCTGTCTTTCCTATAAATGTTTTGATAGTTACTGGAATACTATTTCTAAATTCTTCCATAATCATAATTTCTCTTACATTTTCAAAAGTCTTGTCCAACTTTAATGGCCCTAAACCATTGATCTCAGAAAATGCCCTTTTTCTCTTGCAAACTCTACAAATTGTCAGATTAGGTCTCTTCCTTACAGTCCCTAAACTACCTTGTAGTCTGCAGATTGTTCCTCTGATAAGCCAACATACACATTTGTGGCTGCACCTGACAAAACACTTCACATTATAGTCCAAGCATCTTTTGGCCAATTCAATTCCGTAGCTATCGTCTCCAATGAGGTGAAATATCTTTCAGCTCCACCCTCTGTAAATTTGGGCACTAACTTGAAAATTTTCAGTTAAATCAAATTCCTCAAAGGAATCAAAGTCACCATCTCAATCACCATTTCTCCTTTCTTTCTTTATTGTAAGTTTTTCCCTAGCCAGGGAATGCTGTCTGACCTCCTTCTCTCTCTGATGCCCAAACTTTCGCATTTCCATTTCTTACTCGCTTACCTTTTTCTTGCTCCCCTTTTCCCCCACTGAAGCTTTTTCATTTCTATTTATTTCAATCTATCCCTTTCTTTCTCTTTCTCCCTCCTTTCTAAACCGAGTATTTTCATTTCGCTGCCTTTTTTCTTTTTCTTCCAATTCAATTTATTTTCATCCTTCTTCCTTTCTCCCTTTCCTCCAGTTCAAGCCTTTCCCTATCTCTTTCTCTATCAAGCTGCTTCATTTGCAACTGAAGCCTCACTACCTCCGTCTGTGACACACTAGTTTCAGGTGTCTCTTCCAACTTTAAATGCTGGGCAAGTACTTTAACCATATCGGCCTTATGAAATTCTGCTTTTGTTCCCACCTGCACTTTACCTGCTAACTCTCTCAACTGAGTTTTAATCAGAGATTTCAAATACTCCACAATCGTACCTCCCACTCCCAGAAAAGTCTTAGCAACTGCCAAAGCCACGTTGCAGTCCAACAACTTTAACATCCCTCAACACAAAACTCCCGAGTTCAGTTCTCTCCTCGCACTCGTATTCTTTGGATTCCCAAACTCCAAACCAATCAAGGAATGTTTAATCTCGCAAAGAGCCCCCAAATTTGTTCTGACCATGGCAGCTGATGTTATTCACTGAGCAAGTCAAATCCGAGAGGGAAACTTGTCTTACTGGTCATAGCTTTTTTTTTTGTATTCTGAAAATGAAGGGAAAACTACTGATCCCAGAAGCACAGTATCCCAGTAACACTTTTAGGATTTTAAAATTAAAAGATTTATTAAGAAGAAAAAAAAAACTTAAGCACCCCAGATTAAAATTACACAGTTAAACAGTCTTACAAAACATCCCCCCAAAAACCCACTTAGGCTGAACACGCAGGTAAACTACTTGACAACAGCTCCCTTATAGATTTTAACCATCAAAATCCAGTAATATTACCCAAGGTAAAAACTGCTGTCACTTTAGTAAAGAATACTACATGACTCTCTTTCACTCTACTGTGGAACTGTAGGAAGTTCAGGAACAGGCCGCTTTCTAAAAACAAAGACTTTTTTGGCTTGAAACTGGATGGCTGCTTCAAACTCATGACTTTTCTCAGCACAGAGCTGGTCTTAGGGCATCTCCCACACGCAGTCAATCCAACTCAACTAAACATCTTCCCTTAAATATCCGTTTCCTCTTTGATCTTAGACTCCATGGTTCTAAGCATCACTTTGAACTCAAATTTTCCAAACTACAAATATCTTTCATGTCTTTCTTTTGCCTCCAATTTCAGGTAAAATAACATTTAACAACCTTCCCTTGTTTACCTATGAAACCTTTGTGAGTTGTAAAAGCTAATTAAGAAGGCTAATGGAATGCTATCCTTTATTACGAGAGGGATTGAACATAAAAGTAAGGGTGTTATGCTTCAGTTATACAGGGTATTGGTGAGACTGCACCAGAATACTGTGGGCAGTTTTGGTCTCCTTATTTAAGGAAGGATGTAAATGCATTGGAGGCAGTTCAGAGGAGGTTTACTCGATTGATATCTGAAATGAGTGGGTTGTCTTATGAGGAAAGGTTGGACAGACTGGGCTTGTTTCCACTAGAGTTTGGAAGAGTGAGGGGTGACTTGATTGAAGTATACAAGATCCTGAATGGTATTGACAAGGTGGACGTGGAAAGGATGTTTCCCTATTGTGGGTGAGTCCAGGACTAGGCGGCACTGTTTTAAAATTAGTGGTCGCCCTGTTAGGACAGAGATGAAGAGAAATTCTTTCTCTCAGAGGGTTGTGTGATTTTAGAATTCTCTGTCTCAGCAGGTGGAGGCAGCGTCATTGAATATTTTTAAGGCAGAGGTAGATAGATTCTTGTTAGGCAAGGGAATCAAAGGTTATCAGGGTTAGATGGGAATATGGGAATCGAAACACAAGAAGATCAGCCATGATCTTATTGAATGGCGGAGCAGGCTCGAGGGGCCGAATGGTCTACTCCTGTTCCTATTTCTTATGTTCTTAAAAGTGCCTTGTCATTTCTAAACTCCCTTTGAAACTTAACAGCTGAAACATCAAGTTCCTACTTATCTTATATTGCAAATTTCAAACTCAACGTATTTCCTCATACATTCAACTTCACCATAGCCTCTCATTACAAATGCATGAATCTAGCTCTTTTACCTTTCATCTCCCTGCTCCCACAGACAAATTGTCTTTACTAACCTTCCCCCAGTTTAATTACACACACACACACACAAACACTCAGTCCTCTTTACAGGATACCACCATATTCCTAAAAATATTTTAAAAAAATAACCTCCATCTTCACAATATTCTAATGAGGCCTCCTCTACATTGGGGAGACCAAATAGAGACAGGGGGACCATTTTGTGGAGCACCTCTGTTCAGTCCACAAACACGGCTCTGAGCTCCCTGCCGCTCGCCATTTCAATTCTCCACCTTGGTCTCACCCTGACCTTTCTATCCTTGACCTGCTACAGTGTTCCAGTGGAGCTCAATGCCAGTTTGAGGAACAGCAGCTCATTTTTCAACTCAGCTCTCCGCAGCCTTCTGGACTCAGCATTGAGTTCAACAATTTTAGATCATAACCTCTGCCTCCATTTTGTTTCAAATGGTTTTTTTTTTGTTGGTTTGGTTTTTTTCTCTTGTTTCCTTCCAAATCCCTTTACTGTGCTTTAGGACTGTGCCTATCCAGTCATTCACATCTCATCTAGACTCATATATTGTTTCTTTACCTATTGTACTCCCTTTGGCTTTTGAGCCATAAAAACGTTTGTCATTTAATCTCTTCTAACGCCCTACCTATCACAGACCATCCGTTTTGCTTTTTCCACTCTCCTCTCCCATTCGTTTGTTCCAAACCTATGACATTTCTAACTTTCCTCAGCTTTGATGGGTGGTCATCGAACTGAAACATCGGGCGGAATTGCACCCATGTCGGGTGAGCTTGGCGGGGGTGGTTGGGAAGCCGACCATCGCCCGTGATTGGGGGGCCGGAAGGCAATTTCAGGCTGGTGGGCCAATTAAGGCCCGCCCAGCGTGAAACACGGGGAGTGCTTCGTCCAATCCAATTTCGTCCACCGCCTGTGCGGGTGGTGAGGGGGATGGGGGTGGGGGGGGTGGGGAAGTATGTGCAGGGCGAGCGCAAACATCGTGCCTGCGCACGAGTGCCATTTGCCAACCTCCCTGAGGCACAGAGCAACTCAGGGAGATGAACAGACTTCAAAAAAAAAATTATAAAGATTTTATCAATGTTATAAAACATGTCCCCTCATGTGACTCTGTCACACGAGCAGGGACATGGTATTAAATGAAAAGATAAAGATTTTGTTTTATTTTTTATTTGCTTTTGGAAGCCTCATCCCGCCCGTGGATAAAGTTTCCAAAAAAAATGCAAAGGCCACTTTGGCCTTTTTGCCCGCCCGCCAACCGTAAAGTTGGACGGGCAGCGAAAAATTTCTTTAATTTAGCTTTTTAATGGCCTTAATAGGCCTTTTAATTGTCAGCAGCGCGCCCGCTGACTGAAATATTGCGCAAGTGCCCGATGATGTCGGGACGCTCGCCCAACGTCATAGCGCGTTATTTTATGCTTGATCGGGTCAGGTGTGCAACCCACCCACCCACCGAGCTAAAAGTTTTACCCATTAACTTCGTTTTTCTCTCCACCGATGCTCCCAGACCTGCTGAATATTTCCAACTTTTTCTGTTTTAAGTCAGTCATGAAGCTATTTCCTGATTCTTCACAGCTCCATAGTCAGCTACTTCGGTTTGGCACTTCAGTTTGAACAAAGGTATTAATCATTTTACGTTGTCAAACAAAATTCACTCCAAAATAGAATGTACAATGCAGTTCCCAGGCTCTGAAATGCTCTTGTGGACAACTGATTGAGAGATGTTTGATCCCAGGTAAAACTTTTGGGGAGAGGGAATGGAGGGAGGGAAAATGCCAAGTAAGGGGTATAAAAATGCATCACCAAGCACAGACACTTTCATTTTTTTATGGTGCATAATTTTTAGATAAATTTATATTGTGCACAGCAACACGAATATTTGTGCCCACACCTTCTTAGCATTAATGCTAATAACCTTGGAGAAATCAAGAAAATTGTTTTTGGATTGGATGATGTTGGTCATGAATAAATGAATGCAGGAATTGGCGTAAAGTAAGCTATGGCTGGCCTGACTGAGAGACAGCTGCCATCTATAATAATTCAGCTGAGAAATAAAAGCTAGCATTTATTATTGAGTAGAAGAGAGATGCTTTATAATGACTGCAATAGTCTTGATGCAGCACTACAAAACTGTCATTTTTTTAATCAAACACAGGCATCACTAAGCTCACGGTAATCAGTAGCTTCTATTTTAGATCCAATATTTCCATTCATAATTTATTGCAATTTTGCTTGACGAAAATCCTTTTCTTGGAAACCAGATATTTCCACAATAAAGTATTACCCTGCAAGCTGTGGAAGTTAGTGCATTGAATATGTTGTGATAGTGGATTTATTAACAAATTTCCCCCTCCTATTGTAAGAGGAAAAATAAAAGTGGCCAATATATAAATGGTAGGATATTTTTTAGGTAATTCTGCTTTGCTTTGGAAACAGAAACAACTGTTGTGATAATTTGTGGCTTATCCTTCCCCAAGTTTGACACCGCTGTTGGTAGCACTCTTGCCTCAGTAATTGGTTTGAAGCCCCAACTCATAGACTTGTTGTACTGAGATGTTGTCTTGTGCATGAGATGTTAAACTGAGACTCAGGTTGCCTCTTGGGTGAATGTTAAAGATCCCATTGTACTATGTTGTCATGTAGCGTAGGCAAATGTGTTCTTCCCAACTTTCCAATCATAGCAACAGTGGATGACCTTGTTGTTGGGAGTTCTGTTTAAGCCAGTCTAGCTGCTTCCTTCACTTTTGGTTTCTTGCTCTTCTTCCATTAATCCTTCTGGTGGTGATTAGGCTCCGACCCTTCTGCACAGATAACCTGTCCAAGGACTCCATTCTCCTGACCTTATTTAAAAGTTCTCTTGTTCTTCCGGCCTCATTCAGTGCTCCTTTATTAGTTTTTTTCTCCACCCAGCTTACCCTTAGGATCCTTCTAAAGCATCACATTTCAAAGTTGTTGATTTTCTTTCCTTCCTCTTTCCCAATACTCCAAGCCTCACATCCAGGATTCATTACTGACCAGATGGAACACTTTAGTACCCGGATTCTCAAGCTGACGTGTCTTAGAATGTTGCTTAAATTTTGTAAAAGTACTTTTGGCTTGTCCAGTCCTTTATCAGATTTCAGAACAACTTTTGACATTGGACATTATAGTACTTCCAGACAGTTGAATTGATTGACCTGTTCCAACCGGTTTCCAACATACTGGAATGTCCTCTTTCCTTCTCATTCCCATACTGTACCTTGACTTGCAGTTGAGAGTAAGCCCATAACTACCACTTTCCTTTACAACTGTATCATATAATTTTGCAAGTCTTCTTCATGTGTTGCCATAAATATAGTGTCATCAGCATAGCAGATGTGTCCTGGCCAATGTTTATCCCTCAACCAAAATCACAAAAACAGATTATTGGGTCATCCTCACACTGATGTTTGTGGGGGCTTGCTGTGTACAAATTGGTTGCTGCATTTCCAACATTACAACAGTGACTACACTTCAAAGACACTTTGTCTGTAAAGTGCTTTGTGACATCCTGATGTCATGGACAACTTTTTTTGGCTTACTAATTAACAAGTTTTCTTCCATTCCGTCCAGGAGAGATGCAAAGCTTCCTGAGTGGCATTAGCAGAATACAGGGATATGGTGCTCAGAAGTTGATACAAATTTGTCACTGAGCAGGGAGTTCCTTATATTCCAGAGTACTCATGCCCTGCCCTCTATACCGGGTGATTAAGTGCCTGATTTGTACCTGAGAAATGGTGTGCCACTATTGAATTGCTAAGTCATCATTTTCAACTGCTGTTATAAACTCTCTTCCCTTGGCACTCAATCTGTACCCCACCCTGAGAAGCCGCTTTGACTAAATTGGATCGTGGAAACCTTAGAATTCCGTTTAATCCAGATTGATTTCAAATCCCACATCCCATCTGTCACCACGACCACTTCTTTCTATCACTGAAATATCACCCACCTCTGCCCTTACCTCAACTCCAGTGGTGCTGAAACCTTTATTCATACTATTGCCACCTCACAGAATCATAGAATTGTTATGGTGCAGAAAGAGACTATTCGGCCCATCATGTCTGTGCTGGCTCTCTGAATGAGCATTAAGACTCAGTGCCATTCTCCTGCCTTTTCCCCATAACCCTGTACATTGTTTCTATTTAAATAATGATCTAATGTGCTCTTGAATGCCTCGATTAAACCTGCCTCCAGCACACTTACAGGCAGTACGTTCCAAACCCGAACCACTTGCTGTGTGTAAAAGTTTTTCTCACAGCGCATTTGCTTCTTTGGCAATTCATGTTAAATCTGTGCCCTCACATTCTTGATCCTTTTACAAGTGGGAACAGCTTCTCACTATCTACTCTGTCCACTCCCCTCATGATTTTGAACACCTCTATCAAATCTGCTTTTAGCCTTCTCCTCTCCAAGGAGAACAGTCCCAACCTCTCCAATCTATTTTCATAACTGAAGTTTCTCATCCCTGGAACCATTCTCATAAACCTCTTTCTGCCTTCACATCCTTCCTAAAGTGCAGCGCCCAGAACTATACACAATACTCCAGCTGAGGTCTAACTTGTGTCTCATACAAGTTCAGCATAACCTCCTTGTTCTTGTACTCTATGCCCCTATTAATAAAGCCTAGGATACTGTATGCTTTATTTTTACTGTTCTTTCCACCTGTCCTGCCACATTTAATGACTTATGCACATATACACCCAGGTCCTTCTGCTCCTGCACACCCTTCTGGTAATAGAGTTTCCTCCTCTGTCACCATGGCCTGGGTAGCATCTGCTTCCTTGTTAAAGCCAGACCTCAGCACTCAATCATTCCACGTTCTCCTCGCTAACCTCCCATTCATCACTTTCCATAAAATCCAACTCAAGCTGCCCTGCATTAAGTCCCACTTGTCCATTAATCTTCTCCTCTCTATTCTACACTGGCTCCCTGTGCCAGTTGCACTGACCTTCAAATACTCATCCTCATAGGCAAATCCCTTCATATCCTCTCCACATTCTATCTTTGCAACCTTTCTCCAGATTTACTCCACCCTTCATTCTCCTGACCTTTGTGCATTCTCTCCCCTCTTCACTTCATACAGGCCTTCTGCCATCTCAGTCTTGCTTTCTTGAATTCCTTCCACCTCACTGCTTCTCACTGCATGTTTAAAATCTTCTCAAAACCTTTCTCTAAAACGAGCTGCTAATCTCTCCTTCCTGGTTTCTGTGTCTACTATTTCATTTTCTATTGTGCCTGCTTTTTTTCTCTTGCCATATCCCTATGTTGATGCACGATAGAGATTTAAGATGTTGGTGTTATTGCAATCATCCTCATGGTTGGTGCGATCTTGATGAAACTATATTTTGCTGACAGTAATTGCTGCTAAGAGCAACATTTTTCACTTACATATTCTCCCATGCGCAGCGTATATAGCCCAGTGAGTCAAAGTTACTTTCCATTTGTTGGACCAGCATCAATCACTTGGCAATACAGCAATCTGGGGATACAATAAAAGCTTGCAAATGTTAAGATCTGTTTGCTTCAATTTCCAGAATAAAGAGCGATTGATGCAGTTCCCATTCCTATAAGCACTCATTTCATTTGGACTTCAATTGCCAAAACTTTATCACTCATTGCAGTGTGGGAGAGGGGGTGGTGGGGGGTGGAGGAACAGGGGAGCAATGTGCGGTCGTTGGGGGGAAAAGTACGAAAAAGCTCCATATAGTTAGCTGCAGCAAATCCTTTCAATTCCCCGACAGTGTGGCAACACCTCACCTCTCAGTCTGTGAATTCCAGGGATTTAGTGCAGAAAGGGTCACTCAGAAGCAGAGGCACCATACACACTGCGACCCCGGGAGGCGAGAAATGCAAAGATCTACTCTGCAGAGAAGGATTGAAATGGCAGCTGGCGTTATCAATAAATGAAACGTGTTATTGCTGCCATTAAAATAACAAATGCAGCTTAGCTCCGTGGATCTGTTAAGCAATCATCTGCTAGAGCGGCTTCAAACTTCTTTCTTCCCGCCGGCCGTTTGCTGAGCTGAATTGTTTTGGAAGAGATCTTGAAAGAGTACAGAAATGACCCAGGATACTTGATCCCATTATTCCCATTGGGGAAACTCTTTTAATAGTTGGCAGAGGCTTGCGGGCTGTATGTCATCACTGGGTCTGCATCAGAAAGGTCTGACAAAAGGTTGGGGGAGGCAGTGGTATTGTCACTGGGCTAGCCATCCAGAGACCTAGGGTCATGGCCCTCATGATCTGGGTTCAAGTCCCACCACAATTTGAATTCGAATTCAATAAAAAAAAATCTGCATTAAAAGTTTGACGATGACCATGAAACTATTGCCATCAAAACCCATCTTTTTCACTAATGTCCTTTAGGGAAGGAAATCTGCTGTCCTTACCTGGTCAGGCCTCCACGTAACTCCAGACCCACAGCAATGTGGTTGACTCTCAAATGCCCTCTGAACAAGGGCAATTAGGGATGGACAATCAATGCTGGCCTAGCCAGCGATGCCCACATCCCACGAACGAATTTTTAAAAAAAGGCTACAGACCTGAAACGCTGGCTACATTTTGGGAGATGGGGGAGATGTAGTGATAATGTCGCTGGACTTGTAATCCAGAGGCTCAGGCTAATGCTCTGGGGGTCATGTGTTCAAATCCCTGGTGGAATTTGAATTCAATTAATAAAGTCTGCAATTGAAAGCTAATCTCAGTGATGGTGACCATGAAACTATCATCGATTGTTGTAAAAACCCATCTGGTTCACTAATGTCCTTTAGGGAAGGAAATCTGTCGCCCTTACCTGGTCTGACCTACATGTGTCTCCAGACCCACAGCAATATGATTGACTCTTAACAGCCCTCTGAAATGGCCGAGCAAGCCACTTAGTTCAAGGGCAATTCAGGATGTGTAACAAATGCTGGCCTTTCCAGTGATGCCCACATCCCAAGGACAAAAAAAAAGATTCTGTCCACATACCCCCTCCCCTACCCACTGGTTCTCAAATTGGTGGAAACCCCATGTCGCTTCCATGGGGGAGGTCCGATACAATTAAACGCCTGTGAGGCCAAGGTAGATTAGCATTTTGGGGGCAGAAATCTTTCTACCTGCGCACCCCACCACCCCCCCACCGACCAATCAGAAGCCAGCAGCTCTCCATTACTGGACTGGGAGTGGTGGGCACTGCTGGTAATGCTCCAGGCCTTCACCAGGAATCATTGCTGGATCCCTGCCCACAGGTGGGTGGGGCAGGTTGGGAGTTGCAAGGAGTGAGTTGCCAGAGGGGGTGCAGGGCGGGGTCAGAGGCAATGGCACGGGGATATCTGTCAGCAGCACCCCACCCTTCCCAATGCCAGGTCCTTTGATCAGGCACTGAGTGCCAGTGAATGAGAAACCCATCCCTATGAGGCCACAGGCAACCCAATAGTGTTTGCTGAGTCACCTTCAGGAGGCATGGGAGAGCTGTGTGAGTCCCATTAAACCTCTGAGCCACCACAAAATTCCAGGGGGCTCAGGGATAAATGCTCTTAAGTGACTCATTAGTGAGCCTAATAGACATTCTGCTGCTGGTGGGCAAGATTCCCACATCGGGCCCTTCCCACCCCAAATTTAATTGGAGACAGTTTTCCCATTGCCAGGAATCTGATGCAGATACTCCTGCCCAATTCTCCCAGCTCCCCCACTCTGGTAGGCTAAGTTAAATTCCATCTGTTAACTCTATTTCTCTCTCCACAAATGCTGCCAGATCTGCTAAGTATTTCCAGAATTTCATGCTTTCATTTCAGTCTCTATACTGGATTTGAAAACCAGGGGATCAGGATTAAAAGGATTGCATGCTAACCCAATGGGTTACTGATATCACATCCACTTTTCAACATTTCTTATACACAGAAACACACTTTCACTCTATTTGATAGGCACCACAGAATTTTCACGCTCTAGCACTTGGCAAATTAACTCCTGCTGCCATCATTTTCATAATGACATACTTCAGTGTTTTTATCAATAAGGTAACATTCTTCTCAGGTGAATCTTAATGATAGCCATTAATGCTCACACTCCGATTATAATGATTGAATAGGCTTCCTAGATTCCTGGGGACACAAAAGGATATTCAGAATAATGTATGTAAAATAGTCGTGTGTATTCAAATTGTAAACCACTCTCAGGTTACTGGCCCTTTGAACATCCACAGTTTGAATCGCCCCACTATTAGTGGCCATGCCTTCATCTACCTAGGCCCTTAGCTCTGAAATTCCCTCCCTACACCTCTCTGTCTCTCTACCTCTCTTTCCTCCTTTAAGATACCCTTAATATCTATCTCTTGGACCAAGCTTCTGGTCACCTGAGCTAATATCTTTGTATGTGGTTCGTTGTCATATTTTGTTTTATAATGCTCCTCTTTCACACCTTGGGACTTTTTATTACGTTGCCCATCCCTAATTACCCTTGAGAAGGTGGTGGTGAGCCACCTTCTTGAGCCGCTACTGTCCATGAGGTGCACTCACAGTGCTATTAGGGAGGGTGTTCTGGGATTTTGACCCAGTGACAGTGAAGGAACAGCAATATAATTCCAAGTCAGGATGGGGTGTGGCTTGGAGGGGAACTTGTAGGTCATGGCGTTCCCATGCATCTGCTGTCTTTGTTCTTCTAGGTGGTAGAGGTCGTGGATTTGGAAGGTGCTGTTGAAGGAGACTTGGTGAGTTGCTGCAGGGCATCTTGTAGATGATACACACTGCTGCCATTGTGCACCAGTGGTAGAGGAAGTGAATGTTTAAGGTGGTAGATGGGGTGTGAGTCAAAAGCAGGCTGCTTTGTCCTGGATAGTGTTGAGCTTCCTGAGTGATGTTGGAGCTGCACTCATCCAGGCAAATGGGGAGTATTCCATCACACTCCTGACTTGTGCTTTGTAGATGGTGGACAGGCTTTGGGGAGTCAGGAGGTTAATTACTCGCCTCAGAATTCCTAACATCTGACCTGCTCTTGTAGCCACAGCATTTATATGGTTGGTCCAGTTCAGTTTCTGGTCAATGGTAACCCCTAGGAAGTTGATAGTGGGGGATTCAGCAATGATAATGCCACTTAATATGAAACATTAACGCTGGAACTATGTTATTGTTGGATTCTGTCCCAACAAAGTGCATTTCTGTCTTGCCTCACTTCCACTATGCCCGATAGCAAAATGATAGAAGATTGGTGTAATTCTGTCAACTGGTAGAAAGTAGGTTCTTGAAATAAGTGATAATTATAAAAACTCCCAGAAAATTACTGGTTTAATGATAAAACATCATATGCAATAGGTTAAGTACTAGTCAATGTCATTAATTGAATGAGTGCAGCTGCAATACTCAAATAGCTCAACACCATCCAGGACAAAGCAGCCTGCTTGACTGGTACTTCACCCATCAGCTTAAACATTCACTCCCTCCACCACTGGCACACAGTGGCAGCAGCGTGTACCATATACAAGATGCACTGCAGGAACCCATCAAGCCTTCCTTCAGCAGTGCCTTCCAAACCTGCAGCCTCTGCCACCTAGAAGGACAAGGGCAGCAGGTGCATGAAACACCATCACCTGCAAGTTCCCCCCCAAGCCACTCACCATCCTGACTTGGAACTATATCACCATTCCTTTACTGTGGATTTCTAGTATAATATGAGACAAACAAAATTAGCAAGTATGAATGTCGACCTTTAGCAAACACTCTTCAACCACTGTTTGATTCCGGCTGAATGAAATTGCAACATCAATGAAAATGCCATCTAAAGGATGTAACAGTATTCGACTCCTATGGTATCAACTAGAGCGGAGAGAGGCAAGTGAAATTCTGATTTAGTTAAACTTAGCCCAACTATTGTACAGGAGAGAGATGGTGCACCAGAGGGTACTCTTGCTACAGACAACAGCTTCAGCATTTTGAGAAGACTCTTTAGCAGTCAGTCCGTGACACCTTTGAATAATTGGAGATTTGAAGGAATTACCAGGTCCAAACAGTTGCAAAATCCCTAGTGTGAATTAAGCTGCTGTTATACTCATCAACAGCAGAAAAGACTTGCGAGTTATCCTAACTACAGTTAATGATAATTACTGTCATGTATTACAGAGAAATGTATGAAGATGAAATTATTGTATTGGCTTGTGTGGTCTATCACTGACTGAATAATTAACAATGCTTGTGGCAAGCATTCTATACTAAAATGATCCAGAATATAAATGGCAGGTTTTTAAGAGCAAAGCAAAACACAGGAAAGGCATACGTGCTTAGATTCTAAAGATGGGATTGTGATAGGAAGAAGACAAAGTGACTGGTCACGGCCAGAGACAAGGAAGATGTAAACAAAAATATTTCTTGTCTTTGTCCATAAAAAAGGCTGCTATTAGATCAGTTCGTCAAGGTTAATGGTTAATTTGGGGCAGCATTGGAAAAAGCTTCTGTCGCCTAAGTGAAGATTTGAATGGCCTATCAAAGCCTTTGTTAGGCCTTTGAAAGATGCTCAAGGACAGGTCGGAAAAGCGAAAGACTTGAAGTTATATAGCGCCTTTCATGATCTCAGGACATCCCAAAGCGCTTTACAGCCAATGAAGTACTTTTTGAAGTGTAGGCACTGTTGTAATGTAGGAAATGCAGCAGCCAATTTGCACACAGCAAGCTCCCACAAACAGCAATGTGCTAATGACCAGATAATCTGTTTTTGTGATGCTGATTGAGGGATAAGTATTGGCCAGGAGACTGGGGATAATTCCCCTACCCTTCTTTGAAATTGTGCCGTGGGATCTTTTAATTCACCAGAGAGAGAACACAGGGCCTCAGTTTAACATCTCAGCTGAAAGACAGCATCTCCAACAGTGCAGTACACCCTCACTACTGCACTGGAGTGCCAACCTAAATTTTTGTACTCGCATCTCTGGAGTGGGACTTAAACCCACAACGTTCTGATTCAACAGTTACAGTGCTACCAACTGAGCTATAGCTAGCAGTCTGAAAGGTCAGGGAATGGCAGTGACGCTAAATTAGTGCTTTACACCATCTTTAGTCTTAAAGATGATGCTTAACTGACAGAATTAAATGGTATTAATATTAAAATAAATTAACATAAGGTTATAGAAAGAATACGGAACTTTAAAATAGATATAGCTATCAGCCCGAAAGATATCCGTCCAATGTTGACATATGATTTGCATACACCTTCAAGGAGATGAATCTTAAATGCCTGACAATCAATACCACATGGACAGAATGGAATATATTAGTCCCATAACTTGTAGTCAGTCTATGAGCATCATGGGTAGAAGTCAGATGTACTATACTGCTCTCCCAGTAAACGCTTAACCAGTGTTCGCTGATGATTGCACAGTGTTCTGCACCGTTCATGACTCCTCAGCTACTGAAGCAGTCCATGTCCAAATGCAGCAAGACCCAGACAATATCCTGGCTTGGGCTGACAAGTGGCAAATAACATTTGCACCACCCAAGTGCCAGGCAATGACCATCTCTAACAAGAGAGAATCTAACCATTGCCCCTTTACATTCAATGGCATTACCATCGCTGAAAACCCCAATATCAATATCCAGGGGGTTACCATTGACCAGAAACTGAACTGGACTAGCCATATAAATACTATGGCTACAAGAGCAGGTCAGGGGCTAGGAATCCTGCAGCGAGTAACTCACATGCTGACTCCCCAAAGCCTGTGCACCATCTACAAGGCACAAGCCAGGAGTGTGGTGGAACACTCCCCATTTGCCTGGAGGACCGCAGCTCCAACAACACTCAGGAACCTTGACACCATCCAGGGCAAAGCAGCCCGCTTTTGATTGTCACCCCATCTGCCACATGTGAGCCCAACTGATAACCTTAAATTGGTTGTCAGTGTAGTTCTTGGCACTCTCAGAATTGTTTAACAAATGTTTCCCAATCACAGAATCACATCTCATGTAAGACGCTATGTTTTGAATTTTGCAAGCATTGGCTGGTTGGTTATGGTCAATACCTTGCCTATTGCTGTTTGATATGATCTGCCAGTCTTTGGGACATAGGCCTATATACCTGGCATCACACTGGCACTGAAATTCATATACCATAGTATTCATTTGTGTGATAAGCAGAACGTCTTTTTGGCTTGACGGCAGCATCCTGTTAATGGCGACTATCACTTGTGTTGCTACCGCATAGTAGCAGCGTGAAACAGCTAGCTTCACCTGTTGCTCAAATTTTTGAAACACCTTACCCTTCCAGGGTAATTTGAGGTAGTCTGGGCATTTTTCAGGCCCGAAAGTGACGGCCTTAGGCCCGTTCATGAGTTTATGCAATATACAGAAAGCAATGATCTGATCAGGGTAGCCATTATCCCACAGGATGCCTTTGATGCGGCCTATTTCAGCATCAATCTTGCATGGTGAGCAAATGGTTCAGGCCCTATTTGTGACGTTGCCAATAAGGCTAATCTTAAAACTTGTGGAACTGTAAGAATCCCAACATGCGCATTGACCAGTGCAGGTAGGCTTGTGATAGCCAATAGTAGAGAACCCCTGTCAGATTTCTCAACTAGTAGGTCAAGGAAAGGGAGTTCATTTGACTGCTCCATTTCAAAGGTGAATTTGAGCACAGGATGGAACCAATTAAGGTGTGTAAGGAAATTCTTACATGCAGCTACAGATTCAAATATAGCAAATGTATATTTACATATTGGAAATATGCAAGAGATAAAAGATTAGGTGTCATTTCATTGAAGACATGTTTTTCATGGAACCCAAAAAAGGTGTTTGTAAGAGCTGGGCCTAGAGCAGATCCCATGGCGACACCATCTGTTTAGGCATACAGGGTGTTGTTAAAACTGAACTCAACTGCGCAAGCTGTTGAGTTCATAAGTTCAACGAATGCTGATTCAGACAATGGGGGCGGGTCTAGGTCGCCATGGTATCAAGATGTGGTACAAATGTCTATGGCTTTCTTGAGCAGTACTTGTGTATCGATAGCGATGTGTCCATGTGCTCATTTGACATTGCTAGCCTAGAATGTGGTTGGGGTGTTTGTGATCACAGGGTGATGAGTAGAAGATTGTTGGAGGTGTCGATGATTGTAGGGGTAGATAGAGTTTGTTTGTGGGAATTCAGTGATGATGATAGTTCCTGGGGTGGGTGGGGGAGGTGGTAGTGCATGGAGATAACGGAGTAAGGGATGATATCGTTGGTGATGGTGGTGGAGTCAGGGGGTAGATTGGGCGTGCTGATGATCTTAAGAGGGGATGGGGGGGTGGGGGGAATGTTAGACAGATTGTTGGGGAAGGTGGTTAACAGGGTTAGCTTGTTGGGCCTGGAGGAAACACTTCTCCTCCTGGCCCACAAACAGTGCTGTAAAGGCACTTACCTCATGGATCTGGTGTTTCTCTCCTCCTTTTACCTGTCAGGTTCCCCAAGAACAGAGAAACCCAGCACACAGTAGATAAAAGTTAAAAAATGCAGTTAAAATGGAAGTACATGCCCTCTTTAAAAGGTCCCTCAATGGCCCAATCAACCATGAGAGCAGACTGACCACTGTTCCTCATCCCACCTCCATTACAGCCAGGTGGCTTGGAGACGGGTTGGGAACCTTGTTTGAAATTTTCAACAAATTTGATTTCCACACAGCCCATTTTTGTGGTTTAACATTATCCTCTATGCCTCGGATGGTATTTTCCAGTAACTTCTCCACAACTGGGGAATGTTAAACTGATGGGTCTGTAGTTGTTTGGTTTCTTCCTCCCTCCTTTCTTAATTAATGGAATGGCATCGGAAGTTTCCAATTTCTGAATCTAGGGAGCTTTGGAAAATTATGACTGACACAACTGCAATTTTCTCACCTATTTCTTTAAAAAAATATTCCAAGGGCGGCCCATCAGATCCTGGAGAATTGCCTATTTTAAGTCCCATTATTTTGTCCACTACCACTTTCAATTATATTCAATACATTCAGTTTCTCCCCTTGATTTATTTTTAGGCTTCTTTGTACCATTGGTATTTTGTCCACTTCCTCCACAATGAAAATAGATATAAATTGCACGTTTAACAATCCACCATTTCTTAATTATTCATTAAAGCTTTGATTTCCCTTGAATGTTTTTCACAATCCCTTTCTGAAACTCATATTATTTCCTTTTGAAGGTTTCACGGGTGCCTAAACAGGTAAATCTATCAGACAAATCCACCTCTGCAGCTGATCTCCACCTTACTTGTGACTTGTGAAAATGAGGGGCTGGAAGAAATTAGTATTAATAAAGAGGCCTTCATCGCAAGGGCATTTGAGTGCAGGAGTAAAGATGTCTTGCTGCAATTTACAGAACCTTGGCGGAACCACACCAGTACAATTTTGGTCTTCTTATCTAAGGAAGGATAAGCTTGCCATAGAGGGAGTGCAACGGATGTACATCGGACTAATCCTAGGGATGGGGGATTGCCCTATGAGGAGAGGTTGAGGAAACTATTCTCTAGAATTTTGAAGAATGAGAGGTGATCTCATTGAAACTTACAAAATTCTTTCAGGGCGTGACAAGATAAGTGTGGATAGGATGTTTCCCCTGGCTTGTGAGTTTAGTACCAGGGGCCACAGTTTCAGAATGAGGGGAAGGCTATTTAAGACGGAGATGAGGAGGGATTTCTTCACTCACAGGTAGAGAATCTTTGGAATTTTCTACCCCAGTGGACTGTGGTAGCTCATTCATTGAGCTTGTTGAAGACAGAAACTGATAGATTTCTGAATACTGATGACATCAAGAGATATGGGGATAGTGGGGATAAAATGGCCTTGAGGTAGATGATCAGCCATGATCTGTTTGAATGGTGGAGCAGGCTTGATAGGCTGAATGGCCCACTCCTTCTCCTATGTTCCTATGTTGCCCTCACCTGTTGCTTTATACCCTGTCTGCCAATGGTCACCTAGTTTCCTTCATCAACTTCTCCACTCCTAGCAACTTTCAGGGTGACCGCTCTCTGGACTGTCTGCTCCAGGGGACATTATGGACTGTCTCCAGCTGAATCTCAAGCTGTGAAGCTTTCTGCTTGAGGATTGAAACCTTTGTGCTCTTCATACAAATGTACTCATCCTGCATGGTACCTGAGTCCAGATAAGCCCAACTGGATTTGGGCATTTACAAATGGATTTTATTTAAAGGGTGGTTTGAAATAAAAGTCAATATCGAATTTCTGAGTTGAAGCTTCTATTTCTCTGGCAGTTCAATCATCGTCTTTGCAGTTTGTTTGCTTTTCTCGATTTTCTCTTTCTTAATATCATCTACCCTTCATCATGCACGTTCGACAGCCATGAGAAATGAATAGAAGGCTGTTCTCGGAGCTCTGTTAATGCTGCTTCATAGTGACAACTGTGATCTAGCATAATTTTTACTCTCTCATTATTGGTGCAATCCTTCAGGTAAATCTTTGTATAGTTTGAAATCAAGCATATGGAAATTCAGGCCATTAAAATCAATTCCCACTTTGGGCTCCAGAAGCATGCAGTTTTGTGCCAGGAGCAGATTAGCCTTTAGGCTATGTTCAGCATTTCCCACGTTGACACAATTGAGGCTGTAGGCACAACTCTTACCACTCTTTGCCATCGCTGCTTAAATATATCTGTTGACATCGGTTAGAAAGTTGATCTTTGAAAACTCATTTAAGCAGTAGTCCCAGAGTTGCACACAACTCTAAATTAATGAGACTTGGTTGAGCCAATATTGTTCCTACGTGACTGTAATTCAAGTGAGGCACTGTAAAGATCATATTGACAGCTCTTGCTACTTTTTTTTAATGAGTTCTTGTTGAGTGACTCCATTCCAATAACTGGATGGCTGGTAGAATTAACACGGACAGTATGATTAGTATGGTCAAAGTTAGTGCAATAATACTGCTACATGAAAAACTTTCTCAGCACAAGTACACAATCTGTGACAGATAAGAGTTTAACTTCATTTTGCACTTGATTAATGACAGCGAAAAGAACAGCCCAGATCACAGTGTTGTATCTAACAAGGAACTTTATTAACTCCATTCACAAAACACATATAAGAATGTAGTTCAGCTATTATTATTCTAACCTCTGAATCTATGATCAGCTCAAGGCTTTACTTGGGGCTCTGCTCATATCTTTGTTTTAACAAACTATAACCAAATAGGTTGTAGATTTTGTATTCAAGCTGGTATTACAGTGATCTCATTTGGTGATTCACACTTAGGTGTTAGGCCTGTTGATCACTGGAAAGAATATTTTGTTTGATGCAGACCTTGGCTTCAAATGCATTAGACAGTGACTAAACTGGCTTCTCTCAAACTGAACCCAAAATACAAGATGGAACTTGAAGAGCCTGATATGTGAAAGAAACTGGCGTTAATTCTTAAAGGTACTCATTAATGTAAGTGACAGCCCACTGCAAGATTACAAAAGGGCACAATCCATGCATGGAAATTGTGGGCAATGAATGTACTAATGTGTTAAAATAAACGAGTTAAAATCATTGTTAGAATATAGGGGAAATTGACCCTGATCTATCTTGTCCCTTTGTCCTAGAATAGGTCGGAGAGCCCACCTCACCTGCTCGACCTCAGCTGAATTTTTCTGCACAGGCATTGGGAGGAATTACCACTTTGTAATTGGCACTTGCTCCAAAGTGGGGGAGGGAAGCTGCAAACTGCTTTGAGTTTAAAAGCAATTTACCATCAATTCTTTGGCCTGCTGGTAAAGGGAGGTTCCTTTACAGATGGCCCTAGAAATGCCACCTGATCCAGGGTGGATTGCAAAGCTTGTGAAGCAGTCAAACACAAATATGGCTTGCTGCACTCTTTTTGTTCAAAATCATATCGTCCTCAGTTATTATTACTTATATTTATTATGAAATATATTTATGGCAGTAATGACTTAAAGGCTTAAAAGCGTGTATCTTTGTTTGGCCTATATTCCCCAGAATTTTAGAAGAATGAGAGGCGATCCCAACCCCAACCCTAACCCTAGTGCGCTGTTATTGAACCATATAACATTCTTAAGGGGCTTGACAGGGTAGATGGTTGGAGGCTGTTTCCCCTGGCTGGGGAGTCTAATGCAAGGGATCACAGTTTCAGAATAGAGCTGAGTGGCATTTAGGACTGAGATAATGAGAAATCTCTTCACTCAATATGGGGAAGATAACCATCCAACCCTGAATTGAGAATTTAATGAATCTTCAGAATTCTCGACTGTGGAGAGCGGTGGATGCTCAATAGTTGAGTGTATTCAAGGCAGAGGTCAATAGGTTTTGGATACTGAAGGGATCGGAGATCTGGGGGGTAAAATACGAGAAGGTGGAGAATAAGGTAGAAGATCTTATTGAATAGCAGAACAGACAGGATGAGCCGAGTGTCCTACTCCAGCTCCTATCTCTCTTGATCTTACCTGCTTTATCATCTTGGTTTTAGGCACAGATACCTGTTCTACGTCCACCATTCACTACAACAGTTAGGAAATGGATAGTGAAAAATAAGAAAAAACAGGGCAAGTAGGGGCATTTGGTGTACAAACTGGACAAATCATGGCATCACAGTGAACTAACCTAATTGTCCAGTACACATTACTTCAGGTTGATAACAGGATGTTTTTTTCTTTATTCTTTCATGGGATGTGGGCATCATGACAAGGCTGGCATTGTTGCCCATTCCCAATTGCCCTTGAACTAGCCATTTCAGAGAGAAGTTAAAGGTCAACCACATTGCTGTGGGTCTGGAGTCAAATGTAGACCATAGTAGGTAAGGATGGCAGATTTCCTTCCCTAAAGGACATTAGTGAACCAGATGGGCTTCACGGTGACTATCCCTGAGACTAGCTTTATATTCCAGACTTGATTAATTGAACTTAAATTCCAGCAGTTGCCAGGCTGAAATTTGAACCTGTCCCCCCCCAAGAGAATAAGCCAGAGCCTCAGAATTGTTAGTCCAGTGACATTACCGCTGTGCCACTGCACATCCCCCCCCCCCCCACCACCCCCCACCACTGACCACCGTACCACCGGTATTCCAAAATTGGTGCTGAAATATATATATCCTTCTCTTCAAAGTGGGCAGCAGGAATCTCAGGATGAGATCTCCTACTCTGCTAACTCTGAACTTATTCTTTTTTGATACCAGTCAGCCTCTCGATGTACCCTGTCAAATCGCTTATTGAAAGAGGTTGTTTATCCAGCTGCTATCTTTTCACAGGCTCTTCAGTAAATTCACAACGGTTCCAAAAATGGATGGTTGTTTCCCCATACTGTGAGGGGGAGATCTGCTCTGTGTGCTACATATTGCAAAATTGTAGAAATGTCATTTTTTTAAAAATAAAAATATTTAGGATACTAACATAGTGACCATCCCATTAGTTGGAGCTGTTTCCCAGTAATACATGACTTTCCAGGCTTGAAATGATCTAATTGTATCTTGTATAATATTACACCACTCTGTATTATCCCATTCTAATTTATACCAATCACCCATACTTGTACTAACCAAACCCAACTCTGTTTAGCTTCTTGAGATCGTCTAACTCAGGCATTTTCAAAATAGTGTGGCAGCAGGCAACATATAGCGATCAAGTATCTAAATGTTTGAATGCTCCTATAGAGGGGCTCTCCCTGCCTGGTGATGGCCTGCATGACCTTCTTCGTTTATAACTGCCTTGTAATCTTGTGATAACTGAGCTGCTTCGAACAATTTCTAAGAAAGGTCTATAATTTAAAGACTGGACTTAACACAAGGGCCCTGAATTCTATATAGGCCTATATGTCCTTTCTTGCTGTAACTTAGTCAGGGAAGTTGATGATTCCTACAGTGAAACCGCATGAGTGGCTGAAAACGACCACTTACATAGTTTCTCCAGGAGTTCCGAAAACCTTTTGCCTGTAGTCGTGCTGGGAAACCAGGACAACCCCTGGGCAATTTCCGGTCCCAGTAAACTTACATGTGAAAAGCACCAAGTCTCATCTTCACATTTCATGAGACACCCTAATTAACACTGGTTGGCTGTTTACGAGAAAGTAATTTAGTAAAACCTTCCAGCAAAGAAGAAGATCGAATCACCTATCATCACCATTTTACTCTTGCTTCTGAGTCAGAAGATTGTGGGTTCAAGTCACACTCCAGAGACTTGAGCACATGACCCAGGTTGACGCTCCAGTGCAATACTGAGGGAGTACTGTACTGTCAGACATGCCTTCTTTTGGATGAGATGTTAAAAGAAGGTCCTGTCTGTCACTTCTGGTGGCCATAAAAGATTTTGTGGCAGTATTTTGAAAAATTGGGCAGTTCTCCCTGGTGCCCTGGCTGATATTTATCCCTCAACCAACATTTCTAAAAAAGACAGATTATCTGGTCATTATCACCTTGCTGTTTGTGGGAGTTTGCTGTGTACAAATTGGCTGCATGTTTCCTACGTTACAACGATGACTATAAAAATATGTAATTGACTGGAAGTCATTCCGGACAGCCTGAGGTAATGATAGGTGTTAGATAAATGCAATCATTTCTTTCTTGCCAATACGTTATGTTAAAATGGGTTATTGTGTGCACATGTTTGTAAATGTGAGGGACTATCATTTTTTTTCTAAAATATATAGAGATATGCCCAAGGTTATCAATAAAAATTTCAAATTGGACAAAGACCTAAAATGGCTGAATCCATGTCTGTCTGTTGCCCTGAACAAAAGAAGCAACCAGGCAGTATCAGGGAAACTCACACATCATTATCCCTGAAGAGCCACTAACGACCCCTGTGGAGGGAGCACAGGCCAAATTCAAAGAGAACTATACAAAGTCCATCTGCATTTTTAGATAACCCAAGCTGACCAACAGGAGCCTGCTCGTCTGTGAAGACAAGGGGCACCACAACCTTGCATTCAATTTTAATGGTTGAGACATTTAACAATCTCAGGGACCAAGATGAGGGATGCACACCCTTTGACAAAGACAGTGGGAGTCATGTGACATGGGCCTCTGGCTTGTGGAACCAGTAATATTGCTTTGCTGAACTGCAAACTCCAGTCTGCTTTTTTATCATCTGATGAGCAGTTTCACAGACAAGGACTTCTGGCCCAGGTTGCATACCTTCCCCCATCTACACTGCATATACTGGAAATTCTGTATCATTGCCTACAAGACTGATTTATCTCTGCATGCCTATCTCATCGTGTGAAGTCAACACCTCTGAAAAAGTGAATTATCTAGCAGCAGTTTTCAGCTCACCGACCTCCGTGAAGGAATACCTCATTGCACTTTGATTCAGGACTCTGGAACCCACGTGGAACAATATTTCTTTTCTCTGTGGTCTCTGCACTATAAATCTTTCTTTTCTCTATTCCTCTTTTACTGTATGAATGCAAAGGAGGCAACGTTGTGACCTTCCTCCTGCATTTCGAGTGTGTGCAAACTAACCCTTTGAGTTCATTCTATCTCAAGTTTCCTGTGAGTTTAGTAACCCCAAGAAGTTGGGAAATACGCCACCGCTTATAAAGGGGAAGCACGTTTCTGTTTACAGGAGGAATTAGTGCTGTTTAAATTAACCCTCCTCCTGTCCAGTAAACAAATGAAAATTTTTCCAATCTCTTTTCCGCACAGGTGATGGCCCTTTAATAAGTTGCACTCAGAAGTATGTTGTGTTGTTTGGACTTTTATTTTAAACTTTTATATTAGGTAGCAGGTAAGCCTACAAGAAGATATTTCCATTAACGATAATAACAGTCATTCACAATGGGCTTCAAGTTCAGACTCTCTAATCTTCTCTGACCATGCAGCTTATTGAGACTGATGGGCTGGATTTATATGGCAACACCTCCATCTTCTCTTGACAGCTTTGGAGCTGTACAGTGCTGCTGTCAAATTGCCAAATATAAGTGCAACACCAGAACTGCTTGACAGCATCTGAAAGTTTAAGATAATACTTTGGCTCTAATTTCCTGACAGTGGTCTTTTAGTACAGCAGACTTAAGATCATTTTTTTGCAAAGTGTTTGTCCACCTGTTCAATTTGAAATTGCATTACCTCTCGTGAATCTTTAATTGTGTTTTTCTTTTGTTCAAACTCATTCAAGTTGTTTGCTTTCTGTGTGCAATCTCTAGGCAGCTAATTACACACGCCTCAGGTGCCAAGAACCCAGGGTGGGGGACAACTTGATGTATGTGGCAGGATGCGCTTCCTGGGACCTTCCGCTACTGACATCAGTGGATTTTCTGGGGTCAGGGCAAGTCCCATAATTTGACTGCCAATGGTGAGTGCTGGAACTATTGAGGTTACGCCCAGGACACCCACCTTCCGAAGCGGCCGACAAGTCTGACTGAGAGAATTTTTCTGTGATTCTTATAAAGAATGTGCTGTATGTTAGGTTCACTAGTACAATGTGAGAGTTGCAAGGAATGGTGTTCTACAATGAGAAGAAAGAAAAAAAAAAGACTTGCATTTATGTAGCGCTTTTCATGAGCACCGGACATCTCAGAATGCTACATAGTCAATAAAGTGCTTTTTGAAGTGTGGTCATTGTTGTAATGTAGGAAATACAGCAACCAATTTGTACCCAGCAAACTACCACAAACAGTAATGTGATAATGACCTGTCGTTTGTAATGTTGATTGGGGGGGTAAATATTGGCCAGGACACCAGGGATAACTCCCCTGCTCTTCTTTGAGATAGTGCTTTGGGATCTTTTACATCCACCTGAGGAGGCAGATGGGGCCTTGGCTTAACAGCTCAATTAGTCGTTTGGTAGTATTGCTGAAAAAAGAGACATATCTAAGCTTTCCATTTTGCACTCATCAGGACACTCGCAAGAATACCAATATAAGGGGGAATACAACAATTTATACTGTATGTGAAGAGAGTGCTGATTGGTTGGCATGTGGCATTGCCATGATGGTGGCTGACAGTTAACTGCCAAGCATTGTTTGAAATTTAAACCAGGCAGCTTGACCCTAATTGCTCTAGGCACTGCCCTGAGGAATGAATCAGCAAATGGCTCATTCAAAGGTGAGCATGTCCAACAGTGCAGCACTTCCTCCATACTGCACTGAAGTGTCAGCCTTGATGTTTTTTGTGTGCCAACTCTGAGTGGCACTTGAACCCAGGGCCTCATAATTCAGAGACAAGTGTGCTACCAACTGAGCCACAACTGACAGACATTGCATGTGGCAAACTTGCTTATTGTTAACTGCATGCAAATGCCTCCCTGACGTGAATAAGTACATAGAAGTGATTGCACTCCAGTGGTTCTTCTTGTATTGCTTTGTACGTCTTTGACAGAAGATTGTAGAAGGTCTGAAAATGAAATGGCTAGCTGTTACCACAAGGTTTTGAGTGTTTATAACAGTGTCAATATGTATTGTCATCTCCTCCTATACCTGATGTGAACATTGGCTTTGCATGCCAGACAGGGTTCAGTTCTGGTGTGTTGTGTCTGTACAGATCCTGGGCAAGGGGCAACCTCAAGAAAATTGCCCCTTTTGAGTTTTGCCTGTGATGAATTGAATTGAATACAATCCCTGCCTTTTATTGTCCATCTGACTGTGCAGGTTTCAAAAACGGATTGATTCTGGTTGTTAAGTATTGTTCAGAGACTGGCCTGTGGCTGGGACTTGTTTATTTAAAGAAAGAATGAGTCGGCATTTCTATAGTACCTTTCATCTCTTCAGGAAGGCCCGAAAAAATGAATTACTTATGAAGATCAGTAAGTTTGATGTAGGCAAATATTTCAACCAACTCACAAGGCAGCAAAATCACCGAATGACCAGATAACTTGTCACTAATGGTTTGGGGTAAGGTAGAGACATTGACCAAGACAGATTGATTGGGCTACATGGACAGACACATAAAGAAGAGAGAAAGACAAATAGAGAGAGAGTTTGGACAATGCAATTCCTGCTCTGGAAGTGGAAATATATTACTATGGTGGGTAATACCATTACCTGGCCAATGCCCGGAATCAATGCTTGGGTTGGGGATCCCCTACTGAGACACAGCCATTGGGGTGATCCACATCCGTGGAGACCCACAAGGGATTCCCAGCTTCACCATTGAAGACCTCTCCTTGGAACTCTTTCCAAAAGTCACATCCACTCGGACAGCTTTAACAGTGGCCTACTTCACAATGTTTCAATCTCGCCTTCTGAGATTCCTTCTCCCTGGATTCTCGGGTACACTCAACATTAGCTTACCAGCACACTTTCAGATCTATGGCCGTGCCAAGCAGAGCACCACTGCTCCAAAGGGGTACCTTTGCTCCAATGGCCCTCTTTACTTGAAGTCTGCTCCCACAGCTCTCTAACTTAACTGGGAGATGTTTTTGCCCCCATGTACATAAGAACATAAGAAATAGAAGCAGAAATAAGCCATTCAGCCCCTCAAGCCTGCCCCGCCATTCAATAAGTTCATGGTTGATCTGCCCCAGGCCTCAACTCCTTTTTCGTGCCAGCTCCTCATAGCCCTCAACTCCCCAATATTTCAAAAATCTATCTACCTCCTCTTTAAATACTTGCAGTGATCTAGCCTCCACAACTCCCTGAGGTAGAGAATGCCGGACATTCACTGTCCTCTGAGAGAAGAAATTCCTTTGCAACCCAGTTTTAATTGAGCGCCCTCTTATCCTGTAACCATGTCCCCGAGTTTGAGATTCCTCCAATCGTGGAAACATCTTCTCAACATCTACCCTGTCAAGCCCCCTCAGAATCTTGTACATTTCAATAAGATCACCCCTCATTCTTCTAAACTCTAATGAATAAAGGCCTAACTTGTTTAGTCATTCTTGATAAGTCAACACCTTCATCCCAGGGATCAGCCCAGTGAATCTCTTTTGAACTGTCTCCAATGCCAGTATATCCTTCCTTAAATATAGGGACCAAAACTGTACACAGTACTCCAGGTGTGGCCTCACTGATACCCTGTACCGTTGTAACAAGACTTCCCTATTTTTAAACTCCAACCCCTTAGCAATACTGTCCAAAATTCCATTTGCCTCCTTAATTACTTGCTGCACCTGCATGCTAACTTTTTGTGTTTCATGCACAAGATCACTCTGTGCTGCAAAAATTTGGAATCTCTCTCTGTTTAGATAATAATCTGCCTTTTGATTCTTCCTACTAAAGTGAATGACCTCACAGTTTCCTACATTTAGCTCCAAGTTTTTGCCCACTCGCTTAACCTTATCTATATCCCCTTGTAGATTTCTTATGTCCTCATCACAATATGCCCTCCCGCCTATTTTTGTATTGTCAGCAAATTTGGATACATTACACTCTGCTCCCTCCTCCAAGTCATTGATATAGATAGTAAATAATTGAGGCCCTAGGACTGATCCTTGTGGCACTCCACTAGTCGTGCCTTTCCAATCTGAGAAAGACCCATTAATCCCAACTCTCTGTCTTCTGTGTGTTAACCAATCCTCAATCCATTACCCCCAATACCGTGAGCTCCTATCTTGTGCAATAACCTTTTATGTGGCACCTTATCGAATGTCTTCTGGAACTCCAAATACACTACATCTATTGGTTGCCCTTCATCAACTCTGCTTGTTATATCCTCAAAGGACTCTAGCAAATTTGTCAAACATGATTTCCCTTGCACAAAGCCATGTTGACTCTGTTTGATTGCGTTAAGCTTTTCTAAATGTCCTGCTATTTCTTCCCGTGACACTTCTTGGCTGGCCACCTGCCTCAAACTGACTGTCTCAAGAAGAGTTGTTCACTGACCCTCAAACTGTTCTGGTGACCTATCAAAACACTCCCAGAGCGTCCCACCCTGGTTACTAGGCAGAAAGCAATGTAACAAGTATTGGAACATCCTGTACCTTAAAGGTTACAACCTCCACAGACTGCGAATTTAACATTCAGGGGCACGTAGACCAATGGATCCCATGATATCTAGCAGCCCCACGAAAGACTAAAGTTACAGTCACACTTACACAGCGTACGTCTTCACACTCATTGGAATGAGTCTGATGGCTTTGGAGTTGAAGAGGATGCCAGTAGGTTCATTCATTATGCCTTTATACTCCTTCAAGTAGAACAGATTTAATTCATGAATACAGCAACTTCAATTTCCTGAGAGGCTTGTTAGGAAATCAACCATTCGGAATGTGTGGATTCTCAAGACTCCAAACGAAGCAGAGAGGATGGTGAGCAGGTACAAGTGATTGTATCCGAGACAATTTTGTTTTTAGTGTTCCTGATTTTGCTAATTAAGTCAGGTATCCAGCAATAACTGATTCCTGCCGCTGCTTTCACCGTATTCCCCTCCACCCCCCTGGCTTGGCCAAAACCTCAGGCAGAAACAGGCCACCTAAAAAGTGAGCATCCTGTCGCCCAATGACTGAGCTTTAAACCCCACACCCTGGGCTGAATAAGACCCCGGGCGGGTGGGTGGTGGGGGGGGGGGGGGGTACTTTGGGGACGTGCAGTTGGCTCACCCCCCCACGACTGCGCCTCCCCCGTCTCCCGCCCCCCCGGAAGCAAAGTCAGGGTGGAACCGACACGCTCCACACCGACCCGCCTCGCAGCTATAAAGCGCTGGAGGGCGGGCGGGCTAAACAAGGGCCAAGTGGGGCTTCCGCTCCTCACAGAGGAGGAAGTCCCGCCCCTCGGAATCTGCCGGCCGATCTGATTGGCCGGCAAGCTCTCCGCCATTCCCGACAGTGGCCGCTACCGGGACTGCTGGCAGGGGGGGAGAAAGAAGAAGGGCCATGGGCCCCTGAAGCAGGCAAGTTCAGGGTCTCGGGCGAGGAGGAAAGAAGCAGGCGTTCGACCTTAGAGGAGCCGCCGCGCGATCGGCAAAGGACAGCCCCCAAAAAGCAAACCCTCTCTCCCTTCCCACCCTTTGAAGAGCTTTTTTTAAAAATCGGGCTGCCTGCTCCTGCCCGACTACCCCCGCCAAATGTTTTGTGGAGTGGGTAGTGTATTGTCAGGGTTAATTGGCTTGATAACAAGTCTAATTGTCCTCGATTACTTATTTGAATATGGGGGCGAGCTGCCTATTTCGGCTCCCACGTACCCCTCGTATTATAGGGGTGAGGTCGGGGGTGGGCGGGAAGGTGATGGGGTGGGCACCCGCCCTATTATACGTGCCACCCCCCCCACTCAAAACACACCCAGTGGGGGCACAAAATGTACAGCCCCCGGTCTATCACCAAGCCAACCCACTTCCAGCTCCTCAGTGTCGCCTGTACCCATCCCTATGCCACTGAAACCATGATCCGTGCTTTCACCACCTCTAGACTCAGCGGCCTGGAGCTTCCTCTCAGGGACAGAATTGCGGCACTCGAACCTCATGCCCGCTCAGCTCTGACCCGTGGCAGACCCCAGAAGGCGTCCACCAAAGCGAGTGAGGAAATTCCAATGGGGATGCTCCTGCTGCACCAGAATATCTGATGAGGGAATTAAAGGGTCAGAAACCACTCTTAAAGATCAGAATGTCTGCCCTGGCTGAGACCATCCTTCAGCTGCTGCATCTTTGAGGCCCCTTAGAGGGAACGGAGACTGCCTCATGGCCCTCTTCCCATAACATGGTAATTTACCACCACTTCCTGGGGCTTACCACCATCTTCCGCATGCTGGCATCTGCAGGCAGACCTACATACGGTAGCCAGCAGGGGAGTCCATTGAGGCCAGAGACCCCTAGCCTAACAGCCCATAACCAGTGTCATTTCCATATGGAGAGTGGAAGGAGGAGGGCGGCAGTTCCAGTGTGAACAGAAGAGGGGGATTCTGCTTGGCTGGTGAGTGATGGCAGGCTTCACGCTTTGAATTTTATTGCATTCTCTAAATGTGATCCCACCCGACATTAAACGGGCTCTGGCAGAGATACATTCTCTCTCACATCCAGAATTAATTTCCAATAACCCCTGCAGTTGCCAAAAAATGTCAATGCAAATAACTTCCATAAATAAACATGCACTTTTTTGGAAAACATAAAATCCATCAGTGCCACTGCAGACAGTGGAATCATTGGATTCTCAGTATGGGAACCTGAAGGAGAATTTCCAATCGATTTCTGTAATGTTATCTTTCAGTCTCTCACCCACAACCCTCATAAACACCTGCTTATTAAGCACTATGCCCTGTCCTCCGTTAAGTCTTGTTCATCCATCACCTCTGTCCTCACTGATTGATGCTGGCTCCCTGACCCCAAAGTACTGAATTTAAAATCTTAGGCCTTACCTTCAAATGCTTTCCTGGCTTCACCATAATTTACCTGTACATCCTCCGCCAGGTCTGTGCTCTCTCTGACTCTGGCCTTCCACGAAGTTTCCTGGAAAAAGATTCAGAAGGAAGATGAGGAGAATTCTTTTTTCAGGCATTGAGTCGTTGTGACCTGGAATGCAAGGGTGAGGTATAAGGAAATCAGAGTAAGATTCAAGAGGGAGTTGGATGCATAATCGAAAAGGAAAATTTGCAAGGTTATGGGGAATAAACATAGAAGTGAGACTAATTGGGATAGCTCCTTCAAAGAGCCAACACAGGCACAATGGGCTGAATGGCCTCCTCCTGTGCGGGTTGATCCTATGATTCTGTTCGCAATTTGCCCTACTATTGGTGCCAGATCTTTCAGTCCCTGGTGCTAATCTCAGGAACTCTCTCCCTAAACCTCTCTGCTTTGATACTACTCTTTCTTTCGTAGTATGCTCTCTAAGGATGTCACTTTTGATTAAGATACACATGCATGCATCCAGAAAGCACGTTCTGCCTATGGCATACTCAATGATCATGTCTGAAAGTGGCATAGCTTTAAGCCAAAGACTAAAATCAAACCCTACCAGGCCATCGTCCTTACCACCCTCCCGTATGGAACAGAATCTTGGATCCGCCAAAGATGTCACATCACCATTCAGGAACGCTCCCCCCAAAGACACATAAGATCCATCCTGAGAATTCAATGGCAGGACAAAATTGCAATAAAAATGACATCCTCCATCATGCTGGGCTCAACAGCATGGATACCATCTTCCAGAAAATTCAACTCGGATGGGCAGGCCATTTCTCCCACACGGATGACTACAGGATCCCCAAGCAGATCTTCTATGGGGAGCGGTCTCAGGGCAAACAACGTCATGGTGATCTGTACAAACGATATGAAGATACCGTAAAAAAAGAGCCTCACAAGCTTCTGCATTACAGACCAAGGGCAGGATTTTCCAGCCCCGCCCGCCGTTGGGATCGTCCAATCCCGCCGAAAGTCAACGGACCCTTGGCTGGGGCACCACATTCCCGGTGGCGGGGCCAGGAAATCCTGGCCCAATCTTCTTGAGAAAACACTGCAGCCTTAATGCATCTTGGAGTTAGCCATTTAAAATAAAGGTTATACAGGTGGCCATTGGCAAGGCTGACTATGAAAATGTCGGTAACTCATCTGGATTAGAAGGTTCCCTGCTCATCAAACCCAGACTTTAATCAACAACAAGCATTATCATAGCCAACAACAACAAACATTGACCAGGCTCTGGCAGAGATACATTCGCTCTCACATCCAGAATTAATTTCCAATAATGCCTGCGGTTGCCAATAGATGTCAATGCAAATAAATTCCATTAGTAAACACCCACCCTTTCTGGAATACATAAAATCCATCTGCACCGCCACAGACAGTGGAATCTTTGGAATTCTCTATCCCAGAGAGGTGTCAATTCTCGGTTGTAGAGTATATTCAAGACAGAGGTCGATAGACACTTGGGAATTAAAAGGTATGGGGTTAGGGCAGGAAGATGGAGTTGAGATAGAAGATCAGATATGGGGCTGTATTTAATGGGGTCCTGGGAGCCCCTCGACACCGGTGACAGTGGCTTGTCCCGCAGCGATCTAACGCCAAGTAGGGCGTTAATTGGTTTAAGACAGGACTTCCACCCCCTCGTCTTAAGAAGTCCCACCTCAGAAAACTACTGGCCAATCAATCAACTGGCAGCTCAGTGGCCCCAGCAGCACCACTGGGAGCAGTGGGCACTATTGGGACTACAATCGTCCCCAATGCTGAGGAGCAGAAGCTGGAGATGAGTGAAAAGTGAATCGGGGGGAGTATTTTCACCGTGGTCAGGCTAGAAGGACCCGGTAAGGGGGAAGTGGGGGCCAGGGTAAGCAGGCCAAGGAGTGGCCTGCCTCACCGCCCAAACAGTAAAAGCTGTCAGGCTGGGTGCATGCATGGGCCTTTCCCAGTGCTGGTTAAATCCGAGAGGCAGAGGGATGGGGCCTTTAAGTGGCCACTTAAGGGCCCCAATTGGCCCATGGCTGGGAGGGCCGTCTGATGCTTCCCCCAGCTACTGGGAAAATTGCAGCAGGGTCAGGGGTAGGGGAGGGCGGCCGGGTAGGCGGCGGGCAGGCACCTCCGGGCCCCTTCCCGCCTGCAAACCCGCCACCAGGGGGCCATAAAACCCAACCCGTAATCTTGTCGAATGGTGCATCAGGCTCACAGGCCCAAATGGCCTAGGCTCCTGCTCCCATTTCCTCTGTTTGTAATTGTGGATGGAGGGAGGTCAAAACAGAAGATACCGTGGCAATATCTCTCCTTTCTCCCACAGGAGACAACAGATCGGCAAGTGGTTTGTAAAATTTCTTTGTTTTTAGAGACTGTCCAAATGCCAGGACAGGCTGCTAAGTGATTGGTACAAACCATCAAGTAGGTTAAAACCTCCAAGCAAATCATGTCACATCAGCCGTTGGAACATAAGGACTTTTTAAAATTGATAGACTTCTTAACATGTGGCTCCCATGTCCCTGCTAATTGAAATGCCAGCGCTCTGTCCAACTTATTCCAAGGTTCGATTTCTAATCCTCCTGAGACAAGAAAGTGACAGCGGTATAAACACTCTGACATGGATGGAATTAGACGTGTAATTAGTGCAACGAGCAGGATAATTAGATCTGCCCCTGGCCTGTTGACAAAGGTCTGCTTGACATGCAAAGTCTTTAGAAACAGTGTCAAGAATCGGGCTGTAAACGCACAAAACATATGCATCTTGTTTCCTTCCTGTCCATCATCATTTCATTGTGAAACTCTTGAATTGCAGTTTAATCTGGATGCAGTAAACTTCACCCCAACAAGAGCCTCCACAGTGAGCCTGAAAATAAAACCCTGTCCTGCAGGGAGATCTTGACATATACCCACTGTGCCCAGGTTTGATGGCCCCGTCAAGAATTTAGTTATGAGCAATTCCAATGTTTCATTCCGAAAATGGCCATTGTATATATGTACCGTGACTATAAGGCCAATCGTTGGCTGTTGTTAATAGACCCTGGGTAATTGTTAATGCCCTAATATTTATATTATGCTCTTTGTAAATTGCACACAGGCAAGTGTTCTTCAGTGAAGAAAATAACTGCTGCAAGTCGAGGTATAAAAGGGCAGATTTTTTTTGCAGTGTTTGTCCACCAGTTCAATTTGAAATTGCATTAACTCTCGTGACTCTTTAATTATGATTTTTTTTTGGTCAAATTCATCCGAGTTGTTTGCCTTCTGTGTGTAATCTTTAGACAGCTAATAACACACGCCTTAGGTGCCAAGAACCCACGATTGGGGGACAACTTGATGTATGTGGCAGGATGCGCTTTCTGGGATCCTCCGCTACTGACATCAGTGGATTTTCTGGGGTCAGGGCAAGTTCCATAATTTGACTGCCGATGGTGGGTGCTAGAACTATTGAGGTTACGCCCAGGACACCCACCTTCCGAAGAGGCCGACAAATCTGACTGAGACAATATTTCTGTGATTCTTACTGAGAACGTGCTGTATGTTAGGTTCTACAATGAGGAGAAGGAGGAGGAAAAGAAAAGAAAGCCCTGCATTTATATAGTGCTTTTCATGAGCCCTGCACATCTCAAAATGCTGCATAGCTAATAAAGTGCTTTTTGAAGTGTGGTCATTGTTTTAATGTAGGAAATACAGCAACCAATTTGTACCCAGCAAACCCCCATAAATAGCAATGTGATAATGACTTGTCGTTTGTAACGTTGATTGGGGGATAAATATTGGCCAGGACACCAGGGAAGCTCCTATGCTTTCCTTCAAAATAGTGCTTTGGGAGATTTTACATCCATCTGAGCAGCCATCGGTTTAACATTTCATTCAAAGGGCAGCACCTCGAACAGTGCAGCACTCGCTCAGCGCTGCACTGGAGCATCTGCCTTGATTCTCCCGGTTGTTCTAGTGGAGTGAGGTGGAATATCCAGTGGTAAGTCCCGCTCGAGTGACATCGGTCATGTAATACCTGTGCCAAGTGTGGGTGTGCAGCTATTGATTCAGTGCACTTGGCAGGAATACATCAGAAGATGCCCTTCCCCATATTAGCACCTTAGCAACCTGAGGCCCAAGGACTGTCAGTATGTTCTAGCACTCAGCAATACCATAGAAAGCAGGGGGAAGGATTTAGATTATACACCGCTCATAGAGAGCTCCCCACTCCTGCTTATTTTTAAGAGAGTTAGATTAATTGGGAGCTGATGTAGGTCAGTGATCATATACCTGAACTTGGACTGTCTTTTCTTCATAGTCCCTGAAGAGTGAGGACAATCCTTAGGTCTGCTCTTCCCTTCCCTTGTCTGGCACTCCTGCCCCTCATTAGAATAGCTAGAACATCATAACCAAAGATATATTCCCACCAACTGCCCACCCACCCCCAGTGGGAAAGACAAAACCAGGGGGACAAAACCCTGGGCCAATAAAGGAAAAAGTGCTCTGGAGAATTTATCCTTGTTAACATTTGCATCTTTTCCGCGCTGCGTATGTGGTTAGGTTCATTCATATTCACTGACACTTCCTTAATTTGTTTCCTTCATATTGTGCCTTTTATTATAATTGCAGGCTTGATTTAAGCTTTTCACTTCCTGACAGCTACAATGAACAAACCTCCTACTTCCAATTAAGTTCAGAAACAGTTTTGTTGACTTTCCAGTAGTCAGTAACAGGAGGAACGGTATGCTAGCCAGCAGGATGTTAACTAACATAATGTTCTCTGTCAATTCACAACGTGAAGGAGAGGGCCTATTGCTCCCATTAGGCCTCCAGGCAGTTGAGGTAATTGCTCCTGTCTTCTTACTGTGTGTCTTATGTCTTCTTGTGTTTAAGTCCCTCTTCAGTGATTTCCTCTGTGTTCAAGTTCTCGTCTTCGGAAGCTCAGCCATCATTCAAAAACCAAAAGAGCTGAAGGTACGCAGTGGGTCTGTCAGCAATTTAAATAGGGGAAAATAATTATAACCCCTTCATTAGGTAACTCTTTCGAGTTATCAACAGTCACAGATTGTAACTCTTTCGACTACATTTACAGTTCTTGGTTTCCGGGAGTGGGACATGAACCCACAACCTTCTGATTCAAAGGCGAGGGTGCTATGAACTGAACCACAGCTGACACCTCTATTCGTACATTGAAAGAACAACAACTCGTATTTATACTGTGTCTGTAACGTGGAAAAAAGCATCTCAAGATGATTCACAGAGGCATAGTCAGACAACAACCCATGTCCAAGAATGCTTAAAATGCGCACCTATTCCTGAGCAGTAATGATTGTTAGGTTTAGGGCTCCTTTAAGATTTAGTTTAATTTACATCAGTTTGTGTTGGTTGCATAAAGGTTGCTGCTCAATATGCCCCGGGGAGTTGGGAACATGGTAATGGTGTGCTCAACATAGTCATGCAGGAAAGCACACTTGATGTGAATGAGGTCCAGCCGTATGCCACAAGGAGGAGGATGAAGAGAAGCTAACAAGACCAGAGCAGAAAGCTTCCTGTCTTCACTAAACTTTGAGTGATGTGCAGCCTCAACAGCATCTCCTCTTTAATTCCCAACTCACTATCCCTTGGCCATGGCCTGATACTTCCATCTACTAACTCACATGCTTCTGACCATGAAATCTTCACCCCCCAACTCATTGACTCCCATCAAGCTGAGCTGCCCAAAACAGCACCCAGCTTTAGCAGCCTTAAATCTGAGGGCCCCAGGCTCAAGCACCCAAGAACAATGATTAACCTCATTATCCATTGCCAGATCAAGCTTGTCCACCTCAATTAATATCAACTCTCTTGCAGTGTGGGCAAATTCTCTTCATTCTCCAGGATCCACCCTCAAGGGACTATTCAGGTTCCTCCTTTTCCTTATGAACTACCTGACTACGTTAGAATAATCTTTTCATTTCAATGCAACTTATATGAAGCACTTTAGGATGTCAACCATATGGTGTAAGAGGGGATGTAGCAACATGGATATAAAACTGGTTGGTGGTCAAGAGACGAAGGGATAGTCTTTAGCTTTACCCAACCTGCAGGAACCAAGCAAGCAGGCTGTTTCAACTGAGGGGTTAATTACCCACTTGGAAGCCACCCAGGTTATTGCTGCTTGCAAACCTGTAGGCAGACGAGGCCTCATGAGTTCATGGGAACTTGAGTTCTATTACATCAACAGTACTGTACCCCAAAGGCTTTGGTGATCAAATGGATAGATAGGTAAGAGACTCAGATTAATGCAGAGAAGAGTGAGAATTTTTTTTGTGAGGATAAATTGTCCCCTGCACACCAAGATCTAGATCATTAATATATATTAGTAAAAGCAAGGGTCTCAATACCGACCTCTGGGGAACTCCACAACACGCCTTCCGACAGCCTGAAAAATATCCATTATCCTCTGTTTCCTGTCACTCAGCCAATTTTGTATCCATGTTGCTATTGTCCCTTTTATTCTTTGAGCTGTAACTTTCCTCACAAGTCTGTTGCGTGGTACTGTATTGAACGCCTTTTGGAAGCCCATGTACGCCACATCAACAGCATTGCCTTCATCAACCATCTCTGTTTCCTCTTCAAATAACTCCAGCAAGTCAGCTAAACATGATTTCCCCTTTAGAAATCCATGTCGGCTCTTCCTGATCAGCCCACGTTTTTCCATGTGACTACTAATTCTATCCCGAAAAATTGCTTCGAGAAGCTTCCACATCACTGAAGTTAAACTGACTGGTTTGTAATTGCTGGGCTTATCCTTACAACCTTTTTTGAACAAGGGCATAATATTTGCAATACTCCAGTCCTCTGGCACCTCTCCTGAGACTAGGGAAGACTGAAAGATTATGGCCAGTGCTCCTGCAATTCCTACTCTCACTTCCTTCAATATCCTTGGATGCATCTCATGCAGTCCAGGTACCTTGTCAACCTTAAGTACTGACAGTGTATCCAATATCTCCTCCTTATCAATTTTGAACCCTTCTAGTGACAGAGTTTCCTCCTCTGTCGCCGTGGCTTCAGTAACATCTGCTTCCTCGTTAAAGACAGATGCAAAGTATTCATTTAACACCTCAGCCATGCCCTCTGCCTCCATGTGTAAATCCCCTTTTTGGTCCCTAATCAGCCCAAGTCCTCCTCTTACCACCCTTTTACTATAGATAGAAGACTTTGGGATTCCCCTTTATGTTGGCTGCCAGTCTTTTCTCATAATCGCTCTTCACTTCTCTTATTTGCTTCTTCATCTCCCCTCTGAACCTTTTGTATTCAGCTTGGTTCGCCATTGTATTTTCTACCTGACACCTGTCATAAGCACACCTTTTCTTCTTTATCTTAATTTCTTCTCCTTTTTTATCCAGGGAGCTCTGGATTTGTTTGCCCTACCTTTCCCTTTTGGCAGAATATACCTTGACTGTGCCCAGATCATTTCTTCTTTGAAGGTAGCCCATTGTTCAGCTATAGTTTTCCCCACCAACCTTTCATCCAGTCTATCCAAATGAGCTCTGTTCTTGCCCCATTGAAATTGGCTCTCCCCAGGTTAATTATTCTTACACTGGATTGCCCATTGTCCTTTTCTACCATCGTCCTAAACCTTATTATACAATGATCACTGTCTCCTAAATGTTCCCCCACTGACACTTGATCTATTTGGCTCACCTCATTTCCAAGAACCAGGTCTAGCAGTGCTTCCTTTCTTGTTGGACTGGACACACACTGCTATAGAAAATTCTCCTGAACACATTCTAGGAACTCTTGCCCCTCTCTGCCTTTCACACTACCACTATCCCCAGTCTATATTCAGGTAAATAAATTCCCCATTATGACTACTCTATAATGTTTGCACCTGTCTGTAATTTTCCTGCAGATTTGCTCCTCTACATCCTTCCCGCTAGTTGGTGGCCTATAGACTACACCAAGCAATGTAATTGTACCCTTTTTGTTCCCTAGTTCTAGCGAAATTGATTGTCCTTGAGCCTTCTGGGACATCCTCTTTCTCCAGCACTGCAATGCTCTCCTTGACCAATAGCACCACCCTTCCTCTTTTTCTTCCTGCCCTATCTTTCCTGAACACCTTGTACCCAGGAATATTGAATACCCAGTCCTGCCCTCCCTTGAGCCAGGTCTCTGTTATCGCCACAACATCATATTTCCATCTGACAATCTGCGCCTGTAACTCCCCAATCTTATTTACTATACTCCATGCATTCACATATATGCCGTATAACCCTGATTTAGAATTCATTACTTTCTCCCTCACTCCGACTCCACCTATTTAGTGCCCAGCGGACATATCAGTCACCATCAGTGTACACACATCAGGAACCAGCACTGCATATGGGTCAGTCATCAGCAGTTTGCTTGTGTCACTCACAGATCATCAACAGAATACAGCAAACATAGCGAAATCAAGTATGGGCATGATTTGGAACAAAAATTCCCACAGCAATGCGATTAAAAGTCAATGGGTACTAAGCCTGCTGTGGTGAGTGAGATTAATAATGCAAGATCCAAGAAAAGAGCAGGGCTGAATTTTGCTACTCCTGTCTGTACAGATTTGGGTTGGGACTTCAGCCAGCCACTGTGACCCTGCCGTGACCCCAGCCCAATATCTTGGCACTTCCAGTCAACATCAAACCAACCAGCTCGCTAGATTGGCACCCCATGGACCAAATTAAACATTCACTCCCTCCACCACCAACTTACAATGGCAGGAATATGTGCTATATACAAGATGCACTGCAGCAACTCCCCAAGGCTCCTTTGACAGCGCCTTCCAAACCCGCAACCTCTACCACCTAGAAGGACGAGGGCAGCAGATGCATGGGAACACCACCACCTGCAAGTTCCCCTCCAAGCCATACACCATCCTGACTTGGAACTCTATTGCCATTCTGTCAATGTCACTGGGTCCAAATTCTTGAAACTCCCTCCCAGCAGCACTCTGGGTGTAACTGCACCACATGGACTGCGGCGGTTCAAGAAGGCAGCTCACCACTACCTTCTCAAGGGCAATTAGGGATGGGCAACAAATGCTGGCCCAGCCAGTGAGGCCCACACCCCATGAAAGAATTTTTTAAAAAAATGACAGTATTAAAGGGGTTAAGAGAGTCACAGAGATTGGGCCAGGATGATGACTGAAAACCTTTGCTGAGACCAAGGCCTCCAGCTGGTTTGGAAGAGGATGGATAAGAAGCAGTTACCAGCCGTTTTCCCTCCATTTGCCCCAAGTGGGGCCATCCTGCCAGCACTCTGGGCCCACAGTCTTGGTTCACATGCCAATCCATGTGAAGCACTGGGGATACAGACAAATCGGAAGGAAATGGCAAGGGAACACAGCCTCACCTCCCCAGAAGCATTAGCATGGGATGCAGCAGTTAAAGCCAGGACTGGGAGAGGAATTTCGGGCCTGAAAGATGAGGCACTGATCAGTCCCACTATCCAATTCCATCCTCTTTTCTTGCATTAGCCCACCTTATTTCGGGCAAGATAGCAGAAGAAAATCCAGCCCTAAAACGGAGCAGACAAAACCCTTGTGTGGGGTAACTGGCCAGCTGTTTCATTCCAATCATTTTTTCTTTCCTCAGGTGACTGAGCACTGGAGAAATCAAATCACTTCCTAGAGTTCAGGACCCTCATACCTGACGATATAATCTGGAATTCATAGGGAATTTGGTGCATTCTAGATACTAATTAAATTGGCCGTAAATGAAAATCAGATATTGATTGTCAAATAGTTAGATTAAGAGTATTCCACTGTAATTAGAAAGCCACAGTTTCAAAACTAGGAGGCAGGGGGCAAGCAGAATGTGTCAACTAGTTATTTGGTCATGTTATGGATGTAGTGTTGACACCATTTGGATTGTCCTATAATCTTTCAGTGATAGAAGCACGAAATAACAATCTGTCAGATTGATGAACCTGCATAAATCATTGCAAACTGCATCTCTCCAGACCGCTATTTATCCTGATTGGCAATGCCTCAATGATGATTTATTACAAATTGATTGACAATAACAGGCAAACCGCAAGTCATCTCATGTTTCTAATGGCCACATCCTTTTGCAGCTCAGAGACAATTCTGCAGAGGAAATATATATATATATATATATAAAATAAACTTTAAGAGATGATTGAATGGTAATAATGAAATATGTGTGCACTGCCTTCTCAGGCTGAAGGATGACCCACATGACTGGCAGACCTGACCTTTGGTATCAAGTCTCAATCATCCAGTATATCCTGAATTTGGCATAACGACACATATATTATTGCTTAAATGTTGTTTGATGTCCTGAGAAGTGATTCATTGCATTATACAGTTAGAGCTTTTTTATACTGTTATTGTTTTGTCTTAATAAATGCATTAATAGTTATGCCACAACAAAATAATACATATGTTAACAATTCCTTACGATACCAAAATTTGTGATGTAGGGATAGGTTTAAGGCAGTCTGTCATCAGAAAACATATTTCGTAGATCTCCCTATCAACACATGAAAACTAATGTAGTCTAACACTTCCATTGCAAGAGTAGGAGTTTAAGGGGTGATTTGATTGGGGTTTTTCGGATTTAGAAAGGAATTTATAGGGTAGGTAGGTTTTCTTTTTCTGCTGATGGGGGAAGTCAATGCAAGGGGATTGAACATTAAAACCAAAGCCAGTTGATTCAATAATGAAGTTAGTCAACACCTCATTACGCAAGGGGCAGTAGATGTGTGGAACTCTCTTCCACAAAAATGGTGTACGCTAGATCAATTAATAATTTTAAATCTGAGATCGATAGATTTTTTGTTAGCCAAAGGTATGAAGGGTTTTGGAACCAAGGCAGGTATATGGGGTTGGATTTAATGCTCCTCTGCATGCGGGTTTGAAGGAGGGGGGGGATATGTTAATTCCAGTGGGCGTCACGGACACTACTTATCCACCCGCCACTCCCCCCACCACATTTTTAGCAGCGGGAAAGGCACAGGTCAACCTCCCAGCCCAGCAGTATTCTCTGAACAGGCTGATGCCAGGCAGGGGACCCTCCTTTACAAGTCCGCTTGGCCCATCGGAGGGACCCCCAAGGTGTAAACCACCCCCCGCCTCCCCAGGCTCCAAGGTTCCCTCCCCTACTGGATTTTCCACCCTGGCACCTCACCCCTCTCGCCAGAGCCTGCCAGCTTGCCCCTGGTGAGCCCCAAACTCACCTTAAATCCTGGTTACAGCGCAGCTCACCTCCTCATGGGCCTCTCTGCAGTACCGGCAGTGGCCATGGCTAACGGTGGCACTGCCGGCACTAGAGAGATGCCGGTCTCTGATTGGCTGGCCTTTCTCTGAGGTGGAACTTCCTGTTTCTGAGGGTGTAAATCCCACCTCCACTCAATTAACAACTGTTAAATGTCTGCAAGGAAGCCATGGAAATCATTGATGGCCTCCCCCTGACCTTTAAGCTGAGGAGAGCAGGGGGTGGGGACAATGGCGCCCATGAAGTCCAGTTCATGTATTTAGGTCACAGATCAGCTATGATCTCATGAAGTGGTGGAACAGACTTGAGAGGCCGAATGGCCTACTCCTTTTCCTGTGTTCCCGTGTGGCCCAATTTAATATTAATTATGCTGTGGTTAACAATTGTTGGCCTGACAAATTTAAATGCTGTTACCTCAGTGGAGTACAATAGCCTTAAATGTGTGAAATATTATTGACCACCTAACTTTGCAACTCAAACGACTCTGATTCCTGTTTGTATAAGATTGCCTGGAAGGTCATTGGAAGAGGTGAGCAGAAACAGAAAGCTCGAGAAGAGGGCCTGGAGAAAGCAGAGGCCAGCTATCGTTCACTTTCTCAGCCCACTGTCTTCCTCTACAGTAAATGTAGCAGAGGCTGCCATGCCAGAGTGGGGCTCCTGAGCCACAACAAGTGGTTCTCAACACAGAGTTTACCACCACAGTGCAAATCAGCATCTTACCAAGGTTGTCACTCATGTCTGACACTCAAGTGTGACAAATGTTGAACGATTTAACAAAATTGGTATGGATGAGAGCTTAATTCCTATGATTCTACTGATGGTTGGTGATGTTTTCAGATATTTTATGGATGGTTAAGCTGGTAGTAGAGGTGCTATAATAGCACGCATCAGGAAACTGTTTGATTCAAAGCATATTTTATTTACTACCAACAAAAACAGGAAATGCTGGAAAAACTTAATAGGTGTAACAGCATCTATGGAGAGAAAAAAAACAGTTAACGTTTCGAGTCCATATGACTTCTTCAGAGTCATCTAGACTCGAAACGTTAACTCTGTTTCTCTCTCCACAGATGCTGTTAGAGCTGCTGAGTTTTTCCAGCATTTTCTGTTTTTGTTTCAGATTTCCAGCATCCGCGGTATTTTGCTTTTACTTATTACCAAGTTGTATTTCGTTAAATTAATCACAGTGATTGCCACTCAAGCTGAAAATCATTAGTTATGAGTAGAAAACGAGATCTTGTGGCACCAGTGGGTAGTGTCCCAGCCTCTGAGCCAGAAGCTCTGGGTTCAAGTCCCACTCCAGGACTTAATGGCCAAGGAAGGTGCATTTATAATGTGACCAAACAGGTTGAGTGTCAATTTGTAAATCCTTCTGACATATACTGACAGGAGAGAGATTCCTGGTCAGCCATGTGCTAGAAAGAGATTAGAGCCTCTATCATCTATAGCTCCAAGCTATAACATGCATGTTAAAGTGCATGTTGCCACAGCAACTCAGACTCAGTTGTTGGGAGGGGGGGGTGGGTCAGTTGGCTGAAAATCTGAGGTAAGTTCAGAAAGTGCTGGAAAAGTTCAGCTGGTCTGGCAGCATCTGTGGAGAGGGGAAACAGATTTCAGGTCAATGATCTTTCACCAGAACAGGGAAAAGTTAGCGATGAAAGGTCATCGACCTGAAGCATTACCTCTGTTTCCGTCTCTCCAGACCTGCAGGGTGTTTTCTGTTTCTCTTTCACAATTTTCGTGGGAGGCTGCGGAAACAGATCAACAACTGACGATGGTGTTGGAAAGTGATGGTGACGCCAGCAGGATGCCGGGCTTTGAAGTAGAAGGGATTGAAATAATGCTGCGACACGTGGAGCTCAGAACAGATCTAGGGTGGAATTTTCAGTTTTCGAAACTATGGGCAGAATTTTCCATTCGGTGTGTGGGGGTGTGCCCGACACATCGGAACGTAAAATGACGTGCGATGACATCTGGCGGGCGTGCGTCCCGACATCATCGCGCTGTCTCGCGATATTTCGTTCAGCGGGCGCACGCCGGAGTTGGCTGCGCGCCTGCCGATAATTGATACGCCTATTAAGGCCATTAAACAGGTAATTAACATGAATGTTACGCTGCCTGTCCAACCTAACGGTTGGCAGGCAGGTGAAAAGGCCAAGGTTTACGTTTTTTAGGAAAGCTCATCCCGCTCGTGAAGCGAATAGTGATTACATAAAAACTTTCTCTGAAAAATAAAAACATGTCCCATCCCATATGTGACACAGCCACATGAGGGAACATGTTTCATTAAATTTTTATTGTTTTATTTATTTGTTTAAAAAGCACTTCAATCTCCTTGAGGCAGCGCATGTGCGAAAGAGCGCTGGACCCGACTCTCCCTCCTACCCCGGCCCGTACAGGTAGCGCGCTACTGCTCATGTATTACATGTTGAACCAAGGCTTGGCGGTAATGGTAGAGTGGGGGATTTGCTAGGCCATGAGGTTACAGATTGTGTTTGAGTACAATTCTGCTGCTGTTGATGGCCCATGGTGCCTCATGTTTGTCCAGTCTTGAGCTGCTAGATCTGTTCGAAATCTATCCCATTTAGCACGGTGGTAGTGCCACACAACACGATGGAGCGTATCCTCAATGTGAAGTCGGGATTTTGTCTCCTCAAGCACTGTGCGGTGATCACTCCTACCGATACTGTCATGGACAGATGCATCTGCAGCAGGCAGGTTGGTGAGGATGAGGCCAAGTATGTTTTTCCCTCTTGTTGGTTCCTTCACCACCTGCCGCAGACCCAGTCTAGCAGCTATGTCCTTTAGGACTCGGCCGGTAGTGGTGTTACTGAGCCACTCTTGGTGATGGACGTTGAAGTCCCCCACCCAGAGTACAGTCTGTGCCCTTGCCACCCTCAGTACTTCCTCCAAGTGGTATTCAATATGGAGGAGTACTGATTCATCAGCTGAGGGGGCGTTGCAGTCCATGGTAATCAGCAAGAGGTTTCCTTGCCTATGTTTGACCTGATGCCATGAGACTTCATGGGGTCCAGAGTTGATGTTGATGACTCCCAGGGCAACTCCCTCCCAACTGTATACCACTGTGGTGGAAGATAACTGTGGTGTTTGGGACCTTATCTGAATGAGTATGACTATGTCAGGCTGCTGTTTGACGAGTCTGTGAGACAGCTCTCCCAATTTTAGCACAAGTCCCCACATGTTAATAAGGAGGAATTTGCAGGATCGACAGAATCGTTTCCAGATGGTCCACTTCATTCCTTTTTAGGCTTTGTTTTAAGTAGCTTCCCAAGAGTCAACCACATTGCTGTGGATCTAGTCACATGTAGGCCAGACCATGTAAGGATGGCAGATTTCCTTAAGCCTCTGCTGTGGTGGGATTTGAACCTGGGTCCCCCGGAACATTACCCTGGGTATCTGGATTAATAGTCCAGTGACAATACCACTATGCCACAGCCTCCCCATTACGTACATTTGAATGCACTTATTTCAAGGTTTAGCCATCCTCCCAATCAGTGATAGTCTCCTTTTGTGAAATTCACATTTGTGTGATGTCAACCTCACTGAAGATAGTTTCTGCACCCTTGTGTGATGTGGGAGAGATGTGTTAAAATCTTTATTGGAAGTGTCTGATTAATGTGCTTGTAACCCCTTTTCTTCACCAAACACCATTGTGTGAGGGCAGCTCAGCAGCCTTGAGCGGTTAGCAGCAGTTGTGTCTCCTCAGTGGTAGTGCCAAAGGACAAGACATGGACAGAAGGTGGAGTTCCCCAACTATGTCCTCATCTCACTGGCTGCTGTACTTTCTCATTTTTGTGGCGACAACTGTCTGAAGTAAATTTTCGCATCATTCTCGTTGTTGAATGGACTCTCACTTCCCAGAGCAAGGGCATACAGAGGGCACTGCTGACCTTCTGCAGTTCACTCTTGTGGAACCAACAAGTTAGAGGGTGCTGCCAGAAAGGGCCCCTAGAGCACAGAGTCCTGTGTCACAGAACTGCTCGGGATGAACCTCGACAGCAACCACTGCATCTCTCTCCAGACTTTCTTTGCAAAGGCACAATCCACAAGGAGGTGAACAACGGTCTCTTCCCCACCACAGCCACCTCGAGGGCAACGTGCAGAGGGGGTGAGCCTCCTGGCGTGTAGGAAGGATCTGACGGGGAGGGCCTTTCTCACCACCAGCCAAGCTACGTCTTGGTGCTTGTTGGAAAGTTCTGGCGATGAGGCATTCTGCCAAATGACTTTGACAGTCTGCTCGGGGAACCATCCCACAGGGTCCACCCTCTCCTTTTCCCTCAGGGCCTCTAGGACGTTACGTGCTGACCACTGCCTGATGGACTTGTGGTCAAAGGTGTTTTTCTGCATAAATTTTTCCACCAGGGACAGGTGGTACGGCACGGTCCAACTACTTGGAGCGTTCCGCGGCAGCGTGGCCAGACCCATCCTTCGCAACACCGGGGGCAGGTAGAACCTGTCAATTATGGAGGAGGAGTCTGAGGCTGTGTGGGAGGAACCTGAGGCTGTGTGGGAGGAGTCTGAGGCTGTGTGGGAGGAGTCTGAGGCTGTGCGGGAGGAGTCTGAGGCTGTGTGGGAGGGGCACACTGCTGGACTAAGGGGCCCTTATGCCAATTATGGAGAGCACGTGACTGGCCTCCAATTGATGGAATGTCATATATGCTGCACCTATGCCCCCTTAACTATTCCCTGCCTTCCCAATTTTGACATTCCTATTTGTTAACGTTGAGATGCAGTGACTTTGATGTTAAGCCTTTGACTCCTGAGTAGCCCTGTTACAGTGCTGATAAAGGCATGGCTCCAAGTGGCTTCCTTTCCAAGAAGGTCTTTCTTCTTTCTCTCTAGTCAGACTGCAGTTCACTCTTGTGGAACCAACAAGTTAGAGGGTGCTGCCAGAAAGGGCCCCTTAGACCAGCACTGTGCCCCTCCCACACAGCCTCAGACTCCTCCCACACAGCCTCAGACCATCCCCCTACACAGCCTCAGACTCCTCCCACACAGCTGATCTCTGAATGTTCAGCCCTGTACGAGTACTGCTGCACAATGGTACCCTTCTGGACAAAGGTGGCACCCACTGGGAGCAGAACATCCCAGACTACCACCCCACACCCACCCTGGGTGCATTACTGCTCTCTGTCTGAAAGTTCAGTCTGCGTCAGTACCGCTGCAAAGTGGTGCCCTTGTGACTACGGAGGCAATCACTGGGTGGAGGCCAACCCTACAGTCCCAGCAGTGTGGCATTCCAGTGGCATTACAACAAGGTTAGGTGCCAACTGCAGCGCCTCCCTCTGCAAGATCTGCAAACAGGAAGGGCACCAGACAAAAGACTGCAAACAGGCCAAGTGCTGCAACCTGTGTGGCGAGGCAAGTCACCTCTACAGGACCTGCCCCAAACGCTGCCGTACTTACGCACAGGCAGCCAAAGCCGACCACGGGGAAGCAGAAGAAATGTTCCGTGTCACTCCAACCACCAAGGCCCCCAGGGAGCTCAACGGGACAAAGGAGGACACAGAGAGAGACAAGGTGGAGAAAGAGATTGAGGCAACAGAGAGCCAATCAACAGCACCACCCCCTGAACCTTCCAGTCCTCAGGACAGCGAATCAATGGAGGAGGAGGCAGCAGTGGAAAAGCAGCAGGGGGAGTGGCGGACGGTGAAGAACAAGAAAAGTAAGAGGGAGCGAAGAAGAAGCAAAGGCGTTTCCCAGAGAAGCGGCAAGAGGCGTCTCCCATCCGACACGGATGACAAGGGCAGCAGCTCTTCGGATGAGGAAGTGCCAGAGCGGCACCGACAGAAGAGGCGGCAAAGCTCCAGGGCGTTGGAGGACGAGACACCCGAGCTCCAGAAAATTGGAGACAACAAGGAGACCAACGCACCCCAACTTTGCCTGCAACCTGAGGAGGCCAGTGCACCACAGCCCCTGGAATCTGGGAGCAGTGAGGCAAACATCGCACCCCAGCTCCAGGAAGCCGGGAACAGCAACCCCCCAGAGGGGGTGAGTTTTGGAGAAGCTTCTCCAGCAAAGGTCATCTCAAAATCCGCTCACTACGTGAACCTCCAGATGCCACTGGAGCAGAACACGGCCAAGGAGATCTACCTCAGCCCATCCAAAGTGAAGGAATTTGAGCTCACTACGGGTATGAAGGAGCAGACTAAAGGTCTGGGACTCTCAGAGACAGTGGGTTTGGTTGGAGAATAAATGCTTTAATATGGGTTTAAAGATTGTATCCATAAATGTGCGTAGCATTAAATCTACTACGCGATGTGTTGCGACCTTGGACTACCTAGCCAAGGTCAAAGCTGACCTGTTGTTTCTGCAGGAGTGTGCGATACCGCACCTCAGCTCCTACAGGCAATGGTCACGATGGTGGTCCCACGGGCCATCGATCTGGTCGGGCGGAAATGACTCTCGTTCCTCCGGCCTGGGTATTCTGCTGCGGGGAGGCAACTTCACCGTCTCCGAGGTCAAGGAGGTGGTGGGCGGGCGACTCCTGGTAGCAGACGTAATGTACAAGAACGCTCCACTCCGGTTAATTAACGTGTACGGCCCGGCACAAGGGGCTGAGCGGCTGGAGGTTTTTCAGCAGCTCCCACTGCTGCTGGCGACCTCCAGGCCGGTCATTCTGGGCGGGGACTTCAACTGCATCATCGATGCGGCTGGACGATCCGGCAGGGCCGGAAGCAGATTGGACGCTACGTCCAGATCCCTGATGGAAACAGTTAAGGATGCCAAGCTGCACGACGTCTTCAGCAACCCTGCAGACGGAGCGCAGCGTAGATACACCTGGTCGCGGCCAGACGGGTCCATTCGTTCCAGGATAGACTTCCTGTTTGTGTCCCGCGCATTCACAGTCAGATCCACCGAGGTCAAGCCGGTGTTCTTCTCTGACCACTGCCTCCTACTGGCGGACTGCCACTTGGAGGAAGACCTGAGGGTGGGCAGGGGGGCATGGAAGCTAAATGTGCAACTGCTGACCCCAGAGAACATTGAGGAGCTCAAGAGGGATTACAAAGGTTGGAGAACCGTGAAACCCCTCTTTGAGTCCCTGACACACTGGTGGGAAGTGATCAAGGGAAGCATCAAGAGGTTTTTCATCCTCAAAGGCACCCAGAAAGCTAGAAAGGAACAGAGGGAAATGTCCCGACTCCAGGAAAAGATGCAGAATCTGCTCCGGCTGCAGTCGATGGGGGTCGATGTCAAGGAGGAGCTCCAAGAGGTGAAGGGCCAGCAAGCCTCGCACTTTGCCTCGGAGGCCTCCAAGATCATCTTCCGTTCCAGAGTCCGCTCCGTGGAGCAGGATGAGACGTGCTCACGTTTCTTCTTCCAAAAGGTACACAGAGAGCGCTCTGTGATCAGCAGCCTGAAGGAAGAAGACGGCTCAGTAAAGTCATCACGGTCCGACATTCTGAGGATCAGCAAATCCTTTTATGCCGGACTGTATGACGTGAAGCCCACGGACAGCACGGCCTCCCAGTCCTTCCTGTCCTCTATCACGGAGGTCCTAGACCACAGTACACGGGAGAGCCTAGACAAACCGCTAACTCCTGACGAACTGACTAAGGCCCTCGAGTCCTTCGAGAAGAGTAAAACCCCCGGAAGCGACGGCCTGCCGGCGGAGTTGTATTCGGCTCTGTGGGACTTGATCGGCCCAGACCTGCTAGAAGTGTACGAGAGTATGCTCCTGGCCGGCAGCATGTCAGAATCCATGAGGAAAGGCATCATCACCCTCATCTACAAGCACAAGGGGGAAAGGGAGGAAATTAGAAATTGGCGACCCATTTCACTGTTGAATATGGACTATAAGATTCTGTCCAAGGTCATCGCCAACCGGGTCAAATCCGCTCTGGAATTGGTGATTCACCCTGACCAGACCTGCTCTGTGCCAGGCAGGAAGATCTCTGACAGCCTGGCGCTGCTCAGGGATACGATTGCCTATGTACAGGACAGGGGTGTGGATACCTGCCTCATCAGCTTGGATCAGGAGAAGGCCTTTGACAGAATATCGCACACCTACATGGGGGATGTGCTCTCCAAAATGGGCTTTGGGGAGGGAATTCGAAATTGGATCCAACTGCTCTACACTAACATCAGTAGCGCAGTCTCAATCAATGGGTGGGAAACAGATAGCTTTCCGATTAAATCTGGAGTCAGGCAGGGCTGCCCTCTCTCGCCTGTCCTTTTCGTGTGCTGCATAGAACCCTTTGCCGAGTCCATCAGGAAGGATCCGGGCATAAGAGGAGTGACGATCCCAGGCAGTGGAGGCACTCAGGTAAAAGCCTCCCTGTACATGGACGACGTCGCCGTCTTCTGCTCGGATCCGCTGTCGGTGCGCAGACTGATGCACGTCTGCGACCAGTTCGAACTGGCCTCGGGAGCCAAGGTAAATCGTGGGAAGAGCGAGGCCATGTTCTTTGGGAACTGGGCTGACCGATCCTTTGTCCCCTTCACTGTCAGGGCTGACGGCCTGAAGGTGCTGGGGATATGGTTCGGAGGGACCGGGGCATGCGTTAGAAACTGGAAGGAGCGAGTGGCTATGGTGAAAAGGAAACTGGGCATGTGGGAGCGACGCTCCCTCTCCATTGCGGGTAAGAACCTGGTCATCAGGTGTGAGGTACTCTCGCTGTTGCTGTACGTGGCGCAGGTCTGGCCCATTCCACACTCCTGCGCGACGGCGATCACTCGAGCCATCTTCCGCTTTATCTGGAGGTCGAAAATGGATCGTGTCTGCAGGGACGCGATGTACAAGCCTCTAGATAAAGGGGGAAAAAACGTGCCCAACATCGCCCTCATACTGATGGCCACCTTTGTGTGCGGCTGCATCAAGCGGTGCGTAGACCCTCAGTACGCAAACACCAAGTGTCACTACGTGCTGAGGTTCTACCTGTCCCCGGTGTTGCGAAGGATGGGTCTGGCCACGCTGCCGCGGAACGCTCCAAGTAGTTGGACCGTGCCGTACCACCTGTCCCTGGTGGAAAAATTTATGCAGAAAAACACCTTTGACCACAAGTCCATCAGGCAGTGGTCAGCACGTAACGTCCTAGAGGCCCTGAGGGATAAGGAGAGGGTGGACCCTGTGGGATGGTTCCCCGAGCAGACTGTCAAAGTCATTTGGCAGAATGCCTCATCGCCAGAACTTTCCAACAAGCACCAAGACGTAGCTTGGCTGGTGGTGAGAAAGGCCCTCCCCGTCAGATCCTTCCTACACGCCAGGAGTCTCACCCCCTCTGCACGATGCCCTCGAGGTGGCTGTGGTGGGGAAGAGACCGTTGTTCACCTCCTTGTGGATTGTGCCTTTGCAAAGAAAGTCTGGAGAGAGATGCAGTGGTTGCTGTCGAGGTTCATCCCGAGCAGTTCTGTGACACAGGACTCTGTGCTCTACGGGCTGTTCCCAGGGACACACACCGAGACAAACATCAACTGCAGCTGGAGGATCATCAACTCGGTGAAAGACGCGCTTTGGTCTGCCCGAAACTTGTTGGTCTTCCAGCACAAAGATTTGTCCCCGACCGATTGTTGCGGACTGGCACAATCCAAAGTCCAGGACTACGTGCTGAGGGACGCACTAAAGCTTGGGGCAGCTGCCGCAAAGGCGCAATGGGGAAGGGTCGCTGTCTAAGACCTTTCTACCACAGCGCACCGAGAGACTGGGAACTGTTTAGAGCCCCTCGGGCTGTACAGATCAAAATGAAAGGCTGTAAATGACTGTAATATTGTTTGTACTGATGCACCTGGTGATACATTTTGTAAAAGTTTAACCTGGATTGTACCCTTGTAATGTTGTTTTTGAAATGGTTTTGAATGTGATTGAAGATTTTTATGAATAAAGTATATTTTTACAAAAAAAAAAAAAAAAAAAACAAGGTTAGGTGAAGCTCTTGGCTAAGATCAAGTGTTGCAGGGGCGACACCATGGTCCTGCCATGGCAAGGTCGGGATGGAAGGGCGAAAACCAATCGCAATCCGAATTCATACCGTGGGTTACCTATCACCGTCCGAGTCACGGTGAACCACAGCGACGAAGGAGGATCACCTATGGATCGGGGCTTCTTCACCAGGAGGATCCTGTTGAAGGCGTGCGGCTTCCAAGCTACGGAGATCTTCACCCTGCACGACTCCCGCAAAGGCGGTTATTTTGACGTGACGTTCAAGCAAGTGGCAGACTGCGTCCGGCTCCTGAGGGTGTTCGAGGAGAAGAGAGACCTGCCGGAGATGAAGATCCTGACGGCGGAGCCGCACTTTTCTCTGCCGTTGCAACGGGAACGTGAGGTGATGGTGCATGTGTACAACCCCTTCGTCCCTGTCGCCGACGTGGTCACCTTCCTCACCAGGTACTTCGATAAGGTGGGGAGCGGCACTGAGATTCGAGACGACTTGGGGATCTGGACAGGCAAACGCCTGTTTAAGGTCACGCTAAAGACCGATGGTAAGGGAGCCATTTTCCACCCTCCTTCCAGTTTCGCAATCGGGGGAAACCGTGGCTACCTGGTCTACGCTGGGCAACCCAAGCATTGCCGCTCATGCGGCAAGGCTGGTCATGTGGCGGCCAACTGCAGCGCCTCCCTCTGCAAGATCTGCAAACAGGAAGGGCACCAGACAAAAGACTGCAAACAGGCCAAGTGCTGCAACCTGTGTGGCGAGGCAAGTCACCTCTACAGGACCTGCCCCAAACGCTGCCGTACTTACGCACAGGCAGCCAAAGCCGACCACGGGGAAGCAGAAGAAATGTTCCGTGTCACTCCAACCACCAAGGCCCCCAGGGAGCTCAACGGGACAAAGGAGGACACAGAGAGAGACAAGGTGGAGAAAGAGATTGAGGCAACAGAGAGCCAATCAACAGCACTACCCCCTGAACCTTCCAGTCCTCAGGACAGCGAATCAATGGAGGAGGAGGCAGCAGTGGAAAAGCAGCAGGGGGAGTGGCGGACGGTGAAGAACAAGAAAAGTAAGAGGGAGCGAAGAAGAAGCAAAGGCGTTTCCCAGAGAAGCGGCAAGAGGCGTCTCCCATCCGACACGGATGACAAGGGCAGCAGCTCTTCGGATGAGGAAGTGCCAGAGCGGCACCGACAGAAGAGGCGGCAAAGCTCCAGGGCGTTGGAGGACGAGACACCCGAGCTCCAGAAAATTGGAGACAACAAGGAGACCAGCGCACCCCAACTTGGCCTGCAACCTGAGGAGGCCAGTGCACCACAGCCCCTGGAATCTGGGAGCAGTGAGGCAATCATCGCACCCCAGCTCCAGGAAGCCGGGAACAGCAACCCCCCAGAGGGGGTGAGTTTTGGAGAAGCTTCTCCAGCAAAGGTCATCTCAAAATCCGCTCACTACGTGAACCTCCAGATGCCACCGGAGCAGAACACGGCCAAGGAGATCTACCTCAGCCCATCCAAAGTGAAGGAATTTGAGCTCACTACGGGTATGAAGGAGCAGACTAAAGGTCTGGGACTCTCAGAAACAGTGGGTTTGGTAGGAGAATAAATGCTTTAATATGGGTTTAAAGATTGTATCCATAAATGTGCGTAGCATTAAATCTACTACGCGATGTGTTGCGACCTTGGACTACCTAGCCAAGGTCAAAGCTGACCTGTTGTTTCTGCAGGAGTGTGCGATACCGCACCTCAGCTCCTACAGGCAATGGTCACGATGGTGGTCCCACGGGCCATCGATCTGGTCGGGCGGAAACGACTCTCGTTCCTCCGGCCTGGGTATTCTGCTGCGGGGAGGCAACTTCACCGTCTCCGAGGTCAAGGAGGTGGTGGGCGGGCGACTCCTGGTAGCAGACGTAATGTACAAGAACGCTCCACTCCGGTTAATTAACGTGTACGGCCCGGCACAAGGGGCTGAGCGGCTGGAGGTTTTTCAGCAGCTCCCACTGCTGCTGGCGACCTCCAGGCCGGTCATTCTGGGCGGGGACTTCAACTGCATCATCGATGCGGCTGGACGATCCGGCAGGGCCGGAAGCAGATTGGACGCTACGTCCAGATCCCTGATGGAAACAGTTAAGGATGCCAAGCTGCACGACGTCTTCAGCAACCCTGCAGACGGAGCGCAGCGTAGATACACCTGGTCGCGGCCAGACGGGTCCATTCGTTCCAGGATAGACTTCCTGTTTGTGTCCCGTGCATTCACAGTCAGATCCACCGACGTCAAGCCGGTGTTCTTCTCTGACCACTGCCTCCTACTGGCGGACTGCCACTTGGAGGAAGACCTGAGGGTGGGCAGGGGGGCATGGAAGCTAAATGTGCAACTGCTGACCCCAGAGAACATTGAGGAGCTCAAGAGGGATTACAAAGGTTGGAGAACCGTGAAACCCCTCTTTGAGTCCCTGACACACTGGTGGGAAGTGATCAAGGGAAGCATCAAGAGGTTTTTCATCCTCAAAGGCACCCAGAAAGCTAGAAAGGAACAGAGGGAAATGTCCCGACTCCAGGAAAAGATGCAGAATCTGCTCCGGCTGCGGTCGATGGGGGTCGATGTCAAGGAGGAGCTCCAAGAGGTGAAGGGCCAGCAAGCCTCGCACTTTGCCTCGGAGGCCTCCAAGATCATCTTCCGTTCCAGAGTCCGCTCCGTGGAGCAGGATGAGACGTGCTCACGTTTCTTCTTCCAAAAGGTACACAGAGAGCGCTCTGTGATCAGCAGCCTGAAGGAAGAAGACGGCTCAGTAAAGTCATCACGGTCCGACATTCTGAGGATCAGCAAATCCTTTTATGCCGGACTGTATGACGTGAAGCCCACGGACAGCACGGCCTCCCAGTCCTTCCTGTCCTCTATCACGGAGGTCCTAGACCACAGTACGCGGGAGAGCCTAGACAAACCGCTAACCCCTGACGAACTGACTAAGGCCCTCGAGTCCTTCGAGAAGAGTAAAACCCCCGGAAGCGACGGCCTGCCGGCGGAGTTGTATTCGGCTCTGTGGGACTTGATCGGCCCAGACCTGCTAGAAGTGTACGAGAGTATGCTCCTGGCCGGCAGCATGTCAGAATCCATGAGGAAAGGCATCATCACCCTCATCTACAAGCACAAGGGGGAAAGGGAGGAAATTAGAAATTGGCGACCCATTTCACTGTTGAATATGGACTATAAGATTCTGTCCAAGGTCATCGCCAACCGGGTCAAATCCGCTCTGGAATTGGTGATTCACCCTGACCAGACCTGCTCTGTGCCAGGCAGGAAGATCTCTGACAGCCTGGCGCTGCTCAGGGATACGATTGCCTATGTACAGGACAGGGGTGTGGATACCTGCCTCATCAGCTTGGATCAGGAGAAGGCCTTTGACAGAATATCGCACACCTACATGGGGGATGTGCTCTCCAAAATGGGGTTTGGGGAGGGAATTCGAAATTGGATCCAACTGCTCTACACTAACATCAGTAGCGCAGTCTCAATCAATGGGTGGGAAACAGATAGCTTTCCGATTAAATCTGGAGTCAGGCAGGGCTGCCCTCTCTCGCCTGTCCTTTTTGTGTGCTGCATAGAACCCTTTGCCGAGTCCATCAGGAAGGATCCGGGCATAAGAGGAGTGACGATCCCAGGCAGTGGAGGCACTCAGGTAAAAGCCTCCCTGTACATGGACGACGTCGCCGTCTTCTGCTCGGATCCGCTGTCGGTGCGCAGACTGATGCACGTCTGCGACCAGTTCGAACTGGCCTCGGGAGCCAAGGTAAATCGTGGGAAGAGCGAGGCCATGTTCTTTGGGAAGTGGGCTGACCGATCCTTTGTCCCCTTCACTGTCAGGGCTGACGGCCTGAAGGTGCTGGGGATATGGTTCGGAGGGACCGGGGCATGCGTTAGAAACTGGAAGGAGCGAGTGGCTATGGTGAAAAGGAAACTGGGCATGTGGGAGCGACGCTCCCTCTCCATTGCGGATAAGAACCTGGTCATCAGGTGTGAGGTACTCTCGCTGTTGCTGTACGTGGCGCAGGTCTGGCCCATTCCACACTCCTGCGCGATGGCGATCACTCGAGCCATCTTCCGCTTTATCTGGAGGTCGAAAATGGATCGTGTCTGCAGGGACGCGATGTACAAGCCTCTAGATAAAGGGGGAAAAAACGTGCCCAACATCGCCCTCATACTGATGGCCACCTTTGTGTGTGGCTGCATCAAGCGGTGCGTAGACCCTCAGTACGCAAACACCAAGTGTCACTACGTGCTGAGGTTCTACCTGTCCCCGGTGTTGCGAAGGATGGGTCTGGCCACGCTGCCGCGGAACGCTCCAAGTAGTTGGACCGTGCCGTACCACCTGTCCCTGGTGGAAAAATTTATGCAGAAAAACACCTTTGACCACAAGTCCATCAGGCAGTGGTCAGCACGTAACGTCCTAGAGGCCCTGAGGGATAAGGAGAGGGTGGACCCTGTGGGATGGTTCCCCGAGCAGACTGTCAAAGTCATTTGGCAGAATGCCTCATCGCCAGAACTTTCCAACAAGCACCAAGACGTAGCTTGGCTGGTGGTGAGAAAGGCCCTCCCCGTCAGATCCTTCCTACACGCCAGGAGTCTCACCCCCTCTGCACGTTGCCCTCGAGGTGGCTGTGGTGGGGAAGAGACCGTTGTTCACCTCCTTGTGGATTGTGCCTTTGCAAAGAAAGTCTGGAGAGAGATGCAGTGGTTGCTGTCGAGGTTCATCCCGAGCAGTTCTGTGACACAGGACTCTGTGCTCTACGGGCTGTTCCCAGGGACACACACCGAGACAAACATCAACTGCAGCTGGAGGATCATCAACTCGGTGAAAGACGCGCTTTGGTCTGCCCGAAACTTGTTGGTCTTCCAGCACAAAGATTTGTCCCCGACCGATTGTTGCGGACTGGCACAATCCAAAGTCCAGGACTACGTGCTGAGGGACGCACTAAAGCTTGGGGCAGCTGCCGCAAAGGCGCAATGGGGAAGGGTCGCTGTCTAAGACCTTTCTACCACAGCGCACCGAGAGACTGGGAACTGTTTAGAGCCCCTCGGGCTGTACAGATCAAAATGAAAGGCTGTAAATGACTGTAATATTGTTTGTACTGATGCACCTGGTGATACATTTTGTAAAAGTTTAACCTGGATTGTACCCTTGTAATGTTGTTTTTGAAATGGTTTTGAATGTGATTGAAGATTTTTATGAATAAAGTATATTTTTACAAAAAAAAAAAAAAAAAAACAAGGTTAGGTGAAGTTAACAAGACAACAAGGCTTCTCGGCCTTTTGGCTAAGATCAAGTGTTGCAGGGGCGACACCATGGTCCTGCCAAGGCAAGGTCGGGATGGAAGGGCGATAACCAATCGCAATCCAAATCCATACCGTGGGTTACCTATCACCGTCCGAGTCACGGTGAACCACAGCGAAGGAGGATCACCTATGGATCGGGGCTTCTTCACCAGGAGGATCCTGTTGAAGGCGTGCGGCTTCCAAGCTACGGAGATCTTCACCCTGCATGACTCCCGCAAAGGCGGTTATTTTGACGTGACGTTCAAGCGGGTGGCAGACTGCGTCCGGCTCCTGAGGGTGTTCGAGGAGAAGAGAGACCTGCCGGAGATGAAGATCCTGACGGCGGAGCCTCACTTTTCTCTGCCGTTGCAACGGGAACGTGAGGTGATGGTGCATGTGTACAACCCCTTCGTCCCTGTCGCCGACGTGGTCACCTTCCTCACCAGGTACTTCGATAAGGTGGGGAGCGGCACCGAGATTCGAGACGACTTGGGGATCTGGACAGGCAAACGCCTGTTTAAGGTCACGCTAAAGACCGATGGTAAGGGAGCCATTTTCCACCCTCCCTCCAGTTTCGCTATCGGGGGAAACCGTGGCTACCTGGTCTACGCTGGGCAACCCAAGCATTGCCGCTCATGCGGCAAGGCTGGTCATGTGGCGGCCAACTGCAGCGCCTCCCTCTGCAAGATCTGCAAACAGGAAGGGCACCAGACAAAAGACTGCAAACAGGCCAAGTGCTGCAACCTGTGTGGCGAGGCAAGTCACCTCTACAGGACCTGCCCCAAACGCTGCCGTACTTACGCACAGGCAGCCAAAGCCGACCAGGGGGAAGCAGAAGAAATGTTTCGTGTCACTCCAACCACCAAGGCCCCCAGGGAGCTCAACGGGACAAAGGAGGACACAGAGAGAGACAAGGTGGAGAAAGAGATTGAGGCAACAGAGAGCCAATCAACAGCACTACCCCCTGAACCTCCCAGTCCTCAGGACAGCGAATCAATGGAGGAGGAGGCAGCAGTGGAAAAGCAGCAGGGGGAGTGGCGGACGGTGAAGAACAAGAAAAGTAAGAGGGAGCGAAGAAGAAGCAAAGGCGTTTCCCAGAGAAGCGGCAAGAGGCGTCTCCCATCCGACACGGATGACAAGGGCAGCAGCTCTTCGGATGATGAAGTGCCAGAGCGGCACCGACAGAAGAGGCGGCAAAGCTCCAGGGCGTTGGAGGACGAGACACCCGAGCTCCAGAAAATTGGAGACAACAAGGAGACCAGCGCACCCCAACTTTGCCTGCAACCTGAGGAGGCCAGTGCACCACAGCCCCTGGAATCTGGGAGCAGTGAGGCAATCATCGCACCCCAGCTCCAGGAAGCCGGGAACAGCAACACCCCAGAGGGGGTGAGTTTTGGAGAAGCTTCTCCAGCAAAGGTCATCTCAAAACCCGCTCTCCACGTGAACCTCCAGATGCCACTGGAGCAGAACACGGCCAAGGAGATCTACCTCAGCCCATCCAAAGTGAAGGAATTTGAGCTCACTACGGGTATGAAGGAGCAGACTAAAGGTCTGGGACTCTCAGAGACAGTGGGTTTGGTAGGAGAATAAATGCTTTAAAATGGGTTTAAAGATTGTATCCATAAATGTGCGTAGCATTAAATCTACTACGCGATGTGTCGCGACCTTGGACTACCTAGCCAAGGTCAAAGCTGACCTGTTGTTTCTGCAGGAGTGTGCGATACCGCACCTCAGCTCCTACAGGCAATGGTCACGATGGTGGTCCCACGGGCCATCGATCTGGTCGGGCGGAAACGACTCTCGTTCCTCCGGCCTGGGTATTCTGCTGCGGGGAGGCAACTTCACCGTCTCCGAGGTCAAGGAGGTGGTGGGCGGGCGACTCCTCGTAGCAGACGTAATGTACAAGAACGCTCCACTCCGGTTAATTAACGTGTATGGCCCGGCACAAGGGGCTGAGCGGCTGGAGGTTTTTCAGCAGCTCCCACTGCTGCTGGCGACCTCCAGGCCGGTCATTCTGGGCGGGGACTTCAACTGCATCATCGATGCGGCTGGACGATCCGGCAGGGCCGGCAGCAGATTGGACGCTGCGTCCAGATCCCTGATGGAAACAGTTAAGGATGCCAAGCTGCACGACGTCTTCAGCAACCCTGCAGATGGAGCGCAGCGTAGATACACCTGGTCGCGGCCAGACGGGTCCATTCGTTCCAGGATAGACTTCCTGTTTGTGTCCCGTGCATTCACAGTCAGATCCACCGACGTCAAGCCGGTGTTCTTCTCTGACCACTGCCTCCTACTGGCGGACTGCCACTTGGAGAAGGACCTGAGGGTGGGCAGGGGGGCATGGAAGCTAAATGTGCAACTGCTGACCCCAGAGAACATTGAGGAGCTCAAGAGGGATTACAAAGGTTGGAGAACCGTGAAACCCCTCTTTGAGTCCCTGACACACTGGTGGGAAGTGATCAAGGGAAGCATCAAGAGGTTTTTCATCCGCAAAGGCACCCAGAAAGCTAGAAAGGAACAGAGGGAAATGTCCCGACTCCAGAAAAAGATGCAGAATCTGCTCCGGCTGCAGTCGATGGGGGTCGATGTCAAGGAGGAGCTCCAAGAGGTGAAGGGCCAGCAAGCCTCGCACTTTGCCTCGGAGGCCTCCAAGATCATCTTCCGTTCCAGGGTCCGCTCCGTGGAGCAGGATGAGACGTGCTCACGTTTCTTCTTCCAAAAGGTACACAGAGAGCGCTCTGTGATCAGCAGCCTGAAGGAAGAAGACGGCTCAGTAAAGTCATCACGGTCCGACATTCTGAGGATCAGCAAATCCTTTTATGCCGGACTGTATGACGTGAAGCCCACGGACAGCACGGCCTCCCAGTCCTTCCTGTCCTCTATCACGGAGGTCTTAGACCACAGTACGCGGGAGAGCCTAGACAAACCGCTAACTCCTGATGAACTGACTAAGGCCCTCGAGTCCTTCGAGAAGAGTAAAACTCCCGGAAGCGACGGCTTGCCGGCGGAGTTGTATTCGGCTCTGTGGGACTTGATCGGCCCAGACCTGCTATGAGTGTACGAGAGTATGCTCCTGGCCGGTAGTATGTCAGAATCCATGAGGAAAGGCATCATCACCCTCATCTACAAGCACAAGGGGGAAAGGGAGGAAATCAGAAATTGGCGACCCATTTCACTGTTGAATATGGACTATAAGATTCTGTCCAAGGTCATCGCCAACCGGGTCAAATCCGCTCTGGAATTGGTGATTCACCCTGACCAGACCTGCTCTGTGCCAGGCAGGAAGATCTCTGACAGCCTGGCGCTGCTCAGGGATACGATTGCCTATGTACAGGACAGGGGTGTGGATACCTGCCTCATCAGCTTGGATCAGGAGAAGGCCTTTGACAGAATATCGCACACCTACATGGGGGATGTGCTCTCCAAAATGGGGTTTGGGGAGGGAATTCGAAATTGGATCCAACTGCTCTACACTAACATCAGTAGCGCAGTCTCAATCAATGGGTGGGAAACAGATAGCTTTCCGATTAAATCTGGAGTCAGGCAGGGCTGTCCTCTCTCGCCTGTCCTTTTCGTGTGCTGCATAGAACCCTTTGCCGAGTCCATCAGGAAGGATCCGGGCATAAGAGGAGTGACGGTCCCAGGCAGTGGAGGCACTCAGGTAAAAGCCTCCCTGTACATGGACGACGTCGCCGTCTTCTGCTCGGATCCGCTGTCGGTGCGCAGACTGATGCACATCTGCGACCAGTTCGAACTGGCCTCGGGAGCCAAGGTAAATCGTGGGAAGAGCGAGGCCATGTTCTTTGGGAACTGGGCTGACCGATCCTTTGTCCCCTTCACTGTCAGGGCTGACGGCCTGAAGGTGCTGGGGATATGGTTCGGAGGGACCGGGGCATGCGTTAGAAACTGGAAGGAGCGAGTGGCTACGGTGAAAAGGAAACTGGGCATGTGGGAGCGACGCTCCCTCTCCATTGCGGGTAAGAACCTGGTCATCAGGTGTGAGGTACTCTCGCTGTTGCTGTACGTGGCGCAGGTCTGGCCCATTCCAGACTCCTGCGCGATGGCGATCACTCGAGCCATCTTCCGCTTTATCTGGAGGTCGAAAATGGATCGTGTCCGCAGGGACGCGATGTACGAGCCTCTAGATAAAGGGGGAAAAAACGTGCCCAACATCGCCCTCATACTGATGGCCACCTTTGTGTGTGGCTGCATCAAGCGGTGCGTAGACCCTCAGTACGCAAACACCAAGTGTCACTACGTGCTGAGGTTCTACCTGTCCCCGGTGTTGCGAAGGATGGGTCTGGCCACGCTGCCGCGGAACGCTCCAAGTAGTTGGACCGTGCCGTACCACCTGTCCCTGGTGGAAAAATTTATACAGAAAAACACCTTTGACCACAAGTCCATCAGGCAGTGGTCAGCACGTAACGTCCTAGAGGCCCTGAGGGAAAAGGAGAGGGTGGACCCTGTGGGATGGTTCCCCGAGCAGACTGTCAAAGTCATTTGGCAGAATGCCTCATCGCCAGAACTTTCCAACAAGCACCAAGACGTAGCTTGGCTGGTGGTGAGAAAGGCCCTCCCCGTCAGATCCTTCCTACACGCCAGGAAGCTCACCCCCTCTGCACGTTGCCCTCGAGGTGGCTGTGGTGGGGAAGAGACCGTTGTTCACCTCCTTGTGGATTGTGCCTTTGCAAAGAAGGTCTGGAGAGAGATGCAGTGGTTGCTGTCGAGGTTCATCCCGAGCAGTTCTGTGACACAGGACTCTGTGCTCTACGGGCTGTTCCCAGGGACACACACCGAGACAAACATCAACTGCAGCTGGAGGATCATCAACTCAGTGAAAGAGGCGCTTTGGTCTGCCCGAAACTTGTTGGTCTTCCAGCACAAAGAGTTGTCCCCGACCGATTGTTGCGGACTGGCACAATCCAAAGTCCAGGACTACGTGCTGAGGGACGCACTAAAGCTTGGGGCAGCTGCCGCAAAGGCGCAATGGGGAAGGGTCGCTGTCTAAGACCTTTCTACCACAGCGCACCGAGAGACTGGGAACTGTTTAGAGCCCCTCGGGCTGTACAGATCAAAATGAAAGGCTGTAAATGATTGTAATATTGTTTGTACTGATGCACCTGGTGATACATTTTGTAAAAGTTTAACCTGGATTGTACCCTTGTAATGTTGTTTTTGAAATGGTTTGGAATGTGATTGAAGATTTTTTATGAATAAAGTATATTTTTACAAAAAAAAAAAAATTACAACAAGACTGGGGAAGGGTCGCTGTCTAAGATCTTTCTGCCACAGCGCACCGAGAGACTGGGAACTGTTTAGAGCCCCTCGGGCTGTACAGCTCAAAATGAAAGGCTGTAAATGATTGTAATATTGTTTGTACTGATGCACCTGGTGATACATTTTGTAAAAGTTTAACCTGGATTGTACCCTTGTAATGGTGTTTTTGAAATGGTTTGGAATGTGATTGAAGATATTTTATGAATAAAGTATATTTTTGCAAAAAAAAAAAAAAAAAATTACAACAAGACTGGCGCAGAGCTGTGGCAGGTAGGCCTCAAAGTCATGAACGTAGTGAGGTCCGATGTGTACACGCCACTCTTTCCCAAATGGGTTTCAAACTGACATGATTTCCCACTGGCGTGATGCAAGATTGGAAGTTGGCATGTGATTCCAGCGAGCAGCTATTTTAATGAGCATTCATGAGATGGTGATGAATGCAGATGGTGTGCACGACACTAGGTAGCTAAACCCCCCATTAACCTACCATCGGCAGAATCGCAAACTAATTTTACGCTGGTGGGTTTCCAACTTCTTGCCTCCTGCTGGATTCTCTGCTCCCGCCCGACACAATACCTGCAGGGGGCAGGATGGGAAAGTTCTGCCCCTTGTCCTCGTGCATAATGGCCATCAGGTCAACCAATCGCTGAGGTAAAATGCTTGGCAGAAGGTGGCTGATCAAGTTAATCCAGCAGGGTTGTGCAGAGTCTGGATTTAGTGTTTGAAAGTTTAATGACCTCACCAGGAATGGCAAGGTAGGAACCTGCACAGTATCATCATAAACTGCAGCACATATTAACTGGCAAGAACTGTTCCCTCTTATCTGTGCCTTCTTCTTCTATTTCTTCAGCTCTCTCAATCTCCATTATATCCTCCTGTGCACTTGCCAGCACGCCTTCTACTCAGCAAAGCCTCCTTCAGTAGGATAGACCCTCCCCATCATCCACTCCCCCTCCAACCCACCAACTCTGCTCATGTAAAGAATCTGCATGTTGCATTCTTCTGTCTTCCCAATGCCCATACATAGCATCCTGATACACACGGTGAGCGATTTACAGCTCTATATATTCTTGCCTCTGTTTCTGCAGGCCAAGGTAACAGATTATAAGAGCGAAATGATGACTGAAGAACAGGCCCTTCTTTTTTCAGTGAAAGAAGGTGATAGAAAACCAGGAGGCATGGCCCATGATCAGAGTTTGTCCAACTCCCCTCCTTGTTCAATCTCCATGCTATTCACACGTAAGCCGGAATTTTCCTGCCCCGATGTAGCGGGATGCCCCGTGGCAGATGCGCAAGTCATTTAAACGTTCAATGACTTCGGCCGGACTGGAAGGTGCCACCAGCGGAAGGGGCCAGGAAACTCCGGCCTTCGAGTACAGTTCACAGGTTCGATTTGCACATTCCTAAAAGGATACGGGAGGATGCCAGAAAAGATTTACAAGGATAATACCAGAATGGAGAGTCTACATCTCTCAGGACAGACTAGGCCCCTTTTGTCTAGAGAGGGGAAGGCTTTGGAGTGAGCTGATAGAGCTCTTTAGGTTTAGGAAAGGGGTTTTAAGAGGTATCAATAGAGAAGATGCTTCCCCTTGTGGGGAGTTCAAAACTACACTTGCAGGGGAAGGTAGCCACTAATAAGAATTCAGAAGAATGAATTTAATGGGAACCTAGATAACTGTATGATGCAGAAAGGACTGGAAGGTGAGATTGATGGAGTTAGCGTGTGAGGAACATAAACACTGGATCAGTTAGGCTGAGTGGCCTGCTTCTGTACTGTACATTCTACATAATGTTATGTGAGACAAATGATATTTTAAATACATAAATTTAGCAAAAGAGAACCCAGAGAACAAAAGGTCAACTTGTTGCCAGAATCTTCCAGAAAAAGAAAATACTGAAGTTGGAGACACTTGGCAGCACAGACTCATCAGTTCAAATTGATTGAATCAGTAATAACAATGTTTTTGCATTGGGGAATTAGAACCAGGTCAAATAGGTGCTGAAAATGACTTAATAAAATAAAAAGGTAACTAACTGTACCAAAAACAAAAGCATTAATTTTGCTACGGATTATCTTTGTGGGGAACCGGTTGAAGTAAAACTTTGAGAGTAGCCATCAGCATTAGAATTCTGCAGAATTCTGTTCTTGCCGGAGAGGAGTTGCACATCACCCCCATGGCTCTGAAAGCTGCTGCAACATTCACACTGTGATCATAATCAGAGGATTTGGAGACTCGATGTTCCTCCACAGCTGTTTTGAAGTGAACTGAAGCTCTTCTTAGGGCGCATTCAGGACTACTTCAGTAATCACATATGCGCTGCTGTGTGATAGTTGAGGGATAGTACCAAATGTCAGGCTTGTCAGCCATTTGGATTCCACACAGCATCAAATACGAATTCCCAGTTTTAGCAAAACTTTAGGCTGAGGGGGAATGGGGTATTGGGGGGGTGAAGGGGAGGGGGTGGTGGATGACCAGATCTCAAGCCCTATGGCTAATGTCTTTGCATTTTTTACATATATAGTTAAAGAGAAACCCATCGTTTTGAAACATTTCTATGCAGAAGATCCTACATGGGAAGTTCTGTCCTGCTGCTTAGGTTTGGTCTCATGAAAGGTTGAATCGCATTTGACCTTGTTTTCATTGCTTGAACTATCGTTGTCTTGTCGTGACTATTGCCTCTTTAAAAGCATCAAACGTGGTTTGATATGCATGTGTTATCAACACTGGCCTCAAAAGGTGGCTCATCAATGTTTCAGAAGGTTGTGAGAGTAACTTCACTGTTGTTGGGTCAAAATCCCTCCCTAACGGCACTGCTCACCACCACCTTCTCAAGTGGCAACTAGGGATGGGTAATAAGGACTGGCCTGGTGAGCACCGCCCATAACCAGCCTTGAAAGAATTTTAAAAAACTTTATTCGCCCGTTATATTGACAGAGAGCCCAGTCCACCAGAAAACACAAATTAGATATTCCAATGGTGACTACTAAGATGAACATGGAAAATTCTAGACAGGCTGCTCCTGAATGTGGTGGACAAAGCTCCCCCCACAGGTAGTGCAGAATCATAACATGACCTCCCTGAGCCATCCAAAGAGATTTTTAAGGTTGAACCACAGTTTAAGTGACAGATCGCATTTAGCACTGTCCAGGAATTGCAGATAATTACTCTGTTGTTACTGTTCAAACAATTTCAACAGGCTCCCACAGAACAATTTCCGTCCTTACTCTTAAATTCTTTGATAAATGGCTTGATTTATTTTAAGCCCTGAAGAGTCAGAAAGATCAGTGTGGCAAATTTCTGCGGTAGAATCATTGGTAGAACCAGAGTCACCATTGAAGCCAGAGCTACAACTTTTTAATGATTCATTCATGGGATGTGGGCATCGCTGGCTAGGCAAGCATTTATTGCCCATCCCTAATTGCCCTTGAGAAGGTGGTGGTGAATCACCTTCTTGAACCTGCTGCGGACCATATGGTGTAGGTACACTCACAATGCTGTCAGGGAGGGAGTTCCAGGATTTTGACCTAACAACACTGAAGGAATGGCAACGTAGTTCCAAGTCAGGATGATGTATGACACTTGCAGGTAGTGGTGTTCCATGCACTTGCTGCTCTGGTTTCCAGGTCATGGGTTTGGAAGGTGTTGCCGAAGGAGCCTTAGCGAGTCACCGAATATATCTTGTTGATGGTAAACACTGCTGCCACTATGTGTCAGTGGTGGAGGGATTGAATGTTTAAAGTGCTGGATAGGGTGCCAATCAAGCCCTCTGCTTTGTCGTGGATGGTGTCAAGTTTCTTGAGGTTGTTGGAGCTGCACTCATCCAGGCAAGTGGAGGGCACCATCACGCTCCTGACTTGTGCCTTGTAGATGGTGGACAGGCTTTGGGGAGTCAGGAGGTGAGTTACACGCCACAGGATTCCCAGTCTCTTACCTGTTCTTGTAGCCACTATGTTTATATTGCTAGTCTTGCTAAGTTTCTCGTCAATGGTAGCCTGCAGGATGTTGATGATTGGCGATTCATTGACGATAATGTTGTTGAACATCAAGGGGAGCTGGCTAGAATCTTTCTTGATGACGATGGTCATTGCCTGGCAATTCTGTGGCAGGAATGCCACTTGCCACTTATCAGCCCAAGCCTGAGAGTTGTCCAGGTCTTTCTGCAGGCAGACACGGGCTGCCTCATTATCTGAGCCTCTGCTATGGTAATCCTCCCACCCGTGCTTTGTTCACGTACTGAATTTTCCTATTTGTGTACATTCTTGGTTGCCCCATCCAGGGTTGGATATCAAAACTCTGGGAATGGTGCAAAGGAGAGAAAAAGATTCAATCTTTAAACATAGATCATCTAGCTATGTGTGTGACCCTTGGGATTTAGAGTTTATTTGCTTTGGAGAAACGTTGGATTCAGGGTTGAGGTTTCTGTAATCATAAAAGGATTTAAGGTAGTCGATTTAGATAATATATTTGGAATGAACAAAGATGGTAGTGCTACAGATTTTGAGCCAGGTTCTAATCCAGCAATTTCTTCTTCTTTCAGAAGGTTGTCATGTTAAAGGGGAGGTGCATTCTGGCTGTGGCCAGGACTTGAAGCTCCTTGAACAAACTTTGTGAGCAGGAAGAAAACTAAGAAACGGAACGGCAGACCAGAGGGAGGGGAGGTTTTCTGAATTTGCGATGGAGGCAGAAAAAAGGAGAGGGGTGACCTAACCCCAGGAGCCAGGAGACCCTCCAAAATGCGCTGAAAAGAGAATGGGAGCAGATAGTCAGGGAGGTCAACGTATGGAGTATGCCCCTGAGAGCATACTCCTTACATCGAATGTAGGACACTGTGTAAAGATTAGCACGGATCTTATCAAACAGCATGTCCCTCCCATTGTTTGCAATGGACAAGGTGCAGGCCATATCCAACCGGCCCGTGCTTGCAAAACTCTAAACACAGTGTCCAACATTAAATGTGATTCCATGATTGGACAACATTTGCTAAATAATCCTCAGTGTGCTAAGAAGTACGCTGACAACCAATTTAAGATCATCAGTCAGACTCACAGTGTGGCACATTTACAAGCACTGGAAGCTACATGTATTAATGCACAGGGTCCTGGTCTTTGCAGACAGAAAGAACATGTACACACATTGCGTCTATTTCAGCTAATCAAAATAAGTAACAGCCATCTGCTGGTTCATTCCTCAGGGCAATGTCTTGACCAATTAAAGTTGCCCGGTTTAAATTTCAAACAATTCTTGGCAGTTAACTCTCAGTCACCATCAACTGGTGCATGCTCCATGGCAATGCCTCTACCAACCAGAGTCTTCTTGTCAGATAATCAGCACCCTCTTCTTATGTGGTATAAATTGTTGTTCCCTTTGCATTTTGGTATTCATGCGAGCTGTCCTGATGAGTGCAAGATGAAAAGCTTCAGCCGAAAAAGAAATGAATGGTCATGACTTAACCCCAGTGGGGTTTAAGCAGGTGGAAATTGAGTGTGGTTTTGAAAAGTATAAGAACAGTTCCCTAAACTCTGTTCATCCCCCCTCAGGGATGCCCTACCAAGCTTGCAGTGATGCAAGTAAAGATGCATTGTAAAATAAATGGTACAACTAAAGCAGACAGGAGCACACTTAAATCTTTGTGGAAGATCAGCAAATTTGTTCCTCACCTGCTGCTATGGTCAGGGCAAATGGAAGATTGAATCCTAGAATTTTAGAAATTTACAGCACAGAAGGAGACCATTCAGCCCATTGTGCCTGCGACAGCCCAGAGTAGCTACCTAGCCTAATCTCACTTTCCAGCTCTTGGTCTGTAGCTTTGTAGGTTACGACACTTCAAGTGCATATCCAAATAATTCTTAAATATTCTGAGGGATTTATTTCTGGCTCCAGCAACCTTTCGGGCTGTGGGTTCCAGATCTCAACTAAAGGGAAAAGAGCTTTCCTATCCACATCTATCTGGACGCCTCATCGTTTTATGCACTTCAGTTAGGTTAGGTCTCCCCTCAGCCTCCTCTGTTCCAAAGAAAACAACCCCAGCCTATCCAAAACAAAAACAAAAATAAAAATACCTGGAAAAACTCAGCAGGTCTGACAGCATCTGCGGAGAGGAATACAGTTAACGTTTCGAGTCCGTATGACTCTTCAACAGAACTCAGTCTATCCAATCCTTCCTCATAGCTAAATTCTCCAGTTTAGGCAACATCCTTGTAAATCTCCTTTGTACCCCCTCTCATTTGAACACACCTTTCCTATAGTGCGGTGCCCAGAACTGCATGCAGTACTCCAGCTGTAACCTAACTAGTCTTTTATACAGTTCCAGCATAACCTCTAGCTCTTATATTGGCTAATAGTATTCACGGCATCAGCCAGCTCTGCCCAGGAACATGTACTTCTTTGTACAACCTTGGCACAAAGTAAAAAAATTTAGAATTAAAATGAACGATAAATACCAAGGAGGATAAATAGATGAAGACCCAATTGTTGGGCGCCTGTCTAATGACCCCATTGAGAAGGTTGACGACTATTCCTTTATTAATGAGGTAACATGTATAGTTAGCATTTTAAGCCCAGGACAAACATAATGGTCATCTATTAAATCAGCAATATTTCTGAAGTTCATTTTATTGGATTATTTTCATCTTTAATGATTATTGCAGCTTCTGCTTCAAACTTACCATGCTGCCAACGTTTGTTCCCTTTAATCATTCTCTTGATAAAAATAACTTTATCTCGCTATCTCTCTCTCTATCCATATGTACAGCCATTAGTGATGTATGTAACATAATGAGACCATAAATTGATATTGGGCATTTGAAAATATGCATAATCTGAATCCAAGTCTTTTTCACGCTCAATTAATGCCCTTCGAGTGATATTATAGCCATTATACTTTATGTCTGGGATTAAGACAAGGGCACAGTTAAAATGGTGGAACCATCATCAGACATTTAAATTGCTATGTTGACTACTTCTTTATCTTAACATATCTGTAACTTATTGATTGAGCTCTGCAATTTTGATATAAAAGGAAAAATCCATGAATATCTACAACATAACACCAATCTATCTTTTCTTTTTGTAAATAATGAACCTGAGGTACATTTTCAGTATTACCTGGTTTGTTCACACAATTTGTTCACACAATATAAAGTATTGGTTGTTCGAAATATATCTCGGAAGCAACATTCTTAGTGCACTGTTTTATGAACTAATGACTATTGGTTTTGTGTTGCCATGTTCCATAATGTCTAGTATCATAGACATTACCAGAGTTAAGCTGAAGGCTGCAGTCTAATCAATATCTATCTTTAAACTGGTGAATGGATCAGTTGTTTTATAGTACAATGAGCAAACCTATTTCTTCTAAACAGGAAAGGTAAAAGGGTCAATGGAACTAGAAAATGCATCACAGTCAAATAGAACAGTGTTATTTCGTTGTTGCATATTTGTTCCCATTTGTCTTAAAGACGACAATTGCTTGTGGATCTCAGATATAAGTGGGCAATAAATGTGTTGTGGTTCTCGATGATGTTTCAATAACCTGACAGTGAACAATGCACGCTCATAATGTGGACAACCAAGAATACTACAAGGCAAGCAATTTGTCTAATTGGTTAGATTTATGGTTTGGTCTTGAAAGGTTTCCAAGAGCTATGTTGATTATGTCTGTTAAACATTATGGGGTAAACTTTTCTCTTCATAGTCTACGGCCTGAATTTTGCACTCGTCGGGCGCGCGCAATCGGTGGGCCTGGAAGCGGACACGAAATGCGCTTCCGCCTACGATCGGCCCCGGACCGTGATCTTACGGCTAGCTCGACAATTAACAGCCAGCCAGGGGGAAACACGCCTGGAGAAAGGCTCAGCACTGTCGGTGGGGGGGGACGGGAAGAGGGCAAGAACCGACGTCGCCACGGGCGCGGGTGAGCACTTCGAGAGAGCTCCCAGTAGGCAGACAACTGCCTCAGGGAGCTTCAGAGCTCCAAATAAGAAAATGAAACCCAAAAATGCTGCAAAAAATGCCCGTGCAGTATAAATCAAGCACCTGTAAGCAGACCTCATGAAGAAAGCAGTCCCCAGATACTTCTTCATATTTTAAATCCTAACGGAGATTTCATCCCACCCTTGGGTGAGGTTTCGTCAAAAATGTAAAGCCTGCCAAGCCGATTGGCCCATCCGCCGACCGTAAGGTTGGATGGGCCACGAAACATCGCTGACAATCAGGACTTCAATGGGCTAAATTGCCCACTTAATTGTCAGCAGGCGGTCTTCCGACTTTTGCGTGCGCCCACCGAGCGAAATATCGCGCGATGACGTCGGGACGCTCGTCCAGCATCATCTCGCGTGATATCACGCCTGTTCGGGTCAGGCGCGCACCCACTCACGGGATGTATAATTCTGGCCTAAGTGTTTTTGGAACCCATCTGATTTTAAACGCTGGGATAGGCCAATTGGGCCAAATGGCCTGCTTCAGCTCTGTGGTTTATTTCACAGAATCACAGTGCAGAAGAGGCCCTTCAGCCTATCGAGTCTGCACCGACACGTGAGAAACACCTGACCTACCTACCTAACCCCATACAATTTCTGTTGGATTCAGTTATGTCGAAGAACCAGCCAAGAGAACAGGCTATTTTAGATCTAGTATTGTGCAATGAAACAGAGTTAAATAATAAACTTGTGGTAAAGACACTTCTGGGGAAAAGTGTTCATAACATGATAGAATTTTATACTGAGTAATTTAGTTAAGTCCAAAACCAGGGTCTTAGGTCTGAACCAGGCAAACTGTAGGGACGAAGGACTGAGTTGCCTAAGGTAGTTGGGAAACGAGATTAAAAGATAGCAGATAAACAATGACAGTTAATTACATAATTCATAATTCACAATGTATATGCATTTCCTTAAGGAATCAAACATGTTGGCCAGAATATTGTGGAGGCGACGGGGGTCTCAGCTGTCGGCTGGAGAGTCAGCGGGAACCCAGAATCACCTCTTTCCAGAAAGGTCTGCTGCATCCGTGTGCCACTCAGGCACTTGACAGGCCAGCAGCAGGCCTCTTCCCGGGACCAGAAGCCCCACCCACTGAGAACTGCTGGCAAATCAGAGCTCAACAGCTCTATTGAACAGCAGCGCCACGGAGGAGACAGTGGTTGCTGTTGGTGCAACACCCACTCCAGTCCTAGGATTGGGTGAGAGTTGGCGGGGTGGAGGTGGGTGGACCTCAGGTGGGGTTCACAGGGAGTGGGGGGAGGGGGTGTAGGCTGTAAGGGGAGGGCTGTGGCTGTCAGCACGCCCTCCACTACCCCCTAGCCCCTTCCTGATACCAGGTCACTCAATCAGGCACCGAGTGCCTTTGAAGGAGGGATCCTCTAGGGTCCAACAACAAGTTTGCTCGTCATGCTGCCCTCGTGGTAAGCCCCGACTTGAGGCCCTTAAGTAGGAATTAGCCATCCACAGGCCTTCCTGCCACAGATTTAATCAGGGTGCAGGCACGAAGATGGCAGTGTCCCACAGCCTGATTAAATGCCCCCCGCCACCAAACTCACCACTGCAGTGGACAGAAGATTCTGGCTGTTGTGTCCAATGTGCAGGAGAGATGAAGAAGGAACATATGATATAATTGCAAACTTTCCTCAGGTCCTGGTTGTTCACTATGATTTCCACTTGTTAAGATGGCTCTGATGTTCTGGCATACACTAGTAAAATTGCCATGAAACTTAGGTTCATATTGATATCATCAAATATATGCACTAATGGGCAGTATTTCAGCTATAGCTTCTTGTGATGTCTTTGTAGAACAGAAAAGAGACAGTGTGCAATGCATGGAGTTTAAAGTATTCAGCTGAAAACTAGTTTATTTTGGTTTGACTATATATACATACAAACACAAACGGCCGCAAGGGGCCACTATTATACTCCTCCCTCCTTAATGGAAAAGTTACACAAAAACTTACTCAAATTATGTACATTTGCTGAAAAAAGAGTCATGTCGAAGCTTATCATCTTGCACTCATCAGGACACTTTGCAAGAATATCGATATTGCTAAATGGTCCTCAGTGTGCTAAGAATTACGCTGACGACCAACTTAAGATTGTCATTTGGGCTCACAATGTGGCGCTTTTGTGTGTACTGGTGGCTACATATATTAATACACGAGGCCCTGTTCTTTGCAGACAGAAAGAACACGTACACACATTGTGCCTGATGCAGTTAAACAAAATAAGTGACAGCCATTTGCTGACTCATTCCTCAGGGCCATGCCTTGAACAATCAGGGTAAAGCTGTCTGGTTTAAATTTCAGACAATGCTTGGCAATTAACTGTCAGTCACCATCAACTGGTGCATTCTCCATGGCAACACCTTTACCAAACAGAGTCCACTTGCCAGCCAATCAGCACTGTCTTTCTCATACAGTATAAATTGTTGATTTCTCCTTGTATTGGTATTCTTGTGAAGTGTCTGGATGAGATGAAAAGCTTTGACATGTCTCTTTTCTCAGCAATAATCAAGTTCTGTACTGTCAAACAACTATTTACATACATTTCGTGTTTCTCATTTATTTACAAATCCAACTTAACAATTGGTTTCCTATTGTTAAGAGGGTACCTCCTTTCTTGACCCAAACTTCCAGAACTTGGAGAAGGACCTGGACCCATCTGGGTCTGAATCTGAAGAGAAGTTCTCTCCAACAAAGATTGATTTCACCCTTGACCTTCAATTGAAATTTTCGCTTCATCAGACATGTCTGCCTGACTTGGATCTGAACTAGGTTCAGGTGCAACCTGTGTTGGAGTAACTATTGGTACTCTATATATTTCCCAACTATCCAATTCATCTATTAAAATCCTGGAACTCCCTCTCTAACAGCACTGTGGGTGTACCTACACCACATGGGCTGCAGCAGTTCAAGAAGGCAGCTCATCACCACCTTCTCAAGGGCAATTAGGCATAGGCAATAAATGCTGGCCCGGCCAGTGATATGGAATGAATACTTTTAAAAAAAAGTGATAGTGGTGTCAAGCTGGGTGTTGTTGGCATACTTGTGGAAACTGATGCTGTGATTTTTGATATTACTGAGGGGCTGCATGTAGATTAAAAACAGGAGGAGCCATGGATAGAGGTTTGGAGGACACTGGAGAGAACGGTACAGGAGTGGGAAGAGAAACCATTGCAGGTGATTGTCTGGCTACAGGTAGAGAAGAACAGAACAAGCCAGTGCAGTCACACTCAGCTGGATGCTGATGGAGAGGTGTTGGGGAGGATAGTATAGTCAACTGTGTCAAATGCTGTTGATGGGTCAAAAAGGATAAGGAGGCATAGTTTACTTTTGTTCCAGTCACATAGGGAATCATAGAACGGTTACAGCCCATTGTGTCTGTACCAGTTCTATGCAGGAGAAACGTACCTAGTGGCACTCTGCAGCCTTTTCCCCCTTAACTCTACAATTCTTTCCTATCCTGATAATGATCCAAGCATCTTTTGAAAACCATGACTGAACCTGCCTCCACCACACTCTCGGGCAGTGCAGGTGGAGGCGTAATGCTATTGTCACTGGACTAGTAATCCAGTGGTGAGGGAATCGACAAGAGGGAAAAACATACTTGACCTCATCCTCACCAACCTGCCTGCCACAGATGCATCTGTCCATGACCGTATCGGTAAGAGTGACCGCCGCACAGTCAGTGTGGAGACAGGTCCCGCTTTCACATTGAGGATACCCTCCATTGTGTTGTGTGGCACTAACAGCGTGCTAAATGGGATAGATTTTGAACACAGCTAGCGACTCGAGATTTGGCACCCGTGAGGCGCTATGGGCTATCAGCAGCAGCAGAGTTGCTCTCGAACACAGTCTGTGGCCTCGTGGCCCGGTGTGTCCCGCACTCTACCATTACCATCAAGCAGGGGATCACTAGAGAGAGTGCAGAGGAGATTTACCGGGATGTTGCCAGGGCTGGAGGGTTTTAGTTAAGAGGAGAGATTGGATAGACTGGGGTTATTTTCCCTGGAGCAGAGGAGATTGAGGGGGGACATGATTGAAGTGTATAAAATTATGGGGGGCATAGATAGGGTAGACAGGAAGGAACTTTTCCCCTTGGTGGAGGGATCAATAACCAGGGGGCATAGATTTAAGGTAAGGGACAGGAGGTTTAGAGGGGATGTGAGGAAGAATTTTTTCACCCAGAGGGCGGTGGGAATCTGGAACTCACTGCCTGAAAGGGTGGTAGAGGCAGAAACCCTCATAACATTTAAGAAGTATTTGGATGTGCACTTGCGATGCCATGGCATACAAGGCTATGGGCCTAGTGCTGGAAAATGGGATTAGAATAGTTAGGTACTTGTTTGACCGGCGCAGATTCGATGGGCCAAAGGGCCTTTTTCTGTGCTGTAGACCTCTGTGACTCTATGAAACTCATTTGACTCACCCCAACTTCCTTTTGCTTTGTGAACACCCGAAAGTAAAACATGATCTATATGTGCAAACCTAATCATTCTACTACCAGACATCTTGACCAAATGTGTACATGGACCACATATTTTCACGACTCTTCCTGGTAGCCACTTCAACCACTTACAATGATGTTCTTTCACCTTAACCTTCTTCTTTAACTTCAGACTTCTTTCTCTCACTCTAACCCTATCATGAGTCTCTTTCTGCCTGGATTGTTTCACTTCTGTTGACTGTGCAAAGTGTGGCTTCAGCAATGAAAACCTTGTTTTAGGCTGTCTTCTAAGAAATAATCCAGCTGATGTTCTGTTGGCAGTAGTGTGAGGTGCGTTACGATAAATAAATTTTAAGAAATCGCCAGTTGGTGATTCAATGAAACTGACATTTCTTCCAATTTGTATCTAGCATTTGTTTAACAAGAGCATGCTTAACAGCTTGTACGGTGTGCTCTGCTGCTTCATTTGAAGCAGGACAATATGGTGAAATTCTATCTGGTGTATTTTATCCCGTTCATTCTCATGAAATTTGAAAACTCCTGAACAAAACTGAGGTCTGTTGTTGGACAAAATTTCCCCTGGGATCCCATAAGCAGCAAACAAACTACACAAAATATCCAGCATTTTACTAGTTGTCATTCGACTCAAATGACTACTTATCACAATGAATGGCTGTTGCCCTTCAAATTCTTGAAACTTATGTGCAGCCTCTGCCACACCCTAGCTGGCCTTTTCCATGGCTGCAAAGGTACCAATGGCAGCTTCTTTTCTACAGCTGTTTCGCTGTGTCTTCTATGTTCTTATCTAACCCTGACCACCAAAGATAGCTTCTTGCTAGACCCTTTGTCAAGCTCATCCCTAAGTGTTGATCACGAGTATCCCGTAGCAACTGGGATCTATACATTTCAGGAATTACAGAACTTTAGCTCCCCACATAACACAGCCTTTATCAATGGACAACTCATTCTTATGCATAAAACATGGCCTGATTTCTAAATCCAGCGCCTGTGCTGGCAACTCATTTGCGATATAATCCTATACAGTTGTCAATACAGGGTCCCTATGAGTTGTTCTGCCAATATCATCTGCTGTGATGAGCAACTCATCTACTTGTGGGAAAAGAAAATGACATCTTCCCTTGTGGGCTCTATCTCTAATAGGGATGTTAATCTAGACATCACATTGGCATTGCAATGATCTTCCTTCCGATCGCCTGTACTTAATGTTGTATTGATAAACAAACAAAATTAAAGCCCATTTCTGCATTCAGGCTACAGCTAAAGTGGGTATTGGAGGCTTTGCGTTCAAAATAGCTGTCAGTGTCTTATGATCAATTTTGACCATGAAACTACAACCATACAAGTATTTATGATATTGTCTTTCTCCAAAAATCAAAGACAATGCGTCACGTTCTATCTGAACATATTTGCGCTGTCACGGACAAAGTTTACGTGTGTTCTCCATGATCAATGTGCTTTGTATGTGAGGTGTGTGGAGTGATTGTCTCAATTTAAATAATTCCAGCAGTAAGCTTTTTTTGTGAGTTTAGAAAGAAGGTTATTTATTATCCTACACTTGCCCCAGAGGTTTAAAAAAAATGCAGTGTCTCACTCACTCACCTCACACACACTATCACTCACACAAAGATTAGATACAGATGAAGAAAAGAATACAATTACAAAGTATAATTGTCTTAGTATCTCTTTCATGGCAGTCCTATAGATTCTTAGATGGGTTGATGCTTTTAGTTGAGGTGAAGATCTTGTAAGCAGAGAATTCTCAGTAAGCTGTGAGACTTCTTGTTGCTGAGTGTCCAGGAGGTTACTTCTAAGGTGAAATGGAAGTTGGAACAGGTTGGGGAGAGCCCTTCTCCCATTTCCAAGGTTTGCTGTTTATTACCTTGGCTGCTTAGTTGACTGCAGCTAATTCAATGGCTTTCTGGTGGTCTCTCTGCATTTGCAGAGTTGATTCTTTCTGTTTTAAAAGCAGGCAGCAAACATGGCTGTCTCACCCACATGACCTGTACAAGTCCAAAGTCCTTTTCCAAATAAGGTGGATGGTCAGGTCAATAAACATCCTGCATTGTCATTTTACTCTTTGCAATTTATCCAGCCGGGTTTGGATAAGAAACCATCGTAATACAATGGGGGGGCGGTCAACGGGGGCCCATTCACATTCGTCTAACACAAATAGAATTTCAATGTATCTTTTATCCATGGTGAACCAGAAAGATGAGGCAGCTGGAATGCTATAGTTCTTTTGCTGACTTTCCAACCTTAAACAAGGGGATGTGTAAATTTTCTAGATGGCTGTGAATGCCCATATTTAATTAGGTAATGGCTTGAGTCCCAGGACTGACTGGAGTTGATACTGCCAAAAGTCACATGGCTTGCAGTGGCCAGTTTAACAGTCTGTTTCTGTTCAAAATTTTAAAGTGTTGTCTGAAAGTTCATAATATACTCTATCATGACACCACTCACTGGCGCTAAGGATGCATGAGGCAAATGCAATCAGTATCTCCTCAACATTATCCAACACATGAGAGATCACATCATCTATTTCTGATGGGAGAGGCATCACATGCTAGCGTAATATTTTTTGGACACGTTGTAATGTACAAGCATTGTACCATCTACCAATATGCTTTTACACAACTGGAATGCTTTGTCACTCTCCCTTCTCCAATTCCACAGAACCCCCTTCCTCAAGAGTTCGTTCAATGGATGCCAAATTTGGTATGAATTTACCGTAATAATTCACTAAGCCCAAAAAAGATCTGAGTTCAGAGATATTCTGTGGACGAGGCCCATTTCTTATGGCTTGAACCTTCCCCTCAGTTGGATGTAACCCATCTTTGTCTACCCTGTGACCCAAATACTTTACAAAGTTATGAAACATTCCATGTGTGTGTGCCTTTACCTGAACTCCATGCTTTTCCAAATGTTGGAGCACCTTTTTCAGCCTGTCATCATGGGTCTGCCTGTTAGGAGCTGAAATAAGTATGTCACCCAAATAGCACACTACTTCCTGAACTTGCAAACCTTGGCTCGTTAGACCTTGGAAAACTCCAAGAAACACCAAATGACAGCCTATGAAACTTAAAAAGACCCATGTGTGTATTAATAGTCAAATATGTCTTAGACTCATCATCTAACTCAAGTTGCAGATAGGCGTTTGTCAGATCTAATTTTGAAAAAATCTCGCCTCCTGACAACATAATGAACAGATCCTCCACTTTTGACAAAGTATCAGTGGATTACATTCCACTTCCTGATTTATGGTTACCTTATAATCTCCACATATTCTTACACTACCATCTGACTTTGGTACTACCATTATGGGAGTAGTCCAATTACTCTGTTCTACTTTATAGATACTGTTCTCAGCCTCAAGTCTTTTCAGTTCTTGCTCTACTTTTTCCCTTAGAGCATAGGGTACTGGGTGGGACCTGCAGTAAACTGATCTTGTTTTCCTCTTGACCTGTATGTTGGCCTAATTTCCTTGAATCGGTTTGCTGGTTTCACCAAACACCTGAGAGAACTTGGCGATCATGTCGTCTTGCATTGTGAATTTCGTTTCTACACGAGAAAGCTCATTCCAGTTTAACTGAAGTGATGTTAATCAGTTCCTTCCTAACAAGGCTGGTTTGATGGGCAAGTTTGCACATTGTTCTTTGAACGTGACTGGAACCGACACACTTCACATTGTGGGGATTTTCTCTCCTCCACAACTGTGTAATTTTATGCGTGATTTCTCCAGCTGATGCTGACTCAGCTTTTGACGGTATAGTGATTCAGGAATCATGCTGACTGATGCCCCCGTGTTGACCTCCATGTTTACCGGCGCTCCATCCGATGATACTTGGAGTACGGTGCCCTATGGATTTCCACTGCATGTGGGCCTCAACCAACCCTTCATCAACCTGCTGCTGTTCAACAACCGTATGCAGTGGCTGCCATTTCCTGCAGTCAGTGTTTTCTCAGTTTATATTCTTCTGCCAGGCCTTGACACAATGACCCTTCTCCTTGCAGCTGTGGCACTCTGACTTCACAAATGGACAATCGTGTGCCCAATGATGGTCTGAGCACCGGTAACAGGACTTTCTGGTTCCTCTGCTACTCTAACTGTTGCTGTTAGTGCCTTGGGTGCAGCTTATTAACTGGCGGTTATTAATTTTGACCTCCCGAGTCACCTTCCACCACGTCCAAGGATGAAGCTGTTTGGCAAGCTACGTCAAAGTTAATTTTGGCAATGTCAGCAACTTACTGGGAATTCCTTCACTTTTTAAATCACACACGAATTGTCTCTGTCTTAACATTCTCCAAAATTGCAATGAATGGACAGCTTTTTCAAAGCCATGTTAAAGTCTCCAGCGTCTTCACTGGGCAATTGGTTCCTGGTTCCAACCCAATAGCTTTCTGCAATCTCTAACAGCTTGCGACTGCAGTGCTGCTCAAGCTTATAAAAAAATGTCTGACAGCGGTGTGTCTTTTGGCTTAACAGGGGAGGGCAAATTCTTGAGTGTTCCATATACTCCCGGGCTTGCTTCCATCAAAAATACCGCCCTATCCCTTTCCCCCAGCGACTGAAAACAGCCAGCTTGTCAGGGACGTTGAGGATATTATTGGCAGTGTAATATATCTCTAGCCGCTCCACATACGCACCAAAAGTCTCTCAGTCATGACTGCACTCTCCCAGTTGTCTATTCAACACCAGCTGTTGGTTTTGATGCTATGTCTGGGAAATTCCTTGGAGCTGCCCCCAATCTGCTGGGAATATTTTCCTGAAGTCTGGTGGGACCCCTGTCTGCATGTCAGAGCTGAGATAAGAACTTTATGTTGTCGGGGATAAAGGCGCCATATCAAGTATTGACCCAGCTAGCTCAGGTAGTTGGGAGGACAGTAGTGCCAGCTATAGAATTGGGCCGCTCTTTATGGGGCCCACCTCATTAGGGAATTAATCTAATATTTGCAAATTCTGCTGAAAACATGGAAAATTGCAACATCTTTGTCAGCTAAAATTGAGCGATTGACATCTGGAAACGGTTGCAAACAGTCTAAGTCTAGATTAAACAGCAGGTGTTTCACCTCCTCCCTCTTCTCCACCCTTAAGCCCCAAGTATTCTTTCAGGTGAAACAACGGTTGACTTTCAATTTATTATTCTGTATTTGCTATCCACAATGCGGTCTGCTCTACAAAGGGGAGGCCAAATGCAGATAGGGTGACCACTTTGTGGGACACCTTTATCCTGCCCGCAAGTGCCACCCTGAGCTGCCGGACACCTGTCATTTTAATTCTCCATCTTTCTCTCACTCTGACCTCTGTCCTCGGCCTCCTGCAATGTTCCAACGCAGAACATTGAGGGCGGGAGAGCGTGGAAATGGGTCAACCCGAGGTAATAATGTATATAACTTTAAATTTTCTCTTCATACTTCTACACTTAGATATTTCCATTCTGTACTGGTAAAGCAAGAACACCATCAGGTAAATAAAAGCTCAAGGAACAGCACCTCAACTTCCCATTCAGTCTTTTAGCCTTCCTGATTCAACACTTGAGTTTAACAATCTCAGATCGTAACCTCTGCCCCCATTTTGTTTCCCTTCTCTTTGCAGGTTTTGGTTTTTAACTCACTTTGCTCACATCTTTGATTTCAGATGGTATCTTGTTCATCATTCGGCCACTCACAAACCCTCCAGACACATTTTTTGTTTCTTTACGCATCCCATTTCCACTCCCTTTGGCCTTGCACCGCCAACCCTTTTATCATTTAATCACTCCTGTCTTCCGCCCAATCATGGACCTTCCCTTTCGTTCTTTCCCCAACTCTCCTCTCTTTGACTTGTTAAAAAGGTATTACAATAGCTGGAGATGGTGGCATAGCGGTAATCCAGAGGCCCAGCCTAATGCTGTAGGGGACATGGGTTCAAATCCCACTGTGGTATCTGGTGGAATTTGAATTCAATTAACAAATTTGGAATTGAAAACTAGTCTCAGTGATGGTGACCACAAGACCACCATTTTTTTTTGGTCATAAAAACGCATCTGTTTCACTGAAGTCCTCTAGGGAAGGAAATCTGCTGTCCTTACCTGGTTTGGCCTACATGTGACTCCAGACCAACATGATGTGGTTGACCCTTAACTACCCTCTGAAATGTTGTGGCAAGCTACTCAGTTCAAAAGCGATTAGGAATGGGCAACAAATGCTGGCCATGTCAGTGATGGCCACATCCCATGAAAGATTGAAAAAAACATTCTAACATTTTCCCATTTTGATGAAAGATCATTGACCTGAAACACTAACTCTGTTTTTCTCTTCTCAGATGCTGCTGAACCTACTGAGTATTTATTTCGATTATTTTTATTTTGATCTAAGGCAATATTTGCTTTGACCAGGAATGTAAGATTCTCAAGTAGATAGACAAGTGCATCTATTATCGTATGGCTTACAGAGTGGGTAGCCCAAGGCCAAACACTTTATTTTTTTTATCATTCATTGAATGTGGGCATCACTGGCGAGGTCAGCATTTATTGCACATCCCTAACTGCCCTCATTCAGAGGGCATTTTTAAGAATCAACCACACTGCTGTGGGTCTGGAGTCACATGTAGGCCAGACCAGGTAAGTTCAGCAGATTTCTTTCCCTGAAGTTCCCATGAGTGAAACAGATGGGTTTTTACAACAATCAGCAATGGCTTCATGGTCATCATTAGACTTTTAATTCCAGATTTTTATTGAATTTAAATTTCACCATCTGCCGTGGTGGGACCCAGAGCATTACACTGGATCTGTAGAACACTAGTCCAGTAATAATACCACAGTGCCACTGCCTCCCCAGATTCCTACTACTTGTCACGGCAGCTGTATACTGTGAATATTTATTTCAGTGAAGTCAAACAAAACACAGAAGGATGGAGAGATTTGAGAGATCCCTGAAGGGGGTGGAGGATTGGAGGAGGTAGAGGAAAACCAGTGTGGGATGCTTGCAAAGACCAACAAGACATGGAGCCAGTGAGAGCAGGAGAAATTAAAGTACCTACATGGAGAAATATCCAACAGAGTTGTGTAATGGAAAGACCCTCCTGAGAATTTCAGGCATTCTAACCCCAACATTCCGTAACTCCTCTTGATCTTTTTCAGTAGAGCCACCCACAAGAAGCCAATCCAAGTGTCCATCTTTAGTTCCCATCACCACATTACACCGGTAACAAGAACCTCAACTTCCAGTTACAGACAAGTAACTTTGCACAAAGCATAGTCAGCAGCCAACACCTTTATCACACAGCTTGTGATTGAGTATGATGTCGATACCACAGGAGTTAAGGGACAGGCAGCTTAGTGAAGGGAGGGCCAGTGCTGAATATGGGAATGCACACTATGGCAGCACAATGCTCTTTGCTATCCGCTGATGGTTGTCGATGGCTTGGAGCCTAATCATGTGCTTCTCCTACATGAACAGTGGTAGCGCTCCATGATATTTCAGACCTGGCTGACTCCGGTCTCAGCAGTAGGAGTGCAGTTTGGTGATAAGTCATGTGCCAAATGAATTTAGGATCACGCAAGCCAACTGGGATACAACTAGCTGACCCCTACCGTGTAGCTTGGTGAAAGGCCAAAGAGGAAACTCACTGCACAATAAAAGCTTAAAATAGCGCTTTACCATAGAACATGTTCTTGACCACAAAGAAAGTGGGAGCGTGATAAAGCCAAAAAATGATCTACGTTACACCTCGTTGAGGATGAAGTAGGTGTTAGTTCAAGACATTCTCATTTGCATAATAGGATTTGTGGTGCTTGAGGTTCAAGTCTTTTGGATGTTGCTGTCCAGATATTGCATAGTGGCAGGTTCAAAGAAGTGGAGCTGGTGCATTATGTGAACAACCAAGTTGTGTGGAATGCTCTGACAAAGTCATGGCTGTAAAGTGTATCGTACTGAAACCTGAGCTTTCAACGGGCATTATAAATAGAGGCATAGGGTACAAAAGCTAAAATGTTTTGCTAAGCCTATATGAAATAGTTTGCCCCCACTGTGAGTATGGGCCCAAATTCTGGGCACCTGAAGGATGTGAGTGGGGAGGGCTAAGGAGGGTGGGGTGGTGGGTAGGATAGGGGCCCAGAAACAGGGGAAGCACCAGGGCCCACAGTTTCTCACTCTGGCCCTGGTATTATGGCAGATCTTTAAAGGCAGAGCAGCCATTTATCCACTAATGGTGGTCGATAACTTGTGCCTATGACCCCGGCGCCCAACCTGCTTGCCATGCCTTACAAATATGTCGATAATCTGACCTTGCATCATGGATGAGGCCTGCTTTGCAAGGTGCAGACGATCAGTGTCAGAAGAGCAGAAGTCCCAAAGGCACAAGCCAGGGCCACAAAAATGTATCATGAGCTTTGGGGAGATCAGTGGAAGATTCCATGCTAATATATTCCAAGATTATGAGATGAAAGGGAGATAGCAACTCTTGCAAAATAGCTGTTGATACCAGTCTGAATTGCCTGAAGAATTAGCTACCATCAAATTTCTTATTTAAAAAGGCTCATGCCTCCATGATAGCAAATTTGTTGTCGTTCCATCCGACCATTAATGGTGTTTTTATTTCTGTTCTCTACTTTCTATTTATTGAAGGCATATCTTTAAATTTAGAAATATTGTCAAATGCACCAATTTACTTTACTGAGTCCCAGTCTCTTCCTAATTTATAGCAAAGCATTTACACAGCAGCACTTAGACTGAGGAGTTAGTGTCTGCCCCTGAATGCCATCCAAAGAGGAAAATTATGTTTATCTCCATTCATGCATGCAACAACTGAGCTCAATTCTGCTGACAGGATCCATTGACTGGAGCCTGTGCCTCTGCACTTCTTGGGATATAGATGCTGAGAGAATTGGTGGTGAGCTAGAGCTGGATGTCATCAGTGTACATGTGAAAAGTGACACTGTGCTTTTGATGAGAAATAGGATGGAGGGCCATAAGGATTGATCCTTGGGCTTACCAGAGGCAACAGTGCAGGAGCGGGAAGAGAAACCATTGCAAGTGATACACTGGCTATGCCTGGATAGATAAGATAGTAATCCGGTGAGAGCTGTCTCACCCAGCTGGACAACAGTGGACAGCTGTGGGAGAAGGCTGGTGTGGTCCACTTTGTCAAAGGCCGCAGGCGGGTGAAAAGGGGCGGGCAGGGTTAGTTTATCTTTGTTACAGTCAAAGCGGAGGGAATCAAGAATGGAGTTCCAGGAAAGATGGGTAAGGGTTTGGGAGGCTACAACGTACTGAAGGACATTGGAGGAGAGGGGGGGGTTTGGAGATGGGACAGGAGTTCGCAAGGATGGTGGCGTCAAGAGTTGGTGGTTTAGGAAGAGGGTGATGGTGGAAAATTTAATGGAGAGAGGGACAACACCTGAAGAGAGAGCTGTTAACAAATTGTTATTGGAGGAGAGAGGGGGGAGGGGTTTGCAGTAGACCTTGCAGTTCATAACCCTGAATGTCTGATATAAGCTACAATAGCAACCCTGTACATAAAAAGCTACTACCTTTATTTTGCTTTAAAATTTATCAATTAAAACGTGTAAAATTAAGATCAAACTTGTGAATATAAAATTGAAAGCTTTTTTGCCAGGAGTAGAAGGTGCATAATGTCCAAAGAAACAAACTTAAGAATGCATGCGCTAATGCAGAACATTGGAGGTGGGGGGAGCGGGGAGATGGGTCAGCCCGAGAGAAGAGTGTAAGTTATTTTAAATTTTCTGTTCATACTTCTTCGTGTCCCGGAGAGGTGGTGGCATAGTGGTATTGTCACTGGACTACTGTTCCAGTGACCCAGGGTAACACCCTGGGGACCCGGGTTTGATGACCACGAAACCATTGCCGATTGTCATAAAAACCCATCTGGTTCACTAAATTCACTCAAGGACTAATGCCCTTTCAGGGAAAAAAAATCTGCTGTCCTTACCCGGTCTGGCCTACATGTGATTCCAGACCCACCAGCAATGTGGTTGACTCTTAAATGCCCTCTGGACAAGGGCAATTAGGGATGGACAATAAATGCTGACCCAGCCAGCGATGCCCACATCCTATGAATGAATTTTTTTTAAATGTAGAGATTTCAATTCTGTTCTGGTAAAACAAGAGCAACATCAGGTAAATAAATGACTACAAACCGTGGCAACATGAGGTGTAATTTAACACATGAAAAACAGATGGATTTGGGTCCGGTGAGAAGTTAAAATGTTAAAAACCTGAAACAGGAACCCAACCCATTTTGGACACAGGCATGTCTAGTTTTAATGGAATCAGGAGGAGGGGTGGCTGATCAATGCCATCAGGAGGTGGGTTACTCGTTAAAACCTTTTGAGGAGGCTGGATGGCACCATTTTATGAGGGTTTCTATTTCTAATCCTTGTTGGACAAGTTTTCACAGGTTTGGGAAACTGGGAAGATAAAAGGAGGTGAGAAGGGTTCTATCCATCAGGTAAGTTTCCAGAAAGCATTTGATAAGGCGCCACATTAATGGTTTTGCGGAAAATAAAAGTTCATGGTGTAGGGAGTAACATATTAGCCTGGATAGAAGATTGGCTGGCTGGCAGAAAACAGAGAATATGCATAAATGGGTCTTTATCTGATTGGCAGGATGTGATGATTGGAGTCCCGCAGGGGTCTGTGCTGGGGCCTCAACAATTTAAAATTTACATCAATGACTTAGATAAGGGCAGCGAAGGCATGGTGGTAACTAAATCTGCAGACAACACAAAGGTAGGTAGGAAAGTATGTTGTGAAGAAGACATAAGGAGTTTGCAGACAGATATAGCTAAGTTGAGTGAGTGGGCAAAAATCTGGCAGATGGAGTATAATGTGGGGAAATGTGAAGTTGTTCACTTTGGCGGGAAGAATAAAACAGCAGAGTATTACTTAAATGGAGAACGACTGCAAAATTTCGAGATGCAGAAGGATCTAGGTGTTCTCATGCATGAGTCATAAAAAGTTAGTATGCAGGTACAGCAAGTAATTAATAAAGCTAATGGAATGCTATCCTTCATTAGAAGAGGAATTGAGCATAAAAGTAAGGATGTTATGCTTCAATTATGCAGGGCATTGGTGAGACAGCATCTCAAATATTGTGTACACCTTTAGTCTCCTTATTTAAGGAAGGATGTAAATGCATTGGAGGCAGTTCAGAGGAGGTTTACTAGATTCATACCTGCGATGAGCAGGTTGTCTTATGGTGATAGGGTGGGACAGACTGGGCTTGTTTCCACTGCAGTTTAGAAGAATGAGTGATGACTTGATTGAAGTATATAAGATCCTAAACGATCTCGACAAGGTGGACGTGGAAAGGACGCTTCCTCTTGTGGGTGAGTCCAGAGATAGGAGGCACTGTTTTAAAAGCAAAGATCACCGTTTTAGGACAGAGATGAGGAGAAATTTTTTTCTCTCAGAGGGTTGTGCAACTTTGGAACTCTGCCTCAGAAGGCGTTGGAAGCGAGATCACTGAATATTTTTAAGGCAGAGGTAGGTAGATTCTTGTTAAGCAAGGGAACCAAAGGTTATAGGGTGTAGATGGGAATGTAGAACTCGAAACACAAACAGATCAGCCATGATCTTATTAAATGGCGGAGCAGGCTTCTGAGGCCAAATGGCCTACTTCTGCTCCTATTTTGTATGTTTGTATGTTCATAAGTGTTTTTGCAGCACTGCTTGTGGGCTAAGAGGAGCAATAGAGTATCCTCCAGGCTAATCCTGTAAACTCTTACATCCCCCTCCACAACCATCACTGACACCCCCCACCCCCACCTCCAAATCCTCCCCTTGGCAGCCCCCAATGTCGACATCTCTGTGATCACTGACCCCCACCTGTGATTACTAATCCCAATCTCCCCCATGGTCTTCTTGCTACATCATTACAAATAGATGGTTAGAAACCTTGACGCAAGTGAATTGATCCAGATGGCTGCTCCTTTTCAGACAATGCGACTCACTTCAGTTGGTTTTATTTGTTCCTTTTCCCTGCAGTTGTTGACTATTTGCACACTGTTGCCAGACAGCATCCTCAAGTGAGGTGCAATTAGTACATGCATATTGCAGTATTGACATTTTGATTTCTTCAAATGGAGCCATAGGCATATTAGGTAGGGCATTCAGTAAACATTATACAGCATTAAATTGCAGGACCTTCGTTATGTTAACCACATGACTGAGATTTAGCACATTTCTTTTTATTGTTTTGGCTCTCTATCTTTTTATCGAACTCATTTGTTGACAGGGCTTACTCAAACAGACTGAGAAAAGTGGATTTTGTTCAAGGGTAGTCTTTGCCTTTATTCTTTTTGTGGGATGTGGGCATCACCAGCATTTGTTGCCCATCCCTAATTGCTACAACTGACTGGCTGAGCACAGTTAAGAGTCAACCACATTGCCCATGGATCTGGAGTCACATGTTGGCCAGACCAAGTGAGGACAATAGATTTCTTTTCCTAAAGGACTTTAGTGAACCAGATGGGTTTTTATAACAATTGACGATTACTGAGGCTAGCTTTCAGTTCCAGATTGTATTAATTAATTAAATCTAAATCCCACCACCTGGTGACCCAACCACTATGCCACCATCGCCCCATGACTGGATTAGTTATACTTGGTCAAGTGAACACAATCATTGAAAAAAATCTTTTGGAGATGGAGGTTCTTTCTATCTTTCATAATCTCTCCATATTCTCTCCTTTCTTGGCTTAGCGTCCATTTCATTACAGCTGTTTGTGAAGGACTTTGGGATGAAGAGTTCAAGTGCGAGGTGGGCAAGGTCAAATTCTGATAAGACGTGTGAGACCATCTTGAGAAAGCAGCTTTACCACTTTCAGGCTTTACACTATCTTCTGTATGGCAGCAAAAAGTTTCCAAGCAAACCAACCGTTTAAATTTCAGTCATAAACATTTTTATTGTTGGCAATAAGTCCCAACTGAGCCATCTGTTTCTCTTAAAAATTCAAAACTTCAATCAGTTCTTGGCTTGACGCCTGAGCATAAGCATCAATGTTACAGAGTTACACATTGAGCTGAGTTGGAATTGGAGTTTGAGCTTTCAGCTCTGTCTTGTTCTGGGGTCACATATAGCCCTTATTACTTTGATCCGCCATATTGACTGTTGGTATGGAAACAAATAAGACCATAAGACCATAAGACATAGAAGCAGAAATTAGGCCATTCAGCCCATCGAGTCTGCTCCGCCATTCAATCATGGCTGATCTCACCCCATTCTCCCGCCTTCACCCCGTAACCTTTGATCCCCTTACCAATCAAGAACCTATCTATCTCCGTCTTAAATACACTCAATGACCTGGCCCTCCACAGCCTTCTGTGGCAATAAATTCCATAGATTCACCACTCTCTGGTTAAAGAAGTTTCTCCTCATCTCTGTTCTAAAAGGTCTTCCCTTTACTCTGAGGCTGTGCCCTTGGGTCCTAGTCTCTCCTACTAATGGAAACATCTTCCCCACGCCACTCTATCCAGGCCTTTCAGTATTCTGTAAGTTTCAATCAAATCCCCCCTCATTCTTCTAAACTCCATCGAGTATAGACCCAGAGTCCTCAAACGTTCCTCATATGTTAAATGGCTGCATACGTTGGCCTCAATTTCCACGCAGTAAGAGGGTGGGGTTGGGAAGGCTATGACCGAACCGGTAGCAGGTGACAAACCCAGTATGGCCTGGGATATAGAGGCACTGCCAATCCCAATGGCAATCAGCAGGGGGTGGTGGGGCAGAACTGGTGGTAATGGAGGGGCGCCTGTGAAGAAAAAAGCTGACACTTTCCCCCAGCCCCATCTCAGGCCTCAGATTAGAAAGGCAGATTGGACCCGATGACATCTTTGGAGCTGATTCCCTTCCCCTGGGTGTCCAGCTGCTAAAGGGAAGACAGTGGATCAGAGGCGGTAAGTCACTCCCCTCATTTTAACTGCTTCCCAGTCCAATTCCTGGCGTGTTGGGGACGGTTAAAATTGGGGTCACAGAGTCAATAACGCCCTCGAGCTTGGGGGAAATTAGCCATCTTTTATAATGGCGGGTGGCTCCTTAGCTTCTTGGAAAGTGCTAAAGGATCATCAGGGCATGAACGTAACAAAATGGTAATGTGTAAAGTTGCACACAAAAAAAAATCACTTCCATCTGCTGTTTAGCTATGGGTCATAAATGTTAGCGAAAAGGGCAATTAACCTTTCATAGGCAAATGAGATAAATATGGTCTTTAATCCCCTTTGTAGGATCTTATTAGGTACAAATCGGCTGCCATGCTTCCTATGTTAAAACCAGAATGTACACCTCAAAAAGTACCTCCATTGACTGCTTTTGGACATCCTGATTGAGCTTCTGCAAGTCGTGGGTGGGATTTTACGGCCCCGTTATGGTGGGGGTGGGACTGGGAAATGCGGCAAGCCACTGACTTCGGCAGGACCGTAAAATCCAGCCAGAAGTTCCGCCCGCCGCATGACTTAAATGCAAATTCTTTCCTCCTTTCGATCTCTCAATGATCCATGACTCTTGGCTGTCACTTACTTTAGTAGGATGGTTTAAACACACATCTCCAGGGGTCCAGATGAAGACAGATGTGGCTAAGTGCTCTGTTTAATGCTTGATGGTCTGTTTGCATCAAGACCAGGGTACATGTATGAAAGAATTGCTCCCATTTACTCTTGGATCTGAGTGTTAAAAATAAAGGTGACAACATTGTAAACTTTGAAATTCTAAACTCTCAATTGTCAAAGGAAAACACAAATTTTGTTTCTAAGAGCTTGTGAAATCGGGATTTTTTTTTGTCACGTTAATGGTAACATAAATAAATTAAACATTCAGTGGCATAATGAGAGTTGATCAATTAAATATTGAGTGAGGTTTCGTTTCAAGCTAAAATTCTCAGCAAATAAACACATAAAATATTAAACATTCAAGGAACATTTGTCAAAACAAAGAGCAAAATCTGGCTCATTCTTTACTTCATGAGTTTCACTTAAAATTTACCTGGCAAGATGAATGACTTTGGTAACAGTTTTCCAGCTAGATTAAAGAAAGGCTCAGCAACAACTTGTGGAATAGAAAAACACTATTGTACCATTGGGAAAAGCCCATTTTGCTCTGGTATCACGGAGAAATATTATGAGCTTTGCATATTGTAAATACTGCAATGTGGAATGAAGTGGGTCCATGTTCTCTGGAGTTTGGAAGGATGAGAGGCGATCTCATTGAAACATATAAGATCCTGAAGGGACTTGGTAAGGGTGGACGCTGAGAGATTGTTTCTGCTGGTCAGAGAATCTCAAACACAGGGGCACAGTCTCAGGATGAGGGGCCGATCATTTAGGACTGAGATGAGAACAAATTACTTCACTGAAAGGGTTTTGAATCTTTGGACTCTTTCTCTACCCCAGAAGGTTCTCCATTATTGAATACATTTAAGGCGGAGATAGACAGGTTTTTTTGGCCCCTCAGGGAATCAAGGGATATGGGGAGCGGCAGGAAAGTGGAGTTGAAGCCCAAGACTAGCCCATGATTGTATGGAATGAGAGAGCAGACTCGATGGGCCATATGGTCAACTCCTGTTCCTATTTCTTGTGCTCTTGTGTTCTTGTATAGTATATGTTTGGATTTTATACTGGGCTACAGCAAAGAATACAAACAAAAGGGCTTTTTATATCTTTTTTTCAATTCATTCACAAAATGTGGGCTTTGCTGGCTAGGCCAGCATTTATTGCCTATCCGAGCTGCCTTTGAGAAGGTGGTGGTAAACTGTCTTCTTGAAGTGCTGCAGTCCATGAGGTGTAGGTACACCCACAGTGCTGTTAGGAACGGAGTTCCAGGATTTTGACCCAGCGACAGTGAAGGAACGGCCGATATATTTCCAAGGCAGGGTGGTGAGTTACTTGTTTGGGAACTTCCAGGCGGTGGTGTTCCCATCTATTTGCTGCCCTTGTCCTTCTACATGGCAGTGGTCATCGGTTTGGAAGGTGCTGTCGAAGGAGCCTTGGTGAATTCCTGCAGTACATCTTGTAGTTGGTACACACTGCTGCTACTGTGTGTCGGTGGTGGAGGGAGTGAATGTTTGTGGATGTGGCACCAATCAAGCTGGCTGCTTTGTCTTGGATGGTGTCAAGCTTCTTGAGTGTTGTTGGAGCTGCGCTCATCCAGGCAAGTGGAGAGTATTCCATCACACTCTTGACTTGTGCCTTGTAGATGGTGGACAGGCTTTGGGGAGTCAGGAGGTGAGTAACTCATTGCATGATTCCTAGCCTCTGACCTGCTCCTGTAGCCACTGTATTTATATGGCTAGTCCAGTTCAGTTTCTGGTCAATGGTAACCCCCAGAATGTTGATAGTGGGGGACTCAGTGATGGTAATGCCATTGAACATCAAAGGGCGATGGTTGGATTCTCTTCTGTTGGAGATGATCATTGCCTGACACTTGTATGTGGTGAATGTTACTTGCCACTTGTCACCCCAAGCCTTGATATTGTCCAGGCCTTGCTGCATTTGGACATGGACTGCTTCAGTATCTGAGGAGTCGCGAATGGTGCTGAACATTGTGCAATCATCAGCAAACATCCCCATTTCTGACCTTATGATGGAAGGAAGATCATTGATGAAGCAGCTGAAGAGGACACTACCCTGAGGAACTCCTGCAGTGATGTCCTGGAGCTGAGATGACTGACCTCCAACAACCATCTTCCTTTGAGCTCAGCGTGACTCCAACCAGTGGAGAGTTTTCCCCCTGATTCCCATTGACTCCAGTTTTGCTAGGGCTCCTTGAAGTCACACCCTGTCAAATGCTGCCTTGATGTCAAGGGCAGTCACTCTCACCTCACCTCTAGAGTTCAGATCTTTTGTCCATGTTTGAACCAAGGCTGTAATGAGATCAGGAGCTGAGCGGCCCTGGCGAAACCCAAACTGGTCGTCAGTGAGCAGGTTATTGCTAAGCAAGTGCCACTGTTGATGACCCCTTCCACTACTTTACTGATGATTGAGAGTATACTGATTGGGCAGTAATTGGCTGGTTTGGATTTGTCCTGCTTTTTGTGTACAGGACATACCTAGGCAATTTCCTACAAAGCCGGGTAGATGTCAGTGTTGTAGCTGTACTGGAACAGCTTGGCTAGGGGTGTGGCAAGTTCTGGAGCACAAGTCTTCAGTACTATTGCCGGAATATAGTCAGGGCCATAGCCTTTGCAGTTTCCATTGCCTTCAGCTGTTTCTTGATATCATTTGGAGTGAATCAAATTGGCTGAAGACTGATATTTGTAATGCCGGGGACCTCCGGAGGAGGCCAAGCTGGATCATCCACTCGGCACTTCTGGCTGAAGATTGTTGCGAATGCTTCAGCCTTATCTTTTTGCACTGATTTGCTGGGATCCTCCATCATTGAGGATGGGGATATTTGTGGAGTCTCCTCCTCCAGTGAGTTGTTTAAGTGTCCTCCAGCATTCACAACTGGATGTGGCAGGACAGCAGAGCTTAGATCTGATCCGTTGGTTGTGGGATCGCTTAGCCCTGTCTATCACTTGCTTATGCTGTTTGGCACACAAGTAGTCCTGTGTTAGAGCTTCACCAGGTTGACACCTCATTTTTAGGTATACCTGGTGCTGCTCCTGGCATGCCCTCCTGCACTCTTCATTGAACCAGGGTTAATCCCCTGGCTTGAAGGTAATGGTAGAGTGGGGGATATGCCGGGCTATGAGTCAATTTTGCTGCTGCTGATGGCCCACAGCGCCTCATGGATGCCCGGTCTTGAGTTGCTAGGTCTGTTTCAAATCTATCCCATTTAGCATGGTGGTAGTGCCACACAATGATGGAGGGTATCTTCAATGTGAAGGCGGGGCATCGTCTCCACAATGGCTGTGCGGTAGTCACTCCTACCGATACTCTCATGGACAGATGCATCTGCGGCAGACAGGTTGGTGAGGATGAGGTCAAGTATGTTTTTCCCTCTTGTTGGTTCCCTCACTACCTGCCATAGGCCCAGTCTAGCAGCTATGTCCTTTAAGACTCAGCCAGTTCGGTCAGTAGTGGTGCTACCAACCAACTCTTGGTGGTGGACATTGAAGTCTTCCACCCAGAGAACATTCTGCACCCTTGCCACCCTCAGTGCTTCCTCCAAGTGGTGTTCAACATGGAGGAGCACTGATTCATCAGCTGAGGGAGGGCAGTACGTGGTAATCAGCAGGAGGTTTCCTTGCCTATGCTTGACCTGATGCCATGAAACTTCATGGGGTCTAGAGTCGATGTTGAGGACTCCCAGGGCAACTCCCTCTCATCTGTATACCACTGTGCCGCCACCTCTGCTGGGTCTGGCCTGCTGATGGGACAGGACATACCCAGGGATGGTCATGGTGGTGTCTGGGACATTATCTGTAAGGTATGATTCCGCAAGGATGACCATGTTAGGCTGTTGCTTGACTAGTCTGTGAGACAGCTCTTCCAACCTTGGCACTAGCCCCCAGATGTTAGTAAGGCGGGCTTTGCGGGGTCGACAGGTCTAAGATTGCCATTGTCATTTCCGGTGCCTAGATCGATGCCAGGTGGCCCATCCAGTTTCATTCCTTTTTTGTGACTTTGTTACAACTGAGAGTCTGAGTGGCATGCTGGGCCATTTAAGAGTCAACCACATTGCCGTGGGTCTGGAGTCACATGTAGGTCAGAGCTAAAGGGCATTAGTGAACCAGATGGGTTTTTACACCAATCGACAATGGTTCCATGGTCATCATTAGACTTTTAATTCCAGATTCAAGCCTGGGTCTCTGGATCACTAGTCCAGTGACAATACCACTACGCCATTGCCTCCCCATTGTATGGCTTCTTGACCTCTGATGTTTATGAAACATTTAGCAATGAAGCTAAAAGTTGGTGATTCTTTATTGTCCCAACAGTTACAGTCAACAAAAAAGAAAGGATGAAAAGAGTTAGGTTAATCAAATACTACAGACAATGCTCTGCATTTTGAGATCATTAAAGACAGAATTTGTATAGCACATTTCAGGAACTCAGGATGTCCAAGAACACTGCACAGTCAATTAAGTAGTTGCTGAAATTATGTTTGTGTGTCCAACAAGGCCTGGCAAACAGCAATGAGATAAATGAGCTTTTAGCTTTTTGTTTTTATTAATTTGTTTCCCTCATGAGTTTGATAGAGGAATAAATATTGGCCAAGGTATCAAGAGAACTCCCCTTCTCTTCGAAGAGTTCTTTGAGATCCTTTACTTGAGAGGGCAGACAGGGCCTTTGTTTAACATCTCATCCAAAGATGACACCTCCAACGGTACTGCACTCCCTCAGTACTGCACTAGAGTGTCAATATGGATTATGTGCTTAAATCACTGGAACGAAGCTTGGAATCTGTGACCTTCTAACACTAATGTGCTAAGGACACGAGTATTACCACTGAGCCAAGAATGACATTAGTATTCATTACAATAAGGTGATCTGCATTATAGTAGATGAGCTACAAGGATTGCCTTGTGTTTTACATGTAAGGAAAATAACAATTGCAAGACCACAATAATGACGTGATATAAGGATTTTTATTTTTAAAAAGTCTTGACATCTGCGAGTTCCTCTGTAAAATGGTGAGGCTGTCTTCTGAGAACCAGAGGGAACTGCAACTGTGCTAGAGCAAGTATATATGTACAGTAACAAAGAAATACATGCTGTAAAATCGATATCACCAACATTCGATGAACTTCTCACCGTTTTTTTTGTTCTTTGTGGGAGAGAACCATGCAAAAAGTGGCTGCCTTGTTTGTCTATATAACAGCGATCAATGCATTCCAAATCAATTCATTGACGATGAAGTGCCTTGGGCGGATGTAATAAGGTGCAATATAAATACAAGCTGTCTTTTCCTATCAGGTTTATCCCTGTTTCAATAGAACAGTGTTAGCGAGGTTTGCGCTTGGGCACTCTTAGAGGATGTATTTTTACTTAGTTCTGTTGAAGGGTCATGAGGACTCGAAACATCAACTGTGCTCCTCTCTGCCAATGGTGCCAGACCTGCTGGGTTTTTCCAGGTATTTCTGTTTCTGTTTTTGTTTTGGATTTCCAGCATCCGCAGTTTTTTGCTTTTAACTCTTAAAGGGTGTGTTATGTTGTGCGTTTGATGAAGATGAAGATTTTCAGGGAGCTTTGAAGTGCCAGAATGCTATCATCAAAATAATCATTCATTCCATTACCAATCAGCTTCCTGTAGCAGGTATAAAAATTATGTTAGTGTCACAGAGATTGTGGCGCATTGTGCTCTGGTTCTTTATTCCACAGACACTGGGGGCAGAATCTTCTGGCTGGTGTGCGGGTGGTGGAGCCCGCACGCCAGCGCTTAAAATATCGCGCGAACGTCCCGACGTCAGCGTGCGGCATCGCGATATTTCAGTTGGCAGGCGCGCTATGCAGTAGGACGCGCGCCCGCCATTAATTAAAGGCCTCGTTAAGGCCCTTAACTTGCCAATCGTCGATGATTTTGAGGGGCCCGTGCGAACTTCGGCTCGGCGCACAGGCCCAACGGGCGGGCGGGGAGGTGATTTTTTTTGCAAACCTCATCCACTGGCGGGATGAGGTTTGATAGCGGTTTTAAAAAAGTTTAATAAAGTTTTTGTTTATTTCATTAACACGTCCCACCTCGTGTGACATTTTCACATGAGGGGGACATGCTAATGAATTTTTTATTGTTCTATTTTTATATTTGCCAGCCTTTCAGTGATCTCCCTGAGGCAGCACTTTGCCTCAGGGAGATGTGCACTCTTTTGCACGCGTGCATGAAAGAGCGCACTCTGACAGTTGGGGAATCCCTCCCCCCCGACACAGGAAGTGCATAGCGCTTCCCGTCGGGGTGGCCTGCTGGACGGGCCTTAATTGGCCCACCCACTCAAAATGGCGGCGGGGGCCCGTTTCGGCAGCGGAGTTCGGCTGCCCACCCGCTGCCAAGCCGGTGGGGCCCGCCCGTCCATCCAGGGCAAAATTCAGCCCATGGTCTCTCGGACTGAGCTATTTGCATTCCCAACAACTGGCAGAAGATGCAAAACGCAGCCAGGTGATAGGAAGAAATAATTAATATTCATCACCAGTCCATGAGCTGCTTATATTTACAACATTCTGAACCTGCTGTTGCGTTTAATCTCTAAAATAGTAAGTGGAGACATAGTGGCAATCTCACCTTGGTACTTTCTGTCCATTAGAAATGGTCTAGCCATTAAATGTCTTCAACATCTGACTTGATTGATAGTTCTGTGCCTAGAGGCAACTCAGAATAAACAGCATAAAGGTTTGCGCTTGCCTTATTTTAGCTGGTTCACTGGCATTTTTTAAGTACCCCGATGAGGCGGAACTCAATGCAAACTAAGTTAACATTCACATAAAATGATCAAACAGCACTAAGAATTTCAAAACAAAAACAGAATTACCTGGAAAAACTCAGCAAGTCTGGCAGCATCGGCGGAGAAGAAATCAGTTAACGTTTCGAGCCTTCATGGCCCTTCAGGCTCGAAACGTTAACTGATTTCTTCTCCGCCGATGCTGCCAGACTTGCTGAGTTTTTCCAGGTAATTCTGTTTTTGTTTTGGACTTCCAGCATCCGCAGTAGCTTTTAGCTTTTTGTTTTTATCTAAGAATTTCAAAATGATTCATTCGATTGGACTCAGTTAAATGGGCCAGTTCGAAGGTCTGAATTGCTTTTTATGATTTAATCTTGTTTCTGTTAAAACATCAGTTTTGAAAATTCATTTACGGGATGTGGGTGTCGCTGGCTGGGCCAGCATTTATTGCCCATCCCTAATTGCCCTTGAGAAGGTGGCGGTGAGCTGCCATCTTGAACTGCTGTAGTCCATGTGGTGTAGGTACACCCACAGTGCTGTTAGGAAGGGAGTTCCAGGATTTTGACCCAGTGACAGTGAAGGAACAGCGATATATTTCCAAGTCAGGATGGTGAGTGACTAGTCCAGTTCAGTTTCTGGTCAATGGTAACCCCCAGAATGTTGACAGTGGGGGATTCAGCAATGGTAATGTCATTGAATGGCAGGGTGTGATAGTTAGATTCTCTCTTGTTGGAGATGGTCATTGTCTGGCACTTGTGTGGCATGAATGTTACTTGCCACTTGTCAGCCCAAGCCTGGTTATTGTCCAGTCTTGCTGCATTTGGACACAGACTGTTGTATCTGAGGAGTTGCAAATGGTGCTGAACATTGTGCAATCATCAGCGAACATCCCCACTTCTGACCTTATTATGGAAGGAAGGTCATTGATGAAGCAGCTGAAGATGGTTGGGCTGAGGACACTACCCTGAGGAACTCCTGCAGTGATGTCCTGGAACTGAGATGATTGACCCCCCAACCATCTTCCTTTGTGCTAGGTATGACTTGCATTAAATTTAAATGATGAGCTTTGGCCTGAGCTACGTGGTCTGTCAGTCTTTCGGTCTGTTGGAGAATATCCACTATTCCCAATCTATAACCCAGGAGTGCAAGGGTGCATTATTTGCCCGAACACATGGAATCCTACATATGTCATAGGCTTACTGGGTCGAGCTTGTTGATAAGATCAGCCAAACAACAAAGGTCTACCACAAGCTCCGGCCTTTTTCAAAATCTACACAGTGGACGTGCCCTGCACAAAATCCCAGAAGCTTGTCTATACCAATGATGTAGCTTTGCTGATGAAGGCATCAATGCTAGAGGAAACAAGAAGGATGCTCACAAATGACCTGGAGACACTGGACGGCTATTTCTACCCCTGGTAGTTCCAGTCCAAAGCAGAGAAGACATTCATTTGGGACTTTCTTTGCAGCCCTATGACTGGGTGCCTGCGCTGCAAGGGCAACATCCATTCTGTGCATAAAGATGCACATGAAGGATTTGTAGCCCCTGCAGCTGGTTGTTGAGCTGTTTATGCACAATCCTGCAAACATATTCTTCAATCCCATGGCCACTATTTTGAAGAGGGGGGGTGGAGGAGTTATCCCCAGTGTCCTGATCAATATTTATCCCTCAATCAACATCACTAAAAAAACAGATTGTCTGGTCGTTATCTCGTTGTTGTTTGTGGGAGCTTGCTGTGCGCAAATTGGTTGTCATGTTTCCTACATTACAACACGGCTACACTTCATTGGCCGCAAAGTACTTTGGCAGGCCTGAGATTGTGAAAAGCGCTATATAAATTCAGGTATTTTTTTTTCTTCTCATTCAGCTTATGTTACCTGAGGATCATTCAGCAACACAGCACTGGAGATAAAAGCGGTTAATATTTGATGTCAAAGGCAGGCATCAATAAATGATGCCACTGGATAATACTTGTATATGCACACAATCTCTGTTACCATCTATTTGACATTATTGTGGAGATGGCAGGCAAGAGTGAAAATTGAGAAGGCATGCAAGTCATTTTCCAGAAATCCACTTAAGAGATTCCGAGATACAGCTAATATATGATGAAGCCTTGTTGTTTTGCATATTAGATAATAGCATGGTTTGTAACAATGTAATGACACACAGTACGTACCGAGGTAGTAGGTTGACTTTTGTGCTATAGAATCATGGGCAGGACCCAGAGGTTTGGGGAGGGTCTACAGCCTTGGTGTTGGTCTATGTTTCCTTTCCCTGAGGTTTGCCCATCAACTTTGTGTTGTCAGCATTTCATATTTTAATTTTAAGCCTGCGCCTGCAAGCTTTCTGTCCCCTTTTCTTTCTATCCCTCCCATGTTTATGCCTTTGTCCTCTGGTAGACGTTTTCATCATTTCTCTGTTCTCACATTCTTTTGAGTATTGCTGTAAAAAGAGACATGTTGTCGACGCTTTAGCCTTGCACCCATCGGGACGGATTCGCAAGAATACCAATTGTAAAGGGAACAACAATTTATACGGCAAGAGATTAGCCAATCAGAGGGGGTGTTTCTCACAGAGTGGGGGGCATGGATGCGGGGGGGGTGGGGAGGTGGGAAGGGAAGTCTAAAGCAAGGGCAGGGGTGTGGCTCCCAGCAGGCACCCCCCTGCCCAATGCCTAGTCCCCCAATCAGGCAAGAGTGCCTTTGATCAAGGGGTTTTCCCCTCTCCCCCACCCACCGAGGTGACTCTACGATCTAAGTAGCCTTCAGCCATATATTTAACCTTCAAATAAAAAATGGATATCCCATCCTTTGAATCAGAGAATGCCAAGACTTTCTCCTTGCTTCACTTTTTTAGCATATTTAATTGTAGTTGAATGACCTATTCCCTCTTCTTGCTAGGATATGTCAAACACATTGCTGTGGATCTGGAGTCACGTGTAGGCAGATTTCCCTCCCTAAAGGAAGGATGTGATTGCACTGGAGGGGGTGCAGAGGAGATTCACCAGGATGTTGCCTGGGATGAAACATTTAAGTTATGAAGAGAGGTTGGATAGACTTGGGTTGTTTTCGTTGGAGCAGAGAAGACTGAGGGGCGACCTGATCGAGGTGTACATGATTATGAGGGGCGTGGACAGGGTAAATAGGGAGCAGCTGTTCCCCTTAGTTGAAGGGTCAGTCACATGGGGGCATAAGTTCAAGGTGAGGGGCAGGAGGTTTAGGGGGGATGTGAGGAAAAACTTTTTTATCCAGAGGGTGGTGACGGTCTGGAATGTACTGCCTGGGATGGTGGTGAAGGCGGGCTGCCTCACAACCTTTAAAAAGTACCTGGATGAGCACTTGGCACATCATAACATTCAAGGCTATGGGCCAAGTGCTGGTAAATGGGATTAGGTAGGTAGGTCAGGTGTTTCTCACGTGTCAGTGCAGACTCTATGGGCCAAAGGATCTCTTCTGCACTGTGATATTCTGTGTGATTCTGCGAAAGGACATTAGAGAACTGGTGGGTTTTTATGACAATCAATGATAGTTTCATAGTCACCATGACTGACACTAGGGGTGAAATTTTACGGCAGCGGGATTTTACCTTCCCGCCGAAGCCAATGAAGTTTAGAATGTCTTGCCTCATTTTACAGCCCCATCCCCACCAAAACGGGGCCGTAAAATTCTGCCCTAGGTTTCAATTCCCAAATTATTAATTAACTGAATTTAAATTCTACTAGCTGTCAAAGGGGGATTTGAACCCATGTCCCCAGAGTATTAGCCTGTGCTTTTGGACTATGAACCCAGAGACATTACCACTACATCACTGTCTCTCCGCTCCCCCCACCTCCCACCCCTTACTCAAGTCTGCAAGAGGTTTAAGGGGACTGATAAATTGAACCTCAATATGTTTGGGATTCTCTCGAACTGTAGAACCAGAAGACATGGTTCAAGCTCAAAGTGAGAGACAACTTAGATTTAATTGCTTGGTACAGAGGAGGGTAAATGTGTGGAATGGGCTGCCCAGGGAGGGAGTGAAAACAGATAGTGTGGAAAAATGTGAGGCAAAACTGGATGGGCACCTGTAGGTGATTGACAGTATTTTTGTTGAGTCTGATCAGTTGGAGTGTGGAACGTTTTTTTGGCCCTTGACCTTCCCATCTTCTGTGTTCAACTCAGTGGAGAAATCAAAAGGGCAGCCAAAAAGATTTTGATAAACATTTGAACAACTTATTATTTCACCTTCTCCCTTATTGAATCACAAATTGTTACAGCACAGAAGGAGGCCATTCAGCCCATCGTGCCTGCATCAGCTCTCCATGGGAGCAATTTACCTCGTGCCGCTCCTGCTGTCACCCTAAAGCCCTGCACGTTCTTCCTTTTCTGATAATAATCCAATTCCCTCTTGAAAGCCACAATTGAACCAGCTTCCACCCCACTCTCAGCAGCACATTCCAGGTCCTAACCACTCGCTGCGTGAAAAAAGCTTTTCCTCATGTTGCCATTGCGTCTTTTGCCGATTACCTTAAGTTTGTGCCCCCTTGTTCTGGATCCTTCCACCAATGGGAACAAATGTTTCCCTATCCAATCCTGCCGTCTTCAATGATTTACGCACATATACACCCAGGTTTGTTAGTGCTGCATTCATTGTTTTCAGCCAGTTTATATGTTGCTTACCTCTTTCGTTTCAATTAGTAGCTACTCTATGGATATGAAGTTTGAGTCAATAAACTTCAAAGAACGTGCATGCAAGCGTGTGAAAACAAAGACTAGGACAAAAGTCTTGTTGCAAAAAGGACATGGAATTCCTGTATGGCTTTTCCCAATGTAACTTTGGAAAAAAAACCCTGGAGAAGCAGCTCAAATAGCCTTTTACATTAGGTGGTAAGTTTCATTTTGGGCCCAATTGGATAGCTGGTGATTGTGGATCAGCCATTTCTTAGACACCCAGCACAATTTCCTAGTAAGAATATTCAAAGACCCAAAAGTCAATTTTATAGGTGCGTTTAATCATATTATTGTGAACAAAGTCATTTATTTTGTTATATACAGAACAATTATTTTCAGCCTAAGGTCAAGAGGCAAAGGAAAGAAATGTGGACGAAAAAGTTTACATAGGATATTTTAATTGATTTGCATTTTTTGGCCTTATCCTTTTCTTTTAATGGTAAGATTTTCTGACTGATCATAAGCCCTTGATATTTAGTTTTGAAGGCACTTTCCACATTTTTGATTCATGCACTCCCCACCTCAATGCCGGAAAAATCTTCCATCCACACAAATGCTGCTCCCACCGATTGCCATGATGGCGATTTACTTGTTGAATTTCTAAGATTTGGTGCTGAATTTTTCCGTCGGCGAGCAGGGGGCGGGGCCCACTCGCCGACGCTTAAATGACGCGGGGTGATGTCGGGGGGAATTCCCGATGTCATCCCGTCCCATTTAAATCTTCAGGAAGGCGGGGGCACAGCGAGATCAGCTGTCCGCCCGCCAACCTGTCAATGGCCAATTGAGGCCATTGACAGGATAATTAAACCAATTAAAGGACCTGCCTGTCCAACCTTAAGGCTGGTGGGCAGACCAGGAGCCCCAGCGGGGAATGGAAAAAACAAGAAACCTCATCCACTGGCGGGATGAGGTTTCATGTTGGTTTTAAAAAAGTTTATTAAAGTTTTTGTGCAATTTATTAACATGAACCATCTCGTGTGACATTGTCACATGAGGGGGACATGTTAATGATTTTTTTATTTTTCTATTTTTAAAGTTTGAAAACCTTTCAGCGGTCTCCCTGAGGCAGCACTTAGCCTCAGGGAGATGTGCGCTCTTTCGTGTGCGTGCGTGAAAGAGCACACTCTCACATTTGGGGAATCTCCCCTCCCCACCCGCACAGTAGGCGGATAGCGGCCTTAATTGGCCTGCCCACTCAAAATGGCGGCGGGGCTCATTTTGGTAGCGGAGTTTGGCTGCCCGCCCACCCACCGTCAAGCCAGTGGGGCCTGCCCTCCCATCGAGGGCTAAATTCTGCCCCATTGGCTGAATTTTGCCCTTGATGGGCGGGCGGGCCCCACCAGCTCAGCGGCAGGCGGGCAGCCGAACTCCGCTGCCAAAATGAGCCCCGCCGCCATTATGAATGGGCGGGCCAATTAAGGTCCACCCAGCGGGTTGCCCAACAGGAAGCGCTATGCGCTTCCTGTGTAGGGGGGTGGGAAGGATTCCCCAACTGTCAAATTGCGCTCTGTAAAGAGTGCACAGCTCCCTGAGACTAAGTGCTGTCTCAGGGAGAGCGCTGAAAGTTTAATAAGCCTAAAAAATAGCAAAATAACAAAATTATTAACATGTCCCTCTAATGTGGCAATGTCACACGAGATGGGACATGCTAATAAATATTACGTAAAGTTTATTAAGGTTTTTAAAAACAGACATGAAACCTCGTCCCACCCGTTGGACAGGCAGGGCCTTTAATTGGCTCAATTATCCTGTCAATGGCCTCAATGGGCCATTGACAGGTCGGTGGGTGGACAGCTGATTTCGCTGTCCGCCCGCCTTCCTGAATATTTAAATGGGGCGGGATGACGTCAGGGATTCCTGCCGACATCATCCCGCACCATTTTCGTGTCGGCGAGCAGGCCCCGCCCCCAAATCGCCGACGGAAAAATTCTGGCCATGGAGTCTGGTCCAATGTTTTAAAAAGGAAACAATCGACCATTTAACCCAGAGTGAAATACAATAGGAAATGATCAGGGTATTTCCAGTCCATTAAATCAGCCTATTAACCGTCACATAAGTCTTTATATGTTTCCTCTACTGTGAATTATATTTACCGAAGCTTAAATTACCTTCAAAAGAAGCAATGAAAAATTGATTTTTTTTTTTACACCACCACATGCTGTTGCTAACAAACTTCTTTTATGCTCCATTGTAGAGTTAGCAGCTCAAGAAACCTTCCAGCACTATAACAAATTGCATTTATGTAGTGCCTTTAATGTAATAAAGTGCCTCAATGAGCTTCATTGGGATTTTAACAAACACAAAATCATTCCAGGGAGACACAGACAATTCGTTTTGCACTCCTCACTGGCAAAACCTAGGCCAGCTCACTTTATACAATTCAACAGTGCTCCCATACAATTGATTGAGAAGGTCAACAAACCTTTCAGAACTACTACATTTCGTAGGGTTTTCTTGCTTGCATCCAAGAGGCATTGCATGCCCCGGGTGTAAACCTGCATTTTCTTTGAGCCAGTAAAGATTCCATTCCCTAAAGGCGCATTTCATTTGCTGCACACCACTTTTTGCGCATGAGTTCTGTGGAATAATGGGTGAATAGTTATGGTAATGAGATAGTGCACCATGATGTAACAGTGACATCAGCAGTCACGTGCAAGACACGGAGAAGAGAAGATGGAATAGTCTGTACAAGAGAGAGATGTGCTTACCCAGAAGCTTAGACTGTACGATAGTGTAAATAAAGGAGTTTCTGAAGAAACATACTGGTGTTAGACCTAAGTCACTCATAATTAGTGGGAATCCTTCCCACTCCAGAACAGGCCCCAATTACCAAAGAAAAATCCAAATAGTACTTAAAGTGGAAACCAAACCGCAAACCAAGTTCATGACATATTGGGAACTGTTACAATGCTTTTACAGGAACATAAGGAACAGGAGTAGACCATTCAGCCCCTCAAACCCGTTCCACCATTCAATCAGATCATGGCTGATCTGTACCTCAACTCCATCTACCCGCCTTTGCAGTTCAGTATTAAACAGCAAGGTCAAAAGCTAGGATGGCCATTGACTGATGGGGAACTCATTATCCAATCACTTTTATAACATCACTTCTGCTTATCAGGCTCCACATCCATGACTATCTTCTGGTGCTCTGGGTCTCACAATGTGTCAACTCCTCACCTACACCATCTGCATCTCGAGTCGGTGTCTCAGTGATGTGCAGACCAAGAGAGCTGGTGCATGAGGAACTGCCAATATTGCCTAAAGTAAAGGGACTGCACTAGTTTGGTTATCATCATCCTTCTTGCCTGTTTATAGCTTGCAGTTTCTGGAAGAAAATAAAGATCTGTTCACTGGAGCCTGCTTGAGAAGCATCTTATGTTATGAGAAAACGTGCAGCTAGCAAAGAGATTGAAGGAATGTCTAGAAACATTATATAAGAAAAGGCGTATGCTTTCAAAATCCCACTGAGGCATATTGAATCCCACATTTCCATTTCTAATTGTTAGGCCAAAGGTTGAAATTTATGATTGCAAATGCTTCCTCCTGACCCTCAAAGTGACTTTTTTTCTTTATTTGTTTGTGGGATGTGGGCACCGCTGGCATGGCCAGCATTTATTGCCCATGAGAAAGGGGTGGTGAGCCATTGCCTTGAACCGCCGCAGTCCCTGTGGTGTAGGTACACCCAAAGTGCTGTTAGGGAGGGAATAGTGTCTGTTTGTGACTGGCATGCCCAGGCATTGTATGCTATCTTCTCCTGTAGGTGGAATGCATTGCATTAATTGGCTGTATAAATCTTCAGATCCTGCAGTCATATTCTGTCAGCGTTCATTGAATGGTAAAGATGAAAAGGAATAAGGATCTGGTATCTGAGATTACAAAGTGATAGCAAGCCCTCCATAATTAGAGAAATTGATAGGAGTACTTTCTTTGGTTTGGCAGCAAGGAACAAGATGCTCTGGGATTTGTTAAATATCGTGCCAGGGAATAATAATTTGCTTCTCTGTATTTCAGTAACCAGGGGCTTCTGCTTCTGCTGTAGTGCAAACAAGACCTGGACAGAATTGGGCTGACAAGTGGCAAGTAACATTTGTGCCACACAAGTGCCAGGCAATGACCATCTCCAACAAGAGAGAATCTAACCATCGCCTCTTGACTTCAATGGCATTACCATCGCTGAATCCCCCACTATCAACATCTCGGGGGGTTACCATTAACCAGAAACTGAACCGGAAAGCCATATAAATACGGTGGCTACAAGAGCAGGTCAGAGGCTAGGAATCCTGCAGTGAGTAACTCACCTCCTAACTCCCCAAAGCCTGTCCACCATCTACAAGGCACAAGTCAGGACTGTGATAGAATACTCTCCACTTGCCTGGATGAGTGCAGCTCAAACAACACTCAAAAATCTCAACTTCATCCAGGACAAAGCAGCCCACTTGATTGGCACTCCTTCCACAAACATTCACTCCCCCCATCACCGATGCACAGTGGCAGCAGTGTGTACCATCGACAAGATGCACTGCAGGAACTCAGCAAGGCTCCTTAGACAGCACCTTCCAAATCCTCGACCACTACCATCTAGAAGGACAAGGGCAGCAGATACATGGGAACGCCACCACCTGGAAGTTCCCCTCCAAACTACTCACTATCCTCACTTGGAACTATATCGCTGTTTCTTCACTGTCACTAGGCCAAAATCCTGGAACTCCCTACCTAACAGCACCTTGGGTATACCTACACCACATGGACTGCAGCAGTTCACAAAGGCAGCTCACCACCACCTTCTCAAGGGCAATTAGGGATGGGCAATAAATGCTGGCCTAGCCAGCGACGCCCACATCCCACAAAAGAATTAAAAAGGTTGTGTCAGCATCACAACTAACATCTGTATTCAGCTAACATTTATGAAAGAATGTGGTTAACAATGTGATAATGACCAGTTATCCTGTTTTATCGTGATGTTGATTGATGGATAGATATTGGCCAGGACATTGGGGATAACTCCCCTACTCTTTTCTGAAATAGCACCGTGGGATCTTTTACATCCACCTGAACAGGCAGATAGGGTCTCAGTTTAACATCTCACCTGAAAGACAGTGCAGCCCTCCCTTACTACTGCACTGGAGTGTCAGCCTTGATTTTTACGTGCTCAAGCTGGGCATGCCCTTAGCTTCACTATCCTTGTGAGGACATTAAATTTCCTATAACATTGAGATTGTAGATATTCCACACAAAGAGTGATAACCCCTCCTTGCCATGACTCTTTCTTCTGAATTTAATGGCTTCTTTCCAGCTACTCCAACAATTACTCCCCTCCGTTCTCTAGTTTGTGACAGCAGCACTTTAAGATTAGCTTCTGAAAAGTTAGGTGGTATCCTTCTCTTTCTCTTTTAGCCTCCATTGCCTTTTCCTCTTGCTTGCCCCTAGAAACGAATGCAGTCCTTTAATATGAAGAAGTTCCATTCCCTTCTTCTCAAATTCTTTTCCCCCTGCCACCGACAGGGCACCCGCCCTTGTCCCATCAGAAGTATGGGAATTTGCTGACCCCACGATCTCTGATGGGATCAGTTTCCTAGGATTCCAGTGAACGTGCAATCATGTACCGGAACACTTCCGCTGCTGCATCAGAGAGCCAGGAACTTAGGAGCCCAAGTAATTAATTGAGATAAAGGTCTGCTGTCACAAACTAGAGAACGGAGGGGAGTAATTGTTGGAGTAGCTGGGAAGAAGCCATTAAATTCAGAAGAAAGAGTCATGGCAAGGAGGGGTTATCACTCTGAGTGGAATATCTACAATCTCAATGTTATAGGAAGTTTAATGTCCTCACAAGGATAGTGAAGCTAAGGGCATGCCCAGCATGAGTGCATAAAATCAAGGCTGACACTCCAGTGCAGTAGTAAGGGAGGGCTGCACTGTCTTTCAGGTGAGATGTTAAACCGAGATCCTATCTGCCTGTTCAGGTGGATGTAAAAGATCCCACGGTTCTCAAAGAAGAGCAGGGGAGTTATCCCCAGTGTCCTGGCCAATATCTATCCATCAATCAACATCACAATAAAACAGGATAACTGGTCATTATCACATTGTTAACCACATTCTTTCATATATGTTGGCTGAATACAGATGTTAGTTGTGATGCTGACTGGACCTTTTTTATTCATTCATGGGCTGTGGGTGTTGCTGGCTAGGCCAGCATTTATTGCTCATCCCTAATTGCCCCTGAGAAGGTGGTGTTGAGCTGCCTTTTTGAACTACTGCAATCCACATGGTGTAGGTACACCCACAGTGCTGTTAGGGAGGGAGTTCCAGGATTTTGACTCAGCGACAGTGAAGGAACAGCCATACTATCTGTATTCATGAGCAGCCCTACACAAGTCCAAATTGTAGTATGAGGGTCTGGTACATATGGGGTTAATGTGGGACTGAGTACAGCACTGCCCAGACAGTTATGTAAGAGAGCACATGAGCCGCATCCTGGGTCAGTCCAGTGTTGGGTAGAGCCGTGTGTGCCAGCAAGTGTGGACACAGCTCCCAGCTTGTACCCTTTACTGTATATTTGTTAATAGCTCTAAAAGTCAATAAAGACTTACAGTTAACCTATGTATGACTACGAAGACTTCTTCTGACCTACTGAACTATAACCAACACCCTACAACAGATCACCATCATGCGCAATGCCATATAACAGGAAAATGAATCCGTTCTGTACGTTCACATATGTCACAAACACTATCCTGAAACATATTTCTACAACAAGATGAAGATTTGTTGCATTTCAAAGTTTCTCAACTAGTCTCTGTGATGGTGATGGCATCAACTGGAGGACTGAGTTCAATTCCTAATGCCACAATTTAGGAAGGGTGCGCAGGTTTTAAAGAGGTTGCAGAAAGGATCTTCGAGAATGGTTCCAGGGATGAACAACTTCAGAAATGTGAATAGATTGGAGAAGCTGGACTTATTCCCCTGAGGGCAAAGAATATTGAGAGGATTTGATAGAGATTGTGAGGGATCTAGAAGAGCAGAGAGAGAGAAGCTATTCCCAATGGTGGAAGGATATAGATTTAAGGTGATTGACAAAGGAACCAAAGTTGATACGAGGAAAAGCTTTTTCCTCAAATTCACTGAGTGGTTAGGATATGGAATGCACTGCCTGAGATTGTATGGAGGCAGGTTCAACCACAGCTTTCAAAAGGGAATTAGAATATGAAGAGAAAAAATATTGCAGGCTCTGGGGAAAGGTTGGGGGAGTGGGACTAGCCGGATGGCTTTTGCAAAGAGCCAGCAGGGCCTTGACAGGCTGGAAGGCCTCCTTCTGTGCTGCAATCATTCAAAGAGTCTATGGTGTTGTTGTGATGTGGAGTAACTGTGGACCTTCAATAGAATTTCTACCAGTTTAATGGATCCCACCAACATTTAATTATACCAACTGCAGAATAACTTGGAATGCAACTGTGAAGAAGAAAGGTTGTGAATTACTTAGCAATTAGATAATGTGTGACCATTGCACCCTTCTGTGAAAATGATCTAACACTACACCTTTCAACTATTGCTCGTATTCTCCACAAAGCACTGCCTCTACGAAAGTAAGTATGGATGATTAATTTTTCAGCTTTTATACTAGTATATAATTAATATAATGCAACGAGTTGGGTGCACAAGAGTTATGCCACCAGCAAAATCCTAACAACGAACAAAAGAAAATAAATTGCAACAGTAACACCTGTTATTTGAGGGGACTTTGATGTCAAAAATGATAATTAAATATCATTTTTAGCTTCATATCAAATCATACTTCATTTGACAACAGATCAAAACAACATAAAGTGAATAAAGTTTTCTCATAGCTAATTTGAAAGGGAAAAGATATTCATAGGACAAATGTTGGAGTGGAGGAAGGGGGGTGGGTAAATCTTCTCTTGGGGGAAATGTTCCAGAGGCCTTGGCCTTTCACCTCGTATCCGCTTGGATCCATTATCTTGGGCCAGGCCTCAAGTTATAATTATGCACAGCGAGATTACGGCCATGATAAGGGAACTCTGCCACTGCCAAGGAAAAAACTTTGGCAGCTCAGATGCAGCAGAGACAATGCTGCAGCACCAGCAGATCCACTGAGAAACTTAAAGGATCAGAAGTGCCCTGAGGGTCAA